>NC_141940.1:35373377-35998377 GCF_057802395.1 Ceratotherium simum simum
ACCTTCACCAAAGGGAATTTTAAAGGATGCACTTTAGGAATAAGGAAAAGGAAGCCTTCCAAACAGGAAGCTTAAGACACAAAAAGGAATAATAAGAAGAAAGATGTGCATAAATATAGACAAATGTTAATTGAATAAAAAATAACAGTGTTAGAGGCCAGCCCTGTGGTCTGCCAGTTCAGATCCTGGGCATGGACCTACTCCACTCATCAGCCATGCTGTGGAGGCATCCCACATACAAAATGGAGGAAGATTGGCAAAGCTGTTAGCTCAGGGCTAATCTTGCTCAAGCAATAAAAAAAAAAAAAGAGGAAGGTTGGCAGCAGATGTTAGCTCAGGGCAAATCTTCCTCATCAAAATAAATAAACAAATAACAGTGTTATTAGGAACGTGAAAAGAAAAACAAGATAAAACTAAAACATATGACTGTAGTAACACGCAAGATGGATATGAAGTGATCAGAGTCAAAGCATTCTAAATCCTTAGATTGTTCAAAAGATGCCTAGAAATAGTGACTAATTTTAGATTCCAGTAAGTATGGGTCTTAAGTTTTTAATGATAACCACTAAAAGAATGGAAACAGAGTGTATTCCCTTCCAAATCATTAGAAGGAGCATGAAAAATACGTATAAAGGCAATAATAAATTTATGGCCATCTAGTCAGGAGCCTGGAAGAAAAAGGACTGGAAAATCAGAGACATAAATGTGTGGTGTAGAGGCATATGGACATATGGGAGTGGGCAGTAAATGTAAAAATTTCTTGTATTACACATTAATGTCCAGTAGAATGCATCCACCAAGGAAGAAACACTGAATAAATAAGTAAACAAAATAACTCAGCCAGTTGTCATTAGCCAGCCTTTGTCATTGGCCATCCTGGAAATGGCACAATGAGTATCTGAACAGAGTGGCCAGAGTGGCAAAGATGGAGGCTATATATAGACATAACAGCATGGACTTCCACTTTCCAAGGCTAGTTTAGCTAGTGTTGCCTGTGAATCTCAACCTGTCAGCAACAGAGACCAATGCTAAGCTCCTGCTGTGGCTCTACGCTTCAAGGAGATCAGCCAGCTACTCAATGGCAAGTCATCTATATCAGGTCCCATTTATCCAAGAAAGGTCAGTGGTTTGTCCTCACAGGGATATATATTTATTCCAGGTATGGGTTTGCCTTTTTTGTCTGAAGAGCCTCAGCCAACGCTACCCTTCAGGGGCTTAAGGAAGGCCAAATCCATGAGCATGGAATCCTACACAACATAGCATCTGACATCTGACCAAGGTACACACTTCAAAACAAAGGAGGTGCAGGAATGGCCCCACGACTATGGTATTCACAGTTGGTATCACATACTGCACCATCCAGAAGCAATTGGCTTCATAGAACATTAGAATAGTCTTTAAAGAGCACAGCTAAAGCAAAAATTTAGATGTGATGCTCTGTAAAGAAGGAGTGCCATCCTTCAATGAGCAGTAAATGTATTAAATTAGAGACCTCTATATGGCATTGTGTCCCCAAGAGGAAGACTATGTGAACCCAGGAACCAAGAGGTCAAAGCAAGAGTGGTCCTCTTACAATCACTTCCAAGGAGGAGGACTTTGAGCTTTCCATCTTCACAATTCTAGGTTCTGCGTAGTTAGAGGTCCTAGTCTCCAAAGGCAGTGAACTCTTGTCACTGAGCACTTTTTTTTTTTTTTTTTTTTTACTTTTTAAGACAGCTATATTGGAGAGGAATTTGGAAGATGGCAGCATAGGAGGATCCTTAACCCACCTCTTCCTGTTGACACAACAAAACAACTACTTGTGAAACAATTTCCTCTGAGATAGAACTGGAAACTGGATAAAAAGAACCTCCACAACAAGGGACAACACAGACAGGGGTGGAAGAGGCAGAGATACATCCCTGCTAAGGAAAACACCACACCCTAGCTGTAGGAAGCAATCACGGCAGGGAGCAATCTCAAAGGTATGGAGCTTTTCCCAAAGGAGTGGGGATTTCAGCTCCACATTAGGTACCTCAGCCCTTAGATCCAGCACAAGAGAGACGAGATCCCAAAACACCCGGCTTTTCTGGCTTTGAAAACCAATGGGGAATATGCCCAGGAAAACTATAGAACTTCAGGGAAAGAAAAACCTGCTTTAAAGGGCCCCCACACAGACTCACTTGACGTGGAAATCAGCACAAAAACACTAGATAGGAAAGTGCATAGTCCAGTGGTAAAGAGACTCACTTACTATGCTCAGAATACATCCTGGAGAGGCATGATGCAGCTGGGCCCACCCTCAAGGGACTGAGACACTGGCAGCAGCCATTATTATGACCTAGTTCAGTTATGCTGACACAGTCTGGCAGGTGCCATTGGAATCCTCCCTCTACTCTGTTAGTGCAGGGGTCTGCCCTGCCCATTAGAGCACCTGAGGAATTGAGCACAGCTAGGAAGCAGGCAGAGTGCCCCAGGGAAAAACACCACCCACCAGCGAGCCCATGGTGGACTTGTGGGCCTGTGGCAGACTTGTAGGTCTACAGTGGACTTGTGCTGCTGGACACTGCAAACAGCCAGAGAAGATCTGACCTTCCTTCCAAAGCCTGAAACAGTTGTGCACTGCAATGCCTGGGGCCTACCCCATCTATCAGTGCAGTGTAGCCAGTTCTTGCCAGAGGCCTGCATCACCCAAAAGAGAGCTGACAACAGCTGTGTGCCTTGTGGCTAGCTTCACCTGCAGCCTGTCCCACCCACCAATGTAGAGGCAGCCAAGCACCACAGGGAGCCACACTAGAGGCCTGCAACAATTGTGAGCCCCTGGTCTAGCAACCAGGCACACTAGGGGCAGGACTCACTTACCAGCAAAACTGCAGTAGTTGAGTGCTACTGATCTCACAGCTAGCAGTGCCAGGGGCTTGTCCTGCCCAATAAAGTGCCAGTAGCAGCCACATGCAGCCAAGCCTCACAACCAGCCAGCCCAGGAGCCAACCTAGCTTATCCATGTGCCCACAGCAATAGCAACCCTACCACAACACAAGGGCACATGCAGCCTACACAGGGGAAACCCCTGGAGCATTTGGCACAGGTGATGAGAGGGGAGCTGCCTGCTGGGTCCCACAAGGCATCTCTTATATAAGGCCACATTTCCAAGTTTGGGAGATGTAGCTGATCTACCTAATACACAGATATAAGCACAGAGAAGTAGGCAAAATGAGGAGACAAAGGGATATATTCCAAATAAGGAAACAGGACAAATCCTCAGAATTTAGACTGGACAATCTACCTGATAAAGAGTACAAACAAATAGTTATAAGGGTGCTCACTGATCTTGGGAGAAAAAGAGATGAACACAGAAAGAACTTCAACCAAGAGTTAGAAAATACAAAAAAAGAACCAATCAGAGCTGAAGAATACAATGATGGAAATGAAAAATTCAGTAGAGGCAATCAACAGCAGAGTAGATGACATGGAAGAACGGATCAGGGATCTGGATGAAAGAGTAGAGGAAATCACACAAGCTGAATAGAAAAAAGGAAAAAGAACTAAAAAGAATGAGGACAGTCTAAGGGATCTCTGGGACAACATCAAGCATACTAATATACACATTATAGGTGTCCCAGAAGGTGAAGAGAGAGACAAAGGGAAAGAGAACTTATTTGAAGAAATAATAGCTGAAACCTTCCCTAAGTTGGGGAAGGAAATAGACATCCAGGTACAGGAAGCACAGAGATCACCAAACAAGATGCACCTAAAGAGGCCCACACCAAGACACATTATAATTAAAATGTCAAGAACCAAAGATAAAGAGAGAATTCCAAAAGCTTCAAGAGAAAAGCAAGTTACATACAAAGGAAACCCCATAAGGCTATCAGCTGACTTTTCAGCAGAAACCTTACAGGCTACAAGGGAGTGGCATGATGTTCTTAAAGTGCCAAAAGGAAAAAACCTGCAAGCAAGAATACTCTATCTGGCAAGGTTATCATTCAGAATGAAAGGAGAGATAAAGAGCTTTTCAAACAAGCAAAAAACTAAAGGAGTTCATCACCACTAAACTGGCCTTACAAGAAATGTTAAAGGGACTTATTTAAGTAGAAAAGAAAAGGCCACAAATAGGAATAAGAAAATTAATCACTGGTAAAAACAAATATACAGAAAAGGTAATGGATCATCCATCTGTAAAGCTAGTAAAAATGTCAAAAGACAAAAGTACTAAAATCATCTATATCTATGATAAGTGGTTAAGAAATATGCAAAAATAAAACATGTAAAATATGATATTAAAAACAGGAAACATGGAATGGGACTAAAAGTGTAGGGCTTTTAGTAAGAGGTCAAACTTAAGAGACCATCAACTTAATATGGATTGCTATTTACATAGGTTATTGTATATGAACCTCATGGTAAACATAAACCACAAATCTACAATAAATACGGAAAAAATAAAGAGAAAGGAACCCAAATATAACACTAAAGAAAGTCATCAAACCACGAGGGAAGAGAGCAAGAGAAGAAGAAAGGAACACAGAAGAACTATAAAAACATTCAGAAAAAAAGGAACAAAATGGCCCTAAGTACATACTTATCAATAGTTACTTTAAATGTGAATGAACTAAATACTGCAATCAAAAGACATAGATGGCTGAATGGTTAAAAAAAAAACAAGACCCATATATATGCTGCATAAAAGACACATGCTTCAGACCTAAAGACACCCACAAACTGAAAGTGAGGGGTTTGAAAAAGATATTCCATGCAAACAAAAACAAAATTAAAGTTAGGGCAGCAAAACCTAGACAAAATAGACTTTAAAACAGAAACTGTAACATGAGACAAAGAATTGCACTACATAATGATAAAGGGAAGAATCCAACAAGAGGATATAACACTTGTAAATATTTATGCACCTAACATAGGAGTACCTAAATACATAAAGCAAATATCAACAGACAAAAAAGGAGAAATTCACAGTAACACATTAATAGTAGGGGAATTTAACACTCCACACACATCAGTGGATAGATCATTCAGACAGAAGATCAACAAGGAAACATTTACATTGAATGACACATTAGACTAGATGGACTTAATAGATATATACTGAACATTCCATCCAAAAACTGCAGAATACACATTCTTTTTGAATGCACATGGAACATTATCCAGATCAAAAACCAAGTCTCAATAAATTTAAGAAGATTGAAATAATACGAAGCATCTTTTTCGACCACAACAATATGAAACTAAAAATCAACTACAAGAGGAAAACCAGAAAAGTCATAAATATGTGGAGATTAAACAAAATGCTAACGAATAACTACTGGCTTAACGAAGAAATCAAAGGTGAAAGAAATCTAAAAATACCTGAAGGCAAATGAAAATGAAAATACGACATACCAAAATCTATAGGATATAGCCAAAGTGGTACTAAGAGAGAGGTTTATAGCAATACAGGCCTACCTGAAAAAAAAAGAAAAATTTCGAATAAACAATCTAGCAATACACCTAAAGGAACAAGAATTATACCTTCCAAAACTGAATCATGAAGAAACAGTAATCAAAAACCTCCCAAAAAACAAAAGTCCAGGACCAGGTGGCTTCTCTAGTGAATTCTACCAAATGTTCAAAGAAGATAGAAGATTTAATACCTATCCTTCTCAGAGAAGAAAAATTGAAAAAAAAATTGAAGAGGAGGGGACACTTCCTAACTCGTTCTACAAGGCCAACATTACCCTGATAACAAAACCAGACAAGAATAACACACACACACAAAATTACAGGCCAATGTCACTGAACATAGATGCAAAAATCCTCAGCAAATTACTAGCAAATAGAATACAACAATAGATGAAAAGAATCATACACCATGATCAAGTGGGATTTATTCCAGGGATGCAAGGGTGGTTCAACATCCACAAATTAATTAATGAGATACACCACACTAACAAAATCAAGAATAAAAATCACACCATCATCTCAATAGAGGCAGAGAAATCATTTGAAAAGATATAGCATCAATTTATGACAAAAACTCTCAATAAAATGTATATAGAAGGAAAGTACCTCAACATAATATAGGCCATGATGACAAACACCCAGCTAATGTCATACTCAACAGTGAAAAACTGAAAGCTATCCCTCTAAGAACAAGAATAAGACACGGATGCCCATTTTTGCCACTCTTATTTAGCATAGTATTGGAAGTCCTCGCCAGAGCACTCAGGTAAGAAAAAGAAATAAAAGGGATCCAAATTGGAAAGGAAGAAGTAAAACTGTCACTATTAGCAGATGACATGATTTTATATACAGAAAACCCCAAAGAATCCAGCAAAAAACATTTAGAAATAATAAACAAATACAGAATAGAAGTGGGGTACAAAATAAACATACAAAAATCAGTTGAATTTCTATACACTAACAACAAACTAGCAGAAAGAGAAATCGAGGATACAAGCACATTTACAGTTGCAACAAAAAGAAAAAAATACCTAGTAATAAGTTTAATCAAAGAAGTAAAAGATCTGTACATTGAAAACTATAAAATATTGTTGAAAGAAATTGAAGAGGACACAAAGAAATGGAAAGATATTCCGTGCTCTTGGGTTGGAAGTATTCACATAGTTAAAATATCCATACTTCCTGAAGCAATCTACAGATTCAATGCAGTCTCTACCAAAGTTCCCACGACATTTTTCACAGAAATAGAACAATCCTAAAATTTGTATGGAACAACAAAAGACCCTGAATAGCCAAAGTGATCCTTAGTAAAAAGAACAAAGCTGGAAGTATTATGCTCTATGATTTAGAAATATACTACAAAACTATAGTAATCAAAACAGCATGGTACTGGCACAAAAACAGACACACAGATCATGGAACAGATTTGAGAGCCCAGATGTCATTGGACAGCTAATTTTCAACAAAGGAGCTAAAAACATACAGTGAAGAAAGTCTCTTCAATAAATGATATCAGGAAAACTGGACAGTCACAGTCAAAAAAAATGAAAGTAGACCATTATCTTACACCACACACAAAAATTAACTCAAAATGGATTAAAGATTTGAATGTAAGACCTGAAACCATAAAACTCCTAGAAGAAAACATAAGCAGTACACTCTTCAACATCAGCCTTAGCAGTATCTTTTTGACTTTCATATCTCCTCAGGCAAGGGAAACAAAAGAAAAATAAACAAATGGGACTACATCAAACTAAAAGCTTCTGCACAGCAAAAGAAACCATCAACAAAACAAAAAGTCAACCTACCAATTGGGAGAAGATTTTTTAAATCATATATCTGATAAGGGATTAATATCTAAAATATATAAACAACTCATACAACTCAACAACAACAACAAAATCAATGGGCAGAGGATCTGAACAGATATTTTTCCAAAGAAGCTATACAGATGACCAACAGGTATATGAAAAGATGCTCAACATCACTAATTATTAGGGAAATGCAAATCAAAACTACAACGAGATAGAGCCTCATGCTTGTCAGAATGGCTGTTATTAAAAACACAAGAAATAACAACTTTTGGAGAGGGTGTGGAGTAAAGGGAACCCTCATACACTGTTGGTGGGAATATAAATTGGTGCAGCCACTGTGGAAAAAAATATGAAAATTCCTCAAAAAATTAAGAATAGAACTACCATATGATCCAACTATTCCACTTCTGGTTATTTAGCCAAAGAACACAAAAACACTAATTTGAAAAGATATATGCACCCCTATGTTCATTACAGCATTATTCACAATAGCCAAGACTTGGAAACAACCTAAGTGCCCATCAACAGATGAATGGATAAAGAAGATATGGAATATATATATACGATGAAACACTAGTCAGCCATAAAAAAAAAAGAAATCCTGCCATTTGCGACAACACGGATGGACCTTGAGGGCATTATGCTAAGCGAAATAAGTCAGCCAGAGAAAGCCAAATACTGTATGACTTCACTCATATGTGCAGGAGTGAAAAGCAACAATAACAACAAACAAACACACTGACACAGAGAATAGATTGGTGGTTACCTGAGGGGAAGAGGGAAGAGGGAGGGGGGAGGGGAAAAAAGATAAAAGAGCACATGTGTATGGTGATGGATGGCAACTAGACTTTGGGTGGTGAACATGATGTAGTCTACACAGAAACTGAAATATAATGATGTACATCTGAAATTTATATAATGTTATAAACCAATGCTATCTCAATGAAAAAAAAGAAAAAAGAAAAAAATTACCAAAGAGCTATATTGAAGTATAAGTGGCGTACAATAAACTTCATATGTTTAAAGTGTACAATTTGGCAAGTTTTAATATATCTATGCAAGTATGAAACAATAAATCCCATCAAGTTAATGAACACATCTACCTCCCTCAATTGTTTCATTGTGCCCCTTCGCAATCCATCTCTCCTGCCCTTCCCAAAGCTCCCCACCAAGCAACCACTGATCTATATCCCGTCACTATAAATTTATTTTCATTTTCTAGAATTTTGTATAAATGGAATCATACAGTATAAGCTCTTTTCTTGTTTGGCTTTATTCATTTGGCATAATTAAAGATTCATTCATGTCATCACATGTATCAATGGTGACTACCACAGTTTGTTTATCTATTTACCTGTTGATGAACATTTGACTTGTTTCTAGTTTTTGGAAATTACAAATAAAACTGCTATGAATATTTATGTACAAGTAATTGTAGGGGCATGTGCTTTTATATTTCTTATGTAAACACCTATGAGTAGAATGGTTGGATCATGATAGATGTACTTTTAACTTTTAAGAAGAGTGGCAAACTGTTTTCCCAAGTGGCTGTACAATTTTATGTTCTCATCAGCAGTCTACAAAGTTCCAGTGCCTCCATATCTTTGCCAACACTTGATATGGTGATTCTTTGGAAGTTTAGCAATTCTAATAGGTATGTAGTGGTTTTAATACACATTTTCTTAATGACTAATGATGTTGAATATTTTTCATATGCTTATTTGCTATCCATGTTATCTTCTTTGGTGAAGTACATGTTCATGTCTTCTGCTCATTTTATTATTAGCTTGTTTGTACATTTTATTGTTGAGTTTTAAAAGTTCTTTATATACAAGCATACCTCATTTTATTGTGCTTCACTTTATTGCACTTAACAGATACTGTGTTGTTTACAAATTGAAGGTTTGTGGCAACCCAGCATCAAGCAATTCTATTGGCACAATTTTTCCAACAGCATTTGCTCACTTCGTGTCTGTGTCACATTTTGATAATTCTCACAATATATCAAACTTTTTCAATATTATTGTATTTGTTATGATTATCTTGATCAGTGATCTTTGATGTTACTATTGTAATTGTTTTGGGGCACCATGAACCGCGCCCATATAAGATGGCAAACAATTGATAAATGTTGTGTGTTTTCTGACTGCTCCATTGACCAGCCATTCCATCTTTCTCCCTCTCCTCAGCCTTCCTATTCCCTGAGACACAACAATATTGAAATTAAGCCAGTTAATAACCCTGCAATCCCTTCTAAGTGTTCAAGTAAAAAGAAGAGTCGCATATCTCTCATTTTAAATCAAAAGCCAGAAATGATTAAGCTTAGTGAAGAAGGCATATTGAAAGCTGAGATAGGCTGAAAGCTAGGCCTCTAGTGCCAAACAGTTTGCCAAGTTGTGATCGCAAAGGAAAAGTTCTTGAAGGAAATTAAAAGTGCTACTTTACTGAACACATGAATGGTAAAAAAGCAAAATAGCCTTATTGCTGATATGGAGAAAGTTTTAGTGGTCTGGATAGAACATCAAACCAGCAACAGCATGTCCTTAAGCCCAAGCCTAATCCAGAGCAAGGTCCTAACTCTCTTCAATTCTATGAAGGCTGAGAGAGGTGAGGAAGCTACAGAAGAAAAGTTTGAAGCTAGCAGAGGTTGATTCATGAGGCTTAAGGAAAGAAGCTGTCTCCATAACATAAAAGTGCAAGGTGAAGCAGTAAGTGCTGATGCAGAAGCTGCAGCAAGTTATCCAGAGGATGTAGTTAAGATAATTAATGAAGGTGGCTACACTAAACAGCAGATTTTCAGTGTAAATGAAACAGCCTTATATTGGAAGAAGATGTCTCTCTAGGACTTTTATAGCTAGATAAGCTAGACAATAGAAGTCAATGCCTGGCTTCAAGGCTTCAAAGGATAGGCTGACTCTCTTATTAGGGGCTAATGCAGCTGGTGACTTTAAGTTGAAGCCAATGCTCATTTACCATTCTGAAAATCCTATGACCTTTAAGAATTATGTGAAATCTACTCTGCCTATGTTCTATTAATGGAACAATAAAGCCTGGATGACAGCACATCTGTTTACAACATGGTTTACTGAATGCTTTAATCTCACTGTTGAGACCTCCTGCTCAGAGAAAAGGATTTCCTTCAAAATATTACTGCTCATTGACAATGCACTTGGTCACCCAAGAGATCTGAGGGAGATGTACAATGAGATTAATGGTGTTTTCATGCCCGTTTACACACCATCCATTCTGCAGCCCATGGATCAAGGAGTAATTTTGACTTTCAAGTCTTATTATTCAAGAAATACATTTTGTAAGGCTATAGCTGCCATAGATGGTGATTTCTCTGACGGATCCGGGAAAAGTAAATTAAAAGCCTTCTGGAAAAGATTCACTATTCTAGATGTCATTAAGAAAATTTGTGATTCATGGGAAGAGGTCCAAATATCAACATTAACAGGAGTTTGGGAGAAGTTGATTCCATCTCTCATGGATGACTTTGAGGAGTTCAAGACTTCAGTGGAGGAAGTAACTGCAGATGTGGTAGAAATAACAAGAGAACTAGAATTAGAAATAGAGCCTGAAGATATGACTGAATTGCTGCAATCTCATGATAAAACTTTAGTGGATGAAGAGTTGCTTCTTATGGATGAGCAAAGAAGGTGGTTTCTTGAGATGGAATCTACTCCTGGCGAAGATGCTGTGAAGATTGTTAAAATGACAACAAAGGATTTAAAATATTACATAAACTTAGTTGATAAAGCAGCGGTAGGATTTGAAAGGATTGATTCCAATTTTGAAAGAGGTTCTACTGTGGGTAAAATACTATCAACAGCATTGCATGCTACAGAGAAATCGTTCATGAAAGGAACAATCTATGCAGCAAACTTTGCTGTCATCTTATTTTAAGAAATTGCCAAAGCCACCTCAACCTTCAGCAACCACCACCCTGATCAGCAAGCAGCTATCAATATTGAGGCAAGACCTTCCACCAGCAAAAAGATTACAATTTGCTGAAGGCTCAGATGATGGTATTTTTTAGCAATAAAGCATTTTTAATTAAGGTATGTACATCGTTTCGCTAGACATAATATTATTGCACAATTAATAGACTACAGTATAGTATAAACATAGCCTTTATATGCACTGGGAAACCAAAAATTTGTACAACTCACTTTATTGCAATGCTTACTTTATTGTAGTGCTCTGGAACCAAACCTGCCATATCTCCTAGGTATGCCTATATTCTAGATAAAAGTTCCTTGTCAGATATATGATTTGCAAATATTTCTCCTAGCCTATGGCTTGTCTTTTCATTCTCTTAACATTGTGTTATGAAGACTATGGAGAAATTTCTAATGTTGAAGAGTGCAATTTACCATTTTTTTTCCTTTTATGGATTCTGCTGACCTAATACATAGGTCAGTAAGTTTTCTCTCTAAAGGAACAGATAGCAAATATTTTAGGCTTTTCAAACCATATGGTCTCTGTCACTAATGTCCAACTCTACCTTTATAGCACAAGAGCAGTCATAGACAATACATAATGAATAGGCAAGGATATGTTCCAATCAATCTTTATTTATAAAAACAGATGGGGGGCTGGATGTGGCCTGCAGACTGTAGTTTACCAGTCTTAATTTAAGAAATCTTTACATGTAGGTCTATGATCCATTTCGAGTAAATTTTTAAATGTGTTACGAGTTATTGATTGAAGTTTATTTTTGCATATGAATGTCCAGTTTTTCCAGCTCCATTTGATGAAAAGACTCCTTTTTCCCACTGACTGAATTGTCATTGCATTATTGTTGCAAATCACTTTTACATACATATGTATGAGTCTATTTCTGGACTCTTTATTTTGTTCTGTTGCTCTATTTGTGTATCTTCATACTAATACCACACTGCTTTGATTTCTATAGTTTTATAATAAGTCTTGAAAACAGATAATGTTAGTCTTCCAACTTTTGTTCTTTTTTACAAAAGTTCTTTTGGCTACTATAGGTCCTTTGCATTGCCATATGAATTTTAGAATCAGTTCGTCAATTTCTACAGAAAAAGCCTGATGGGATTTTGGTAACCATTGAGTTGACTCTATAAATCAATTCTTGGAGAACTGATATCTTAACAATTTTGAGTTCTACCCATGAACTCTGGCCACCAAGAAATGTGCTGCCTAAATCTCCTGCTTAATGGAGCTTAATTGACCAACAGCCTCAGCTATGGCTCGTCTAGCTCCATCTCCACATTTACGTAAAGGCCACATTCTTCCCAGGCTGCTCTTAGCCAAAATATAAGCAAAGTAGATAAACATGTACAGGCCTATTCTCGCAGGACATGGGTCTTCTCTAATGGGTAACTTTGGATCAATGAATACCCAGTGACTTGGCCAAAGCTTTCTTAGAACAGCACTGCAATGTGAGACTCTTCCTACTATCTTTTTTTTCTTTCTTTGCCTTCTCCTACAGGGGTCAGACTTGTACCACTGTCTGAAGACACTCCCTGCCTACAAATTTCTTCCTTTTGTCTTTCATAGTCATTTCCCCTAATAAATGTCTTACACGTCTAATCCTGTCTTGGCTTCTGCTTCTGGAAGAATTCAAACTAACACATGTGATGAAGATTTGTGGTTTGTGTTGCTGCTTAGTCAAAGCTGTACAGTGCTTTAGAGTGTCGAGAGGAATTGAGCAGGAGAATGGCATTAGTATTAGAAAAGACTAACTTAAATCTTTCAACTCAGATAGCATGAATGCAATAGATTATTGCATAACAAAGTTTCATTTCAGAATAGTGCCTCGCACCCAGTTTCTTGTTTCTCTTCCTGATACAATTCATGGTTCCTGAGAAACTCACAAATCCAGCGATTGCACTTGTTGGTTGAGGAATATTTTGCATTATTAAAAAATTCATATTATTCCTAAAAGTGTATCTACATCTGTCTAGGCATGACATGGGTGAAATATAATACCAATTATTTGGTTACTAATGCATGTTAAACTAGAAATTCCTGAATAATCCCATTTTATACAAATATTTAATAAAGTTTATTTGTATTTTTAAAAATTAAATGAAATATTTAAAATTCACATAATTTTGATTTAAAATTGTGATATTAATTTTGCTTTTTAATTTTATTAATTTTACTTTATAACAAAAATAACTTTAAAAAACATGAGAAATAATTTTATTTTTAATTTATATTTTATACAAAATATACTCAAATTTTTAAAATTTTGAATTAACATTTTAATTTTAATGCTTCAAATCAGAACTGCAAATAGAATACAAGTTTTGTGAAAATATTGATTATAACAACCTAATAGTCATCTTTCTGCAATGAAAGTAAGAAAAATAGAGTCAATGTAATAAATATATACTAACTTATGAATTACGTATGTGTTTATTTTATTACTCATCTAAACACCACCAGACTGTAACCAGTCATATACATAAAATAATATTTTAATTCAGTAGTTTTTGACAGTTTACTAACTTTCAACATATGAAATCATAGTTATACATATATGTTTTAATTTTATCGTTCATGTAGATCATCAAATGTTTCAATTGTACGTGTTTATTTTTAAATTTTATAGTCAAATCACATTGTTTCCTTTATAAATATTATCTCGATTTATATCCTATAAATTCAATATATTCTGTGGTTCTACTGTGGCCCTGTGTCTTTTCTTAACGTTCCCTTGTCAATATTAAGAATCCTTTGTTTAAAAGATTTTTGATGTCTACATTCCCTTTAAATAGTAGCAATAAACTAAGGAACCTATTAGTATCTACCTACCATGCACGATCAAAGTCTGTATAACATAGTTGCCTTACTCTGATTCCCTACTTTATGACTATTTGAATCTATATGCACAAAAACATTTTGCACAACAGGTGGAGAATTAAAATATTAAACTCCCACTGCTGATTGCTACTTATTTTCTTTCTTTCTTCGTGACAGACCTCAAGTTGTCAGAATGTGACAGCAATGTACAGTACAAATAGAAATCACATTACTGTGAATTCAATTCGCACACATCTTTGTTGGAGAAAGAAACTAATCATAACTTACCAAAGAAAACATTTTAGCCTGAATAATTCGTTATTTAATCCTTCTTAATGCAAAAAATATGGAAATGCTCCTGAAGTTTCAACAAAGTGCTGTCTCCATGTGAAAGTTAGCATATACCTGTTAGCTCGCTTCCATGTGGATTCTTCACTGAAAATAAACCACGTTACTTAGCTAAATCCAATGGTTCCCCCTCAGATTGTTTAATTCTCAGTTGCATTGTCATGCCCACCTTTCATGATTTGATTTCTCTGTTTCTTCCTTCAGTTTCCCTTCTTTTTTATGGAGTATAATCGAAATGCACTGGGCTTAAAATAAAAAAAATCAAGCATTAGAATCCTGACAAGAGATTTTCCCACATTGAGGTATATGGGGTAACTATTCGTATTCAAAACTGATTCAGCTTGAACTAAAGAAGCCTGACTTATGGTCTATCAAACATACATTGTATATCTGCTTTAACCATTAAAGTAAGGAATGCACTCTCTTAAGATAAGAATGCATACTTCCCCTCCTACACCCTATTGGTAACGCCTGGATTAGTTCCTTTCCCAACATCAGGGGCATGTTGACCTGCTAATTTGCAATTAAATTTCTTTTTGAAATTTTGATGAAATGTATCCTGAGTGTGTTTAATGTATGTTCTTTGTTCTAAAAAGATATAAGACTGTACTGAAAACCATGCTTCTCTGGAATGCTTTCTAAGGCCTTCCTGGGTTATAATCCTCACTCTGGCTTAAGTACAATTCACCTTATTTCTCTTATCTATAGAACGGTTATTGGTTATTTTGCTTTGACATTTCAAACTATCAATTTCTAGCTGTGTGACTTTGGTCTAGTCACATAATCCTTCTGAGCATTGGTATCATCACAAAGCTGCTATGATAATTACATGAGATCACATATGCAAAAACACCAAGCCTAGCACACTGTGACTAATCACTAAATGGTGTTGAATCCAAATCTGAATTTATCCCTTGACTTTTGGAAGACACCATGGTTCAGTCCTAAGCTCTCTGTTCTTTTCCCTCTAAATTCATCTATTTCCATGTAATATCTCTTCAAAGTCTGACCGGCATGCATCAGATCCCTTCCTTCATTGCCCCGAACAAAGTGGCCCACCTGTACTAGGGGCCTGATTTATTCCAAATTCAACCTGCATTTTTGATATTTTGCTTTTAAAATGCTTCCCATTGTGTATATTCAATTGCACCAAGTAGATAATCATCTTTTTAAGGTCAGAGGCCATGTCTCCAGTTTTTGCAGAAAGTTGCTGTAAGCATAATACAATGAATGAGGCACTCAACAGCATGCAATCTTTTACATATCCCTTCTTAAACAAATATTGCAGCATTCTGTCTACTTGCAGATTTGATTTAACTAATATGACAGCCTCGTCAGTCAAAGACAAGAAAATCATTCTTCTTTTTCACTAGCTTAAACGATGTAAAAGTATACTTTTCATGCTATGACTATACAAAGGAAGGGCCAGGTGGACTATAAAGGAGAAAGATAAGAGACAGGAAGTACACCAGCCTAGTGAGGGATTGCTGGTGAGCAGTGAATGAGAAAGGAGTCAAACAGGCTGCAGAAGAAAAATGATGTGTGGGGAAGTTGAAGGAGGTCTTATTTTTACAGTTCTAATAAGTAAGTGACAACACTTCATGCTCATTTACTAGTTTATCAGCATTCTTCTCCATGAAAATTCATATTTGACCTCTATGCACCATATAGATAGGGCTTCACTCTGCTACTTCAATGCCTGCTGCTTTAGCAGCTGTTAATAAGCAGAGATCACAGCTTCTTTAGCAGCAGGTCAGGGGAGTGCGTAACAAGAAGAAAGGAAGGGCCTGAGGGGGAGTGAGGTATAAGTAATACGCAATCTGGGGGAAAGGATTCCAGGTAATTTCAAAGAGAAAAGACTGGAAAGTGTGAGGGAGTATGAGGTGATTGGGGTATTTGAAAAAGTTAAGGGTATAGGAATTTTAAAGATCTCTTTTTATATTATTGAGATAACACTGTTTTATAACATTACATAAATTTCATGTGTACATCATTATATTTTGATTTCTGTGTAGACTACATCATGTTCACCACCCAAAGACTAATAAATCTCTTACAACTGCGTTAAGAAGTTAATTCTTTTTCAAAGCTTCCCTCAGTGGTTGAAGGGGGCCTATACCCAGGGTCTGATCACACCCTCCTCTGTGGAGACAAGTAAAATCACAGGAGAACTTCCAGGAGACAAATGAGGAGGCTGAGAAGTTTCTACTCCAACATACCCTTGCCCTTTTCTTCACCGGTTGATCTCTCTCCAGCTCTTTTCCCTTCCATTTCCCTCCTCAATTCTGCATTTTTTTCTACCACTCTGCTGATCTGTTTGTGCAAACATTCTTAAAGCTGTTGCCCGTGGCCTAGCGGTTAAGTTTGGTGTACTCTGTCTGCTTCGGCGGCCCGGGTTCAGTTCCTGGGTGTGGACCTACACCACTCACCTGTCAGTGGCCAGGTTGTGGCAGTGGCTCCCATACAAAAAGAGGAAAATTGGCAACAGATGTTAGCTCAGGGAAAATCTTCCTCAACAAAAATAACAAAAACCAAAAAACTGTTGTTAAAAAACAAAATTCAACTAAGAAAATTTTAAAGATCTTATTGGATTTAGTCAATGATCCATGAATCGAGCAGCATCCAACCTAGTAGACAGAGAGGAGCTCTGAGGAGCTGCACAAAATGAAAGACTTTTAGAGGCAGAAGGGAGCAAGACCAAAGAAGTTACAGTAGGGAAAAATGTGGTTTGATTATTGCAAGGTTACTTTCCTTCAGGGGATGGCAGGAGTCTATCAGGCAGATCACCTAACTAGTACTGAACAGGAGATTCCTGATCAACTGGTTTAAGATTCCATTTCTGAGAGAGCCAAAACTGTAATTAAATTAAGTCTAGGTTTGGTGACATGGGACTTAGCATAAGTGACTCCATTTTGGACTTTTTGTCTTGTTCAACACTGTGAAGGGCAACAAGGCAAATGCATTGTATTGTGCTTCTTGACCGTGGCCAAGTTTGAGCACTAAATATATCAAGAGGTGAGCTATATTGGGCATGAACTCTCTGAGTTCACATCTAACTTCCATCTACTCAAAACCCACATAGTTTGTCCAGGATAAGGGTGGTGAAGGTAGAGATGGGAATCCAACCACCCTGAATATAAAAGTCAAACCTAATTAGAGAAAAGAGATTAGCTTAACCTGAAACACTCAATATGCACTGTATAAAGTACATATAAAATGGTCAAAGAAATAAATGTAGAAGAGAAGCACACTATAAAGAGCTTATGTAAATATTCACCTCCCCCAAAAAGGATTTCCTTAGTTTACTGGATATAGGACTATTTCAAAGAATATTATTCTCAAAGCCAGTACCACAGTTCTGAATCATAGTTAGGTTTTTTTCTTTGCCTTCCAAGAAGCAACTTCATTAGCTGACAGCAAAAAGTATAGCGTCTAAGGCATAACTGAGTATATATATCAAAGAAATGGTTATTGACCTTGAAGTGCTCTGTTTCTTACGCAGAAATGTGAGGCTACATCAATCAGTCAGATTTCACAGATGAACTATAAGTGATCCAATAAATGGAAATAACTATAAGATAGGAATATTTAATATGCCATGACCCAGACAGAGAGTAATTATTACTATGATATATTTTATCAAAATACTTCAAAGGGAGCAAAGTGAAAGGCAGTCCATTTCCTCATGCTTAATGCATGTAAAATGTGAAATCAAGTGAGCCTATATAATTGAGGCTACTTCAATTGCAAATAGTTCTAAGAGTAGAGAACACTAGGGAACTTCGAATAGAAAAACATAAACCTGGGTAAAAATGCTACTAAGGCGAAGAGTTAATAACAGTTGACAATTATCAAGAGCTTACCCTGTTTCAGGGAATTTTTGAAGCACTATATATATAATATCTCTTTTCATCAACAAAACAATCTTATGTGGTAGATACTTTTGGTAGCTTTATTTTACAGATGGGGAAATTAAAGCACAGAGAGAGACTAAGTAACTTTTTCAAGGTCATGCAGTAAGTGGCAAAGTTAAACACTGATAGTCTGGCTCTGGAGGCCAAGTAGTTAACTGCTGAGCTGTAGTTGGGAACAAGAGAGCTTAGAAGAAGGGAGAACAGTTAGGAGGCCAGAGTCAAAGTGGAAGATAATGAGTGCTTAAAATGATGATAGATGCAGTAGGAATTTAAAAGATTTATAGGATATGCTGCAGAAGATTATATATGAATGATGAGAAAGAGTTGTTTAAGTTGACTGAGGTTTCAGGTCTGAGTAATTTGGTTGTGATATTAACTGACCCAGGAAAAAGGAACTGTGGATGGTTTATGAAGAAAGAATAGTTCAGTTTTAGACATATAAAACTGAGATAGATATCTTGAGGATATAGTGTGTATAAATAAATGTCCAGAAGGGAAATGAAAATATAGGCCTGAATCCTAAGGAAAAAAACAGCTATTGACATAAATTTGAAAAAATATATGTATATAAAATTGATCTGGGGACTGAATCTTTGAAAAGATCTATAATGAGTGGATAGAAGAAGAGGAGTCAGAGAAGGAAACTTTATCAGTGTTTATCAGAGAAGTACAAGGAGAATCAGGAGAGCTCAGTGTTCTAGAAATCAAGAAAAAGAAAATTTTCCAGCAGGACAAGGTATTCAAAAGTATATAATGCTGCAAAGGAATTGAGCAGGATGAGAACTGAGAAGACGTCATTGTATTGTCAGGCAGAATGGTTTGAAAGAGTAGTTTCATTAGAGTGGTGAGGGCAGAAGACATATTACAAGTCGTTGAGAACAGAGAAATATTAGTGGAGATAAGAGATGATACCCAACTCTTTCAAGACATTCATTCAAGAAGGAAATGTGAATGATAAAGCACAGTGTTAGGAAGAAAACAGGGTCAAATAAGGACTTATTTGAGGCAGTGACTCCTTAAGTACATGAGTAGACAGAGATAAAGGAACCAGTAGAGGGAGGTATTTAAAATAAAAAATGAAAGAAAAACATTTATTTCTTTTCTTAAGAAGAGATGAGGGTAGGACTAAGATCACAAGAAAATAAAGGCAGAGGATGACATCAAGATTAATGCCAGTTCATGAACTGATTCTACAAAGATAGCATCAGAATCATCCCAGGAGCTTATTACAAAGATTCATTCCTGGGCTTAGCCCTTTCAGATTCTAATTCAATAGGCCTTAGTTGTGGTCCGGAAACCTGCATATTTAAATAGCTGCTCAAGCAACACTGTTCCATAGCTGTAGTGCAGTGGTCCTCGCCTCTATCAGACCAATGCCTCCTTGTCTTAACAAGTATTTTATAACGCCCTCTTTGTGAAAACCATAAATATAATACATAAAAAATTTCAAAATATCAATATAATGGTTTAACTAAAACATAAAAGAGAATTACCAGGAAAGGGCTTCATAATACGATAATATTTAAATATAATATATCACATATTTCAATATGTAAATATTTGGGCATGAATATACTGAAAGACATAATGACGTAGTCAGATGCTTGCACCTACTTAAAATGAAGAAGTTTGGATTTAAGATAAGTAAGACAATATTGAACTGAATATTTTCACTACTTTTTATTCATATTTGACATTTCAAAATAAGGGCTATAAAAATATATTCACAGAATTACCACGAATGTGACAAAATTAGCATGTACCCGTCAATGACAAATACAGATTAACACAGGGGTATTGTATTGACAACTCAAATACCACAAGAAGGGCATTGGCATTGATGACATGATTTTCAGAAATGGTAAACAACCCTAGATGAAGTTCGAAACAAAACAAGTTAAGATCTTCTCTTGATTTATACAGTAGTTGCATTCCTGGAAAAGTCAGCATATATTAAAACTGTACAAAAAATACATTGCATTCATATGAAAAATGGAGTTATATTCTAGGCCCAGATAATTTTAAATCTTTTGCCTATGTGAGTGTCTAAGGGAGGCATTTAAAAGATATATGGGACACAGGAAAAATCTTCATTGTGTAGGCTTGTCCCATATGTTTCAGGGTATATAGTATCCCTGGCCTCCATCCATTAAATGCCAGTACCACCCCCCAGCATTGTGACAACCAAAAGAAAATGCCACCCCCTCCATTTCTAAAACATCCCCTAGGAATGGTACTGCCTGCCTGGATAACTACTGCTTCAAAATAAGACAACAGAGGCTACAAGACTAAGTGCCTTCAGGTACCTAACAGATCATAGAAATGTGGAAAATGTATGGATGTTCAGCAATAGGATTTGTGGGGCTGTGATGGACTAGAGAAAATAGGCCTCACTTAAACATATTTACATTTAAAAAAAGTTTTCATGGTGCAGCCTGTATGGAAAATGGTATGGAGATTCCTCAAAGAATTAAAAATAGAAATACCCTATGATCCAGCTATCCCATTACTGGGAATCTATCCAAGGAACCTGAAATCAACAATCCAAAGAGGCTTATGCACCCCTATGTTCATTGCAGCATTATTCACTATAACCAAGAAGTGGAAGCAACCTAAATGTCCCTCGACTGATGATTGGATCAAGAAGATGTGGTATATATATACAATGGAATACTACTCAGCCATAAAAAAAAGACAAAATCGTCCCATTTACAACAACATGGATGGGCCTGGAGGGTATTATGTTAAGTGAAATAAGCCAGAAGGAGAAAGACAAACACTGTATGATCTCATTCATATGTGAAATATAAACCAACACATGGACAGAGAAAACTGTATTGTGGTTACCAGGGGCAATGGGGGTGGGAGGGACACAAGGGGTGAAAGGAGACATATATGTGGTGATGGACAAACAAAAATGTACCACCCAAAATTTCACAATGTTATAAACTATTAAAACATCAATATAAATAAATAAATAAATAAATGAATAAATAAAAATAATTTAAAAAAAGTTTTCAACATGTACCAGCAAATGTACTTACTTTTCAAATGAATGAATTTAACTTGTAATACAAGGCTAGCCTTTATGTAGCCTTGTGGTACATTTGCACTTCAACAAAAAGCAATCCTTAAACATAAGGATTTTTCTTTTTCTTTCTTTTTCTTCCTTGAAGAAAAAATTTATCCTTGAAGAAAAGTTTCCAAGTATCAGCCTAAAATCAGCCTTTCAAAATTAAGGTTTGATATTTGGAAAACTGTGATCAGCAAAGTTATAATCGAGCTCATTAAAATAGACTAGACTAGGACATATGAATACTTAAGAATAAATATTAGGGGACCGGCCCCGTGGCACAGGCGGTTAAGTGCGCACGCTCCACTGTGGCATCCCAGGGTTCACCGGTTCGGATCCTGGGCACGCACCGACGCACTGCTTGGTAAGCCATGCTGTGGTGGCGTCCCATAAAAAGTGGAGGAAGATGGGCACGGATGTTAGCCCAGGGCCGGTCTTTCTCAGCAAAAAAAAAGAGGAGGATTGGCAAATGTTAGCACAGGGCTGATCATCCTCACAAAAAAAAAAATAAAAGAATAAGTATTATTTTGTCAAGTGTTTATTCCAGGTGTAGGGGTGTGTGTGTGTGTGAGAGAGAGAGAGAAAGAGAGAGCATGTATATTGGACACAAAGTAAACTGTATTTTACTAGGAGTCTTAGTAAAAACAAGTTTGGAAAATACTGGGGTAGATGATCAGGTGAGGATTTGGGGTGCAGGGAGATCTTTCTCAACAACACTGTAGCCACCCAAAATACTGGTCTTCTCTGGTATATTTGTCAGGAGCAGACTGTGGAGTCAAAGAGAACAGGGTTTTAGCTCCAGCTGTGCCACTCAGGTATATGAATATAGGCAAGTTGCTTAAACTCTCTTAGCTTCAGTTTCTTTACCTATAAATTGAAGACAGTAATGCATTATAAGATTTTTACAATAATTAAATGAGATAATGTATGTAAAATGCTTAGTATACTGTTTGACACATGGTATGCAATAAATGGCAGGTGCTATTATTATTTTAATAATCACCAATATATAAAGTTTGTCTGGTAGACCAGGAAAATATGAGATATAAATGTCATGTGTTTAAATATGTATCACATATTTTCTTCCTTTTCTAGAGAAATTCTTTTAAATGTCTGAGGCCATTATATTTGTATTAATCACGTATTGCTGTGTAACAAATTACGTACTCTAAAATTTAGCAGCCTAAAAGAACAAACATTTATTATCTCACACAGTTTCTGAGAATCAGGAATCTGGGATCAGCATAGCTGGGTGGTTCTGACTCAGGGTCTCTCCCATAAAGTGGCAGTAAAGCTGTGACCAGGGATGCACTTTCTAAAGCGGCTGAAGTATCTACTGACAATCACACTTATGTGACTGTTGGCAGGAGGCCTCAGTTCCTTGCCACGTGGGCTTCTTCATAGGCCTGCTCATGACATGGCGTCCTCCAGTGTATGTGATCCGAGAGAGAGAGACAGACAGATAGACAGAGAGAAACCAAAGATAGAAGCCACAGTCTTGTAAAACTTTATCTCTGAAGTAACATAACATTACTTCCACCATTTGCCTGGCCACAAAGTCTAACCCTAGCACAACATGAGAGGAGACTACACAAGTGTGTGAATAGCAGGAAGCAGAGATCATCATTGGGGGCCATTTTTAATGCTGATTTGCAATGTTATAAACAAATGTTACTGCAATAAACAAAAAATTAAAAATAAATAAATAAATAAATAAATAAATAAATAAATAAATAAATAAATAAATCTATACTATCATTAAAAAAATAATAATAATAATATTTAGTGAATGTTCATTCTCTTCAGGTAGATTTTTAATGTAAATATGATATTTTTCCAAGCATAAGTAATTATCACTCACTGCTTGAGTTAGCATTAATGCAAATTTGAGGAGTCATTGATTTTGTTAATGATTCATGACATTAGCTTACATAATAAATCATATTTAACTATCAGGAAAATTTTGCATAATCTTTGAGTGTTATCTTTCTTTCAAAAAATTAAACTTCATTAAAGCTATTTTAAATATACTCTGTGTTTTCCACTACATAATATATGACTTTTTCTACAGAAAAGTTATTTCCTGTAGCTATACTTTATTACATTCTAAAAACAAACGTTTGAAGGCAGGCTTCCTTTTCTGGGCACACAATTAGATAGTAATAGAGGGTTAAGACTTGAAAAGTAAAAATCAATGAGGATGGTTTATTAGCATAAACCTTTTCAAAGATGATAAAACTAGAACGTGAAATGTCAATATTCTTAATGCCAAATATTTGATGAATTACAACAATATATTAAAATAATTGCAAAAGATGATTTTAATCATAATATTAAAATGAAGTTCCTTATTCAGATAATGTTAATGAGAATAAATAACCAAAATCAAGCTAGAAGATCAATACTCCTTTATAAAACAAAAAAACCACACTATTTCCAAGGTGTCATCTAATTTAAGAAAATGCTTATAGCTATCTTTTAAATTTGACTTTTATTTTAATGTAAAGTTTATTTTGTCTTCAATATTAGTCATAGTATATTTCAAAATTGCTCTTGAGTTCATTCGTATTTTTAAAGTAATAGATCAGCTTTGGCCTTTGGCAAAATAATGTAATTGACTCTCCTCTCTCCATCTGATCTCTTCCCCCTTTTCTTTCCCCTTCCCCGTGCTTGTTCTCTTACTCTGAGCTCTCTAGTTTCATACTTGTCCCATTAAAATATTTTCTGACACTCACATTGAGGCATAAATGACTAAAAGGAATTTAGAAGTGCTGCACATGTATATCCCCCCAGGGGATAGTGTATTCATTGAGATAACACATGCAAACTGCCTATCACAATTCCTAACAGGAAGTAGGTGATTAATAATTGTGACTTTCCCTTTTTTGAAGCTTTGCCTTTCACTGTTCTTATAAGTCAAAGCTCCCTAATAATATTAACTCACACTTTTAAAGAATGCTAACTTCTTGCCAGCCACCCTGCTTAGTATATTTACATATGCATTGCCTAATTTAATCATCCCGGCAACCACACAAATTGGGACTTATTATTATCCTCACTTTACAGATGAGAAAACTGAAACTCAGAGCTTGCCACAGCCAGTAACTGGTGAAGCCAGAATCAAAATGAGGTCTTTTTGATTCCCAGATCTATTTCTAATCCTCTACTCTTTATCCTGGTGTTCACAGTAAATCTACCCTGCACTTCTTGAGAGCTTTGCTTCTTCTTTGGCTTTTATCCCCTCCTCACCCCCTGCAAGTGTGCAAATTCAACACAACACCACACAAGAGACAGTGTAACTGAAGATACACAACAAAGCAGTATAAATTGTATATGAACTTTTTTCAATCCTTTTATTTTCCATTGTAAATCACTCAACAGATCAAGTTCACAAATGGCACATACTCCCATTGACACTGTGATTCAGCATCTGTTATTTCACCCCTTTCTTTCTTAAGAAAGTGTACAGAAATACAAGTATGACAGAGTCAGCTAGTTGACCAACAAAACCAGTTACCCTATTTTTCCAGAGGGATAAAAACAAGAATAGCTAGACATTACATTTCCAAACTTCTCTTGCAGTTAGCTGGGGCCATATGGCTAATTTTGATCAGCATGATGTGAATTAATGTGACATGTGTAACTTCTGTGTGATCTCCAGTATATTAAAACAACAACCACCTTAAACCTTTACTTTCCCTTAAGTTCGAACATAAAATGCCTAAAACTCAGTTTCGACCACATTGATAAGGACAATTCTTTTGGGTAGAGGTGGGAAGACTTTTTCTGTAAAGGGTCAAATAGTAAATATTTTAGGTTTTGTGGGCCACATAGGGTCTTTGTCACAACTACTCAACTCTGCCTTTGTAGCACAAGAGGAGTCATAGATAATACATATACAAATGAGCATGACTGTGTTCCAATAAAAATGTATTTACCAAAAGCAGATGATTGGAGGGACATATTTGACCCACTGGCTATGATTTGCTGAACCCTGCTTTCGGGGGTGGTAGAGCAAAAAGAAGAAAGGAACCTCAGAGTCCCTGAATGTCCACCAGTTAGTCTAGGCAACTGCTATCTGGGTTTGTTGTTATGTGAGAAATTTATTTCTTCTGTGAGCCACTGAAGTGGGGGAATCACTTTGTTATAGCAGCTTTCACTTTACCCTAACTAATATGATGAGTGACAGCAGGAGAGAGATTGATTACATAAAGCTTGACAATAAAAAAATTTAAGTAAAATCATCCAATCTGTCAGTATTTTATTAACAGTTAAGCAAACAAACATAAATACTTGGTACATACTTTCCAAACTGATTGCCACAAATTAGGGAATCAAAAATGCTAGAGGGGAAAGCAGCTGCTGGATGTGATCAGCTTTACCATAGTTTCCAGAAATCCAAATTATGAGAAAATTGGGGATCATCTTTATTTGTATTTTTAAACGGAATCAAAACCTTCAGTTCTACTGTTGAATTTCAGTTATAAACAGTGAAAAGGTAGGGAAAGTATTTAGAGGAGACCACAGGACTTTCCACCCTCAACACCTAAATTGTATGACAAAAGCAGTGGCCTACTTTGCCTTCATGTGTCGCTGTCCCTAGTAAGGAAAATGTGCTAAAACGCCGCATCAATCCAATTCTACCTACCGTGAGCATCAATTATACATGGGAGGGGTACTTGAATCTACCTAAATTGTAGATCTTAAATTGTGCCCTCCCCTCATGTTTGTTATTCACTCAACCAGTAAGTTGACAGATTTCTATACCTCTGAATTCCTTATCAGAACTGACAAATATATGATTGAAAGCCTTTCCCTTTTCACTGGGAGGCTACTTTGCAGAGCAAGCCTGCCCACATGGTGGCAGCTATTCTGTCCACCGTGATGGCATCTAGTTCATCACGTATAGTCATTGCTAAATCTAGTCACATGTCCGAATAACTGAGGAAGCAGATTTAAAATGCATATTCTCAGGTATTGCTCTCCAAGTTTCTATTATAGTAAATCTAGTATGGAGCCTGGAGAGTACATTTTTAAGAACCGGATGGTTATAATGTATCCAATGATTCACTTAGATCCTCATGCTCAGTTTGGCGAGCACTGATCTAAAAAATTACAGTAAATATAGAGTTTGACTCAAGCCTGATCCTTGTGAAGGATATTTGTCACTACTTTTCAAACAGACACTAATCCATTGATAAATGGCCTTGGAAGAAAATTAAGTCAAATAAAGTGGAAAAAAATGCTTACAATTTTTCTTCCTGAAGCCTCTTTCTTTTCCCTATTTACCCATTATTGTTACATGGACAGTTAGCTTCCCATTTCCTCAGGCTTATAAATGTTGACTGTTTTCTACCCTGCCCTTTCCATAGAAAAGACATCCTCAAGCTTTAATGCCCTGGTATATTCAGCTCTAGATAGAAGGAACTATGTTTCTTTCATCCCTTTATCTCCAATGCCAAGTACAATGTTTATATTTTCAGACAATAGGAATAATGATAATATTTACAAATTATATAACTTATAAGGGTTAGTACCCAAAATATATAAAGAACTATTATAACTCAGCAATAAAAAGATACAGAACACAAATTAAAAATAGTCAAAGGAACTAACAGACATTTCTCCAAGGAAGATACACAAATGGCCAATAAGCACATGAAAAGATGCTCACCATGATTAGTCACTAGGAAAATGCAAATCAAAACCATAATGAGACACTACTCACCCACTAGGAGGGCTATAATAAAAAAGATGGACAATAACAAGTGTTGACAAGAATGTAGAGAAATTGGAACCCTCATGTACGCTGCTGGTGAGAAGATAAAATAATTCAGCTGCTTTGGAAAACAGTCTGGCAGTTCCTCAAAAGGTTAAAAAATATAGTTACCATATAAGCCAGCAATTTCACTCGCAGTTATATACCCAAGACATAAACATATTATCCACAGAAAAACTTGTACATGAATGTCCACGGTAACATTATTCATAATAGCCAAAAACTGGAAACAGCCCAGATGTCTTTCAATGGGTGAACACTTAACCAAACTCTGATACATCCACATCATGGAATACTACTCACCAGTTAAAAGGAATGATTGATGCAGCAACTTGGATGACTCTCAAAGGCATTATATCAAGTGAGAGAAGACAGTGTCAGAAGGTTATATATTGTATGATTCCATATGTTTGATACCCTTAAACAGGCAAAAACCTAGAATGATAGAAAACATCAGTGGTTGCCAGGGGATACGGATGGTGTGAGGATATGACTATAAAGAGATAGTATAGAGGAGGTATTTGAGATTCTGTATCCTGATTGTGGTGGTGGTTGCACAAATCTATGCATCTGTTAAAATCCATAAAACTGTATACCAAAAAGAAAAAAAGTCAATTTTGCTGTATGATAATTTTAAAAATAAAAAAAAATTTAAAAAGCAACTAAATGGTTGTTTAGTTGGACAATAATAAGAAATCGGTTATATAAAACAAGTTTCATTATTAGAATATAATATTTTGCAACCATGAGAAATTATAGCATAGCTATATATTGAACGATAGTAAAAGTTATTCACAGTATTTTAAGTTTTTAAGGAAATTATCACATAGTATTTTTAATATTATTCCATTTTTTGTGAAAAAATAAGGTTAATGCATGATATATAAACAAAAGGGCTAGAAGGAAATAAACCAAGATTTTAATCTGTTTCTTCTCCAGGCAGTCTGATATTTCAACCCTTTTTCTATTACTTATTTGTATTTTCAGATTTCTAAATAATGAAATGTATTACTTTTGTAATTTACAATGTAATTTTAATAATATAAATTGTTAATTAAGGGCTCTAAACATCCTTTATCAAATACTACATTACCTTCCTACTCTGTTCCTCAACATAACTAATTTCCACTGAAAATTCACCTCATCCAGCAATCCCACTTCTGGGTATATATCTGAAGGAAATGCAATCACTATCTTGAAGAGATATCGGCACTCTCATGTTTATTGCAGCATTATTCACAGCAATCAAGATATGGAAACAACCTAAGTATCTGTCAACAGATGACTAGATAAATAAAATGTAGTATACATACACAATGGAATACTATTTAGCCTTAGAAAGAAGGAAATCCTGCCATTTGTGACAACATGGATGAACTTTGAGGGCATTATGATAAGTGAAATAAGTCAGAGAAAGACAAATGCTGTATGGTATCACTTATATGTGGAATCTAAAAAAGCCAGACTCATAGAAACAGAGAGTAGATTAGTGGTTGCCAGGGACTGAGGGTGGAGGAAATAGAGAGATGTTGGTCAAAGAGTACAAACTCCCAGTTATAAGATAAAAAAGTTCTGGCGATCTAATGTACAGTATAGTGAATACAGTCAACAATACTTGTATATTTATAAGTTGTTAAGAGAGTAGATCTTAAATATTCTCATCACAAAAACAAAGGTAGCTATGTGAGGTAATGGATGTGTTAAATAACCTTATTGTGGTGATCATTTCACAATATACACATGTATCAAATCATCACATTGTACATCTTAAACTTAATATGTCAATTATATTTCAACAAAGCTGGAAAAATACTTTCTGAATGACAAAATGGAAAATAAATAAAAATAATTTGATTTCCATTAAAAAAGATTCTTCTGGATTACATTTACTGCTCTACCAACACCTTCCTTCTGTTCTCCAACACATGATTTGGATTCTCCCCTACTCAAAATGTTCTTCACCTCATTTATCATAACCTAGGTACTTCCAACTTAGGTCTGTCAACCCTTTTGCCTTGTTCAAATTGAAAAGCAAACCATTCCTGTTTATTTTTTTCTTCAAAGTCTGTTGTCAGGGATGTGGCCTCCTTATACTTGAAAATAATGTGTATTTTTAAGTCAGTTGTTAGGAATTATTAATGAAATAAGCTAACTGAGATAAGAATGCACGTCTCTGGATGCGGATGAAACTACCCAAAGTTACAGCTAAGAAAGTCTAGAAGGAGGATGCAGAATTACCTCTACCCTTTTTCCAATGAGAGAGGCAAGTATTAATTAGTCAGCAAAACAAATAATACTTTAATACTTCGTGAAATAGAGAAATATTAAGTTTTTTTCTCAAGGGTAAATGGAGGATCAGCGTTTAGAGCAGAAAAATAGAGGCAGATGCTTTATAGGAAAATGAAATTGCTATAAAGTAGCAAAAGATTGTTATGAAAGTTCTTAATTGGTTTCTTCAATAAGATAATGATGAAATACTGATGTTCATAAAGGGGCAGTTGTGGGAAAAGTCACTGGGAATCCTTATGCCATTAAGTTTCAGAGTGAACTACCAAGATTATAGTTATAATCAAGGTATATTCTGCATGTTTATTCATCCATTCCATTAATAATTATTAATTAATTATCTACTATATGCCAAGAACTATTCCAGATATTCAGAATATTTTCATGAAAGAAAATTACCTGTCGTTGTAGTGCTTACATTCTATTATGTAAGATTAGGGTTAGAATACTTTGGGAGGGTATAAAGAGATATAATATTTTGAAAGTTAGATGTAAGTCAAAATTTCTAATACCTATACCTTTTGGCCTAACAATTCTACTTCAGTGACTCTGTCCTACCGATAAACTTATACAAGGGTCTAAGGGTATGTGATAGGCAGCAGTCTAAGATAACTCCGAGATTCCCACTCCTTGGTGTACATGCCTTCTATAATTCTCTCTCTTGAGTGTGGGCAAGACCTGTGAATATAATGGGAATCACTCCTGTGATTATGTTATTAATCAGTTGACTTTGGAGTTAATCAAAAGGAAGATTATCCAGATGAGTCTAACCTAATTAGGTGAGCCCTATGAAGAGATTGAGCCCTTTCTAATATCGGAAAGATTCAAAGTGTGAGAGGGCCTGTGGAGGGCACTATGTGGCAATGACTTGAGAGTGTCCTCTTGAAGCTGAGAGTGGTCCTCGGCCAACAGCCACTAAGAAAGCAAGAACCTCAGTCATATAGCCTCAAGGAAAGTCATTCTGCCATCAACCTGAGGAAACTTGGAAGCAGATCCTTCCCTAGTCAAGCCTCCATGGAAATTGTGAGATAATAAATTTGTCTTGCTTTAAACTACTCAGATTATTATAATTTATTATTCAGCAGTAGAAAACTAATATAAGGTATTGTACAAGAACGTTGATGACAACATCATTTGTAACAGCAAAATATAAGAAACAATCTAATGTCCAAAATAATAATTTGTTAAATAAATCTGGGTATATTTGGACTGCGGAATGCCATGATGCCATCAAAAAAGTAAGTTCTACGTGTACTAATATAGAAGTGCGTCCTTGATAGTATGTTATCTAAAAAAGAGTTCTTTGCAGAATAATACATATACCACAAACCATTTTTCATAATAAAAAAACAAAACTTCTTTCAAAGAAAATATCCAAACACATATATTTGAATGTGCATAGAAAAAATCTGGAAGAAAATACACCAATCTTTTTACAGTAGTTATCCCTTGAAAGTGGGACAGCTTCAGTCAGTGAGATGAGAAGAGTTTTAACTTTTTATTCTCTACACTTAGGTACTGTTTGAATTTTGTTTCAAGGAGCATACATTATTTTGTGTTAAAGTTAATAAAAACTAATAATCTGTGATAGTATTAGTAAAAGCTATTTTTCCCAAATATATTCCTTTATCTTGAAATTTAATTGCCTTTTTAAGAACTGCTCACTTTAAAAGTACTGTGTTTTTGAACATTTATTTAACGTTTGCATAGATTTACCATTTTGGTTCAAAAGATTTACTTTTTATGTATAATGAATCTGAAAAGTTTGCTCTTGAGACTTCAAATACAGAACCATTATTTTCAGTTTAGGGAAATCACTAACGGTATCACACTAATATCATTTGGTGGCAGCAAATAAAATCACAAGGGCAGTTTTTGAAGAGTGGCGTAACCTTATTCGCAGCTAAAACTGAAGAGATTGACCTCTAATATGTGAAGCGCCCGGAACCCTCCACCAAAATAGCATGATGGTAACAAATAGTCAAGGGGCCAACAACCAGGGTAATTCCTCCACTTGGGAGGGAGAGAGCATGCTGTGTTGGCACTTACCATACTGTGCAATAAGACTGGGCTCTTATTGCACACTGTGGAGTAGGTGCAATAAAGGAGATTTGTCTAAATGGGCACAGTAAGGGAACCAAGGAGAGAGAAGCCAGTTAGCAAGGGGACAGGAGGTTTTAAGTTATACACAGTGATCAAGGCTAAAACTAAACCGAGGATGAAAACTGAGCCATAGTCAGGCTAGGGCCACTGCGGATCCATATATTGCCTTTGTGCAAATTATTAAAAAGACTTCTGTTCCTCCAGGCAATAGAGCCCCAGGCCAGATTCTATTTTCCCCCTCATCCTGGTGCTTTAATGCAGTTAACAATCTGTACACCTAAATAGGCAGTAGTTGTGAGTCAGTCTTAGGAAAGCAAGGAAGAGTTGGGATGTGAGAGCCGGTATATGAAATTTAGGTCAAATTTGTTTCTGATAGGGTTACCTACTTTTTTGTGTATGTGTGAGGAAGACCAGCCCTGAGCTAACATCCATGCCAATTCTCCTCTTTTTGTTGAGGAAGACTGGCCCTGGGCTAACACCTGTGCCCATCTTCCTCCAGTTTATATGGGATGCCACCACAGCATGGCCTGACAAGTGGTGTATTGGTGCACACCTGGGATCCGAACCCGGGCCGCCAGCAGCAGAGCACGCGCACTTAACCACTATGCCATGGGGCTGGGCCAGGGTTACCTACTTCTGATATGACATTGTGCTAAGCCAGCCTGGAGCGAGGTGGGGTCAAACATGAATACTTCTTCTTTACAAGGCCAAGTACACCTGAGACCCTATATTAGATAAGATTGATGCATAAAATTAACCATTACAAACTCTATCATAATCTGTAAGATAATAACCAGAAGGTGATAGCTCTGTTACATTTGTATGGAAATGATTATTAAAGTGGACCAAGTGAACTTATACTGAAACTAAGAATATACAGACATTTAAAATTTTATAAAAATAAAAATGAGGGGCCTGCCCGGTGGCATAGCAGTTAAGTGCACGTGCTCTAATTCGGCGACACGGGGTTCGCAGGTTTGGATCGTGGGCACGCACTGATGCACCGCTTGTTAAGCCATGCTGTGGCAGCGTCCCATATAAAGTAGAGGAAGATGGGCACAGACATTAGCCCAGGGCCAATCTTCCTCAGCAAAAAGAGGAGGATTGGCATCAGATGTTAGCTGAGGGCTAATCTTCCTCGAAAAAAATAAAAATAAAAACTAAAATAAAAATGAATAGGATCTATGCTGACAACAAAAAAATTCAGTTTAATCAGGTTTGATCACATTTCATTTTATAATATTACCAACACTGCTATGTTCCTAAAATAAAATTTTGCATTGTACTAATATTGATGCTGTATGTCTGCTGATCAATGATGAGAAGGTGATGAATTAAAGAAAGTTTATTCATTAATCAGGAATCCTAATGGCACATCCTTAAAGGCATCCAAGTGTCACATTTGTTTTCTCAAATTTGCACACAGTCTATGTCACTCTGAATCATTTTTCATCAAACCACATTGATTAATCAAACATTTAATCAAGCACCTTTTCTGTGCCCAGAAGCATGTTAAATGTCGTGGGGAATCATAGGAAATAGAGAAAGAGAATCCCGCTATTGAGACACTTGAAAACTAGTTGAGGAGATAAGATTTAAACTCATAAACTATACAAAGAACATGAAAGTAAAATGCTAAAGTCTGTGAAATCAAAACTAAACAATAAAGTCCTATTTGCGTGACATGTACAATAAATGCAAAAAGAAAAGAGTAAAGAAGGGAGAATTCATCAGAAAAGGTTTCATCACAGAGGAGATAGGACTTAAATTGAACCTTAAAGAATAGGTTAGATAAGCTTAACTTTTCTGTGCTATAGGCCTTTTTGATCACCCCAAAATTGCATAGAAAAGTGTCTTTTCCCATGTAAACTAAACATCAATGCAGGACTTATAGAGAATATTTTTTTTTTTTTCAGCCCTCAGATGCTTTGCTGGGGAAAGCAAGGTGTCAGCTATTGGCACAGAAAGCTTGCTTATGCTTTGTTGAAGGAGACAATCCTAGCTTCCACTTTGCTTGGTCATTCAGACTTTAGATCAGTTCGGCCTCATTGTGGATGAATATTTTAAGTAATTAGAGCAGTCTGGTTTTCCATTTCCTTATCGTTTCTGCCATGTCTAAGGTTATATAACTCCTTTAATAAAAGCCTTTGGAATGGTTTGAAAACTCAATATACATTCTCTTCTATCTGTAATAAAAGCTCTTATTTGCTGTTTTCTTAAAAAGGAAAATAAGACACCATTCAAAAAGGCTGATCAGGGTATTCCATTCTTCAATTACTTTAGCAAAAATTAACCATCCCAATTCTCATATCTTACAACTTTGCAGTAGGAGGCATGCTCCCTAATGACCACAGGGCATTCATGCTTGATTATTAAACAGTTATATAACTAAGAGATAGGCACGTACTGAAGATAGAAATCATTTATTAAAATGAATACAAAGGAAAATGATAGATTTCTGACTTCTTATGGTATTCCACTTCTTTAGCCATGAATTTCCATTTCCAGTGTTTTTTAGCTCTAATTGTAAATGCCATACAAATATATACAATAGTGTGTATCTTTCTAGGGCTCAATATATACTCATATCATTACTGGAAGATATAATGGAGATCACCAATTGGCATCATGAGTGGCTATAAGCTTTTTAAAACACCAAAAACACCAACTAAAGGCTGATCTGCTAGTGCCAGGACAACATGGAACAGTTCTTGGGATAGGTCCACAGCCAAGCCCAGTAGTAGAGTAAATAAAAGATACATACATACTCACCAGCTTCTGCAGGTTATTCTAAAATATGCTGTACTTCCGCCCCATTGTAGCCAATTCAGGCCTGCATTCACACACTGCTGACACTCCAAATCCACCTTTTCCTGACCTACATGGTCATTGATTAATCGTTAGGATATACCATATAAATATCGAGGAAGATATCCCAGCAAGGAAACTTCTAGTAACTAAAAGAAGATCAGCATGGGTGATAAGCTCAGAAAAGCATTAAAGAGTTAACCAAAAAGCCATATTGAAAAAGACCCAGTAATGGAAAACCAAAACTCATGCATTTTCTCAAGATCCAGTATCCAGCACAGTGCTCTGTATGTAACAGGTGCTCAATAAATATTTTTAAAATGAATAAAGACTCTAGTGAGCCATATATAAAGGGATACTGGATTGGAATAGGCACTACATTTCAGAGTTATAATGAATCAAGTGGGAAAGAGTTTGTGGGGAGTGGGGGATGAAGGTAAAATGGTAAGAGAAGCACATAGATAAATAGACCAGTTATCAGATTAAACAAAGAGAATTGAGGACCACCCTTGGGTGGCATTTAGAATCAACTAATCAAATGGATTTATGATGCTATGAAAGCATAACAACATTACTAGTAATTGATTGAAATAGGCCATGGTACACAATCACAGGTTATAGTAATCTCAATTTCAAAATAAAGCATTATCCCCAAGGGTTATACTTTAAAATAATCATAACTGTAAATATATGATGCATCAGCTGACGTTGTGATTTTAGCACGTACAAGGAGTAAACTTTGTTTGCCTTTCATGTTCATCCATTGTGGCCTGGGAGAGGGCAGGTACAAAGGCAAACAAAAAAAAAAAAAGAAAGAAAAGAAAAACTAGTTAGCTAGCTGCAGCAACGTCCAAGTGAGAGATAGCGGTGTCATGGAGTAATATTTTAACAGTGGGAATGGTGAGAAGTGGTAATAATTAGAAAACGTTTTGGAGGTAAATCCAAAAGGACTTGTTGAAGAATTGGATATGAGCTGTGGAGGAAAGAAAGAAATCAAGAATATCTCCAAGATTTTTGGCCCAAGCAAGTGGGCGTCATTTAGTAAAATAAGAAATGTTTGCAGAGAACATATTTGAAAGAGAGTAAGGTAGAAAGAATTCAATAGTTCTGATTGATCATGCTCAGTTTGTTATGCCCATTAGATACCTAAGGGGAGGTGTTGAGTAAGCTATGATATCTAAAGTTCAGGTCAGGGTCAGAGATGTACATCAAGAATTTTTTACTATAGTATCATATATCTCCAGTAAATTGTACATGTTATAAATCCTCAATGAATTTTCATAAAGACAAAAATTCCTGTATAACCAACATCAATATCAAGAAACAGAACATGACCAGCAGTACAGAAGTACCCCATGTGCCCCCTCCTAGTCAGTCTTTTCATTCCCAAAGAGTAATCACCATCCTGATATCTAAACAGCGTATAGTGGTTCTACCTGTTTTTGTTCTTTATATTAATGAAATCACAGAGACTATATTTTGTGTCTGGTTTCTTTTTCTCAACATTATATTTGTGAGATCCATGTATATTGTCATTCATTTTTATTGCTGTGTAGTGTAATATTGGTGAATTTTCCACAATTTACTTATTCATTCTACTCTTCATGAGCATTTGGGTAATTTCCAATCTTTGCCTAATTTAGTCTGCTATAAACATTTTAGTATATGTTTTCTCTTAAACATATGTTCGCATTTATATTGGTTATTTACCTAGGAGTGGAACGGCTGATTCATAGAGTATAAATTTATTTTTAGATACTATCAAACAGTTTTCTCAAGTGGTTATACCAATTAACACTCTTGCTAGCATAGTTTGAAAATACCATTGCTCTATATCCTCACTAACCATTCTGTTTTTTGTTTGTTTTATCCATTCTGATGGGTATGTGGTATTGTATTGTAGTTTAAATTTGCATTCTCCGATGACTAATGAAGTCAAGCAACTTTTCTTATTTTTATTGGCCATTGGATATTTTCTTTTGTGAAGTGTCTGTTTAAATATTTTGCTCATTTTTCTATTTTGTTACCAATCATTTTATTGATCTGTGAGAGTTATTTATCTGTTCTCAATACTAGTCATTTGTTAGTTATGTGTCTCACAAATATCATCTCCCACTTTGCGAGTTACCTCAATTCTCCTAATGGAATCTTTTGATGAAAACAAGTTCTAAATTTTAATACACTACAATCTGTCATTTTTTTCTTTTATGGCTAGCTCTTTTAAGAAATCTTTGTCTACTCCAAGGTAACAACGATATTTTTCCATGTTTTCCTCTAAAAGTTTTTATTGATTTATCTTTCATGTACAATATATCTGGAGTTGATTTTTGTGTATGGTATGAGGTAAGGGTCAAGATACAATTTTCTCCACTTGGATATCTGATTGAGACAACACCATTTATTGAAAAAAACATCCTTTCCCTAATGAACTACAGTGTCATTTTGTCATGAATCAGGTGACTGTATATACATAGGTATATTTTTTTGCTCAATTCTGTTCTGTTCCAATAGTCAGTTTGTCTATCCTTGCACTTGTTTTAATAACTATAACTTTATAGTAGTAGTGTAATTCTCTAGCTTTGTTCTCTTTTTTTTATGATTGTGATGGCTATTCCTTAGAGATGTAAATTTGAGAGTTACTGGCCTTTAAATGATATTTTAAGTTTGGCGATTGCTTGCAATGGCCCAGGAGAAAGTGTAGATAGAGAAGAGAAGAAGGCCTAGGACGTAGCTTAAGCATGTCAGCAGTGGGAAGTCATATAAGAGAGGATAATCCAGCAAATGAGGCTCAGAAGATGAAGCTAATGAAATAGGAAGAAACCAGGTATGTATAGCATCATGGAAGCCAAGAGAAGAAAATATGCTTCAAAAAGGAGGAAATGGTGAGTCATGGCAAATGCATTTGAAAAGTTAAAATAATGACAGAAAATTTGCCATTGGCTTTGGCAATATGTAGGTCATTGATGTCCTTAATATGAGCCATTTCAGTGGAGCTCTGGAGATAAAAATCCTACTAGAATGACTTGAAGTGAGAATGAGGAGTAGAATTTATAATGATGATTTTAAAATAATATAATATAAATCTAAAATAGTTAGAAAAGTGGTGCTAATGCCAAAACATAACAAATATGAAAGAAAATAGAAAGCTCAGAAACAAACTAAGTGTGTATAGCTTGTCTTACAGTGAGCAAATAATGGTGGCATTTCACTTGGAGTGGGACAAAGGAAAGAATATCAATATATGGAGCCAGATTATTTAGAAAATAGACATCTTATGTGATACACTAATTGGGTTGAAGCAACAGTTTTCAACGTGTGGCCTGAGGACCACTTGAGATTATTGAGACCCTTGAAAAGGGTCCATGAGATAAAAACAATTTTCATAAAAATACCAAGGCATTATTTGTCATTTTTACTCTTATTCTCTCATGTGCATATGATGGAGTTTCTCAGAGGCTACCTAATGTGTCTTCATGGAGATTATCAAAAGTGTAAAATAACAATACTCTTCTCACTAAATTTATTTTCATTTTGGAAAATATAGTTTTTTTAACAAAAAGTATATATTAATACATAATAAATTTAATATTTTTAAAAGAATAAATAAACTTTTTAAATTTTTTAGTTTTAATCTCTAATATGGAAAACATCAATAGCTGTAACCTACACTAACAAAAGCTTTTAGCGGTCCTTAATAATTTTTAAGAGTGTAAAGGAGTCTTGAGATCACAAAGTTTGAGAGTCATTGATTTAAAGATTGAAATGTAAAAAAAAAGAAAAATTGAAAATATAAAAGTGCTAGAAGAAAACATAATAATGAGATAGGCAGGGGCTTTTTAAATAGCAGCAATACGAAACAACAATAGACATTGATCATTTATAATGTAAGTGTTTTACATACTTTTTCATCAAATCTCACAACAACCTCATGACACAGGCATAATAATTATTTCCATTTACAGATGGAAATACTAAAACTTAGATTAGCTAATTTGCCCATTGTCAGAGTTGGTGAGTAGACTAGTAGGTTAAGAACTCACATCTACACTCCTAACTACTATTCTATATTGCCTCTCCCTGATTTACCGTTCTTCCATCCAATATATTTTCACATATACACATTCTTAATTAAAATCTACAAAACGTGTGAATTTGAAGAGCATTCATTGTCCTTTCTTAAATAATAAAAGCCACTCAGGCTATATCTACAGATGACTATCATCTGCAAGGGAGACATAGGGAGTTCTGTCCTGCTCCTTTTCCTTTGATTTGACCTCCCACCAATCCCTAAATACAGCATCCAACAAATGGATCGGGTTAAAAAGGAAGAAATAAATGTTCACATGAATAACCCTATGTCTCCCAACCCGCCAGATCTCGGAAAAATTAGAAATCCCTTCTATTTGTGGATCTTTTTGTTATGGTTGTTGTTGTTATAGTTGGTATTAAAAAGAAGAGCTCTAGCTTAGATAAGCCTCATTTGTTGCTGACTCCAAAAAAGCTGAAATGAAAGAAAAAGACAAATTATATTCAATGAAAAAAGACAACTACCAATCCATCACCTAGGATTGGAAATACAAGAGGCTTGAATGATCTTGTGGGCAGAAGCAAAACTAAGGAAATTGACTTGGCTATTTTAACAAAGCATTCACAGTGTGAATAGTCAGCTCAGTCCACTGACACTATTTTGATCCAAGAGTAAAGTCAAACAGTGAATTTAGCTCAGCTATTGACACTCAATGATGAACCAGTTCAGCAATTTCTTTTCTGAAACAATGCTAGACAATATCAAACAATATATACTCAGAGAAACACACTTTTGAGAATAACTGTGGTACTCTACCTTACCAAAATGATGAGAAAATCATCAAAGATGTCCAAACTGAACCCTGACAATCTAGTTAAGAATTTTGCCTTTCTTACTGATGCATGAGTAGCAGAAAGGACAAGGAATAGCTTTGTACCAAGGCTCTTTGATATTCAAAGAGAGCTTTCTTAAATTGCATTATTTACGCTAGCTACATCTATAGAGTAATATATAAAAAGGAGCAGGAGGCATTAACAAAGAGAAAATAAGGGGCGAATGAACAAAGGAGGAAATGGGAGCCATCTTTAACATCCGTAGAAATGCTCTGGATTCTCGAATGAAGAGCTCATTTCAAAACAAATTTCTACAATGATGTACACCTGAAATTTTTACAATGTTATAAACCAATGTTACTGCAATAAACAAAACAAAAAAAAAAAATTTCTAAAGGGATGAAATAATTCATTTCAAAGTCTCACCCCAGAAAAATCCTCCCTTTTATTTGGGGAGCTTCTGTAACCCCAAACTCTGCCCAGTGGCCTGGCACTCTAGCAGTCAGCTATCACAAAGTGTTAATTCAACCTATCTCTATACACCTAGCTCTATTTCTATCAATTATCTTCTCTCTTACCCCCTCAACATTCACCTCATCAAAAAAAAAAAAAAAAAAACTGAACAATCGTTTGAACAATTGTTGAATTTCCACTCTTATTTTTCCTTTTCTGTGGCCGATTGTTGGGCTTCCCTAGCCAGTTTGCCTAAGTTATCATTTGGAGAAATATCCCTTTGGCCCACGACAGAAGTTTGGTTGCTGTTGATTTCTTTAAGGGCAGCATTCCTTGTGAAAATGTCAGCAAGGTGATTTTCCTTAGCTTCCAGAAAATCAAGTTTAGAATGCCCCGGGATCTTAATAATAGTTAAAGCAGCAGGTAGAGGTATAGCACCCAATAATTCTTGAAGATAGGGGCCATTTTTACTTTATTTTCACCAGAAGTAAAGAAGCCATGTTGCATCCACAACATTCCAAAATCATGAGCTACTCCAAAACTGTGTCTACTATCAGTATAAATGTTGGCAGTTTTGCTCTTGGCTAAAGTACAAGCCTGTGTAAGAGTGTAGAATTCAGCCTATTGGGCCAAACTAGCCGTAGGTAAAGGTGCTGCCTCAACAATATCAAAAGGAATTACAATAGCATACCCAGCACACTATTTGCCATTGTCACCTTTTAAATAAGAACCCTCAGTGAACCATGAGAAGTTAGTGTTACTCAAAGGAGTTTCTTGCAGGTAATCATGAGGAATCAGAAAGTGATCCATCAGTGTTAAACAGTCATGAGGGGCTTTATCGGTAAAAGAGAGGAGAAAAGTGGCAAGGTTAAGGTTATTACAACATGAAGGAGTTATGTGAGAAGCCATTAACAAAAGTCTTTCATAGGAGGTGAGGTGGCTGGCTGGAATATGTTGAGTGTGATGAGAATTTGGGAGGGCTCTACTGCATGAGGTACAAAAACAGTTAAAGGAGATCCCACAGCAATCTTCTCTGTGGCCTTAACCAAAAGGGCAGCGGTAGTAATGGCTCTAAGGCAAGGGGGCTGTCCATGTGCCACAGGGTCCAGTTGCTGGCTATAGTACCCTATGGGTCGATGGTGGTCCCCGTGTTTTGGGGTGACTACCCCAAGTGTATTCCCTTCCTTTTTATATTCAAAAAGGAAAAAGAGAATCTGATAATTGAGATGTCCAAGGGCAGGTGGGTTCATCAAACTCTCCTTTAAGGCCTTAAAGGCTATGTTGTCTGGTACTTCCCATAAAATTGGGTTGGGATTGCTGTTATTTAGTAAAACATACAGATGTTTGGCCATAAGAGAGAAATTTAGAGTCCAGTTTCGGCAATAACCAACTAGCCTGAGAAAACCTCACAGTTGGTGCTTAGTTTTGGGTTTTAGGAAACTTAAACACCATAAAGCCTATCTGGAACTAGATGTAGCCCTTGTTCTAATAGAAGATGTCCTAAATATTGAACCTGGGTTTGGGAAAACTGCAATTTCTCTTTGGTGACCTTATGTCCCTTTAAGGTTAAAAGCTTTAGCAAGTGGATGCTGTCTTCCTGTGAGGAGAATTGGGAGGGAGAGCAAAGAAGCAAATCATCCACATATTGCAACAACGTGGAACCCCTAAGGAACTTTATATCATCCAGATCAGGATTTGTGAGAAATAAGGACTCTCAGTAAAGCTCTGAGGCATTACTGTCCAGGTGAAAGGTTTTCCTTTCCAAGTGAAGGCAAAAAGGTATTGACAGCTTTATCAACTGGAATGCTAAAGAATGCACTACATAAATCAATTACAGTAAAGAATTTACTTCCAGCAGGAACGGATGTTAGTGGCATATGAGGGTTAGGAACAATAGGGTGTTGAGGGATAACAATGTTGTTTATTGCTCGGAGGTCCCGGACAAACTTCCACCCTTAGCCCTTGGGTTTTCTTGCACGTAAAATAGGAGTATTACAGGGACTAGTACAAGAGTTAATGAGGCCTTGAGACTTGTGATCTTCCATTACGGGCTTTATAAATTAAAGGGCTTCTTTACTTATGGAGTATTGATGAATTCCGGAGAGAGGCTTTGAGGGATCTGTTTGAATCTTGATGGGAGGTATGCTGTGAATTTTAGCGATATCAGTTGGAGATTTTGCCCATAAGGAGGATGGTAGCTGATTGAATAGGAACAAGTAATCAGTGTTTCCAGAATCAGCTCTAGTACCGTCAGAGACAGAGCAAATAAAAGATGTCATAGGGTCATTTAATTCACTTGGTTGGCTGCTTTGTTGACTACTGCCAGATTATAGAATTATTTCCTCCTTTTGGGAGAAAGAAATTTCAGCATGATAATTTTCTAAGAAGTCTCAGCCTAATAAATGAATAGGAGTAGAGGAACTAAGGAGAAAGGGGTATGTGTCTCACAAACGGCCTATACAAAAGGGAATAGGTTCAGAGACAGGATCTTTCGAGGTTTATTAGAAATATCCACTATTTGAACTGTTTTAGTACCCTGAGGCAGGGGCTGCTTTATAGTAGTAGAGTTCAGCACCAAGAGTGTGGCTCCGGTGTCAATTAGGATGGAAAGAGGTTCATCTCCAATCTGGAGAAATGTTTCTCCAAGTCGATCAAGAGGGAGGATTGGGAAAAGCCCCTGTAGTTCCTTGGAACCCCTTTACAGAGAATTTGGAGGACATTGGAAAGACTGGTTAAAGGGCTGCTGGCTCCTGAAATGCTTAAATTTGTAATGATCTCTTTTCCAATGTCCTGGCTTTTTGCAATAATAACAGAAACTAGAATTTTGGTTTCATTTAGCGGCCTTCACTTGCTGGAGTTGAAGATTAAGAATTTTAGCAGTCTTAGGGGCCGGCCCCATGGCTTAGTGGTTAAATGCACACTCTCCGCTACTGGTGGCCAGGGGTTAGGATCCCAGGCACGCACCGACGCACCGCTTCTCCGGCCATGCTGAGGCAGCGTCCCACATACAGCAACTAGAAGGATGTGCAACTATGACATACAACTATCTACTGGGGCTTTGGGGAGAAAAAGGAGGAGGCTTGGCAATAGATGTTAGCTCAGAGCCGGTCTTCCTCAGCAAAAAGAGGAGGATTAGCATGGATGTTAGCTCAGGGCTGACCTTCCTCACAAAAATAAATAAATAAATAAATAAAAAATAAAAGAATTTTTGCAGTCTTCCTTTTTGGTGACTCATCTAGGGTGCAAGAGAGCTGGTTTGCCAGATTAACTAAATCTAAAGGGGACATAGTTTCCGATCCTATGCTGATCCTTTTTACTAGAGGGGATGGCTCCTGGTTCTGTCCATTAATAAACATAGAGTTAAAATCTACCTGTGTGAAACCAACATCTGAAGTAAGACTAGAATTTTCTTTAAAAATAATCTTAAGTCAATTGTAATAGTCACGCATGGTTTATCAGGTTTTTACGTGCAAGCCTGAATTTTTTTCTAATCAATAGGCTTTGGGAAAGCCCTAGGAATTGCCCAATGAAGTTGTCTAGTGATAGCCTGAGTCTGATCATATAACAGGTCAGCGGGTTGGACTCACAGTTGTCATCCTAGAGACCTTTCAGGATTTTCCCAATTGGCAGTTTTCATCCAATGCTGGGCCTGGCCTTCACTAACAAGCACATGAATTAACTGATATAAGTCAGAGAAACCAGGTTGATAAGTTTGATTGACTATGAATTTCCTCAGCAAATCTGTGAGGATTTTTGGCTACTTTGGGAAAATCTTTGACTACGGCTCACAGTTCAGCTTTATTTAGTCCAGGGAATATAGGAAACTAAGGGTTTAGCTTTTAAACCTCCGAAGGCTTAATTTTAAAGAGACAGGTTCTGATAGATTCACAGGAAGAGAGAGTCGGGAGAGGTTCAGGGAAAGGGGAAGTTCGGTGAGAGAGTTAGTATGGGGGAACTGAGGGTATAGAGGAGGTGTAGGTGGTATAGAAGGGAAGGAGGGGGCCGGCCCGGCGGCGCAAGCAGTTAAGTGTGCGCACTCTGCTGCGGCGGCCCGGGGTTCGCCAGTTTGGATCCCGGGTGCGCACTGACGCACTGCTTGGCAAGCCATGCTGTGGCGGCGTCCCATATAAAGTGGAGGAAGATAGGGCACAGGATGTTATCCCAGGGCCAGTCTTCCTCAGCAGAAAAAGAGGAGGATTGGCAGATGTTAGCACAGGGCTGGTCTCCACACACACAAAAAAAAAAAAGGCAAGGAGGAAGATGGCACCAGAGGTGTGTCCTGAACAGAAGGAGCCAGAAGAGAGGAACATGATGGCACCAGAGGTGCAGCCTGAGACAAAGAAGCTGGGGAAGAGGAACATGAGGCTTTGAAAGCCATTTTATCTTTCTTTAATTATTTGTTTGCCTCAGTTAATCTTAAAATTTTATTTTGCAAAGAGGCAATTTTAGACTTCTGATAACGTTTGGAAGCCTCAAAATACCAATTGATATAGGCATTCCATTCAGTTTTGGAAACTACAGACCTATGGTTGTCCAATTAGGTTTTAAGAAAAGTAAGTTTGGGAAATTCAAAAGTTCCCCATAATGGCCATTGGTGTTCTAAATTACCTTTGGTTATGTCGATCAATTTAGTTAGAAATGTGCATGAGGAAGGACCATGGTTTTCTAATGTAAAATCAGCTGGGGTATAGAGTGGGTGCCTTCAAAATATTTAGGTAACTGAGATCTCATTTCTCAGAAGTTTTTCTCTAGAGTAAAAGAATAATTTTCAAACAGACTAAACAGCTCAAATGGCTTAAACAGCTTGCAACTCAAGCAGCTTGAAAAGCTCACACAGCCTGCAGGCTTAATACCAGCACAGTTCTAACAGCTTAATCTCAAAGGAGTCAGGCTAAAGGCTGAACAGCATAGTTCTTATAGAACAGCCTACTCCTGAAAGAGTTAGGCCAAAGGCTGAACGCACACTTCCACTGGAACAGCCTAATCCCAAAGGTGTTAGGCCAAAGGCTAAACAGCACAGTTCCAATAGAACAGCCCAGTTTCAAAGGAATTGGGCCAAAGGCTAAATAGCACAGTTCCATGAAACAGTCTGATTCCAGAGGAATTCGACCAAAGGCTGAGAAGCACAGTTCCAATGAAACAGCCTGATTCAGAAGAGTCAGGCCGAAGTGCCAACCAAGTACTCTCAGACAAAACAACGTCTTAACCAGAAAAGGAAAAAGCCTTAAAATAGATCCTGAATAGAACCTGGAGAACTTCAAAATGCAAAGAAAGCAGAAGCTCAGATCCAAGAGAAAAACTTTCCCTCAAACTCCATGGTCGGCAAGAAAAGCAGTGAGCTCAATGGACTGTGTGGGCACCAACATCTGTTTGCTCACCAGCCTCAGAGTTGTCGGAGGTCTTCTCTGGATCCCCATACAGGCCATCAAATGCTGACCTTAAACAAATAGACGGCCAGTTATTTCTCCCGCAAAAAATGGATTTATTCAAGATCAACAAAGAATTGCAATTTGGGATCTGCCCCATGGCAAGTCACGTGCAAGCTCTGAACAACAAGAGGAAAAATGCTTTTATAGAGGGGAAGAAGTTGGGAAGGCCACTGTAAACAAAGAGTCCATTTGGAGAAATTGAGATTCCAAAGTATAGTGGCTTTTCACTGGCTGAGTTTTCACAGTCTCTCACTGGCTGAGGTCTTGCCGGGCAAAGAGAGGAAGTCTTTCTTCTTTCTGTTAGGTTCTGCCATTGTCCTAGGGTGTGAGAGCTCCCTCTTCTAGCCTCTCAACTCCATTTTAAATGAAGTTTCCACTTATTAATTCTCACAGAACTAAGTATAAATCCTTTTCAATTCTTCCTCAACCTGATTTACTCACACATGTAAACATTATCATATCAAAATTCTATTAATATGAGCTTAAAATTAAAATCATCTTCAATTTAACTGTTTAGATAGATTCACATACATTCATTGTAAAACCAGTGCCTAGGCACTTGAAAGTCACACCCTTGCACTTAGTAGAAAAGTTGGTCTTTTACCTATCAGAGTAATAACAGCCTTTCAGAAGAAAAGAATGGATCTAGCCAGGAAAAGGTAGTTCTTAGTGATACAAATTCAGTTACTCCTACTACTTCCTTTGATTTAATGAATAGTACATGTTATATGTAGAGAGCTAATGTAGGAACTCAAAAAAGGAACGTCTGTTCTATTTCATGCTTAAGACAGGTAGTCAGGACAACAAGTATGTGGAATCGGTATAAAAGCCCAAAAGATGCACTCCAAACATGCATTTACTCTTTGCTCACATCTACATACACAATGACAAACCATCAACTGACAAATAAAAATTCAGTCAAGCCAGTTATTTGTCATCATATAGACCATCAGACAGTCTGAAATGAGCCATTTCATTTTCTAAATTCACAGCCTTCATTTATAACTGAATGTTCCACTATCAGGTATTTTTAGTGTACTAAGAATGGATTTAAATAAGTCACCCATGAGAAGATTTTATTGTGCCTTTTTAATGAAAGAAAAATAATAATCTCATTTAACATTTGCAGGCTATGGGGATCTTCATATCAGGCATTTGTCTTTTAATTACTGGCTCCACATACCATTACACAGACTGTTCAAAAAAGATGAAAAATAACAAAGGCTTCTCACCTTCTCATCTCTATATCTTTGCTCATGGTGTGTTATCTCCATGAAATTCCCTCTCTCATTTTGCAGATTTAATCCTATTCTTCCTTCAAGTTCTAAGTTCAATCCAATCATCTCAGTGATCTTGCTCTGAAGTTCCATGCATGTGCTTCAAGATCTCTTAAGGAGTTACACCTTCTAGTTAACATATTGTGATATTTTGAAGAGATGCCTTATTCTCCCTACCAGATTTTAAACTCTTTTTGATGAATAATATATATTAATCATGTTTTATACCACGGTGTCTAGCTCAGTGCTTTATACATAGTAGGTCCTTGATAATTATGTATTGAAGAGATAATAAAGCACATTTCATTTGCAAGAAAAAAATTCCTTTTTTAGTTTTTTAAAATATTATCTAGATTAGCAATTTACACTTTGGCTTTATGACAGATGCATTTCAGTCTCTTTTAAAACAACACAATTTAAGCTAGAAGTCTATCTCTGCCTCTTTTTCTGCTGTCATCTAGTCTTTTCATTTGCCAGGCTGCCAAAAGCCTTGTTTGAATTTTCAAGATAACCATCCCAGATGTTTTGTGTGTGATCAAAGGGGAGAAAGCATGAAGCCATATTTCATACATATAGGACCTTGTGTGACAGTTCAGAATATGTGGTGTGTCATCTCCTGTCCAAACATAACACCATTAAATGAGATGATTTGGCTTATCTGTGGTCAGAGTGACAGAAAAGAGGTAAACAGCTTTCTACCTTATCAACTTAATATTTTATCACTGATAATTACCTAGCCATCACTCTGTAAAATATCAGCTATAAGAATATTGAAATAAAATAGCAATGGGCTAATAGGCTAATATCCTGTACTTTCATGTTCTTATAGTTTATTTACCCTTTTTCCTCTGTCTGAAATACAGTTACCTCCAAACCATGTCCATATCCATGTCCAAATATTTACTAACCAAATCACTGTCTTGCCTATGAAATCCACCCTGATTTCATTAGGCAAAAATGGTTTTTCCCTCTTTTAACTCTCATAGCACTTCATCTGAGTCCTTTCTGAATTTTTTATTTTTGCCTTGCATTAAAGTTATTTATCTGCATACATTATCTTCCCCACTAAATGGTTCCTTGAAGGCAGACATGACATGGCTATACATGATTTATTTTGTATGCCCCAGGTGCCTAGTACAATACCTTACACATAGAAACAGCTCAACAAGTACTTGCTCGTTGCAAGAATAAATGTTCTCCTTTCAAATAACTTGTTTTAAGCCTAAAAGCATTTAGTGTATTCTTTATTTCATTCACTCATCCACTCCATTCATTCATTCTTTCAATTCATATTTCTTAAGTGCCTATTATGTTCTGGGAAATGTTTTAAGAACTCCGAATGTGGCAGTAAACAAAACAAAGTCCTTGCTCTCATTGATGTTATACCTTAGTGAGGAGAGACATAAACTAAAGAAATAAATATATATGCCAGATTGTAATAAATGATGTGAAGAACAGTAAACCAGGGTAAAGGGAGAGAGAGAGGACTGGTAAGGCACCATTAAAAATCAGCTCATCAGGCAATGTACAGCATGGTGACTATAGTTAATAATCCCGTATTGTGCATTTGCAAGTTGCGAAAAGAGTAGATCTTAAAAGTTCTCATCACAAGAAAAAAAGATTTGTAGCTATGTGTGGTGATGTATGTTAACTAGACTTGTCGTGGTGATCATTTTACAATATATACCAATATTGAATCATTATGTTGTACATCTGAAATTAATATAATGTTATATGTCAGTTATATCTCTCTATATATATGTATTTCTTAATAATATTCCTTAAAGATATCATATCAAAAGTAGAAGTTTGCTTTAGAAACAAGCAAGCAGATTTGGATTCATCGTTTCCAAAGTGAAACTTAAATTGAAAAAGTTGAAGAACCTTCATTCAATAGCACTCAGAAAAATTGAAAAAATATATTCCTGAAATAAGCCAATCCAAAATCCAATTATTAGATTTGCAATATTCTCTTGGAGCTTATCATCTCATTAAGAGAAAAAACATTTTTTGATAATAGGTATATTGAAAACTCAACATGATGGCCTACAAACTAACTCCACACTATTTTGATGAGCTAGAGCTAAAGAAGGATGAATGCCAATTTAAGAAAAGCTTTGATTCTTTGTTGAGGTATACCTTTCCTCCAATGAGTTCAAAGGACTCAATCTACACTTCAAAATGTAAGAACTAGAGAACTTGGATTAATGCCCAAGAACAGGGGTCACCTCTAGTGTTTGAATTTATGAGGACCATGTTTATAGTTCTATGGAGAAAAATTTTAGCAGAAAAAAAATATTTGGGGAAGGGAGGAAGAGACCACTTTCATGATAATACTTAATCCACAAATTACTAAGTTTCTCTTAGAAAATATAAAGCCAATGCAATTCAAACATGAGCCTTAATACTTTGTATATGTGATTTGCACAGGTCGCTTAACAAATACTGACAGACATTAGTGACTCTAATAACGAGCAGAGACCTTAATTTAAATCAATACGTGTTTTGGATGTTTTTGTCTAATCTCTGCTAAATCTTGCTTTCATCCTGATTTAATCTTTTAATCAATGGCCTTTAAACTATTATATTTGGGATTCAAAGCTTTTTATAATCTGATACTACTCTAACTACCCAACTTTAATTTTTTCTACTTCTCAGTATCCATTATTTTCCCTGGCTATTCCACTAACATGCCAGGATCATGCCTAGCTCTATCTTCATTTAGAGTGTTTATCTTACACAAATCCTACTCATCTTTCAAATTTTAGTTCAAGACCCACCTCCTCTATGAAAGTTTCCTTAATTCCAGTTCTGACTGATTTCATTTTTTGAATTCTTATAGCATTTAATATATAGTATATAATTCAGTCTTTAATTATATATCTGCTTGTGTTGGGATAATGATTTCACGTATATTAGTGCAATGAACATTAACTGAATAGGCCTCTGAAATGCCTGGCAATATGCTAGACACTCAAGAGAAAGTGAATAATATGTGGCCCCTCCCCTCAAGAAGCTCATAGTTTACCAGGGGAGGAGGCAGACATACAAAATATGAGAAGTAATATTACAGGGTTATAAGCAAAGTTCTATGATGACATTAACAATCAATTATTTTTGCCTTAGGGAAAAGTATACGGTGTGACAGAGAAGATTTTATAGGAGATTAAACATGAGCTGGGCTTTGAAGGATAAGTAAATGTTCTGAGTTGGTAAGGGAGGAAAAGGCATTGTAGGGTTTCCACTTCCAGGAACGACCTACCAGATGAAGCCCCTCACCCCATACAAAAAAACTGTAAAACATGGTTATTCAGGAAACTGCAAATAGTCCTGTGTGACAGAGCAGCATTTCCCAAAACATATCCTATGAGGGAGTTTTACGCAGAATGTTAAGAGGTGTGTTTCAAAAATTGGTTCCATGTTCAAATAAATTGGGAAAAACTGACTAATGTAAAATAAATCTCTTCATCACAGTGTTTTTTCAGAGCTTTTAACATACTAATATATTGAATGCATTTCTAAGAAAGGAATATAGTATGTAGCACTTCCCAAATGTACGTGACCATGGAAACTTTTTTTCCCAGAGCTAATGGAATTAAGGTTCTATCGAAAATTGTTTGCAAAAAAATTAGACTACAATATAATTTGCATTGTGAAGAAGGTGAGGGTAGTGAATGATGTAGCTAGAAACAGAGACTGGGGTCAGATTTTAAAGTATCTTAAATAACTTTCTAAGGATGTTAGATTTGTTTTTTCCATGGGCAATAGAGAAACAGCAAATATTTTATAAAAGGGAGTTATATAATCAGACCTATAAAAAGATACATCAGGCCGAAAAATAAAGGATGTATTCAAGGGAACAGTGTCTGGAACCAATGATACAAGTTGAGACATTACTGCAATGGGAAATAAGATGAGGGCCTGCACTAGATTAACAGCAATGACAGAAATATTTGTATTGTCTTAATTGAATGGTGATTTACTTGAAAGCTAACACTATGTTAAATGTTACATTTCTCACACCCCCTCCTCCAACCATAGGATCTAGCACAATGCTGAGAATGTCAGAAGTGTCTATTTTTTTAAAATGCATGTTCATTAAATATCTTCTGAGAAGTAACTGAGTGTGGCAACTCTGGGCACCTGGGGAACACTGGGCAGAAAAGAAATTATTCTGTAAATCATGACCTCTTAGTGTAAACTTCATTTTTCAGGTGGTTATTCTAAAACTATTGTAGGATCCAGCCTCCAAGTCAGCCATAATCACCCCCACCTCCTAGTATTCTGACTCCTGTATAATTTCAAACTGTACCAGGGTTCATCTGGGTGACCAACAGAACATAGCAGAAATGATGGTTATGTCACTTCTGAAATCAGGTTTTAAAAAACTACCTTGGTCATTCATATTATTTCCCTATTGGATCAGTCACTTTGGGGGAAGCCAGCTGGCATATCATGAACAGCCTGATAGAGAGGCCTACATGGTGAGGAACTGAAGCCTCAGCCAACAGCCAGGTGGATAAGCTTGGAAGTGGAATCCACACAAACGGTGAGCATAAGAAGCCTAGAATATCTATACTAATATCAATAGTATAGTTTAAAATACATTTTAAAACAAAATGTATTACCAGAGATGGTAATATTATCATAAAAATAAAAGCATCAATTCAATAAGACATAATAATCATAAGTGTGCTTTCATCCCATAGCACAGCTTCAAAATGCATGAAGCAAAAAATGACAAAATTAAAGGGAAAAACAGACAATCCCTCAATCATAGTTGGGGATTTTGACAGCCCTCTCTCAGAAATTGATAGAACAACTAGGCAAAAAAATCAGCAAAAATTTACATCCAAACAAAACTACCAATTACTTCAATGTATTTGATATTTACAGAACACACACACACAAATGGCAGAATACACATTTGTTTCAAGTACACATAGTACCTTTCCGTACTTATTTGGTCAATTGGTATTTGAAAATGTGTCAAAGTCATTTCATGGAGAAAAGATAGTCTTTTCAATAAATGATGTCCGAACAACTACATAGATATATAGAAAAAAAATGAACCTTGACTCTTACTGCACACCAAACACAAAGATTAACTCAAAATGGATCATAGATCTCAATATAAGAGCTAAAAATGTTAAACTCCTAGGAGAAAACAGAAGAAAATTTTTGTGATATTAGGTTAGGTGAAATTTCTTAAACAAGACACCAAAACCACAAAGTATAAAAGAAAAAAAATGATGAAATGGACTTCATCAAGCTTAAGAAAGTTTTCTCTTTGAAAAACATAATTAAGAAAACAAAAAAATAAGACACAGCCTGGGAGTCAGTATTTGCAAAACATATATCTGACAAAGGGCTCTTGTATCAAGAATATATAAAGAACTCTTACAACTCAACAAAAAGACAACCCAATTTAAAAATAGGTAAAAGATTTCAATAGATATTTCTGCAAAGGAAATATACAGATGGCCAATAAGTATATAAAAAATGCTCAGCATTATTAGTCATTAGGGAAATGCAAATCAAAACTACAATGAGATATCACTATGCACCCATGAAGATGGCTACAATCAAAGGGACAAACAATAACAAGTGTTGGTAAGGATCTGGAGCATTACTCATGAGAATACAAAATGGTGTATTCATTTTGGAAAACAGTATGGTATTTCCTCAAAAGGTTAAGCACAGAGTTACCATATGATGCAGCAATTTTACTCTTTGGTAAAAAGGGAAACTTATATCCACACAAAAATATATATGTGAATGTTCATACTAGCTTTATTTGTAATATTCTAAAACTTGACATAACCCAAAGTCCATTCATATATGAATAAAAAAATAAACTGTGATATATCCATAAATTAGAATACTGCTTATCAATAAAAAAGAGTGAACTATTGGTACATACAACCACATGGATAAATCTCAGAAACATTATGGTAAGTCTATGGTTCTCAACCAGGAGTGATTTTGCCCCCAAAAATATAATTGGCAATATCTGGAGACATTTTTATTGTCACAACTAGGGAGTGCTACCAGCATCTAACAGGCAGAGGTCAGTAATGCTGCTCGACATCCTAAAAAGCACAGGATAGCCCCCCCACAACAAAGAACTATACAGCCCCAATGTCAATAGTGTCAAGATTGAGAAACTCTATGCTAAGTGAAAAAAGTCAAACATCAAATATTGGATACATTTGTCCCTCTGTATCCACAGGGGATTGGTTTCAGGACTCTCTGCGATACCAAAATCAACAGATGCTCAAGTCCTTTATATAAAATGGCATAGTGTTTGCATGTAACCTATGCACATCCTCCCGTATACTTGAAATCATCTCTGGATTACTTACAATACCTAATACAATGTAAATTGTATGTAAATAGTTGTTATACTGTATTGTTTGGGGAATAATGACAAGAAAAAAAGTCTGTACATGTTCAGTACAGACGCAACCATTGTAGGCTAGGCCCTTTGATCTGCAGTTGGTTGTAACCCGCAGATACGGAGGTCTGACTGTATTGTGTGATTTTATTTATATGAAATTCTAGAAAAGGCAAAGCTATAGTCACATACAACAGGTAAATGGTTGCCTGGGGCCAGGGATGGGCAGAAGGGGTCTAGTTAAAAGGACATGAGAAAATTTTTTAGGTTGATGGACCGTTCTATACACTGATTGTGGTGGTGTTTACACAGTTGTGTACAATTACCAAAATTCATCAAAATGTCCACTTAAAATTGATTATAAAAATACTGCATGCATATTAGTCACACTTTAAATATAAAAGTATCACAATAGGGAGAAAAGCATTGAGAGACAAGGTAACGGGAACTCCAAAGATGAGCTTTGCCAGCCTCACCTATATGATTGAGGAGAACTGACCTCCAACTGCATTGACTTGACACTTCCAGGTCACTGTTCAGTAGAACATCATGCCAATGCACCTTGGTATCTTAAAAAGAAAGAGTTAAATCAGTTTCCTACTGGGTTCTACAAGGGACAGTGAATAGTAAACAGGTTTTATACTCTTCTAGCTTTTTTAGTTCTTCAAGGAATATTTCCATTAATAGAAAATCTGGTTCAAAATTATTCCACCAAGTGAGAATTTTCAAGATATTATTCCCTATGGCAGATACAGTGTTACACGTAGTACGTTTATGAATTTTTATAACCTTTACTGCAGAGTTTGCTTGATAAATGAATGAAACTTTTCCTGGAGCTCCTGAGATGAACACATTCCTTTGAAATTCTGGGAACACGGGAGCTATCTTTAATAACCGAGGCTTACATTTGCTCAATGGCCACAAAAGAAACACCTATTACACTTCCTTAGCAAATGCTGCTTTGGTTGTGAGAAGTAAAGAAAGTAGAATTACAGTTGATGAAATCTGATGAACAAGAGGTGGGTTACTTCTCCTCCTGGGTTTTTTTTTTTTTTTTTTTTGTGTAGTGGTATCTCATTTTTTTTTAATAGCCTATATTTTTACAGCAGTTTTAAGTGTACAGAAAAATTGAGAAGAAGGTACAGAGATTTTCCATATACTCGGTACCCTCACACAGGCATAGCCTTCCCCATTATCAACATCCCCCACCAGAGTGGTACGTTTGTTACAGTTGATAAACCTACACTGACACACGCTACCACCCGGAGTCCATAGTTTTATATTAGGATTCACTCTTTGTGTGTGCTTTTTGTGCTGTAAAATTCTATGACTTTTGATCAAAACCTAGTGTCATTTATCAACTATGATATTATTATTATTTTTTTTTTTTAACAAGTGACCCAGATTTTTTCTTTCATTTTGAGTCTTGTTGAGACAGTTACATAGGAATAGGCCTTTACCTCTGCTACTCTGAAAAATTTATTTCCCCCATATGTCTCATTAAACCCTTGGAAAAAAATATCATCTTAGAAGTAATAAAAATCATTACAGTCAGCTATGTGTAGAAAATTTCTTATGAAGGCAGAGAAACACATAGCCAGGTTGACTTCAGAATCCCTGGAGGCTCCAGAGTTCTGTGTGAATCCTGGCAATATTACCACAACTACTAAGAAAAGGAAAATCAAGAAGATGCAGAAAGCTCTTTTCCAATGTTTTGAATTCTGAAAAACAAGAATTTTTAAAGCTGACTTAGAAAATTACTTAGATTTATCATATTCATCCAAGTGAAAGCCTTTCAATGCTAACAACCTATTCTTGCATGTCCCTCAGATATCTTGCATGATCTTCTAGGTCTCATTTCATATTGATATAAATCTAAGGATTTTTAATTTGGAGCTTCCAAACAACCACTCTGGGATGATGCCACAGCTAGGAATGCTATCAGGTAGGCCAAGATGGCCAGACTAACAACATGGAGCCAGTTTTTAGAAGTTGACTCATAGTCATATTTTAGCACTAGTTTGAGTCACACTAAACTGGTAAAATAATTGTTTATGCCAAATAAAAAAATAGTATTATATCTTGGCTTTTATGTTGACTTTCTAGAAATCCACAGTAATTAACCAGTATCTTTCCAGTAAGACCTTCCCTAGGAGCCAGGGCTTGGAAAAATACTGGGTTGAGTTGCCCCACCTTCCCCACTCCCTCCACCTCTGTCTCCTGCCTTTCTATGTCAGCTTGGTATAGAAGCATGGTTAAAAGAAGCAGATAAAGAGCTTATAGCTAGAACATGGAAGGGGCCTTGCTATGGAATAGCAGAAAATCAGAGTCTGGGGGAAGAGGATTCAGGATTATTCAAAAATAGAATACTTTCAAAACATTATTACTCTGAAACTGGGTTATATATAAATATGTATTACACACTAAATTGTCTAGTTACCCTTAAAAGTATCTTACCATAAAGAAAGTATAGGAGTTGTCTACATCATCATATATTATATAGTTTCTGAGCAATAAATATTCAACTGTTTTTTAATTACACTGTTTTGATACCCTGAGTAGCTCCAAATACCCCAACCTTGCAATAGCAAAAGTGAATGCAGCCCTGGTGCATTCTCCTTTCATGTGACTTCAATGCATTATATTTGCCAGACATGAAAAAGAAGGAAAGGTCTTTGGAGAATCAAACAGTATTTTAGATGTCTAGATGAGCCATTTTTTGTTTGTCATCCATATCGTCTACTCACACTCTCTGCCCTTTGAACAATCATGCTCTGTAAACACCAAGAACATGTTACTCTACTGCCTTGTCAACGGTCCAAACCCAAGTATGAGCAACTCGCTCTCCCATTCTATTTCTCATTCATTCATATTCATTCTCTCTCTCTTTCTTTTTTCTTTTTTTTCCCCTCATAATTCTCATCATCCTCTAGATCTTCTTCCCTCAGACTCTTGCTCTCAACTAGGCAACATATACAGAATACATGGAGCTAATCTTAATGGGTACTTATGGGTTGATAGGCCAGGCAATCTAATGCACTTTAATACTATTCAAGAACCAGCTCCTCTTTCCATCCCAGCATATCCCTTCCTTGTCAGAATGATTCCAAAGCACAGTTTCCTTTTAGAAAGTTACTCCAATTTATCTCACGCATTCTCAAATCTGCCAACAAAAACTCAGCATCCTCAACATATCTGTGCGAGCACAGGCACATATTTATTGGCAGAAAAAGCAAACATCATCTCCAGATGTGACTGCAGCACCATGAGAGATTCCAATTCTGTCTCATTAATCTACAGATGGAGTGAGCACATTCACTTCCTGCATAGCCCTACAGTCTACTATTCAAACCAAAATGAGGTTGCTGCGTACATGCACTCAAATAATATTTTTCAGTGAAAAACTAATCCCCTTAATTGTAAAAAAAAAAAAAATGGCAGTCAATGAAAAGACAACTCAGTTACTTGGAAAGGATGTTGTAAAGGAAAAACTCAAAAACAGGAAGAAAAAGCCCACTTGGAAATGATGCTTTGATATTGAGTCCATTAGCTATCAATTCTCATTTATGCTCATGCCAGATTTGAGAAGCTTGTAGATGACATACAGAAAGTTGATTTAAGTCCATAACATGAACACTACTGCAGGGCTTTGGGTTTTCTTTTTAAGGTGAAATAATTATTGCTGTCAATTCTTACAAGTGTCTCTGCCACTTATTTTGGCACCTGATCATATATGTCCCATATTGCTATTTAACTGTTCAATGTGGTTTGTTCACTTTTTGTGCTTATATGTTTATGTTATACGGATAAGCCTTTGTCCCCATGTAGTCCATAAATCCCTGGTGGTCCTGTTCAATAAATAATCATTGGGCTGACCTGACTTGAATTGAGGGGACAATAACATAGATAATCCCCAGTTCATCCCTATTTGGCATTTTGATGTGTATTTGTATTTCTATTTCAATAAGGATTTGTCTGAGATATTAGGACTTTGCATAATTTCAGATAATGAAGTCACACTGGGAAGAAGTGATTTTGAAGAAAATGGAAAGCAACCCAGTTTATATTCATGCTGAGGACTGAAGCAAGGCACCAAGCCCAGACTTAGGGGTTTTTGACGATTACAGGCTGAATGACTCAAATCTTCCCCAGGGAAAGGAAGAATGAATCACAAGGCTGTTTTAACAGACCTCTCCTGACCACTGAGCATGGATGGGGGACTGGAGGAGGAGAGTGGTAAGGAGGTAGGGGAAGTGGTGCCCACACCCTGAAAGTTCTCTCCTTTCCAATTTCCCCTGAGTAGCATGCTGAATTAGAGAAAGGGAGAGCTAAAATAAATTGTGATAATGTCAACAAAGGAATTGGAAAAAAACCCAGGTTGGCTTTGTTCACTATTCCAATCACTTAGGGGTGAATTTAAAGATTTCCTTCTGATAAGCCTTAATGCAATAACTGGGAGTTAACTCTTTCACTGATCCCACACCCATCCATCACTTGCCACACACAGACAAGTAAATCCTTCCTGAAAACCACTGCTAGATTAATCTTCTTAAGGCACTGCTTTCAGTATGTCACTCCCCTACAAGGACATACATTTGCCTGTAGGATCAAGTCAAAACTAATCAACCTGGCATTCCAAGTCTTCCATCAACTGGTTTCACCTTACCTATTCATCCTAACCTCTCACTAATCCCCAACATGATCACTGGCCCCAATTCTGTCAAACCGGCCTCCTTACATTCACATACCACATTTCTGCCTCCGTTCCTTCACTCATTCCTCTTTCCTATATCTAAAACGTTTTCTTTCCTTTCTCCCCACCATTCAAAACCCAAAATTTCCTTCTTTCAAAGCTCTAAGTTCAAGACTCATCTTCTCTATAAGAGCTAGCCAGTCTAACCCTGTCCCTCAGTGACGATTCGCTTATTTGAAATGTCTGCAGCACGAACACGTACGTCTGTACCAAATGACTTCCATATACCTTAGTGTCCTCAAGTATAAGACTAGCTTTCATAATTAGATTCTAAGCAAAGGACAAAGGATCTTCTTGTCATCACAACATCACTTTACACAGTACTCAAGATATATATATATGTACCTTAATATTAATAATCAATAAATAAAAGCCTGTGGTTTTTAAATCAATTTAGGATTAATTTGGCATGGAAATACAGGCTTATTAAAACTTCCTTTTCTCTACATAGTTATAGAGCCATTTTTAAATGCCCAAATCCCTTCACTTGCTTCATTTTTCTAAATTGAACTAATTTTCACTATGCTTCCTTTTTAGAAAGAACCTGTTCTTTATGTTCTATATTAAAGTTCTGATTTTTAGTGCAGCACTGAGGGCATGAAGAACCATCAGGCATTAAATGTTCCAGTTGAGGTATTGCAATTTAACCTTTACACATCTCTAGCTCAGTAACCTAGACTGATGAGAGAGGAGGATCTATCCCAAAAGGAGCCCTCAAGGAAAAGATTCTGTTCTTTAGAATTGAGTTTCACAGGGAGAATCACTTTCTCTCCCACTTGGATATAAGCTCTCCTTGGAACCTGGAGGATGATTTCACGACAAAACAGATGGATTGTTTTCTCCTTTATGTATTATTCTTTATTTAGACAGGTAAAGAACAGCTGTTTCAATTCCTTTTTTTAACCAAGTATTTTCTAAATCACTCTATTTATTTTTATCTTTTCTGGGTATTTGGAATTCCAATCAGGAGGAATGATTATTTTACATTCTTAAAAACCAAATTCATTCTTTTTTTTTTGTCCCTTTTAGACAGAGTACTACAGGAATACTACTCAGCCATAAGAAACGATGAAATCCAGCCATTTGTGACAACATGGATGGACATTGAGGGTATTATGCAAAGTGAAATAAGTCAGAGGGAGAAGATCAAATACCCTATGATTTCCTTCATTAAGTAGTAGATAACAACAACAATAAACAAACACATAGAGACAGAGATTGGATTGGTGGTTACCAGAGGGGAAGGGGGGAGGGAGGAGGGCGAAAGGGATAATTCAGCACAGGTGTGTGGTGATGGGTTGTAATTAGTATTTTGGTGGTGAACATGATGTAATCTATGCAGAAATAGAAGTATAATGATGTACACCTGAAATTTATACAATGTTATAAACCAATGTTACTGCAATAAACAAAAAATTAAAAAAAAAATCTGCTAGGGCAGTGCGTTGACATGGCAGACAGAGACCATGATGGTATGATTTTTAAGAGCAGGAAAACTTTTAGAAACTTCTCAGTTTAAGTCTGATCTACTTGCCCATGCCAAAATTCTACTAGCTAATGCATTGTCCTCTTTAGGCATCCTCCTATAAAATGTGTGTCCCTGAGAGCAATAACAAATGACTCATGTACACTATAGTTTAGACCGGTTTATCAAAGTTCCCTCTTTACTGATGACTAGCTGTGCATTGTAGGAATAGAATTTATAATAGTATATTCTTTTAATTACCCACTCTGGAAATCTCAGAATCAACCTGGATTATCTATATTTGCCTTATCTTCCACATCTTCCAATACACTCACATTATTTGCAATCATCCAAACAAACCATGTATTTTTTTAAAATCATGTGACTCTGTGCCTTTGCCCATGCTATTTCCTCCTCCATAGATTCCCTTTTATACCATCATGACTTTTTTTATGGCCCAGCTCATGCACCACATCCTTCCAAGAAACTGCCTCTGCATATTTTACCTAGTAACATGCCTCGTTCACCCTTCACCTATCAGTTCAAATGCTACCTCTTATATGAAGCATTCTCTGACTTTTCCAGGCAGCTTTAGGCACTCTGTTCCCCTAGGCGGCCACACTGTACCTTGAATTCCACCCTAGTATATCATTATTAAAATTATCTTGTTGTATGCCTGTCCTCATAAGACTGTGAGTTCCTCAATGGCATGGACTGGACCTTATTCATCTTTGTTTCCCAGCCTATTTTTCCCTAAATGTTCAGTATTTGCTGAATGAATAAATCACAGGATTAGTCTCAATACAAAATTAAACATGATCCAAATTCACTTCTACAGGTATCAGTTGGTTACTTCATCTTAAACCATAAAGACTACCTAACCATAAGCATGTACTTTATCATGGTAAAAAAGCAGAGTAGTTAGCTGTGTGTGGAAACATCAAATTAAAAAGTTAGTATTCTGTTATGCTGAAAGTGAGTTGCTAAATATATTTCTCTGTTTGATTTTTAAAGTCACTCCAAGTCATCCTTCCTTACCTTAACTTTCAGAGTTAAACAAAAGAGCCAGATGGAGAGCAGTGATTGTGAGATCAAACTCATTCATTTATTCATTGAATATTTATCAAACATCTACCATGTACAAATCTACAATAGTGAGCAAAACAGAAATAGTCCCTCCCTGCACTCATGAAACTTACCATCTAGTGGGGAGAAACACAATAAATTAGAGATAGATAATATCAGCTTATAATAAGTTTATAAAGAAAAATTCATCAAGATGAGAGGATTATAAGCAATAGGGCAAAGATATAGTTAGTTTAGATAGAAAAGCATTTTTGAGAAGACGATATTTGAGAAAAATCTAAAGGTAGAGAGTGAGTAATGTCACTATCCGGAGGAAGGGGGTCAGAGTCAGCAAGTGCAAAATCCCAAGATGGAGGAAGAATTTGTGGTAACCTAGCAACAGCAAAGAAGCCAAAGTGTCTGGAATGCAGTGTGCTAGGGGCAGCCTGGCAAGAGATAAGGTCAGAGGAGTAGCAGGGATCCAGATCACATAGAATCTTATAGGTCGTAGTAAGGTCTTTGGACTTTATTCCAGGAATGATAGAAAGTCATTTGAGAGTTTTGAGCAGGGTAATTACATGATTTAATTTATATATTTTTAGAAAGTGTCTTAGTCAGTTCAGGCTGTCTTAACAAAGCACCGTAGATTGGGTGGCTTAAACAACAGGAATTTCCCACAGTTCTGGAGACTGGAAATCCAAGATCAAGGTGCCAGCAGGGTAAATGTCTAGTGAGAGCTCTCTCTTTGGATTTTGGACAGCTGCCTTCTTGCTGTGTCCTCACATGGCCTTTCCTCCATGCAGGTGGGCACAGAAAGAGCGGAACCAAGTTCTCTGGTGTGTCATCTTATAAGGGCACTAATCTCATTGTCCGGGCCCCATTATCGTGATGTCATCTAAGCCTAATTACCTCCCAAAGTCTTTATCTTCAAATACCATTACATTGGGGGTTAGGGCTGCAACATATGAATTTTAGAGGTACACAACACATTTAATAGCAGAAAGCTTAATCCGTATGTTGTGTGGAAAATGGACTATCGGGGGACAAGAGTGGAAACAGGAGAACTAGCCAGAAATCTATTGCAATAATGTAGGTGAGAGATGATAGTGGCTTGGACATGGATAAAAGTGTTGGTAGCAGTGAAACGTAGTGATATTTTAGACATATTTTGAAGGTAGAGCCCACAGGATTTGCTAATAGGCTGTACATGAGTTATGAGGGGAAACAGTCAAGAATGACTTCAAGGATTCTGGCCTGGACGACTGGTAAATGGTGGTTCCATTTACTACAACAGAAAACACTGGGAAAAGATAGTTTGGGAGGGAGGAGATGGAATCAGGAGCTCAATTTTGAGCACCATAGGCTTGAGCTGCCAAGTAGGCAGTGGAACATTTCAATTTGGAGCTCATGGAACAGGTTTACGATGAAGACATAAATTTGGGAGCCATTAGTGTGTAGATGATATTTAAGGCCAGGGGATGATATCACCTATGGAACAAATGTAAATAGAGAAAAAAAATAGAACTAAGGATTGAGCCCTGGGGCACTCCAACATTTTAGAGGGTGGAAGTAGAGAAGGAAAATCTAGAAAATGAGACAGATGGAACAGCTAGTGAAGTAACAGTAAAAAAAAAAAAAACAGAATAACGTAGTTTATTGGAAGACAAGTGAATAAAGGATATCAACTTGGAAGGAGTGGTCATCTATGTCAATGCTGCTGAGATGTCAAGTAAATGACAGCTGAAAATTGACCATTAGAGTTGAAAACATAAGCTTCATGTCCTTTATTAATAACAGTTGTCAGAATGTAAATGAACTTGATGAGCAGTAGCCACCTTCAGAGAGAATTTAAATGGAAATAGCATAAAACTGCAGGTTAAATAAAAGAAAACTTTATCCTGACAATAGTTTATGGAACAATAAACATTAACACTGCAATGTTGTCTCAAAAGTCTTTGGAAATGTATAAAACATGATGAGTAATGATTTAGGGCTGTTGGTGGGAGAATTATTCAAAGTTAATCCTGCAGGGACATGTAGGTTAGATTGTCTACAGATCGTTTTCTGCTTTCAGGAACGCTTACTATCCTTCACGCAAACCAATGGTTTATACAGAGCTGACAATTAAGACTGTAGTCCAATTTTATAGATCTCTTTCTGCATGGAAATGTCCTTGAGGCTTACACCACATTTTTTTTAAAAAGGAGATATTCAGTGTTAAAAGCAAATGAAAGATTGGACAGTGGTGTGTAGAAAGAAGTGAACTGATGTAAAAACTGAGGAGAATATTCCTGGTAATTGCTCAAAATGAGAAGATGCCAAGTCTGGAGTGACTTCTTTTGACTCCTACCAATGGTAAATGCATTTGCAATTACTTGGTCCAGAGATGATAATAGAGTTGACAAAATTTTATATTGGAAATCAAAAATCTCTGTTATACTTGACTGAATGTTAGTCAAATCTATTGTTTTGGGTCAATATATAACACGGGTGGAGTTAGACACAGACCAGATTCCTTTATTCGTATGCCAAGGATGAAAGAAATTTAAGGTCATAAAGTCGTAGAATGTGTTTGTAGTTGTATGTCTTCTTACTAAGAGACAAAGCATCAGAAGAATTACTCAAAAAAACTTGTTTAAATAAATACCCATCAGGGCCGGCCCCGTGGCTTAGCAGTTAAGTGTGCACACTCCGCTACTGGCAGCCAAGGTTCAGATCCCCGGTGCGCACCAACCCACCACTTCTCCGGCTGTGCTGAGGCGGCATCCCACATACAGCAACTAGAAGGATGTGCAACTATGACTTACAGCTATCTACTGGGGCTTTGGGGTAAAAAAAGGAGGATTGGCAATAGATGTTAGCTCAGAGCCAGTCTTCCTCAGCAAAAAGCGGAGGATTAGCATGGATGTTAGCTCAGGGCTGATCCTCTTCACAAAAATAAATAAATTAATTAATTAATTAAATAAATGCCCATCATTTTCTGAAAACTTGAGTGGTATTTTTGCTGGTGAAATGAATTTCCCTTAATTGCAAATTTTCTGCGCTGATCATCTTTTCACCCAAATATGAATTCTGTCCAAAAAAATGTCCTGTCACATCCATCTATTTTTGTAAACAAAATAGAAAACCTTATTAAGGAGTTTTATTTAATGTGAGACATCCAGATTTTATGTGTGTCTCCTATGAAATCTTAGGTTCTGGCTAGATGATTCATCAAATAAGAAACATAAAAGACTAGCAAAGATTTGTAAAAAAGGTAAACACTACACACCTATTAGAATGGCTAAGATCCAAAAAACTGACAACACCAAATGTCGCTGAGGAAGGGGAGCAACAGGATCTCTCATCCATTACTGATGGGAATGCAAAAATGGTATAGCCACTTTGGAAGACAGTTTGGTAGTTTCTTACAAAACTAAACATAGAACTTATCATATGACCTAGCAATTTTGTTGCCTGATTTTTACCCAAATGAATTGAAAACATTTCCACACAACACCTGCACATGAATGTTTACAGCAGCTTTATTCCTAATTGCCAAAACTTGGAAACAAACAAGATGTCCTTCAATAGGTGAATGGATAAACATGCCGTTGCACATCCATACAAAGGAATAATATTCACTGATAAAAAGAAATGAGCTATCAAGCTAAAAAAAGACATGGAGGAATATTAAATGTATACTCCTAAGTGAAAAAAGCCAATCTGAAAAGGCTACATACTGTGTGATTCCAACTATAGGACATTCTAGAAATGGCAAAACTATGGTGACGGTAAAAAGATCAGTGGGGTTGTCAGGGATAGGAGATGGGAGGGATGAATAGGTGGAGCACAGAGGATTTTTAGGGCAGTGAAAATACTCTGTATATACTATCATCGTGGATACATGTCATTATACATTTGTTAAAACTCACAGAAGGTACAACACAGTGTACCCTAATGTAAATTATGGATTTTGGTTAATAATAATGTATCAATATTGGCTCTTCATTGTAAAAAATATACCACACTAATGAAATATGTTAATAATAGGAGGAACTGTGAAGGGGGGGATGTGAGGGGGTTCATGAAAACCCTGTAATATCCATTCAATTTTTCTGTAAACCTAAAACTGTTCTGAAAAATAAAGTATATTAATTTAAAAACCCCACAAACTTCTGAAAATGATTCAGTAAGACATAGACAATCTGAATAGACTTATAAAAAATAAAGAAACAAAATTATTAATTAAAAAACCTTTCCAGGGGCCATCCCTGTGGCCTAATGGTTAAGTTTGGCACGCTCCACCTCGGCAGCCTGGGTTTGGTTCCCAGGCACAGACCTACACCACTCCTCGGCAGCCATGCTGTGGTGGCAACACATACAAAACAGAGGAAGACTGGCACAGATGTTAGCTCAGGGCAAACCTTCCTTAAGCAAAAAGAAGAAGATTGGCAACAGATGTTAGCTCAGGGTGAATCTTCCTCAGCAAAAAAAAAAAAAATAACAATAAAAAAATAACCTTTCCACAAAGAAAAGTCCCGGTTCATTGGCTTCACTGATGAATTCTACCAAATATTTAAAGAAAACGAATCCTTCACAAAAATCTTCCAAAAATAGATGAGGAGACAATACTTCCCACATCATTCTATAAGGTCCTGATACCAAAACTAGACAAAGTCATGCCAAGAAAATAAATACTGACCAATATCTCTTATGAGTACAGAAACAAAAATTTTCAGCAAAATATTAGCAAAGCAAATCCAGCAATGCAAAAATGTTGTTGTTTTTGTAATTCCAAATTCCAATTTTATTGCTGCAATATACGAAAGCAATTTATTATTGTATATTAACCTTTTATACAAAAACCTTGCTATAATTGCTTATTCCAGGAGTTTTTTGTTTATTATTTGGGATTCTCTACATAGACAATCATTTCATCTGCAAACAAGAACAATTTTATTTCCTCCTTCTCAATTTGTATACTTTTTATTTCCTTTACTTGTTTTGTTGCATTAGCAAGGATTTCCAGGACAATGTTGACTAATAGTGGTGACAAGTGACAATATTGCCTTGTTCCTGATATTAGCAGGAAAGCATCTAGTGTCTCATTACTAAGTATGATATTAGTTGAAGCCTTTCTGTAGATATTCTTTACCAAGTTGAGGAAAATCCCATCTATTTTTACTTTGTTGAGAGGGATTTTTTTTTTAATCATAAATAGGTGTGGATTTTGTAAATGCCTTTTCTGTATCTATTGATATTATCATATGATTTTTATTCTTTAGTCTGCTGATGTGATGGATTATATTAATTGATTTTCAAATGCTGAACCAGCCCGCATATCTGGAATGAACACCACTTACTCATGGTGTACAATTTTTTATGTATTGCTGGATTTCATTTCCTAATATTTTTGCATCTGTGTTCATAAGATATATTGGTGTATAGTTTTCCTTTCTTGTAATGACTTTGTCTGATTTTGGTATTATTGGCCTCTTAGAATGAGTTAGGAAGTATTCCCTCCATTATATTCTAGAAGATATTTCTTCTCTAATTTTTATTTCTTTTCTTCTGCTTACTTAGATTTAATTTGCTCTTGTTTTTCCAGTTTCCTAAAGTGGAAGCTTAGATTATTGGTTTTAGATCTTCCCTCATTTCTAATATATGCATTCAATGCTACAAATTTCCCTCTAAGCATTGCTTTTGCTGTGCTCCACAAATTTGCTGAGTTGTAATTTAATTTTCATTTAGCTTAAAATATTTTTTAAATTTCTCTTGAGACTTCCTTGACACACGTGTTATTCAGAAGTGTATTGTTTAACTTCCAGGCTTGGTGTTTTCTAACTATCTTTCTGTTATTGATTTCTTATATAATTCCATGCTCTAAGAGCATATTTTGTGAGGTTAATAATCTTTTAAATTTGTTAAGTTGTGTTTTATGGCCCAGAATGTGATTTATCTTTGTGAATGTTCTGTGAGCTTGAGAAGAAAATTCATTCTGCTGCTGTTGGATGAAGTATTCTGTAAATGTCAATTAAATCCAGTTGATTGATGGTGTTGTTCAGATCAACTATGTCCTTACTGATTTTCTGCTGGCTGGATCTGTCAATTACTGGTAGAAGGGTGTTGAAGTCTTCAACTGTAATAGTGAATTCATTTATTTCTCCTTGCAGTTCTATTAGTTTCTGCTTCACATATGTTGACACTCTGTTGTTAGGTGCATACACATTCAAGATTGTTATATATTTTTGGAGAATTGACCTGTTTATCATTACGTAATGCCCCTTTTTATCCCGGATACTTTTCCTTACTCTGAAGTCTGCTTTGTCTGAATATATTAATATAACTAGTTTTCTTTTGATGATTGTTAAAATGGTTTATCTTTCTCCATCCCTACACTTTTTATCTATCTGTCTTTATATTTAATGGAAGCTTCTTGCAGACAACATATAGTTGGGTCTTGTTTTTATATCCACTCAGGCATTCCCTAACTTTTAATTTGTGTATTTAGACCATTAACATTTAAAGTGATTATTGATATAGTTGGATTAATATCTTACCAAATTTGTTACTGTTTCTGTTTGTTTACCTTGCTCTTTTTTTGTCTTTGGCTTTTTTCCCTTACGCAGTTTTAACTGAGAGTTTTATGATTCTACTTTTTTTCTCATATTTTAGTACATCAATTGTACTTTTTTTTTAACATTTTAATGGTTACTCCTGAGTTTGCAATATACATTTACAATAAATAAAATCTACTTTCAGATAACATTATATCACATCATGGATAGTGCAAGTACCTTATAACAGAGTACTCCCAATTCCTCCCTCTTGTCCCTTATAACACCACTGTCACTCATTTCACTTATCCATAATCTATAATCACTCAATACATTGTTGCTGCCACTATTTTGAACAAATTGTTGTGTTAGATCAATTGAGAATAAGAAAAGTAAAATATTATATTTTACCTTCCTTCATTCCTTCTCTAATTCTCTTGGTTTCTTCATGTAAATTCTGGTTTCTGATCTACATCACTTTTCTTCTTTCTTAAGAACTTCTTTTAACATTTTCTGCAAGAGAGGTGAATTCCCTCAAGTTTTATTTGTCTGATAAAATCTATATGTCTCCTTCACTTTTGAAAGATAGTTTTTCTGGACACAGAATTCTAGGCTGATGGGGTTTTTTTTCTTTCAACACGTTATTTCACTTCACTCTCTTCTTACTGGCATGATTTCTGAAGAGAAGTTCAGTATAATTCTTATACTTGCTCTTCTATAGGTAAAGTGGTTGTTTTCCTCTGACTTTATTCTGCTGAACCAGAGAAAAGATTTTCTCTGGCTTTGATTTGCTGCAATTTGAATACATGTATAGGTGTAGTTTTTTGTTATTTATCCTGCTTAGTGTTAACTCAGCTTTCTGGATCTGTGGTTTGGTGTCTATCATTAATTTGGGGAAATTTGCAATCATTATCGCTTCAAATATTTCTTCTATTCCTTTCTCTCTTTCTTCTTTTTCTGGTATCTCATTACACATATGTTGCACCTTTAATAATTGTTCCATAGTTATTAGATATTCTTTTTCATCTTTTTAATTTTTTTTTTATCTTCACATTTCAGTTTTGGAAGTCACTACTGATATTTCATTAAGGTAACCAATTCTTCCCTCGGCAATGTTCAGTCTACTGATGAGCCCATCAAAGGCATTATTCATTTCAGTTGTGGTGGGTTTTTTTTATTTCTATCATTTCCTTTTGATTCTCAGAGTTTCTATCTCTCTGCTTACATTATCCATCTGTTCTTGCATGTTGTCCACTCTTTCCATTAGAGCTCTTAGCATATTAATCATAGTTTCATTAAAGTCCTGATAATTCCGACACCTCTACCATATCTGAGTCTGGTTATGATGATAGCTGTGTCTCTTCAAATCATATTTTTTTGTCTTTTAGCATGCCTTGTAATCTTTGGTTGAAGGATGGACGTGATGTACTGGGTAAAAGCAACTGAGGTAAATAGGCCTTTAGTGTGAGGTTTTTTGCTTATTTGGCTAGGAGTTAGTCCATGTTTAATGTCTGCTGTAGCTGGATACGTCAGATACTAAAATTTCCTCTCATTTCCTTGTTTGTGTTTCCTCTTTTGTCTTTGGAAGACTTATATTCTGGAGTTTTCAACTCTCAAATTTGTGCATATTGGGCCTCTATCAATTAATCAATTATAGTTTATGTTTTCTTACTCCGGTACTTGTTCCAGTGGAGATTTCTACTCCTGGTCTACTGCTCCAATAAGCTGTGATTCTCTGTAGTCACCTGTCTCTCTCCAATTTTGAGGGGCAGCAGTTTGACCTGTGATCTCGATTCTCTGATAGATCAAAGAAGAGTTGTTGATTTTCAGTTTGTTCAACTTTTTTCATATTGTGAAGATGAGAGTGATGACTGCCAAGCCCCATACTGGACCATAAACCAAAAGTAGTATTTTTTATTTTCCAGGACCTTGTATATTTCATCCTGGTTATCTACACTGTTGGCATAAAATTTTTCACCATATTCTCTTATAATCCTTTTTATTTCTCTAAGGTCAGTAGTGATGTCTCCTCTTTCATTTTGATTCTTTTCTTAAAAATTTTTTAGTTGATTCATCTAGATACAAGTTTGTCAATTTTATTTCTTCAAATAATCAACTTTTGGTTTCCTTGATTATCTCTATTGTTTTTCTATTTACTACTTCATTAATTTCTGCCCTAATCTTCATTATTTTCTTCATTCTGCTTGTTTTGGGTTTAGTTTGCTCTCATTTTTCCAGTGTCTTAGATGAAAGGTATATTTATTGATTTGAGGTCTTTGTTTGTTTAATACGGGCATTTACAGTTATAAATTTCGCTGTAAGCACAGCTTTAGCTGTAACCCATAGGTTTTTGTATGCTGTGTTTGTATTTTCATTCTTCTCAAAGGATTTTCTAATTTTTTGTGTGATTTTTTTCTGTGACCCATTATATTATTTGTGCATGTGTGAGGAAGATCGGCCCTGAGCTAACATCTGCCACTCCTCCTCTTTTTCTGAGGAAGACTGGCCCTGGGATAACATCCATGCCCATCTTCCTCCACTTTATATGGGACACCACCACAGCATGGCTTGACAAGCAGTGAGTCGGTGCGCGCCTGGGATCTGAACCGGCAAACCCTGGGCCGCTGCAGCGGAGCGTGTGCACTTAACCGCTTATGCCACTGGGCAGGCCCCCGGACTGTATTTTTTAATTTCCACATATTTGTGAATTTCCAAAATTTCTTTCTCTTATTTTCAATTTAGTTTCATTGTGATCAGCAAACAAATATTGTATGATTTTAATATTTTTAATGTATTGATGCTTATTTTATGGCATAGTATACAGTCTATCATGGAGAACCTTCCATGAGCGCTGAAGAAGGTGTACTCTGCTGTTTGAGAGGTGGAGTATTGTATAGATGCCTGTTAGGTCAAGTTGATTTAGAGTGTTATTCATGTCTTCTGTTTCCTTGTTGATCTTCTGCCTAGTTCTATCCATTACTGAAAGTGAGGTATTGAAGTCTATAACTATTATTGCTGAATTGTCTATTTCTCCCTTCAATTCTTTCAGTATTTTCTTCATGCATTTTAGCACTCTCTTGTTAGGTAAAAATACGTATCTTTGTCTGCTAGGGCTGCTATAACAAACTACCACAGGCAGGATAGCTTAAACAACACAAATTTATTTTCTCCATTTACCTATTTATCTGTTGATGGGCACTTGGGTTGTTTCTACCTTTTGGCTATTGTAAATAAAGCTGCAATGAACATTGGCATACAAATATTTGTTTGGACCCCTGCTTTCTATTCTTTTGGGTATACACCTGGAGTGGAACTGCTGGGTTATATGGTAATTCTATGTTTGGCTTTTTGAGGAATTCCCAAACTATCTGCCATAGCAGCTACAACATTTTACATTCCCACCAGCAATGTATGAAAGTTCCCACTTCCCTACATCCTCAATTTATTAGTCTGCTAAGGCTGCCATAACAAAATGCCACAGACTGGGTGACTTAAACAACAGAAATCCCCAAAAGTATTAATCCATTCCAGTATCAACTCTAATCCCAAAGTCTCATCTAAATAATCATCTAAAACAGGTATGGGTGAGACTCGAAGTATGATTCATCCTGATGCAAAATTCCTCTCCAGCTGTGACTTTGTGAAACGAGACAAGTTATCTGCTTCCAAAATACAATGGTTGGAATAGGTATAAGGTAGATATTTCCATTACAAAAGAGAGAAATCAAAAAGAAGAAAGAGACGATAGGTCCTAAACAAGTCCAAAACCTAGCAAGGAAAATTCCTCTAGATTTTTAAGGCTCAAGAATAATCCTCTTTGGTTTGATTGTCTGCCCTCCACTGGGGTGGCAATCCTGCCTTCTTTGCCCAATGGTGCGGCAGCCCCAGAAACTTGGCCCTGGGTGGTCAAGGAACCTTGCTCCTGAGGCCCTGGCGGGCAGCAGCCTACTAAAACCAAAGAGGAGATAATGTCATCCTGCTCCCCACCTTGGACTTGAACTCTCCAGAACCATGGTGGGAGTAGCATCCCTGTCGATCTCTGAATCGCCTTTAGGTTCAGTCTTCGCTTTTCATGAAAGATAATGCATGTTCACAGCCACATAGTTCTTTGATCCCATCCTGTAGAATTCTGGAAGTCTCGTAGCCTTTTTTCATTTTGTCCTGTCTTTGTTCCCTTCAGCCCAAGCTGACAGAATTTCTGCTGAGTGGGTTGATTTGTTCCATGAGTTACATTGGTACTAATCTCTTTATCAAATGATTGTCTAACCATACTCTTGGTGAGCTTTCCAGAATACACTTTTTCATTTCTTGCAATATGCATAGGCTGAGAATTTTCCAAATCTTTATATTCTGGTTCCTTTTTGCTTTACAATTTCTTCTAAAAATCATCTCTCTTTTCTCACATTTTACTCTAAGTAGGAGAAACCAGGTCATGACTTAAATACTTTTCTTAGAAATCTCCTTAGCTAAATATCCAAGATCATCACTTACAGTTTCTACTTTCCACAAAACACTAGAACATAATTTGACCAAGTTCTTTGCCATTTTATAACAAAGATTGCCTTTCCTCCAGTTTCCGATAACATGTTCCTCATTTCTGTCTGAGATCTCGCCAGAATCGCCTTTAATGTCCACATTCCTACCAACAGTCTCTTTAAGGCAATCTAGCCTTTTTCTAGCATGAATCTCAAAACTCTTCCAGCCTCTACCCATTACCCAGTTCCAAAGCTATGTCCACATTTTCAGATATTTGTTATAGCAGCATCACATTTCACAGTACCAAAACTTGTCTTAATCAGCTAGGGCCACCATAAAAAAAATACCACAGACTGGGTAGCTTAAGCAACAGAAATTCATTATCTCACAGTCTGGAGGCTACAAGTCCAAGATCAAGATTCCAGCACGGTTGATTCTCCTGAGGCCTCTCTCCTTGGCTTACAAATGGTAGACTTCTTGTTGTGTCTTTAAATGGACTTTTCTCTGTGAGCATCCCCGGTGTCTCTTCCTCTTCTAATAAGGACACCAGTCACATTGGATTAGGGCCCCATCCTCATGACTCAGTTGAAATTAATTACCTCTTTAAAAGCCCTATCTCCAAATTCAATCACAATGGGGGTTAGGGCTTTAACATATGAATTTGGAGGGAGGACCCAATTCTATACATAACAATACGTTTAAATTATTATTAATTTTTAATGTATTGACTCTTTTGTCATTATTAAATGTCCCTCTTTACCTCTAGTAGCATATTTTGCTTTAAATTCTATTTTGTCTATTAGTGTAACCACTCCAACACTTTTATGGTTGCATGACATATTTTTCCATTGTTTTGCTTTTTACCTATTTGTTTCTTTAAATCTAAAGTGTGTCTCCTGTAGACCGCATATACTGGGATCTCATTTTCTTTTTTTCAATTTAGGCTGATAATCTCTGTCTTTTGATTGGATTGTTTAATCTATTCAAATTTAATTTTATTATTGATATGGTTCAATTTACATCTGTCATTTTACTTTTTGTTTTCTATGTCTCATGGCTTTTTTGTTCATCTGTTCCTCCTTTACTGCTCTTTTTATTTTATTAAGTGACTGTTTCCTAGTGTAATATATTCATTCTTTTAAATATTTTGGAAACATAGCTTTTTAGTTGTTTTGGGGGGCGTCGCTCTAGGGCTTACAATATACATCATAACTTATCAGAACCTATTTCATACTTATACTAGTTTATTTCCTGTGGGATATAAAAACATTGTACCTATATAGTTCTATTCCATTTATTCCCTTTTACCTGCTATTGTTTTTGTACATATTACATCTATGTATGTAACAAGCTCAACAGTGCATTTTTATAGTTATTACTTTACAAGATATATATGTCATTTTAAAAAGCTGAAGGAAAGGAGATAATGTATGTATTAATAAAATTTGTTATATTAATTTTATGACTTTCTGGTTTTCTTAATTTCTCAATATGAATTCAAGTTACCATTTGATGACATTTAAAGTCTTAACATGTTTGATACATTTTTTTCTAAAAAGGTTACTTAATTTTGTTAAAATTATTCTTTGGCATTTATATATATTTTTTTCAATGTTGTATCAAATTTTACTACATAGAAAGTGGCATTTATAAGTTATAAGGTATAAAAGTAACACTTCAGCAGACACTTGTATTCCCACCATCCAGCTGAAGAAGGGGACCCAGCAGCATTGCCCCGTGTTTGATGCTATTTTAAAAGGTATATTTTCCTTTACATTTTATTTTCTATTTTTTACTGGAGTATATAACTGCAGTTTAGTATTTTATTTTGAATTCAGAAACACTGCACTCTCTATAATTCCTAATAATATACGTATCTAAATTATTTGGATTTTCTAAAGAGACAATCATATTTATAAAAGATGACAGTTCTCAGTGATTGTGAGAACACTTATCTTATTCCAAGTCTTAAAAACAAATAATCATGTATGCTATAAGTTTTATATTTTGATATTCATTATCTGATTAGAGGAAATCCCTTCTACTTTTAGTTTGCTAAGAACTTCTATCATGAATGGGTAAAGAATTTTATCAATTTTGTAATTTGCATTGAAGTTATTCTTTCATATTGTTTTAGTGTTGTGAATTACATCAATTCTTTTTCTAATATTAATCCAACCTTGGATTTCTAGAATAAGGCCCATTTGATGCAGATATTACTTTAAATAACCCTTGCTGGATCCTATTTATTAATGTTTTGTTTGGGAATTTCACCTATATTGAGAGTGACATTGTTTTATAATTTTCCTTTCAAGTACATTTTTTGTCAAGACTTGGTGTCAAAATTATGATAGCCTCATAAAATGAAATAGGAAGTGTCTCTTCTTTTTATATACTTTTGAATTATATTAGAAGAAGAAATAATTTGTTCCTTAGATATTTGGTAGAATTCACAGTTAAAAAATTTGAGCATAGAATTTTATCTGTAGGAAGACAAATTAATTATTTATATCCAATATTTATAGTATTATTCAGATTTTATATGTCTTCTTGAGACACTATGTTATGTTTTTCTAGGAATCTTTCCATGTTACGTAAGGTATCAAATGTACTGGCATAAAATTTTTCATTACATCCTCTTATCTTTTTTTTTTTTTTTAATTTCAGGTGTACATCATTGTACTTCTATTTCTGCATAGATTACATCATGTTCACCACCAAAATACTAATTACAACCCATCACCACACACATGTACCCAATTATCTCTTTCACCCTCCACCCTCCCCCCTTCCCCTCTGGTAACCACCAATCCAATCTCTGTCCCTATGTGTTTGTTTATTGTTGTTATTATCTACTACTTAATGAAGGAAATCTGACTTATTTCACTTTGCATCATGCCCTCAATGTCCATCCATGTTGTCACAAATGGCTGGATTTCATCGTTTCTTATGGCTGAGTAGTATTCCATTGTGTATATATACCACAGCTTTTATCCATTCGTCCCTTGATGGGCACTTAGGTTGCTTCCAAGTCTTGGCTATCGTGAATAAGGCTGCAATGAACACAGGGTGCATGTACCTTTGCAAATTGGTGTTTTCAAGTTCTTTGGATAAATACCCAACAGTGGAATAGCTGGATCATATGGTAGTTCTATCGTTGATTTTTTGAGGAATCTCCATACTGTTTTCCATAGTGGCTGCACCAGTTTGCACTCCCACCAGCAGTGTATGAGAGTTCCCTTCTCTCCACAACCTCTCCAACACATGTTGTTTCCTGTCTTGTTAATTATAGCCATTCTGACGGGCGTGAGGTGATATCTCATTGTAGTTTTGATTTGCATTTCCCTGATAGTGATTTTGAACATCTTTTCATGTGTCTGTTGGCCATCTGTATATCTTCTTTGGAGAAATGTCTGTTCAGGTCTTTTGCCCATTTTTTAATTGGGTTGGTAGTTTTTTTGTTGTTGAGATGAATGAGTTCTTTATATATTTTGAAGATTAAGCCCTTATCAGATGTATGGTTTGCAAATATCTTCTCCCAATTGTTAGGTTGTCTTTTCGTTTTGTTGATGGTTTCCTTTGCTGTGCAGAAGCTTTTTAGTTTGATGTAGTCCCATTTGTTTATTTTTTCTATTGTTTCTCTTGCCCGGTCAGATGTGGTGTTTGAAAAGATGTTGCTAAGACCGATGTCGAAGAGCGTACTGCCTATGTTTTCTTCTAGAACTTTCACAGTTTCAGGTCTTACATTCAAGTCTTTAATCCATTTGGAGTTAATTTTTGTGTATGGTGTAAGGTAAGAGTCTACTTTCATTTTTGCATATGGCTATCCAGTTTTCCCAACACCATTTGTTGAAGAGACTTTCTTTTCTCCATTGTATGTTCTTGGCTCCTTTGTCAAAGATTAGCTGTCCATAGATGTGTGGGTTTATTTCTGGGCTTTCGATTCTATTCCATTGATCTGTGTGTCTGTTTTTGTGCCAGTACCATGCTGTTTTGGTTACTATAGCTTTGTAGTATATTTTGAAATCAGGGAGTGTGATACCTCCAGCTTTGTTCTTTTTCTCAGGATTCCTTTAGCTATTCGGGTCTTTTGTTGTTCCATATAAATTTTAGGATTCTTTGTTCTATTTCTGTGAAAAATGTTGTTGGAACTTTGATAGGGATTGCATTGAATCTATAGATGGCTTTAGGAAGTATGGACATCTTAACTATGTTAATTCTTCCAATCCAAGAGCACGGAATATCTTTCCATTTCTTTGTGTCTTCTTCAATTTCTTTCAGAAATGTTTTATAGTTTTCGTGTACAGATCTTTCACCTCTTTGGTTAAGTTTATTCCTAGGTATTTTATTCTTTTTGTTGCAATTGTAAATGGGATGGTATTCTTAATTTCTCTTTCTGCTACTTCGTTGTTAGTGTACAGAAATGCAACTGATTTTTGTATGTTGATTTTGTATCCTGCAACTTTCCCATATTCGTTTATTACTTCTAAAAGTTTTCTGGTGGATTCTTTAGGGTTTTCTATATATAAAATCATGTCATCTGCAAATAGTGACAGTTTCACTTCTTCCTTTCCAATTTGGATCCCTTTTATTTCTTTCTCTTGCCTGATTGCTCTGGCTAGGACTTCCAATACTATGTTAAATAGGAGTGGTGACAGTGGGCATCCTTGTCTGGTTCCTGTTCTTAGAGGGATAGCTTTCAGTTTTTCACCATTGAGGATGATATTAGCTGTGGGTTTCTCATATATGGTCTTTATTATGTTGAGATACTTTCCTTCTATACCCATTTTATTCAGAGTTTTTATCATAAATGGATGCTGGATCTTGTCAAATGCTTTCTCTGCATCTATTGAGATGATCATGTGATTTTTGTTGTTCATTTTATTAATATGGTGTATTACGTTGATTGATTTGCGAATGTTAAACCATCCCTGCATACCTGGAATAAATCCCACTTGATCATGGTGTATAATCTTTTTAACGTATTGTTGTATGCGATTTGCTAGTATTTTGTTGAGGATTTTCGCATCGATGTTCATCAGTGATATTGGCCTGTAATTTTCTTTTTGTGTTGTCCTTGTCTGGTTTTGGTATCAGGGTAATGTCAGCTTCGTAGAATGAGTTACGGAGCTTCCCCCCCTCCTCAATTTTTGGAAGAGTTTGAGAAGGATAGGTATTAAGTCTTCTTTGAATGTTTGGTAGAATTCACCAGGGAAGCCGTCTGGTCCTGGACTTTTATTTTTGGGGAGGTTTTTGATTACTGTTTCGATCTCCTTACTGGTGATTGGTCTATTCAAATTCTCTACTTCTTCTTGGTCCAGTTTTGGAAGGTTGTATGATTCTAAGAATTTATCCATTTCTTCCAGATTGTCGAATTGGTTGGCATATAGTTTTTCATAGTATTCTCTTATAATCTTTTGTATTTCTGAGGTGTCTGTTGTAACCTCTCCTCTTTCATTTCTGATTTTACTTATTTGTGCCTTCTCTCTTTTTCTTGGTGAGTCTAGCTAAAGGTTTGTCTATTTTGTTGATCTTTTCAAAGAACCAGCTCTTGGTTTTATTAATTTTTTCTATTGTTTTTTTGGTCTCTATTTCATTTATTTCTGCTCTGATTTTTATTATTTCCCTTCTTCTACTGATTTTGGGCTTTGTTTGTTCTTCTTTTTCCAGTTCCTTTAGGTGCATTGTTAGATTGTTTATTTGAGATTTTTCTTGTTTGTTGAGATAGGCCTGTATTGCTATAAACTTCCCTCTTAGAACCGCTTTTGCTGTATCCCATAAATTCTGGCATGTCGTATTTTCATTTTCATTTGTCTCCAGGTATTTTTTGATTTCTTCTTTGATTTCTTCATTAACCCAGTCGTTGTTCAGTAGCATTTTGTTTAATCTCCATGTATTTGTGGCTTTTCTGATTTTCTTCCTATAGTTGATTTCTAGTTTCATACCTTTGTGGTCAGAAAAGATGCTTGGTATTATTTCAATCTTCTTAAATTTATGGAGACTTGTTTTGTGGCCTAATATGTGATCAATCCTGGAGAATGTTCCATGTGCATTTGAAAAGAACGTGTATTCTTCGGTTTTTGGATGGAATGCTCTGTATATATCTACTAGGTCCATCTGTTGTAGTGTGTCGTTTAAGGCCAATGTTTCCTTATTGATCTTCTGTTTGGATGATCTATCCGTTGGTGTAAGTGGAGTGTTAAAGTCCCCTACTATTATTGTGTTACTGTCTATTTCTGTTTTTATGTCTGTTAATAATTGCTTTATATATTTAGGTGCACCTACATTGGGTGCGTAGATATTTACAAGTGTTATATCCTCTTGTTGGATTGTTCCCTTGATCATTATGTAATGCCCTTCTTTGTCTCGTTTTACAGTTTTTGTTTTAAAGTCTATTTTGTCTGATATGAGTACTGCTACCCCAGCTTTCTTTTCATTGCCATTTGCATGGAGTATCTTTTTCCATCCCTTCACTTTCAGTTTGTGAGTGTCTTTAGGTCTGAAGTGTGTCTCTTGTATGCAGCATATATATGGGTCTTGTTTTTTTATCCAGTCAGCCACCCTATGCCTTTTAATTGGAGCATTTAGTCCATTGACGTTTAAAGTAGCTATTGATAAGTATGTACTTACTGCCATTTTTAACTTTTTTTTTTTCCTCAGTGTTGTAGTACTCCTTCTCTGCTCCTTCCTTCTTCTCTGCAGAATTGTTGGTTTCTTTAGTTTGACCTCTGTCTGAAAGCTGTACTCTTTAACTACCCTCCTCCCTCCTTTTATGTTTTTGATATCATATCTAACCTCTTTTTGTGCATTTGTATCCATTACGTTCTAATCGTGGAAATAGATAATTTTTCCTATTTGTGGTCTTCTCTTTTCCCCTTAAATCAGTCCCTTTAACATTTCTTGTAACACTGGTTTCTTGGTGACAAACTCCTTTAATTTTTGCTTATCTGGGAAAATTTTGATCTCTCCTTCCATTTTGAATGATAACCTTGCTGGGTAGAGTATTCTTGGCTGTAAGTTTTTTCCTTTTAGCACTTTAAATATATCATGCCATTCTCTTCTAGCCTGTAAGGTTTCTGCTGAGAAGTCAGCTGATAGCCTTATGGGGTTTCCTTTGTATGTAACTTGACATTCTCTTGTGGCTTTTAGGATTCTCTCTTTATCTTTAATTCTGGACATTTTGATTATGATGTGTCTTGGTGTGGGCCTCTTTGGGTTTATCTTGTTTGGGGCTCTCTGTGCCTCCTGTACCTGGATGTCTGTTTCCTTCCTTAGGTTAGGGAAGTTTTCATCTATTATTTCTTGAAATAGATTCTCTGCCCCCTTGTCTCGCTCTTCTCCTTCTGGGACACCTATAACATGGATGTTAGTGCGCTTGATGTTGTCCCAGAGGTCCCTTAGACTGTCCTCACTCTTTTTAATTCTTTTCTCTTTTACCTGTTCACCTTGGGTAATTTCTTCTAGTCTTTCTTCCAGCTCACAGATCCGTTCTTCTGTATCCTCTACTCTGCTTTTGAGTCCCTCTAATGAGTTTTTCATTTCCAGTATTGTATTCTTCATTTCTGATCGGTTCTTTTTTATATCTTCCATTTCTTTGTTGACATTCTCACTGAGTCCATCTATTCTTCTCCCCAGATCAGTGAGCATCCTTAACACTCTTAGTTTGAACTCTCTGTCGGGTAGGTTGCTCATTTCTGTTTCACTTAGTTCCTTTTCTGGGGTTTTGTCCTGTTCCCTTACTTGGAATGTATTCTTTTGCCTCTTCATTTTGCCTCTTTCCCTGTGCTTGTGTCTACGTATTAGGTAGGTCAGCCACGTCTCCTGCTCTTGGATAGGTGACCTTATGTAAGTGATGGCTTAGGAGGCTTCCAGTGTGCTTCCCTCAGTTCTCAATGTTCCAGGGGTGACCCCTATGTGGGCTACGTGTATCCTTCTGCTGTGGCCTGTTTGCTCTCCCTGTAGGCGCCCAGGGAGGCTGAGTTATGCTCCTGGCCAGCTGTTGTAATGCTCAGCTGCTTGTAGTTGTTGTGGGCCCTTCAGTCTCTTTATCAGCTGTGGGGAGCCCCAGCACAGTTGGCTGCAAGTTCTAATACCACATTTGTGTTGCAGTATTTCTTTTAAGTGAGTAGGCCCCCACCGTGGCAGGTTGTTAGGCTCAGGGCCTTACAATTGCTGTAAGCCTCTAGCCTATTAGGTCTCTTGTCAGCTCTCTGAGGATTGCAGCTGGGTGGGGCTGCCCTCAGGCACAGGAGCACCCAATTGTTTCAGGTTTTGGAAGGTGGAGCAAACCTCCTATGTGGGTCTTTGAGAAGTACAAGTCTTCTGTGGCTGAGAAGCCCTGCCGCCCACAGGTCCACACACACAGTCAACACAGTCCTGCCCCGTGTCAGCGCCCCGATCTCCCCAAGTGGACCCAGTCTCTCCACGGCGGGAGCCCCACACACTCTGCCACCGCCCCACACTCTCCACCCGCTCCTTATGCACACCCTGCCCCGCTCAAGTCAGCTCAGTTGCCAGGCTGCAGAGAATCCAGTCACCAATCTATGCAGGCCCACACGTTGCCTGAGGGCTTGTTGTTGGGTGGGGCTAGTCTCTAGGGTGGGCTGCCTGCCCTGGCTGAGCTGGATTAAATCGGTGCTCTAGCGGGTGGAGCAGACCCTGGGCTAGCAGGTCTCAGGGAGAACTCCAATGGCGTCTGTGTCAGCACGCTCACACCAGGCCACAACAATGGCCACCGCCAATGTCCCAGTCCCTGGAGAGGTCTCACCCCTCACCGAGATGCACTCAGGGCCTATTAGGTGAGTCTCTTGTCACCGAAGCACTGTGCACCTTTTTTCTGGTGATTTTAGGATGCTTTCTGGAACGGGTGAGTTTATGCGCGGGCCCTTTAAGAGCCAGTTTTAGTTTCTTTGTGAACCGGGTTTTCTGGGGGTGCTACCCAATGCTTTAGTAGCAGGCAAAGTCAGATATTATGCTGCTGGTCTCAATTGTGCTGGGTCCACAAAATGCCCACAGCGGGGGCGCTCCCCGGCTCAGGGCCCCACGCCTCCAGGGAGGCTGCGTACCTGTGAGCTGCTCCCGGCGGCCGTGAAGCTGGCGGCTTGTGAAGGCGGCGTTTTTCCTCTCCGGAAGGGAGTCTCTGCCTCTTCTACCCCAGTTAGGATTGTCCGTTGTTGCAGGAGTTCCTCTTATCCAGTTTTCAGTTCTGTCTCAGGGGTAATTTTTCCACGAGTAGTTGTAAATTGGCTGTGTCCACGGGAGGAGGTGAGTTCAGAGTCTGCCTACGCCGCCATCTTGACTCCCCCTCATCCTCTTATCTTTTTAATAACAGCTGCATTGTTGTTATATACCCTTTTGCATCCCAGTATTGTACATCTGTACCATATCTTCTACTTGTTTATTCTTTGCTCACTTTTGCCAGTGATTTGTCAATTTTATTTTTCTTCCTAAAGAACTAACTCTTGGCTGGTGTTCAACTAATTCTTCCTATTATACATTTGTTCTGTAGTTCATTAATCTCTACTTTCTGTTCTTTCCTTATTTATCATTTCTTTCTATTTATTTTTCCATCTTTTTCTAAACTCTTGAGATGTATGCTTGCCATTAACTTCCAGATTTTCTTTCTTTTAATATAAGCATTTAGTACTATTATAATACCCTCTAATTACTGCCTTAATTGGATGTAAGTTGTGTTTTATTATTATTGGTTATTTTATTATTTATTGTTATTTGTTATTTATTATTACTTATTGTTATTTGTTATTTTCTTATTTCCAAGTATTTCATAACTTCTATTTTCTAATTTCTCCTTTGATTTGTTAATTATTGAAAAGTGTATCTTTATTTCCAAGTATGTGGTGTTTTTGTAGTTACCTATTGATTTTTAACTTAATCACATTATGGTCAGAGACTGTTGCCTGTACAATGAAATTCTAAAGTTAATCAGTATATTTACCCTCCAAGTAAATAATATAAGAAGCTTAGAACACTCTAAACCTGATCTAATTCAATCAAACCTCCTCTTGACATATGTTATTATCTAGTATTTAGTTTTGTCTTTTCTTGTTCCACAAGGCATCATCATTATTATTGTTTAAATATTCTGTGTACGTTTATGTTTACCTACATACTTTACCATTTTGTTTCTTCATTATTCCTTTTTGCTTTTCAAATCTTCCATCTTAGATCACATTTGTTCTGACTTAAAAATATTTTTGTTGTATAGAGAGCTCTAGTCTGCCATTTGTTTTCAGATTTCTTTGGTATTCTACAGTTTCAACATAATGTTTCAGGTGTTGATTTTTTTAATCTTGCTTGGGATTAGTTAGCCTTCTTGAATCCATGTATTGATGTCTTTTAATAGTTTTACAAAAAATTCAACCATTATATCTTCAAATATTTCTTCTGTTCCACTCTCTTTTTCTTCTCCCTTTGGATCTCTGAATAAACGTATTTTAGATCTTCTCAGTCTATCCTACAAGTCCATTAATTCCTTTCATATTTCCCATCTCTTCCTCTCTGTGGGCTATATATTTTCTTCAGTTCTTTATTACAGCTCATTAAATCTTTATTTAATTTTATGCAATCCATTGTTAAATCTATCCACTAAGTTTTAAATTTCAGTTATAATATATTCCATTTCTATGGGTTCTCTGTGGTTTATTTTCATATCCACTTGTTCTTTACTCATGTTTTTAATCCTGTCTTTAATTCATTGAAATATAGAAAACATACATAGTTTTTACTGTGAGTCTGATAGTTACGAAGATGAAGTTTTGTGGATTTTATTCTGTTGTCTTTTGTTTCTACCAGCGCTCACTCATGGTGACTCTTTTTTCATGAGTTTAATGATTTTTTTCTTATTTTCCTTTGATCTCTATCTGTGGGAATTATCTTGGTCTTGGGATAAAGGTGAGTTCCCACAAAAAAGGATTTGAGTTTGGTTCTGTCAAGCACTTGGAGAAACCACCAGTCTGGATTTGCTTTAAATTAAATACTCAGCTTTAGGTTTTCTAGTCTACCCAGGTGGTATGTATTTGGGGTATAAACCTATGTGAGGGCTAGCTTGCTATTACAAAATCTCAAGAGGAGATTATCTCACATTTCTACTAAGATTCAAAGCAGGTAGTATAGTTTACCTTGCAGTCTCCTGGATGAGGAACAGATTTATTTCTAGTTAACCTTTAAACTGTGGCTCTTTGGGGTCCAAGCTTTGAAGAAGAATCTCCTGTTAGATTCTCCATCTTTGGTAGACCATGGGCTTTGTCTCCTGTTCCTTGAGCTCCACAAGGCAGTGAAAAACAAAGTTAGTTAGGCTCTGCAAATGCTCTTAAAGTAAAAGTTGGCTTCAGAGAGCTGCTTAGCTCTTTTGGGTCTCTGTCTTCTTTTCGTCATTGGATGATAATTTCTTATTTTCTTTTCAGCTTATGGGTGTATTCAAGAAGATTTATAGTGTTTTTATTCAGCTTTTTATTTGTTTTCTAGGGGAGAGTCAATCTGGGGACCCAGTCTGCTAGTTTACTAGAAACAAAAATGATCACCATTTTTTCTGTGTGGTAACACTCAATTCTGGTGAGAATACAGTGAGAAAGATACCTTCATATACTATATTCGTGGCTGTGTAGATAGGTATAATATTTCTGGATAATAAAATGTATAAAGAGCCTTATAAATATTCATGTATTTGGGCATAATAATTGCAAATATAAGTTTATATCCTAGGGATATGATAAGAAATGCAGGTAAGTGAGTTCTGTTTACGGCAATATGGTTAACAATACGCCAGACATGAAAACAACTTAAATATCCTATAGTAGATATAATAGATATAATAGATATAAGATATAATAAGGTAGATATAATAAGGTATAATATAAAGTAAAAACATTAAGATACAAAATTATACACAATTATATACAAAGCATCCTTCTATGCATAGAAAAAGGTGTTAAGACGAAATAATTACTAGACATTTTGTTATGTCTCTGTTGTACAAATATGAGTGCTTTTAGTTAACTTTTTAATTTTTTCTGTATCTTCAAAGTTTTTTGGCAATACACTATTATTTTTATAAAAGAAAAACTAAAGGTGTTATTTTTCTTTGTTTTTAAACAGAAGTCTTAGACAATAAAATGGTCTTAAATGTTGGTACTCTAAAATATTGACCTTCCCTAGTGTTTCAATAACACACTTCATTTTGCTAGTGTTTAATGATTAAGAATGTCCTTTGTGTAGAAGATAGCACTTTTAATGAATGATTTGAAAAATTATACCTGATTAAAGGTGATTAAGAAACAGCCTGAAAAATGGTCAGTCTGGTGTTTTCAGACATTTTAACAAGCAGAAAAGATTTACTACAAAGGTGATCCTATTGAATATGCAAAAGTGCAATCACTAAGAGCTCTGAAAAAAAACAACTTGACCTAAAAACAAAGCTCTCTTCACTAGTAAACTTGGAACAACTTTGCATGCTCTTGCCATTCATTCTCTCTCGCTTCCTCTCTCTCTCTCTTCTTTTAACCAAACACAAAAGCCTGATAAAATGATTGACATGATATGGCCTTAAATATCACTAAATCTTGATGGATCTGTCACATGTGGGGCAACTTAGGTTTGGGAAGTGTTTAAAACTAGAGCATGCAAAGCTCATAACTGAAAGTAACAAGAAGTAATAGGTCCATCCTATGCAGAGAATGGGTTTTACAGTAGGCCACAGGAGCTATGGAGGAGGTGCCAAAAGTAGTTGTTTAGTGCAGAATTAAAGGATAAAGGAGACAGAAACTCAGAAAATAATCAAGAGGTGGTCCAACTAATTCTACATATTTATTGTCCAGGAGACCACTTTTAGTATCACAATTTTATGTGGCCTGTCTTTTCCCTCATGATACTTTAGCACCAAACATAGTCTTCTTCACAAATGTAAGCTCCATGAAGGCACAGACTGTTTTGTTCACTGCTTTGTCTGGGATGGATACTCAGTAAGTAAATGCTGTTAAAACCTACTGGACTTCATGAGTTCTGATTGGTGGAAGCCTAGGATGTCCATGTTGTACTGATTGTTAGATATCTTGTATATCGCACCTGTATATATCTTCCATGCCTAGTACATTGCCTGGCACATATTAGGAATTGTTTGTTTCTTTGTTTGTTTTTGCTATTGTAGTTATTCACAAATTCTCCATCTCCTTTCCTATATATTCCCACTGTCATGGCATAATTCCACAAATGACTTTCAATGGCCTGTGTCTTCAACACCCTCATACTTTCCTCAGACCTTGTCAATGCCAACCCCCATCTACCTGTTGACAGCTACCCTATCACCAGAATAATATGTCTAAAATGCTATTTTTGTCATGTCTCTCCCCTGCTAAAAACCAACAAACTACAAAACACAACAATGCCTCTCTTTCATCTATAAGATAAAAATTCAGAAGTTCAAATACTTCATTCTGCATCCAAGACTTTCCAAAATCTAGCCCAAACCTATATTTTCAATTTTAGTGCCCCAAATTCCTCTGCATCTTTGTTCATAATGTTCTTCGTTATTGGATTATTCTCTCTCCCTATTTCCTCCATCAGCTCAAGTTTCACTTCCTCTATGAAATCTTTCCTGGTTACTCCAACCCATTGTAAACTCCTCCTCTTATGAAATCCAATATTATTTAAGTTTTGCATTTTTGATGCAAGGTATAACCTACCTTGCATGTTTAAATACATACATATCGACATGTCTCAAAATTGTAAATTCTCAGAGTATAGGAATCATACTTGTAATTTCTTTGCTTCTTTGCCCACAATCCTAGAATAATATGTGAACGCAGTAGATAAGAACACAGATACTTGCTGGTTAACTGGCTTGCTCACTCCTTTCTCCCTTCCTCCCGCTCTCCCTTCCTCCCTCCCTTCCTTTCTTCCATTTGTTCAACAAATACTTTTGAGTGTATATACTGTGCCTGGCAGTGAGGACATAAAAATGACAAGACACAGTTCCTGATTTCAAGAACTTTACCATTCAGATTTCTATCACCAAAAAATATTAATCTACTGATCGTCCAGTGCAAGAGGTCTGAATTATAATTTCTTGAGCTGATAACCATTATTGCTTTTTTCAAAATTCCATTTTTGTCTGAACTCTTTTATTGTTGCATTTTTTAAGGATATATCTGCTGTTAAACAGAGGTTAGAAGTTGAGGTAAGATAAGAGCTACATAGGAAAGCCTAGGCCCGTGGTTCTCAAACCTGGCTAGACATAACAATTCCCTGGGGAGCTCTTAAAAGCTATCCAATGCTTGTGCCCCAATATAGACCAATTAAATTAGAAAAGGGGGAGGGAGAACCTCTAGGCATCTACTTTTTAAAGGCTCCCCAGGTGGGTTTTTTTGTGTGTATGTGTGAGGAAGATTAGCCCTGAGCTAACATCCATGCCAATCCTCCTCTTTTTTGCTGAGGAAGACTGGCCCTGGGCTAACATCTGTGCCTATCTTCCTCCACTTTATATGGGATGTCGCCACAGCATGGCCTGACAAGCAGTGCATCCTGTGCACCCAGGATCCCAACCCGGGCGGCCAGCAGTGGAGCGTGCGCACTTAACCTCTATGCCACGGGGCCAGCCCCTCCCCAGGTGGTTTTAATGTGCAACAAAAGGTAAAAACCATTGCTCTAGGCTAAAATAAAATTGCATTTTCATATATTAATTACAATTATTTTGAGAGAATAGTAACAAACGTATAATTTACACATTCGTATGAAAATAAAATCATGCCATCATATCCATTTGTTTAAACAACTAAATAAGGTAACGTCTTTTAAGAAAACAATTTCAAATTCTTTACTATTTTTACCAGTGTGGATAAAGAAATCATCAGCTCTACAACATGTTGGCTCTCTATTTTTATTTCATTAAATTAAATTATGAGGTAAATCTGTCTCCACTTCTGTTTTTAAAATACTGATTTGGATTGAGAGGATCTAATAGCAAATGTGAAGGTCAACTATATTACACAAGGCCCATACTAGTCTAGAGCAGTGATTCTCAAACTCTTCAGGCATCAGAATCTCCTGGAAGGCTTGTCCAAACCCAGAACCTTGGGCCCCAACTCCAGCATTTCTGATTAAGTAGGTCAGGAGTGAAGCCAAATAATTTGCATTTCTGACAGATTCTCAGGTGATCTCGATATTGCTGATTCAGAGACCACAGTTTGAGAACCACTGTTCTATATAGAGTAACAGCTCATAATAGATGTTCAATAAATATTTGATCGATTTAATTGAGTCAAATGGTATATTTTACAGTATAGGAACCCACAGTACATCCCAATATGTATAAGTATGGACAATACTTTTTATTAGTTTGCTATTTTTCAAGGTCTTGCTCAGAATCACTATACAAAAATCACCCCAAGTGATTGTTAAAAAAGCAGATTCCTGGGTTCCATTTCAGACCAGTCTCATCAGAATCTCTGTTGGTGTGGCCCAGGGATCTGCATTTTAAACAAAATCCTTGGATTTTTTTGTGCACACTAAAGTTTGAGAAACAATGCTCTACTTTCTTATACATTTTCTTACACTATTACTTCTTTCTGCAATGCCCTTTCTCTCCATCTCTGCAAAAATCCTGTCCCGTTCTTCATAGCCCAGCCCAAATATACCTTCCTCTGAGCAGTCTCCCCTGATTTCATGAGTACCACACACAACAGATAGAGTACAAAGAAATGCTGGGTGCTCTGGAATGGGGCAGCTGGGATAGCTGGAATGAAGTTGTAGGATTGGCTCTGGGTTTTGCACACAGAGGTTATACTCCTGAGTTTGTGCCCATTAACGGGAAAATGACAAGAGTTGTAAAGAGAATAAATTTAAAATGTACTTAACACTGAACCTCTTGGTCAAAGTAACTTGATTTGGGGTAGAGGTATTATAGGAGAGAGGACATGGAAGAGAGAAGAAAACAGAAGGGTTGCACATCGGATAACTTCAATTGTGCAGTAAGGGAAAGAGACATTAATATTCACTGAGGGGCATTTCCTTACCCAAGGGGAGAATAAAATAAGCAAACACTGAGTTTGTCTTGAGCCTGTGATGGGGGATGAGGAACATGGAGCAGTTAGATCAGGTAGTTGGAAGTGACATTTGAGAGGGTTGGGGGCTAAGGGTGGAGCTAATAACACCGAGTTAGAAGTTGAACTCAGGAACTCCTTTAACATCTATGTTAGTATTTCCCTAAATGTGGTACCTGTCTTACTGATCAGAATTTGCATTTCTTGCAAGCTCTTCAGATGATTTTGCTGAAGACTAAAATTTTAAAACTACTGATCCACCATACTAGCAATGGGTGTGTGGTGATTATCTACACTTGAACAAATCCTTGTAGCCTCCTCTCATTCAGCAGCTAGTAGAAATTACACAAACTTATGCCATACATAGGAACAGACGATGCATGTTTAGAAAAACAAAAGGAATCCTCATGACTGGAATTAGGCATTTTTTTTCTAGTTTTCATCCTCAACAGTTCACATCAGATAATTAGTCGTCCCATCAACAAATACTTACTAAATGCTTTTGATATATTTGCTGCCATGGAATAATGGCATTTATAATTTGTCTTAAACACCTCTCACAATTAAAGAAAAAAAATGCAGAAGCACTGCTTTTTTCCTGCAATGAGATAGAACCACAGAAGGGACTTAGAGATCATTTAATCCAATCACCTAATTTTAGAGACACGGAATTGAGTGAAGCTCAGAAAGATCAACAATTAATTTGTTCCAAGTCCTTAAACTACTGAGTGACACGCCAGTGACTGTATTTCAGGTCTCTTGACTGTCAGTCCTGTGCTTTTTCTTACAAGTGTCTAAATTTTGTAAATATTCTAGCAGCCTAAGTCTGTGGAAGTGTCAAACTCACTGACTTCAGTGCCATTTACATTTATATATAGTGTGCTGGGATGGGGGTGTGGCTTCAGAAATTCACATCAATGTATATTTTGCAAAGCCTTCACGTAAAAGCTAGAAATGGGATATGCTATAGCAAATTCTTTGCCATATACTTTTATAATAATATGTGCTCTCTAGGTGTAAAATTTATTCACCACACTATCAAAAATTGATTGCTAGATTATCTTGCAAGCTAATAAAAACAAACCATTAAGTTTAATAGATTAGTACATTCTCCAGGTGATATTTATTCTCTTCATTTGACAACTGACTGGTCACACCTGCTTTCTTTTCCATACTATGCACATAGAATTATCTCATATAGAAAAAGGCCCACCAGACGTTCAATGTTCAATTAACCCAGCTATCATACATCTGTTGCTGTCTTTACAAATGTGGAAATTTACTGGTAATTACTCCTCTGATAACAATCAAAAACTATATACCCCTTTTTTATTGTAATAGTCTCTTACTTCCTCCATCCAAACTGCCTTAATGACCAAAGATTCCAGAGCATATCCATCTATTTCTGATCCTCCAAATGGACTTGTAAATAAGTCTGAGATCTATGTTTAGTGATTTGGAAGTTTACAGATGCAGTCTCAGTGTATTCCACCGAATTTCAAAACAAGAACTTACACTAGTTAATAACGGTCTAAAGTTGTTATTCTACTCCAAACATGACTATAAACTTGCTGTGAGAGTGTAAGTAAACTATATTACTGCCTTGTAGCTGGAGGACTGGGCTCTCCATTCTACTTTACAAAACTTTTGGAGAATAGTGCATGGTTGCTATGGTCTGAATGTGTGTGTCCCCCCAAAATTGATGTGTTGAAAATCTAATGCCCAAGGTGATGGTATTAGGAGGAGAGGTGTTTGGAAGGTGGCTATGTCACGAGGGCCGAGCCTTCATGAATGAGATTAGTTCCCTTATTAAGAGGCCCCAGACAGCTAGCTCACCCCTTCCACCATATGAGGATACAAGGAGAAGTCTGTGGCCCAAAAGAGGGCCCTCACTAGACCAAGCTGGCAGTCTGATCTTGAACTTCCAGCCTACAGAACTATGAGAAATAAATTTCTGTTGTTTAAAAGCCACCCAGTCTGTGGTATTTTGTTATAACAGCCAGAACTAAGACCATGGTTACATAAATTTCCTGGAGCATCAGCTATGTTGTGACAATAGCTTCTCCTAGAAATTTGAAATATGCAAATCTTCTAGCATAGCTCTGTTTTTCTTAATAAATAAGTAATAACTAATACCATTTATTTGCATAGTACTTTATGTTATTCAAAAGGGTTTCAACCATAAGGCATTAATTAAGTACCTGCTATGTGCCAAATACTCTGCTAGGTGCTAGAACTATAAAAATGACTAAAACCTAGTCCCTCGCTTTTGGAGTCTTTGAGGCAATCCCAGAAATAAAATATCTCTTTCCTGCTCAAGTTCTGAGCCAACTGAAATGTAGACAATGTAGTAAGTTAGATACCAAAATAGTAACTTTATTTCTCATAAAACTTATATTCAAGAATATAATACTTCTAAGGCCAAGTGGACTTCATAATCTGAATCTCATAATTAATAATAGACAACCACTTAGCAGGATTAGACCTGGTAAAACAGAGCCAGTCTCTGAGGAACAGAGCAAGCTACATGCTCCCTTCAGGCAACTGCTCCCAAGGAGGCAGGGGAGAGGAACGGGCTGCACAATGCAGGCTCAATATCTACATCCAAAGTCACCAGTCAAATAATTTACTCCTCTCCCATCCCCAGTTAAGAATAAGTAAGGAATAGATAGAGGTCAGATGTGTTATACTAATGGATGTCTTTCCACCTGGAAGAAAACATCAGAAGTGAAGGGGAAACATTCCCCCACCCCAACTCCTGCCCTCAAGGGCCTCAATTCATTAATATTCACAGCAACCCTGAGAGGTAAATAGGAAGTGATTGTTTTACCTGTTTTATGTAAGAGGAAGCTTAGATCTACAAGAGTCACACAGCTAGGTTGAAATCAAGAGGATAATATCTCAATTCTTTATGGTAAGAATTTGGATATTGTTACCAATGAAATCAGATAATGAACTTGTCTATACAGTGCTACATTTTTTCCTTTTGCTAGTGAAATAGTCCAAACCACTCAGAATCAAAGCCTATCTAAGGTTTTGACAAAAGAATCTATCATCTTGTATATAGATAGGGTTATTTGCAAAATCGAATTTTCTACCATAAAAGTAGATAAGCTTTAAAAAATTAAATGCCATTATAGTAAAGTTTTATAGGGAAAGCAGCCAGGCAAGGTGAGACAAACAGATAAGGAAGACAAAATAAAACCAGGCAGTTATCCAATGCTCAATAAGAGAAAGAATGCTTGATTTGGTCAACTGGCACTGTTTCTATAATCATTATAAGAATCACTAATACTTATTGATCATCTGATGTTTTTAGGTTCTGGCTAAGCACTATTTATGTGTACTATCTCATTTAATTTTCACAACAATGGACAAGACAGTTCTCTCTTTTTTCCAGATAGGAAAACAGACATTTAGATCAAGTGACTTATCTATTTTCACATAGTCACCAATATTTGGTAGTGTCAGGATTTGAGCCCAAGACTTCTGACTCCAGAGCCCATACTCTTAACCAGTACATTCTGCTAGTCTGTCAGCTAAGAGCAAAAATTGAGTTACTTCTGGATGCAGCACATTCCAGTGAGGAACAATAAGATACATCTAAGACAGCCACTTTATTTTCAAGCTTGTAATACAATTAGGTACACAGGACACAGACATTAGAAAAGCTGAAGAAAATGTTTACAGTGCACAAGAGAGCACAAATGAACATACTCACAAGCGCATGAGCCCCGAGAAGAGCTGAAATGAAAAAGCGACAGGAGCAAGAGTTGAGCTGACAAGCACGTGCTAACAGTATGAGTTGTTTAAAGATGGGATAAGTTGGCTCAGGAAGTAGTAAATTCTCATCATGCAGGGGACTTCCCTCACAGGCTGGATGAACAAAGACTTGGTAAATCAAATTGGGTTGTTTTAAATGGCATTTAAAATCCCTCAAACCCTGAGATTCTGTGATTTAGTCAACTTAGTTTCAATAGCTACTATGTGCCAAGTACTACAATAAGCTCCTCTCACAAAGGGGAATAAGACATACCCTCAAGGAGTCCATGGTCTAGTGGGGCACATAGCACAAGCCCAGAAATGTAGAATGAAGTGCAATAAGTGCTCATATGGCATGGCAATGAAAAAGTTCTACACCTAACCCAAACTGGGAAGAGGAATTAAAAAGGAAAATCGAGGGGCCAGCCCCGTGGCTTAGCGGTTAAGTGCGCATGCTCCACTACTGGCGGCCCGGGTTCGGATCCCGGGCGTGCACTGATGCACCGCTTCTCCAGCCATGCTGAGGCGGAGTCCCACATACAGCAACTAGAAGGATGTGCAACAATGACATACAACTATCTATCTACTGGGGCTTTGGGGAAAAAAAAGGAGGAGGATTGGCAATAGATGTTAGCTCAGGGCCGGTCTTCCTCAACAAAAAGAGGAGGATTGGCATGGATGTTAGCTCAGGGCTGATCTTTCTCACAAAAAAAAAAAAAAAGAAAATTGATGTTTCTTAAAGGTGATGCCTAAACTAACCCTTGAAGGAAAAGTAAAAATTAGCCAAGTGTTCCAGTTATCTATTGCAATGCAATAAACTATCTCTAAAACTTAAATATTTTATTAGCTCTCATGATTTGGGTACTCAGCAGCTGGGCTGGTTGGTAGGATGCAAGACAGTTTCACTCACATGCCTGGTACCTTGGAGGAGATAGCTTTAAAGACTGGTCTCAGCTAGAACCCTCCTTCTCTCCATGAAGTCTCTCGGCTTCTCTACACAAGCCCTTCAGCAGGGTAGGTGGATTCTTACAAAGTGTCTTAGGGCTCCAAGAATGAGTGCCCCAAGAGATCAAGGTGGAGGCTGCAAGGCTTCTTATAACTTAGCCTTAGAAGTCAGGCAATATTACATCGAACACAATTTATTGGTTACACATGGATCAGTGTGGGAGGGGACACACAAGTGTGTAAATACCAGGGAGGTGTGGTTTATTGGAGTCCATCATGGAGACTGGTTACCACACCAGGCTAAGAGGTTTGGGAGATTGGGAGGGTAGTTTTCAGCTAGAAGGAATATCATGCACAAAGGGAATGAGGCATATAAGAATAAATCCTGTGAAACACCAGGCAAGGCCCCACCGCACCTCCTTCCTGCCAGCTCCCGTGTCCTGAGCCCCATGAAGATGACCCTAGAACCAGAAACAAAGACTCCTTCCAAAACATTTAAAACATGGTGGCCTACTATGAAGTTCTAGGCATGCAGAGACATGCCTCAGCCGAGGGTATTAGAAAGGCATATCGGAAACCAGCACTGAAGTGGCATCCAGATAAAAATCCTGAGAATAAAGAAGTGGAGAGAAAACTCAAACAAGTAGCTGAGGCATATGAGGTGTTATCCAATACTAAAAAATGAAACATCAATGGCAAGTATGGCAAAGAAGGATTAAATGGTGGAGATGGAGGTGGAAGTCATTTTGACAGTCAGTTTGAGTTTGACTTTACATTCCATGACCCAGGTGATGTCTTCAGGGAATTTTTTGATGGAAAAGAACTGTTTTCATTCAACTTTTTCAAAGATCCACTTGGGGACTTTTTGGGACTCGAAGGGGCCCCCATGGAAGCAGAAGCCAAGGCACAGAGTCATTTTTTCTGCCTTCAGTGGATTTCCATCTTTAGTTGGCAGATTTTCTTCTTTTGATACAGCATTTACTTCCTTTGGTTCACTAGGTCACAGGGGCCTCACTTCATTTTCTTCCACGTCATTCGGTGGTAGTGAGATGGGCAACTTCAAATCTACATTAACTTCCACTACAGCTGTTAATGGCAGAAAAATCACTACAAAGAGAATTATCAAGAATGGTAAAAAAAAAAAGTAGACATTGAAGAAGATGGCCAGTTAAAGTCCTTAAGGCTGAATGGTAAAGAGCAGTTGCTATTCTTGGATAGCAAGTAATTCGCCACATCCATTTTATAGAAATGTTATGTTACCTATAACAAGCACCATTTGAGGATTTACAGGAACATTTTGTTGAAGATTTCAAGCAAACTTGACTTTTAGTATAACTGTACCTAATCTAAAGTATAAATAGCTCATCAGAGCCCCTATTTGCTGTAGATGTTGAGTTTATTGTTGGGATTACATATTAGGACCATATTTTTGTCTTTAAAATTGTTGTAAATCTTTGTATGCAGCTTGCTTTTTTATTAAATGTAATCCAAGGTAGCCATGACTCTCTTGTACACTAACACCAGGACAAACCTGTTGTTACGTTGTGTTTGAACCATGAGCCAAGTAACTTCAGCCTGCTGTGAAGTTAACATTGCCAGGATGAATATTCCACAAAGATAATTTTAATTTTTTCGATATTTAGTAGTGAAAGATATTAATGCATTAATGATAATACAATTTTGGTTTAATATAAATTGAGGATGTTTTCTAGTTGTGCATGAATGCTGGCAACTTAGTAAGTTTTGACAAGTGTATAAATATGTAATGTTAAGTTTAGGTTTTAAAAAGTAAAGTTGGTAAACTGGGTCTCTGTCATTTGCAAAAAAAAAAAAAAAACACGAAAAGAAATGTGAATGTGTTTGGTGCATTTAAAAAATCCTGAGAAACACCAAATCAGGATCAGGAAGCAGAGTAGTGTTGTGGTTAAGGGCGCAGGCTCTACAGTCAGACTCTAGAGCCAGTTATTCCCCAGTACAGATTTTGTATCCTAGAACTGAGCTGTCCAAGGTTATAAATTAAATTAATTAAATTTGTTAAATTAAGAATGTAGTTCTGCCGTCTCACCTCAATCATACTAGGCACATTTCAAGTGCTCGATAGCCACATATAGCTAGTGGCTACCACACTGGACAATGCAAATATAGAACATCTCCATCATCACAGAAAGTTCTATTGGACAGCAATGTGCTTGACTTTCTTTTAATAGACTACTATTTAACTAACTTTCTACATTAACTCTCTAGTCCCATTGCAAAACATATCAACTGATGCCCACGACGTACTGAAACTCATGGGTAACCACACATTTCTTCACCCACCAGATTAACTGTTTGCTTATAAAAAGTCAGTTGTGTTTGTTCTCAAATCTGTATATTCCAGTTTACTTATTTTGTAGTTACGTAATTTAGTTAAATTTGTCAGCAGATAAAGTATGTATGGGAAAAGTCTTACTTCCATGCAAATTAAGTTGAATGCCTTATTAAGAACTAATAAAGACAAGTTGTTTAAAATTTATAGGCTGTAGAATTAGGCATAGGATAGAGAATTATAAAATATTAGAAGTAAAAACATCTAGAATTCTATACTCAACTCACTTCAAGAGGGTCTTTAAGTATTTACTCCACTTTAAAGAACCTGAAACTGAAAAGTCTTAGACAATACAATTATGGGTGTGATTTATGAAAGATGAAGCTGAACTCCAATAAATAGAAACATTTATAAAATTATGGATAAATAAACACATGATATCTTAAGTTAATATGTATCTAGAGATACAATCAGACATTTTATGCTTCCTAAGGGAAGAAAACACCTCATATAAAGTAAGCCCTGAAAAAAAAAATCAAACCTCTAGATCCAATCAAGTCTCTAGATCCAATTACCACTTTATAGGAAATACAAGGACAAAGGAACTTGTTAAACTATACCACGGGAATGCAATCAGCAAAGTCCATGCTGTGGGAAACTCTACAAGAAAAATGACCTAGTTTCTTAAACATGTTGTAAAGAGAAAGAAGAGAGATGGAGTGGTAACTGATAGATTAAAAGGGATTTAAAAAATAGAGCAACCAATCACAATGCATAGACCTTATTTGGATCCTAATTCATACATAGTGTAAAAAATATTTAACATTTATGAGACAATTGGAAATTTGTACAATGACAGGTTATTTGATGTTGTTAAGGGAATTATTATTAATGTTATAGATGAAATAATTGTATTGTCATTATGTTAAAAAAAGAGTCCTGTTCTTTAGGTGATACATACCAAAATATTTACAGATGAAATGATATGATGACTGGGACTTGCTTAAATGTACTACGGGAGAGGGGTAGTGGATGAAAGTATGGATGAAGCATGATGGATTGATTATTTTTAGGGCTGGGTATTGTGTACATAGAGATCCATTATACTATTCTGTCTAATTTGTGTACATTCTAAATTCTCCATAACACAAACTTTTTAAAAGATAAAATAATGTATCATTGTTCTCACAAATTTTTTTTCTAATGAGACCACATTCAATAGCATCAGATGAGGAAAATAAAAACAAAGTAATATAATAAAGATTAAGAAAGTTCTAATTATTTTCCATAATGCCCCTCCTTAATATCAAATCAAATTAAAAAAAAATTATGTCCCTTCTTTAAACACAGGCTTCAAGGCATTACAGTCTGCCTATTGGGTGGGTATTCAGCACTGATTCTGAAGTTAGCACTGATTCTAATCCCTGGTTTGCCACTAACTAACTGCATTACCCTTGGACAAAGTACTTAATGTTTATAAACCTCGGTTTCCTCATCTGTAAAGTAGGAGTAAGAATAAAAGTACCTACATCGTAAGGTCATTGTGAAGATTCAGTAAGATAATCCAATGTAACACGTTTAGCTTGTTTGCAATGGAGCCCACATTGGGAACTAATAAGAGAATACACTATGGAAATTTCGAATGAGAATATGGAGACTAGCTTTGAAGGTCATACCGATGAATTTGTATTTGCCATATTACATGAATTGGGAAAATTCTAAGCACTTGAGTAGGAGAAAATGATGTTTGAGAAAATTGATTTAACTACTTTCTATATAGGATGGGCCTGATGGAACAGAAACGGGAGGTAGAGAAACCATTTACTTGTTGCAATTTTTGTACAAAGACCTATACTTGCGTGGTGGCCATAGAAATAGAAAATAGAGGACATCCAGACATTCCTGTGAAGAGGTACTAAAATTACTAATAGCAAAGTGTCCATTTGACTCTTGACTACTGATTATTGGAGAGCACCATCTTCAAACCACTCACCTCAGATGGGAAGAAACACAGAGCAAAAGAGATGGAAAGAAAGGTGGGAAAAAAAAGCAGACATCAGTCTCAGGTTTTTAGGACTGTTGCCTATTTACTCACTTTATTCAATGCTAACACTAAAGACATCAGAAGCTTAATGTAGAACTGGATAAATGTATAAAGTATCAATTGAGATTTAATAAGACCTGATTGCTTGAGATGGAAGCAAGGTTCAGGAAAATAATCCTATGCAATTTCCTGTTGATGCCTGAATAAATTTTTCTCTTGCCAATCTCAGCTTCCTCCCTTGCCCACAACTCCCAGCTGTGAACCAAAGAAGTAAGGTAACTAATTGCTCACAAAGGTAACTATAAGAAAATCTAAAAGCTGCTCACAAATTTTACTGTTACTCAACAAAATAGACTGTTTTCCTCAGGGAAGTAGCATTGTTTATATTATAATTTCTTAAGCAAAATTCCTCAGACCAGAGCCGTAAGGAATGCACTTAAGACTCTCATTACTTCTTCTTTTTTTTTTTTTTGAGGAAGATCAGCCCTGAGCTAACATCCATGCCAATCCTCCTCTTTTTGCTGAGGAAGACCAGCCTTGAGCTAACATCTATTGCCAATCCTCCTCCTTTTTTTCCCTTTTTCTCCTCAAAGCCCCAGTAGATAGTTATATGTCATAGTTGCATATCCTTCTAGTTGTTGTGTGCGGGACGCCGCCTCAGCATGGTGAGAGAAGCGGTGCATCGGTGCGCGCTGGGGATCTGAACCCCAGGCCCACCAATAGCAGAGCGTGCACACTTAACCGCTAAGCCACGGGGCCAACCTCTCTCATTACTTCTTAACTCCAATCATCCTCAATGTTATTTTTTCACTTTAGAACTAAGCAATATTTTAGCTTTTCTTAGACCATAGAGCCAGTCTTGTGATGTTCAATTGGGTGGCTTAGAGATTTCCCTCGGGCTACTTCATCACTGTTTCCCCTGATCAGCTAATTAAAATGAAGCTCAAAAAAGACAAGCTTTCCACATCTGGACTCCCAAGAGAAGACAGCCGGAGATTGGGCGTTCTGTCCCTGCCAGCCTTCCTGACTTTAGGTGATTGGGGCAGATCACTTACATTTGTGCTACCAGCATACCTATTTTCAACAGAAGGTCTATTAATCCTGAAAGCATCATAAGGCTTCATTTATCAAACTGATTTCTTCAAGTAAAATGAATTCTAGAAGCATTAAGCACTCTTACATGACACACAAAAAGATTGAACAACACTACAATAGAAAAATAATGCTTGATTTTGTTGAAAGGACTGTAACCTTTAAAATGAGAGATTTTGAGCTTATAAAACGTCTCCTCTCAAATGCACTTCTTTTTTTTTTTTTTTGTGACTAAGATCAGCCCTGAGCTAACATCCATGCCAATCCTCCTCTTTTTGCTGAGGAACACTGGCTCTGAGCTAACATCTATTGCCAATCCTCCTCCTTTTTTCTCCCCAAAGCCCCAGTAGATAGTTGCATGTCATAGTTGCACATCCCTCTAGTTGCTGTATGTGGGACACGGCCTCAGCATGGCTGGACAAGCAGTTCATCGGTGCGCGCCCAGGATCCGAACCCGGGCTGCCAGTAGCGGAGCGCACGCACTTAACCACTAAGTCATGGGGCTGGCCCCTGGGCTTCTTTTTTTATTTGATCAGTTTCTCAGCTGTGTACATTCATAGCATATTCGAGTGTAAACCAGATCACCAAGACAATCCATTCACAATTCATAGACTGTCCATATCTATGAAAAAAGAATCCCCTTTTGCCAATAATAAATAGGAACAATCTCTGCATCACTCTGAATTCCATAAAGAAGTATTCTCAGAAGTTGTTTTCTAACCTCTTTTTTAAAAATAATAACACCTTATTAATTTAGACCCCTAGGAAACTTTCTATCACTTCATCACTTTAGTTTTGCAAATTCTGCCCCCAAGTAGCTTTTTTTTTCCACTATATTAAACACATTACCCTGCTATGTGAACATACTGACACCAGATGGCAGTTGTATGCCACAGCCCCCAAGGTTTGAGCTATGAGGCATAAACTGAGACTAGTTTGATAGAGATGAGACATTCATTTCCACCTTGTTCATATCAAAAGTATATTATAAACTTAAGTAATAACTAAATCCTAAAATAATACTTTAGAGCAAATGTCTAGTAACTGAACTCCAGGATGCAATTTTATTCACCAGCTCTCACAAGTTATCACACAACATATCTTACCCCAACCAGATACCAGTGTTTGATTACAATGCTAATTTTCATATCTATTATCACTTCCACTTAACTGTTTTCTGATTTTTTCATCTTCAATTTAGTTTTGTTTTGCACCCTCCCATTGACTTAGTCAAGCATGATATAATCACCCTGCCTAGCTATCCCAGCCAATTAAAGGAACGGTGTTTCTTGTGGTCGCTTCATCTTCCTGCAGTTTTCTGGTTCTCCCCTTCTTCCTTTTCACTTAGGAAACATAACTTACTCTCCACAATTCCTAGAAGACTTCTCTTCATGTTTGTCTCCAATTTTTAAAATTAGTTTTGTTTTCCATGTTGAGAGGAATTTACTGAAGAATTTAGTAAATTTAGTAAATTAGAAGAATTTACTCCATTACCAGAACTGACTGAAGCTGAAAAAAAAAGAGCAATTAAAAATATGCCCAAACAGTCCAAAAATAAGTGAAGGACTTGAATAGATATTTCTCCAAAGAAAATATACAAATGGTCCATAAGGACATGAAAAGATGGTCAACATTATTAGTTATTAGAGAAATGCAAATTATTTTTATTTATTTATTTTTTTTTTGTGAGGAAGATCAGCCCTGAGCTAACATCCATGCCAATCCTCCTCTTTTTGCTGAGGAAGATCGGCCCTGAGCTAACATCTATTGCCAATCCTCCTCCTTTTTTTCCCTTTTTCTCCCCAAACCCCAGTAGATAGTTGTATGTCATAGTTGCACATCCTGCTAGTTGCTGTATGTGGGACGCGGCCTCAGCATGGCCGGAGAAGCAGTGCAGCGGTGCGCGCCCGGCATCTGAACCCGGGCCGCCAGTAGCAGAGCACGTGCACTTAATCGCTAAGCCACTGGCCGGCCCCAGAGAAATGCAAATTAAAACAACAATGAGATACCACTTCACATCCATTAGGATGGCTATAATAAAAAAAATGGAAAATAAGCTTTGCCAAGAATGCGGAGAAATTGGAACTCTTCTGTGTTGCTGGTGGGAATTTAAAATAGCACAACCACTGTAGAAAATTGGTGGTTCCTCAAAAAGTTAAACAGAATGATCCAGTAATTCCACTCTTAGGTATATACCCCAAAAAATTAAAAGCAGGGACTCAAACAGATACTTGTACATACATGTCCATAGCAGCAGTATTCACAATAGCCAAAAGGTGAAACAACCTAAGTGTGCATCAACAGATGAATAGATAAACAAACAAAAATATATATATACATACAATGGAATATTATTGATCCATAAAAAGAAATGAAATTCTGACATATGCTACAACATGGATGAATCTTGAAGACACTGTGCTAAGTGAAATAAGCCAGACACAAAAGGAAAAATACTGTATGATTCCACTTATGTGAGATACCTAGAGTAGTCAAATTCATAGAGACAGAAAGTAGAATGGTGGTTGTCAGGGGCTAGGGGTAGGGAGAATGGAGAGTTGGAGTTCAGTGGGCACAGAGTTTCAGTTTGGGGAGATGAAAAAGTCTAGAAATGGATGGTGATGATGGTAGCACAACAATGAGAATGTACTTAATGCCACAGAATTGTACTTATTTTAAATGGTTACAGGGCTGGCCCTCTGGCTTAGTGGTTAAGTGTGCACACTCTGCTACTGGTGGCCCAGGTTCGGATCCCAGGTGCACACTGACGCACCACTTCTCCGGCCATGCTGAGGCGGCGTCCCACTTACAGCAACTAGAAGGATGTGCAGCTATGACATACAACTATCTACTGGGGCTTTGGGGAGAAAAAGGGAAAAAAAAGGAGGAGGATTGGCAATAGATGTTAGCTCAGGGCCGGTCTTCCTCAGCAAAAAATAATGGGGAGGATTGGCATGGATGTTAGCTCAGGGCTGATCTTCCTCACACACACAAAAAAATGGTTACAATAGTAATTTTATGCTGTGTATGTTTTACCATAATAAAAATCTTTTTAAAAATGTGCCCATAGGCTGCCTGCTGATAATGAAAGCCTGAATAGAAATTGCCTCAATTTAAAGGACAATACTCTATCAAGCAGGAAATTTTGAGTAAAGGAAAAACAAACAGAACTTTACCTGGTTGTATCACAAATCCATTAATTCAGAACTTGTGATAATTCAATGCAGGCTAGGTCACTGTTGACATTTAAGTGTCTGGCAAACCATTTCTTCTCATCAATGTAAACAAGAGGCAGAATTAATCAATTTAAGAGAATAAGCAATTTATAAGTTTTTTAAGCACATTTATGGTCTACATGGAAATGAATGTTACTAATCATAAGTGATTGCCCCACAGTGAATTTTCCATAAATGTGAGTATTTAGAGTTGTTTATTATGTAATGTAACTTTGTTTCTCCCGTGTGCTTTTCTCATTTATCTGAAACATTCTTATTTTATTGTTTCTTTGGCATGGTGGAATATGTCTTACCTCTCTGAAAATTGGCTAACCATTGTAGAGGAGCCAGGGTACCCTCCTCCTTGGTTCTCTAGCCCATCTTTCTGCCCAGGCAGAAGAAAGAACCTGGATTATCTTCACATCATTAATATTGTATTAACATTGCCTACCATTGACTGGGTACCTAGTTTATGAGAGCACTGTGCTAGTGCTTTTCACGTGTTATTTCTAATTTTAAAATCCCTGGGAGATAGACATTGGTATCTCTATTTTAGAGATTGGAAAACTGAGGCAATAGCAGTTAAGTGTCTTCGGTCAAGGTCACACAGCTATTAAGAGGTGCAGCCAGGTTTCAAACACAAGTTACTCAGCACCAAAGCCTGTGTGTGGCCTTTCTGATACTGTGCTACCTTCAAAACACTGGCTTGTTACAATCAGACAAGGTATATGATGGTTTGTACTAGTCCTGATCGAACAAAGATGTATTTCTTCTGAAAGAATGTATAATTTGAGCTTTTCTCTTCAAGTGATCTTGCTCTTTAAAATTTTTTTTCTGATTTAGTGCAGTTTGACTGTGAAAGCCTTAGAGCTCAAAGGTCCCTCTGCATCCGTAATCTTTAGTTCTCAGGTTAATGTTAGCATGTCTCAGGGGACGGCTTTCTTTCTGATGACCTTGGCAGGAAAAGAAGTTAACCCCCTCATCAACTTAGTCTGTAGACAACACGGAAACATGAGAGGGGCTCAGATTTTGCTTCAAATATCTATGTATATCTCCAGAGCCCAGCTAAGGCAGCTTATAGGGTAAAGCAAATGTCTTCTGTGACTGCAAAGAAAAGTTTCCAGGAAGCCAGGGATCTCACAGGCTGCCCTCAGCCCTGCAGTCAACGAACAAGCAAAGGAATCAAGAACAGATAAGGATCAAGCAGATAAGGGAATTTTCAGTATGGTCTAAAACAAACAGAGATAAGATGTTTGCAGAAAAAATAACCTTTGGATGTCCAGAGGGCTAGCCTTTGACAAAATTGTGAAGGAGGTTTTCTGTTTTCTCTTTCCCTCCCTCTGCTCACCACTCCTCCCATCATTCTATTCCTCCACCCTAAGTAGTCCCAGAGCTAATAAATACTTGTTGAATAAATGCATGTCCAAGCCTCCTAGTGTGAAGCTGCCTGCTCTGCCACCTCCTTAACATATGTCATGTTCCATAGCATCCTCCCTACCCAAGTTAAAACTTGTCCCTTCCTGTAACTTATTCCCATTTAGGAGCTCTAATTAAACTCACTTGGTCAATTTATCTAGCAAAGATGTTGATGGCTAGTAACGATTTAATGCATTACCTCTACCAGATACACAGTTGTATTTTGATAAGGCTTTCAAAAGCTTAGACCTGTCTTTCCTACTAAACTATCTCCTTCCTTTCTTCCACTTGTGAACCCATAAATTCCATCATGGTGTTTTTACCACCTGTCCCACAGCAGCAACGAGAAAGTTTTGACTGTATGAAATAAAAGACTAATGGGTATAAGAGATGTGGCATCTGTTTGTAAATGTTAATAGAGCATTGCTTGTAAGTCTGGTACTCCCTAGCTTGAAGGGACTTACAATTTAGCTGAGGAGACAAAATTAACATATATGAAAAGTCAAACAACAAAACCAGTATGATGGCCTTCCTGGATTTGATTATCTGGAATACCAGCTGACTCCAGTGATATGACACTATCTAGCAGAGGTAGGAGGGCTGAGGGAAAGACCCAAAAGCAGTAGTATCCTCAGAGTATATGGCAAGAGTAACTAAATGGTGGAGGGTAAATGAAACAGGGTCAAAAATACACTGTGAAAACAAGCCCATAGCCATGGCATATGGCCATCAATCCCAGTGTGTGCTAGATTGTTCCAGAGGTGAGGATGCAGGCTCTGAGGAATACATGGATGAACCACTATTTGGTAAATACCTCCTGAAATCTGCCTTTCATCATTTTCCTGTGAACACATTGGAAACGGAATTGATGGCTTTTTAATTAATTCTATGTCTAATATCCAGATGGTAAGTTCAGCAATTACACAAAACAATTTCCTTAGGTTGAAGCTCTGAAATCATGATTTAGAAATTGAATATTCAAAAAGATATTTAAAAGCATTACTTAGAGCAGTGGTTCTCAACCAGGGCCAAAAGGGATTGGAGATTTTGGGGGAAAGCGACACTTAAAAAGAATTATCTATTATGTTTTTCTTTATCTCTCCAAACTGTGGGTATAGAAGGAACAGCTGCATGCATCCTCCTAAATGTGGAAATGGTGGTAAAATCATTCTAATTACCTGTTTGCAAATAGCTTGAATTTATGTCAAATTTAGGTTAAATATTTATTTCCAGAGTACTTTTCTCTTTTTGTATGCCTTACAGTGCCAAGTATAATGCTGTTCACATAGAAGAAGAAATTCAACACATACTTTCCCATTGGTCGGTTTGTTCTGAGAGAGATCCCAACCTTTTAGAAAAATTTCTGGTATAAACTGAAATCTTCCTAACTCCAACCTCTGTTTCAGAAAGCCTTCTCTGAACTGACTGTGCTGTGCTTACTAAGAGGATCGTTGACTGCAAACCACTGGTTCCCACCAGATGAAGATAAGATATTGATCAGAAAGGAGGGGATAAGGTTTGCATAGGTTTCCCTGGGAAAGAAAAGGGAAGGAGAAAACAAAAAGATGGGTAGGGTAACAAACCCTTCCTCCCCCACCTCCCCATGAAGAGACATATGATGTGACTAGGAAAACTTGCAGGATTATAAATGTGGTTTATACACGCACATAACTTTGACAGCACTCGATATAGTCCAAAGTCAAGGATATGTTGTTTTAAGTTAGTTGTAGAGAACTTGCTCATTAAGGCCTTCCTCTGATCCTTCTATTTAATTGCAACCCTACCTCATCTCACCCACGCCCACACCCTTTATCATTTCCCAGCTATATTTTCCTCCATAGCACTTATCAATACATACTTCACCATACTTCATCATGTACTTATTGGTTTGATTTAGCATCTGTTTGCCTCACTAGGATGTAAATTCCATGAGGACAAAGGTCATGTTTGTCAGATTCACAAATGTTTAAAGAGAATTTTCCAAAAAACGGTAAAATCATGACTCTCATACAAATATAAAAATAAATACGTTTTAAAGATTTTGTTTAACTCAGTAATGAGGAAAATGATAAAGTGTCACAACCAGTGAAAAAGAGAATCCAAAGAACAGACACATTTATAGATCAGAAACATTGAAATGAATGTGCAAATTGGAGGCAAAACTGGTTTATCACAGGGGGAAGAGTTGTCCCTCCACCTAAGAGAAACAAATTTGTTTGTCTATAGACATGCATTATTGTCTATAGACAAGAATTATTTTGCATTGCTATCAGTTATCTCCAATCTACACAGTTGCAAAATCGTTGCCATTAAAGCAGGATTAGATAAACCTGAAGGTATGCTGAGGACAATGCATAGCTTTCCAGTGAAACACAGAATTCTCCCTATACCACAGCAGTGCCTGGCACATGGTAGACACTTTAGAGAACAGCATGAGGGCCAATATTACCAACATGTACTTACTTCTCCAAACCAGAAACTTGGACATTATCCCTGATTGCCCTCTCTCTCAAGCTGTCCTCCCTCCATATTCATTCAGTCACTACAGCCTATCATTTCTACCATCTGAAAATATTTCTTTACTTTCCTGCATAAGAAAAATCTGTTCTAAATCTCATGATGCCATTTCCATGCTTAAAACCCATTGCCCTCAGAGTAAACTCTAAAATACTGTAGAACCTAATGCCCTTTACTACTGGGTACCTCTAACAAAGGAGAAGGGCACAAAAAGGTCATAAATAAATCACCAATTTAGCAAAGTTGCTGGCACATAATGGATGCTCAGAAACTATTTGATGAATTAATTAATTAATTAATTCACAGAGTTATTCAAAGCAGGGCTTGTATGACTCATCTTCCCCCTGAATGTTTTTTTCTGATTATAATTACAGTTTATTCTATAAACACATCTTCTTTTACCTTTTCCATTTGAACTCATGCTTCATTTAAAAAAACAAAAAAACTACTACTTAAATTCTATGAAAAGTTTAACCTTAAATCTAAGGTACTTGTGTGTTAAAATTGTAGTCAACATCTCCAGTCTGACAAAGTCTTACCAAGTTATATGCTTCACTCCCACGCCCAAGGGAATCTCTATATGGTACTGCCTAAGCTCAGATTGTTACAATGGAAATTAAAAGCCAATATAATAGTTCTTTAGATGGAGAAACTGTTTCTAAGTGAACTGGAGCTGGCTGGAATGGATGGCCTCTCTGACTTCACTATGACTGATGTTATTTGGTATTTTATTCTCTTTGAAGGGAGGCTGACGTCTAAAGAAACCTTCAAAATCAAAGGCTAAGGTGCAGCTTGGCTCTGTGGCTATGTTCTCTCTAAGAGCTCATGTTTTTTTGTCAGAGGCAGGTTCTCATAGTTATCACACACAAGAGCTCACCAGGAAAAGAAACTTCCAATTCAAAATTTACTTCCCAGATGCCCATCACTATGAATTATTATAATGAAATGCAATGATTTCCATTTAGCAAAATAAAATTTTTAATAAATTACAGAAAGCACAGTAGTAAGATCCTTTTAAAATTCTGGGAGTGAGTGGAAGGCTGACCTTAGAAAAACTGAGGTAAATCAAGTTTGCTTTAGTATCTTCCAGCCTTCCCTTCATTGTCTTATCCCCAAGGATACTTTTTCCCATAATTACCTGCGAAATAACCAGGATCCCTCATATGATAGCCAGAAGAGGTCTGTCCTCCTTGGACACTGTCCTTTCCTTGGTCTTCAATCTACCCTTACCCCATCTAAACTGACCTATTATGGGCATTTCAGTGAACTTTCATGCTGGGAAAAATCTAATCAACTCTATTGATAAGGTGTAACTCACTTATTTATGTAATTGTCTTGTCAAAAACAGTTATACTTTACCATTCCTTAAATCAAAGACAAATAACAAACGTAAAAGTTTAGGCATCATCAACAAGATGTTATTTGGGGGGCTAGAATCTTTCCCAGTGTTCCTCAGAACGCAAGGAATAGGCCTACTCATTGGAACGGCCTATGATTAACAACTATATCTATACTATACTTGCTATGAACTTGTCTTGTCATTTGTCTTATTCTTCAAAATGTAAGTTCAGGGAAAATAAATCCTGTTAATTGAAAGTTCAGTTTAGTTAGATTCAGGTCAACCAAGGTTTTAGTCTAATAGAATTTACATAATGTGGTGACTTTCAGCCGTGAAAAAAAATTTTTGACTAATCAGTTCAGTTAGCCTGTAATATTGATTTAATGACCTGTTTGAATGGGTCACCCTAATTGAACTAAACTGTGTTGTTTACAAAAGCAGCTGGTAGTAAAAATAATGTGCCCTACAACCTTTTACCAAAGTAGACAATGCAGCTCATTTTACTTACTGCTGAAAATTGGCATGCATAAACTCCATTCTGAATGCACATTAATTTTTCATTTTACTTCATTTCATATTTGTATGCCCTTTTATATATTACAAGGTGAGCTAATTTCAAGTGGAAAACTAACATAATAAACAAAAAGGTGACAGGGTAAAGTCTTAATCTTGATCACTCCAAATGTTTAGTTTTAATTTCTATGATAGTTCTGGGGAAAAGTGGTTCTTTGTGCTAACACAAAATAATACTTTGGCAGGCATCAGATTGAGGAAATATACTAATTGCTTAAGGTATGTTATGGGAATATTTCCTAATGTGGAGGAAGATGGTAGGCACACTCTCTCTGAGATTCTAATTGTAGACATTTAAACTATGCCAAAATACCATTTCAAATGTGTTATTTTGGCCAGAAATATAATTAGTTAACAAATTAAAACATTAGAATGTTAAGGTCATGTCATTACAGCTAAATGGTTTTTAACCATCTATTGTTTTGCTTAAAATGTTTTTCCCCCTCCTAGCTTATACCCCAACCCCCTCTACAAGATACTATGAAAACACAGCAGCATATTTGTACATCAGTCAGTAAATATTTATTATCAACCTACTCTGTGGCCAGGATTGTGCTAGGTACTGTGAGCAATACCCATATAAAACATTTCCTAGTTAAAAGACTTGGAATCTATTTGAGGAGGCAAGATAAATACAATAAATCTCAGTATAAAATAAAGGCTAACAGGAGAGCAGAGAAGGGCAATAGAGGAAGACTTCAGAGAAGAGAAAGCAACCTCAGTTAGACCTTAAAGGAGGGCCAGTTATTGATAGGTAGAAAGGAGTATGGGCTCATTTCAAAGCAAGAGAATAGCATAAGCAAAAAGGCTGAGGACAAAATTGGCAAGGGACGTATTTGAATGGAGAGAAGAACAATGAGCCTGGCATGCGTCTAATGGTTATATTGTCCACGGTGAGAAGGAAGGCTGCATGAGTAATATATTTTGTCTCACACATGAGATAACTTACTCAAAAACAGGAACCATGTTTATTACATATTTTTTTGTACTTTTTAACACCTGCTTGAGTGAAATATATGCAATAGATGCTCAATAAAACCTGGTTGAATAAATTAATCTGAAAAGACATGATGGCAGATACTAGAGAAGTTGGCCTAAGAAAAAACATCTGGGCTTATGATACAATGAAAAAGCAGCAGACCAGGGTTGCCAATTTTGGAAACTTGCCTAGTAACTCACACTAAGAGAGGGTTTGTAAATATTTTGCTGATAAGAAGGTACAAGATCTGCCTAACAAGCTTCTACTTGCTTTTACCCACATGCTTTATCCCTCTGCCCAATTAACTTTCCTAGCCTGGTACTGGTCCCTACCCCTACACATTCCATTGCAAAGCTTGAAAATTGGATATATACTACATTCATGGGTCTGTAAATGTTAGGACAACATTTCCCAAAGTGTCTTACAGATTAGTAGTTCTGAGAGATGTTAATAGCTGTACCTTAAAAACGTGCCAAATAATCAAATAAGTTTGGGAAGCACTGCCTATTTTACTACCGGCTTGGAGATTTCCAATAAATATTTATTAGATCATCATCATATATCAAAATGTTCTGAAATGTCCTACAGTAATCTGTTTTAAATTGTTTACACTGTCTAATGCAATATTTCTCAAACTTATTTTACCACACAAATCTTTTTTTTTTAATGGACCACTGGTTAAACATCATTATGTAGAAGACTAGTATCCCACCTTGTGAAAATCTGCACTATGAATACTGAAAGAGTTGCTGGGAAAAAACGACCATACCCATTTTAAATCCACAGCTGCCTGTGCCTTGCTGTCATCTCAGAATGTCTCCTCAAGAAAAGGGTCATGACTCCCCAACCCCACATGCTGTAGTTTGCTAGTCAGACAGTCTTTGTATTGTCTGCCTACTTGTGAAATGATGTAGGAGTCCTCCGGAATAAAACAGTTAAAGCAATCTGTGATAGTTATAAACCTAGTCTTCCCATGTGTGTAACAATGCATAACATGATTCTGAACTTCGAGTTTCCAGGGAGTCTTCTAGTTTTGAGTACTTGGTTATGGTCCCATTAACATGAGCTCTAAGTGAGTGGAATATAATTTCTATATGGATCAAAGCTCTTGGGTATAACAAGCAAAACCAGAAAGTTGTTTTAAGATAGTACTTTATAATGTATCACATTTTTTTGTAGTTTTATATCACCCCAGTTTCTAACTTTAATGAATTTTGGCCACTGCCTTTCTTTGCTAGTTTTGAATGGTATTGATCAGATTACCTTTGTAGGTCAATCAGGGAATTTAGTCATTTTTTACAGCATTGCTTCTGTTGGAAATGCATTTGGCACTTCATGAGAAGCAGCATGGTGTGAAAATAAGGAGTTTGACCTTTGGAAACAGACATACCTTGGTCTAAACTCTGGATTATCTCATGTAATACATGAGATTACATGTAAAGAAGGTACTATTATTTCTACCACTTAATGGAGGATATTTATAGCCAGTAGGTTCAAGAATTGAAATTCTCTTCTAGAGCAGTCTGCATCCAAAGCTCATTGCCTTTCCCACACTTCTGCATTCCAAAGCCCTGCTCTGAAGGTGGTCAGGTTACTGATAGTCCACAAAAATGAGGACTGTATGTGCAAACAACACAAGTATGTACACTCTGAAGCTATAAAACAGAACCAGGGGCCTCTACTGAGGCAAGGACTCAGACTTGCTTCACTCTGAGGGTGAGCAGGTAGATGTGTGGTACATACAAATAGGGACAACTGAGAAGGAAGTAAAGAAAAAGCAAATTAAATGTAGGTTTTTCCTCTATATTTTCACTTTTAAAAAATGTTGCAGAATTTATATTTTAAAATACAAAAGATAACACAATTATTTTTCAAAAGCTATTATAACATTTAAACAAATTACAGAAATTATAGAAAGTGAGTAGAGAAATTTCTCCTCATCCTCAATTCCAACACTGTAAATCTTAACCCCAGAATTAACTACAGTTAAGAGATTGGTACATATGTTTCAAGACATTTTTCTATGCTTCCACAGATAATACCTATATGTAGAAAATATGTTCCTTTAATCTCTGTTTTTAAAATCATAATTATGTCTAAGATTCCTAAATGATATTATAGTGCAAATTATTTTTCTGACACTAAGCTATTTATTAAAAGCACATTTACTTTGGAGAAATGTCTGTTCAGGTCTTTTGCCCATTTTTTAATTTGGTTGTTAGCTTTTTTCTTGTTGAGATGCTTGAGTTCTTTATATATTTTGGAGATTAACCCCTTATCAGATGTATGGTTTGCAAATATCTTCTCCCAATTGTTAGGTTGTCTTTTCGTTTTTGTTTTTTTTTTTAAATTTTTTGTTATTGCAGTAACATTGGTTTATAACATTGTATAAATTTCAGGTGTACAGCATTATACTTCTATTTCTGCATGGATTACATCATGTTCACCACCCAAATACTAATTACAACCCATCACGACACACATGTGTTGAATTATCCCTTTTGCCCTCCCCCCTCACCCCTTCCCCTCTGGTAACCGCCAATCCAATTTCTGTCTCTATGTGTTTGTCTATTGTTATTATCAACAAAAAATTGAGGAGGGGGGAAGCTCCCTAACTCATTCTGCAAGGCCGACATTACCCTGATACCAAAACCAGACAAGGACAACACAAAAAAAGAAAATTACAGGCCAATATCACTGACGAACATTGATGCAAAAATCCTCAACAAAATACTAGCAAATCGCATACAACAATACGTTACAAAGATTATACACCATGATCAAGTGGGATTTATTCCAGGTATGCAGGGATGGTTTAAAGTTCACAAATCAATCAACGTGATACACCACATTAATAAAATGAAGAATAAAAATCACATGATTATCTGTGTTTTCGTTTTGTTGATGGTTTCCTTTGCTGTGCAGAAGCTATTTAGTTTGATATAGTCCCATTTGTTTATTTTTTCTATTGTTTCTCTTGCCCGGTCAGACATGGTACTTGAAAATATGTTCCTAACACTGATGTCAAAGAGCGTACTGCCTATATTTTCTTCTAGGAGTTTCATGGTGTCAGGTCTTACATTCAAGTCTTTAATCCATTTTGAGTTAATTTTTGTGTATGGTGTAAGGCAGTGTTCCCCTTTCATTCTTTTGCATGTGGCCGTCCAGTTTTTCCACACCATTTGTTGAAGAGATGTGTGTGGTGATGGACTGTAATTAGTATTTGGGTGGCGAACATGAGAACATGATGTAATCCACGCAGAAATAGAAGTATAATTACGTACACCTGAAATTTATACAATGTTATAAACCAATCTTACCGCAATAAATAAAAAATATAAATAAATAAAAGCACATTTACATATATCAAAGTTATTTTATTTTTAATTTACAAATGGTGACTAAGAAGATGCTTACTTTAAAAATGAAAAAAAAAATCATGTTCTAGTTTCAAAGGGTGTGCCTTGAGAGTTGAGAACAGGTAGAATTATCTTTTATTTTAGAGAAGGAAAAGGTATTCCCCTTTTTGCATGTGTTCACAATTTATCACATATATTTTAAATTTATAGGTCATTTTCTTTTTAAATTTATTTTTAATCTACATGTAGTGAAATTCACTTTTTTTGATGTACATATCTCTAAGTCTTGACAAATGCAGATGGCTATATAACCATCACAATAAAGATATAGATAGTGTGATCATCCCAAAAATGCACAAAGTATTCTGGGTTGGCAGTTATTTTCTTTCAGCACTTTAAAGATATCATTCCACTGTCTTCTGTCTTTCATGGTTTGTGATGACAAATTAACTGTCATTCAAATCATTGTTTCCCCCATATATAACATATTCTTTTTTTCTCATGTTTTCAAGAATTTTTCTTTTCTTTGGTTTTAAGTATTTTGATTATGATGTATCTGACCATGATTTATGTTCATTCTGTTTGGAGTTTGCTGAGCTTCTTGCATCTTTCACAAAATTTGCAAAGATTTCAGCCAATCTCTTTCTCCTCTCCTTTTAGTATTTCAATAACACAAATGTTAAACTTATTTTTTATCGTGAATAATGCTATTTTAAAATAATTAAAATAATTAGTACTGGTTCTGATAATATCATATTTTATCAGCTTTATTGAGATGTAATTCACATATCGTAAAATTCACTCACTTATAGTATACAATTCAAACATTAAAACTTTATGTATTGTCTCACACAGGTTTCTGAGGATCTTTTTATTCAATCTCTTTTTGCTCTGTTCTTCAGATAGGATAATTTGTATTGATCTATCTTTATGTTCACTGACTCTTTTCTCTGCCATCTCTATTCTGCTATTGAGCCTCTCCAATAAGTTTTCAATTTCAGTTATTGTATTTTTCGGTTCTAAATTTTCAGTCAGTTTTTTTTTATAGCTTGTATTTCTTGGCTGAGAACTTCTATCTTTCCATTCATTTCAAAAAGTGTCCACTCTTATTACATGGAGCATGGGTAAAATAGCTGTTTTAAAGTTTTTGTCTGATAATTCCAATATCTGGATTATCTCAGGTTTAGCATCAGTTTACTGTCTCTTAAACAATTTATCCTGGACATTATGAATATTATATTTTTTATTTGAGATCCTGTTAAAGTCCTCTGGTGAATAATGAGTTTGTTTGGTTAGTTGGTTGGCTGGTTTTGCAGGCAAATCAGTTCATTTAGGTTTAGATTGCAAGTTCTTCCTTGCCCTCTGTGAGCGGTGGTTTTAATGTCGGTTCAGTTTTCCAAACCATTGTTATGCTGTTTGGGTCTACCCCACATATGTACCACTGAGGACTTACTCTGGGTCTTGGGCAGTAGTTTACATCGTATTTCTGTTTTCAAAACCTTTTCTATGCTTTGTGTCTATTCCTTGCATGCACAACTTTGGTGTAACCCGAGAATCTGTGCCAGTTTAAACCCAGAATTAGGGAACCCCCTTCTTCAATTCTTTATTGTCTGAGACTTCCCCACAGTCTCTGGCTTCAAGAAGCCTGTTTTCTCAGTTCCTCTGGCTAGAATACAGGGGTTTCTCTCATAGTTTTAGACCTGTGTACTGTTGTGGAAGTTCCATGCAACTGGGGCCAAAATTAGAGTGAAACAAGAAAAAGAGAGAGAGAAAAATAATCGGATTCCCCACACATACCTTGGTCCACCAAGGCCCTTTTCTTTGGTTCCTTTAGAAAGAAATATGGTGATTTTTTTGTTTTGCCTCAGGGTTTTAGGTGAGTGTCACATCATTACAGCTTTATAACTAGAGATGATCTCAGGTAAGGCCTAGAGAGCAAAAATGAAAGAAAAGAAGATAAGGATTTCCCTTATATTCTCCAGACCATCTTCTCAGTCCTCTGGCTAGAAAGAGGGAGTTACTCAAAGAGTTTTTGCTGTCCGCACCCACTGCACAGTTCTGGGACATTCACCACCCTTGACTCAAAACCAAACCAAATAAAAAAATAGTAAACTCATCACTTTACTGGTCCTTCTTCAAGTTTTTACTTCTCTCCCCAATCTACCTGCTATTGTTTAATTTTCAGAGTCTTCAATTAGTTACATTTTGTGTTCTGTCCACAGTTCTTTGTTGTAACTAATAGGGGAAGTAGGCAGTAGTGGGCTTACTCTGTCTTGTCCAACACCATATGTCCTAGGCAATTTCTTTTGGTTGATGAAAAGACAAATATAGGGAAATCAGACATATTAGATGTACTTGGATACCATCTCATGTGTCTCCTTCCCAAGGATATAAAAACATCAAATAAAAGAATGAGTATTTAAGTAGATAAAAATAAAATAAATCAGGAGAATCAATATTAATACCAAACTTTTTCTCTAAAGGGCCACAGAGTAAATATCTTAGGCTTCGTGGGTTTTATGATCTCTGTCACAAGTATACAACGCGGCCATTGTAATTCAAAAGCAACCATGAACAACACATTAACAAATGGGCATGGTTCTGTTCCAATGAAACTTTATTTACAAAAATGGGCAGTGAGCCAGATTTGACTCACAGGCTATAGTTTGCTGACCCCTGATCTAAAGTAATCAAAGGAACTGAAAGCTCTGAAGACTGCTTCAGCAGGATGCTGAGATAGGTCAAGTAACAGAAATGAGTTTTAAGTCAGGTACAAACTCAGATATTCTCCTTGACAGATGAAGAGTAAAGTGGCCTGATGCAAGAAAAGACAGGGGTATTTTGATCTTGATCAATGAGAAAGGTGAGAGCAGAGGAGTCATGGCACTATTAGGAAAATTATATTACCTCTGACTCTCAATCTAAAAGATTGAGTGTGAGCTGAAAAATGTATTCTACTAATTCCTAGGCAAAATGAAAGCTAACTTCAGTAAAAGTTGCTAGTGGTTAAGATTTGCTAAAGTGACTAATTAGGTTTATATAGATGCAGACTGGTTTTGATTGAAAGCCACAGGATCAAGAATGGATTTAATTGAGGGTTCTGTCACTAATTAGCTGCATGTCCTTAAGCAAGCCATTTAGTCTCTTTTGGCTTCAGTTTCTTTAACAGGTAATTAGGGACTTACAGTGAATAGACACTTACATGCCTTATAGTTTGAAAATTCTGATTGATTGAAATCTTTGTTATCACTTTAAAATTTATTAATAATACTTGTCAGTGTTTAATGGTCTACTTAGATATTTTTATGAATTACTTATGATCTTTAAAGAATAATTACCTGGAAAAGTAATCTATCCATTAAAGAAGTCAACAACCAATTCATTTCAATTGTAAACAAAGTAATGGAAATAAAATAAACGGCTTCTTGAGGATTTATCTTAAAATCCCATATCTAAAAAGTAACAGTAAATATCACAGAGGATAAAAGCAAAGGAGTGAAGAAGGTAAAGGAAGAAAAATAGGTAACTGGATACGGTAGGATACGATAGAGAGAAAATATATCAGCCACTGTTTCTGGCATCAAAGGTTGTCTAGAGAACTATGGAGTCCTGATTATGGATAGTGATTATATTTTTGTTGAGGAATAAATCCACCATGCATGCAAAAATTGGATGCTGAATAAGTTCTCTTAAAGGGATAAAATAAACTTTATTCTTTCTAATATTTTTTGCATTTATTGTTTTCTCCATGATGACTACTTACAGGCATTATACTTTTAATTCTTACAATAAACTTATGAAATAGGTACTAGTTATTTCCCCCTTTTACAGAAGAAAAAACAGAGACATACATAGAACAAGAAATTTGCCCAAACTCACATGGCTAAGTAGCAAAAAATGATTTAAACTCAGGTTTCTCTAACAACAAACGTTTTAAATATTACACTATATTGCTCCTCAAGTCTGAGATTCTCCTCAAAAGAACTGCATCAACAAATCAAGTACTTGACAAGTATATTCTATGTTAGTAACATTACTGAATTCAGTGGTAGATTCAAAAATAAGTTTATAATCTATTTGGGCAAATGATGGAATATCTTTAATAAGAGAATGACCATTAAAAATTATTTCTTAAGGGAATTATGAGGATATAAAAATCATTGCATTAGTTCTGTATTTTCATGTTTTTAACTTTTTGTGAACTTTAATGAGGTATAATTTATATACAGTAAAATTCTAAAATGTCAATGACAAGTGTATCTAGTCACGTAACCACCTGCACCACAATCATTATACAGAACATTTCCATCACTCCAGAACATTCCCTTTTGACTCTTGGTACTCAATATCTTCCACCCACTTCAGACCCTGGCAACCACTAATCTGCTTTCTGTCACTGTAGTTTTGCCTCGTATGAATGTCATGTAAATTGAACTGTACAGTATGCAGTCTTCAGAGTCTGGCTTCTTTCATTTCGCATAATACTTGTGAGAAACATCCATGTTGTGTGTATCAGTAGTTTGTTCATTTTTATTCCTGAGTAGTTTTCCATTTTATGAATGTACCGCAATTTGTTTATTCATTCACCTATTGAAGGACACTGGGTTGAATCTAGGTTTTGACTCTTGTGAATAAATCCCCATAAACATTCAAGTAGACATCTTTTTATGGATAAATGCTTTCAATTCACCATGCAAAAGTTTACACTATATAGCAGAAGATAATGGAGGAGGACATCTAAAGGTAGCAGGAAGTCCATAATAGAGAAGTTCCTCCATATAAAGAGAACAGAATTTTAAGAAAGACATGGTAGTCAACATATGTACTTGTGCCTTAAGTACATATGCCTAAGAGAGTCATATGCCTTTGAGTAGGACTAAGAGGACGGCAACTGGAAAAGTCATTATATGAAACTATTATCAGAATATCAGAACTTTGAGGAAAGAATTTCTGTTCAGTTGTGAGAATAGGAGCCAGATTTCAAGGAGTACAAAGAAGCAGTAAGGAATGAAAACTGCAAGTATAGCTCACTCTTTAGAAGGTATTGGCAGTAAAGGGTGTGGGAATGAAATGAAATGGCAGTTTCAGGAGATATCCAATTTCAAGGAAGATTGTGGAGGATTCTGGGGGAAGCTGATCTTATTTGTGAGAAGAGAAGAGAGATGGACATGGCAGAGAGGGGATCACTGATGCAGCAAGGATCCAGAGGAGTGTGGAAAGTATGGGAACAAGAGGCACCTGCCTTGAAAAAGTGTCTCTTACAGGACAAAGACAGGATGTTAGATAATTAGATATTGGTGGAGAGGAAGGTTGGGCAATAAAAATCTACTTAGAAGGAAAGCAGGGAAGGTCAGGGAGCCATATCGAATGGCCTCAATCTTACTCAAGGAAATAAGTAACCATATTCAGAGCTGAGATACTAGACCCTGTATAAAGTTTGGGCATCTACCACAGGGAATGATCAGGAAAGATCAAGAAGGCATGAAAGAACTAGCAAGCAAAGTACAAAATCCAGCTGAAGTTCAAGTAGCCCAAATTTATCGTGAACTTGATCATCATGGTATTGTGACTTTCCTCAGAAATCATGGTCTAGGAGTAAAATCAAAGGAATAGAATAACAAGAAGTTTCTTTTCTGGGTTGAGAATGGGCTCTGCAGCCTTAACAGAAGATCAAAGAAATTAGAGATTATTTAAGTTATGAGGAAATATGTTAAATATGATCAGGGACCCCTGATCATGGGTCCCAAGATGTGTAGGCAAGCAAGTAAAAAAAAAAAAAAAACTAAAAAATTCGTCAGGAGAGCTAAAGAGACTGGAAATTATTTGTGGGGTGGGAGAAAAAGAAGAGAAGTCAGTAAATATAAATGAGTAAGGATAAGGAAGGAAATATTATTGTGGTCAGAGAACAGTGATAGCTGGTCATCAGAATTGACTTACTGAAGAAACCATTAAATGGGCTAAATAAAGAACACATTAGGGAGCAATTTACAGGAAATGGAATTGCTACAGATCCTCTGTAAAAGATAGACGACTGCAAGACACAATGAAGGAAGAAATGTGATGATAAACTAAAAATCTATTAAGATAGTTTTACCTTCTTCTGCAACAACACAGATTGCCTCAGGAAAGACTGAGGCTCTATCACCAGTACCACATCAAAATCAAAGAGCAGAGACAAGCGGTTACTGGTTCTTTGATTGTGTACTGCTTCTCTTTACAATACGTTTATCAGTTTTAGTGCACACCGCTGCCATGCTTACCCTTTCAATTGCTACCACAGTCATAAAACAGTTGCTGTATAGTACATTTCAACTGTTTGTCACATCCCCCAAGCGTACACTGGCAGCTTAAATAAAAAAGATTAATTTTGGTAAACCCAGCTAGAGTAATACGCTTATTATAAACAACGTCAATATACTTTTGCTGACCACGGCAGAAACAAAAGCATGAAGATACAATAATAAAAACACTCAATTGCAAAATTGGGGGTACAGGATGGGAGCTTGAAACAGACAAGGACAAAGCCCAGTTATACGAATCTAGGAGTTATAAGGTCCAACCCAGAACCATGGCAGCAGTTGTATGATTTGCTTGATACAAGGAAAACGATGTGGATACACCAAATTACTTTCAGGGGTCATTTCTGGAGAGTGGAGCGGGGAGGAGGAGAAGAAAGAGACTTTCACTTTAACTCTTTACACTTTTGAAATGTTTAGGTTTTTAATGCCAAGTATGTATAATTTTTGAAATTTTTTAAGGCTGAAAAAAGAAAAAGAGGAAGGGAAGGAGGAAGGGAAGAAGAAATTTACCACCTGTGTAACCTTGGGTACTATAACTTATCTGCATATCACTTTCTTCAATTATAAAATGGGAATAGCAAGAACTTTGTTGCCTGTTTGTTTAATCAGTCAATAAGTATTTATTGAGTTTATTGTCTTAGCTGCTGTGAGTTGGCAATAATTAGTGTTGTTAAGAGGAACTGAATGAAATGATTCGAATAATATGTCTGGCACAGAGAAAGTGCTCAATAGATCTCATTATTTTCTTTCCATTTCTCTAGTATAAAATTAGAATTGGTCTCAGAATGTGAGGCAAGTTAAAGCAGTCTCAGCTGTGGAGATTGGTGCATGAAGAAGCAGAACACTGGGCAGAATCTGCATGAAATCAGTCTAACTCCATGTTTCCTGGAGGAACGAACTCCTGAGAAGGCTGAAGAGTCCCAGAGTTCTTTTTTTTTTTTTGTGATGAAGATCAGCCTTGAGCTAACATTCATGCCAATCCCACTCTTTTTGCTGAGGAAGACTGGCCCTGGGCTAACATCTGTGCCCATCTTCCTCCACTTTATATGGGATGCTGTAACAGCATGGCCTGACAAGTGGTCCATTGGTGTGCATCCAGGATCCAAACCCGGGCCCCCAGCAGCGGAGCATCTGCACTTAACCACTATGCCACGGGGCCGGCCCCCCCCCCTTTTTTTTGTGAGGAAGATCGGCCCTGAGCTAACATCTGCCAATCCTCCTCTTTTTTTGCTGAGGAATACTGGCCCTGGGCTAACATCCATGCCCATCTTCCTCTACTTTATATGAGTCCCAGAGTTCTTGCATCTACTCTAAGTGAGTCCATTCTTGCAGCCATAAGATTGGGCTGCAAGCTGGAAGTCTTCTTTTCATCCCTAAGAACTTGCCTTTTGGAGTAGATTAATCTTTATTTTGGTTCATCAAAAACTGCACCCTACAGGTAAATTTATATTTTCTTGAAGTATCTCACTTACTTTTTGGGTGAAGTCATTCCAAATCTTGCCTGTTCATGTCTAATTTTAAAGATTAAGTGATACTAAAAAGCTAAAGCATAATATTAAAGAATAAAAATGTCTTTAAAAATTGAATGCTGGTGATGAAAAAAATGTGATTTTTCTTCAAGGTTGATCTCCTGGGGAATGTCTTTGTGGAGGAAGCGGGTGGTGGTGCTGAGGGCAGTCAACTCATGATCTATCAATCACCTCATTAAATAAGGTTGTTGTGAGAAATCAAATGAAATGATTTGGGTAATGTGTCTGGCACCGAGTAACTATGTCTGGCACACCAATTACTGTTAAGCTGCCAGATTCAGTCAGTTAAATCCGGTCTCCTCATCAGATACCTTACTTCTGTAATAAAAGACCATTAAAAGCCATCTTTTGCAATCTCGTAGAAGCATCTACTCATGACTACATTTTGAAAAAAAAATCAGCCCAATCACTTAGACACATTACAATGAGACCTGATTATCCTGTTTTTCAGGGCATTGGAAAGGAGAAAACTCTGAGCTAGAAATCCTTGCCTATAGGAACAATATAATATGAGGATTAGATTTTGAGCTTTAGATAAATATAGTTGAGATGAAACTCCTAAATCAAAATGTTATAAGAGAATCAAAGTCTTAGAGAGAAATTAGGTTTCCTTACTATGAAAGAGTCCACATTTTACTAATGCTGTTCTACTTGAATCAGAATACCTTGATTTCTGATTCGTGAATTCTGGCTCTGCCATAGATTACATTAACTAGCCATATAATCTTGAACAACTCATGGACTCATGTTTTTCACTTGTAAAATGAGGGTAGTGCTAGCTGACTTGCCTAACTCATGGGGATATGATAAAGCTTAAATGAGATAAAACATGTAAATGCACTTGAAAGAGTGTAAAGTACTATATAAATGTAAAGGAGTATTGTTTAATTTCCTTCTACCTATTTAATTAAAGCCTTCATTACAATTCTTTACACATACTCTTTAGCCCTTCTCTAAACATTTAAAACAGTAGTTTCCAAACATTTATGTTTATTTCTAATCAATGGCACTCTGTATTCAAGTGAAATAATGGGAAGATCAAGGAAATCCAAAATGTAATACAGACAAAAGAAGAGCTGCTCCATTTAAACTGGATATGAGCTCTTCTGGCTAAGCCCAACCACCCCTCCCCATCCCTCCTCACCACAATCTGGAGATCTCTGAGGCAGGCCTACCAAACACCACCAGAAAACTACTAATCTAATGATTGTAAAATGATTGCTACCTGATTTAGTCCGAAATTATTCAAAATATTTATGCACATTATACCTACCACTTAGTTTGTCAGCTTTTCAAAGGCAGGCACCATGTTTTCTAATTATTCAGTATCTACAACGCCAGGCAAATTGACAGGCAGCCCAAGCACCATGCTTCATCAAATCTTAGATGCCATCATTTGTAAGATGCACATTATTTTATGTTCCATGAAGGAAGAAAAAAAGCTCCATCCTGACCATCTTTTAATAGTTTCTCACCATGAGGTGTTATTTTGTAACCCAAAGATTAGCAAAATTGAGAAACATCCATAACATCAATTGTTGGCAAGGGTGTGGGAAAACAGACTCTCTCAGATACAGCTGGTAAAAGTGGAAATTATTACAAGCTTATTGAAAATCAGCCTTATTGATGCATTTATTCACTGAATGTCTGCTATTGTATAATAACGAAGAAAATAGAAAAAGGTTCTGCCTCCAGTAGAGCTTACATTCTTATGAGACAAAATAAACAAATTAACGAATGTATACTGCGGCAGGTACTGATAAATATTATGACAACAAGATTAAACAGGATAAGGGGGAAAAGAGTGGCAGGAGGTTCTATCTTAGATGAGTTGGTCAAAGAGGTCCTCCCTGAAGAGGTAACAGTTAAGCAGAAAACGGAATGAAATAAGGAAACAAAGGTAACTGCAAGAGCAAAGGGGGCATTCAAGGGACGACAGGGAGCTCACAGTGTATGAAACAGAAACCCATGGATTTCATAAGTGTAGTGAGAAGCCATTGGAAGATTTTTTAATAGGGCATTGGCATAGTCATGTTTGCATTTTTAAAGGATCACTCATTTTATGGTGTGCAGAGTAGATCCTAGAGGGGCAAGAATGAGAGCACTTAGGAGCCAGCTGCAGTAGTTAAGCTGAGATATGATGATGTCTTGGACTAGGATGATTGAGGCAGAGATGGTGAGAGGTTGTCAAATTTGGGATATATTTTAAAGGTGGAACTGAATGAATTTGTGGATGGATTAGATGTGGATTGGGGGATAAAGAGAAGAATCAAGGATATTTCTCAGTTTTTGGCTTAAGCAACTGAGGGGGGATAATAAATGAAGAGCAGATTGACGAGTGGAGTAAGAATAAAAATATTGATTTGAGCTAGCCTAGTGGATAGTCTGGAATTCGGGGAAAAGTTGGGACTAGAGATATAAATTTGGAAGTCATGGGACTAGCTGAGGTTGTAGATAAAGAAGAGTTCCAAGGACTGAGCTTTGGGACTTTCCAACATTTGAAAGTTGGGAAGAGGAAGAGCATCCAGCAAAGGAGACAGGAGTAGCCAATGCATTAAAAGGAAAACCAAGAGAATAATAGTGTCCCAAAAGTCAAGGAAACACTTTTGTAAGAAAAATAGTCAATTACATAACCAAAGTCTCAACATTGTTTTTATCCAGCAATTTATCCTGCAGAAATATTCATGTATCTGTACAAGGATGTCACTATAAGAATATTCATTAGATGTTGTTTAGAGTGGTGCAATTGTAAATTACCAAAAATGTTAACAACACAGAATTAGTTTAAAAATAATTAGGATTCCTCGATACAATGACAAAATAATGTGAAAGCTAAAAATCAAAAGAACAGTCTTCTATGTATTGCCTTGAAAGGGTATTCAAGATAAAAAACTAAATAAAAATACATGTGTTGCATTAATATCAAATCAGTATCTATAGCACAATACCACTTTAAAAAATAAGCTATAATCTATGTGGGGTTACGTATATGTAAAAAAATCTTAACAAATTTGCACCAAATTAACAGTGATTTTCTTTGGGTGATTTTTACTTCTTTAAATTTTCTACATTGTCGGAAGCTATTTCCATTTTAAGAAAAAAATTCATATGCTCTATTGAGCCTTCATGAATTGTACTGAAAGTGAAAAGTCAACATCCTTCCTTGAATCAACTCACAGATGTCACTTTTCACCACTCTAAGAATTTGCATCTAAGTCTAAATGCAATGCATGTATTATGCTCTTTCCCTGTCCATGCCCCCACTGGAAAAATTCAAATTACTGTAGATTGAACTACATGAAATTCTGATATTTAACCACTTTGGGTTTAACCAATTATTTTAAGTCTTACCTAATACTATGACTCAAGATCTGGGAGACCCTAACTCGAATAGACCATCGCATAAATGCTGATTCTTTCTCTCTGCCCACGATCCTTAGAGGTTCCATCCCCAACCTGGAGAGGCAACTGTGGTGCAACGTAAAGAACTCTAGACTGAGAGTAAAGCAGACAATTTTTTAAAACTTTGTTGAGGCCTAATTAAAGTAAAACAAACTGTGCATAATTAAAGTGTAACATTTGATTAGTTTTGACTTATGTATACAACTATGAAAACATACCATAATCAAGATAACAAACAATTCAATCATCCTAAAGAGATTGCTTGTGCACCTTCCCATCCTCCCTTCCATCTCCATTCCAAGGCAACTACTGACCTACTTTCTGTCACTATAGATTGGTTTCCATTTTTAGAATTTATCTAAATGGAATCACAGTCTGTACTCTTTGATGTCTAGCTTATTTCACTCACCACAATTATTTTGAATCCATCCATGTTGTTTCGAGTGTCAGTATTCAAAAATTTCAAAAATCAGTAGGTCATTGCTCTTTATTGTTGATCGTTAATATCAGTACAGACCCATAGATATTTATTTTATACTTTGGGTTCTAATCTGACACTATTTTATTTATTTGTTTCTTAAATTGTCCCAGTGTTGGCCACGGGAACCTCTTTCAGTTGGATCCTGTGTCCCTTTGACATATTCTCATCATCAAGGGTTTTTTTTTAATTTGTTTTCTGTTTGTTTGCATGCCTCCTTGCTTTCTGGCAGTACAAAATGTTCCAGGCTCATCTTGTAAATTTTCTTCCTTGACCCTACAATCAACCATTTCTCCAAGAGCCCCAGTTCCTTTCATTGAAGAATGGTATTAGCAACCAAGATATGGGCATTGGGTTTACTCATTTTTTTTGCATATTGTTCAATTTTTCAGCCACAATTTTCGAAGACTATTTTTGTACATTTAATTGACTTTGGAACTTTGTCAAATTTCCATTTTCCAAAAGGAGGGAAATTCTGACACATGCTACAACATGGATGAATCTTGAGGACATTATGCTAAGTGAAAGAAGCCAATCACAAAAAGACAAATACTTTATGATTCCACTTATATGAGATATGTAGAGTAGTCAAAATCATAGAGACAGAAAGTAGAAGGGTGGTTTCTGGGGGCTAGGGTGAGGGGAAAATTGGGAATTGTTGTTTAATGAGTATAGAGTTGCAGCTTTGCAAGACACAAAAGTTCTGGAGTTTAGTTGCACAATGATGTGAATATACTTAACACAACTGTATACTTAGATATGGTTAAGATGGTAAATTGTATATTATGCATTTTTACCACAATAAAAATATTTTTAGGGGCTGGCCTTGTGGCATAGTGGTTAAGTTCGGCACACTCCGCTTCTGCAGCCCAGGTTCACGGGTTCAGATCCTGGGCACAGACCTACACCACTCATCAGCCATGCTGTGGCAGTGACCCACATAAAACATAGAGGAAGATTGGCACAGATGTTACCTCAGGGCAAATCTTTCTCAAGCAAAAAAAAAAAAAAAAAAAATTTAAATTCATGCAATACCAAATAAAGTGGATGTAATGACACAATTGTCCATATTTGTTTGGATATATTTCTGTACTCTAGATTCTGTAACAGTAATCTGTGTGTGTATCCTGTCACAATTACCACCATGTCTTGATTACTGTAGCTTTCCAGTAAGTCTTGAAATAAGCTAATGTGACTTCTCCAACTGTTTTTATTCTTTTTTAAAGTTGTCTTGGCTATTTTAGTTCCTTAGCATTTCCATATACATTTTTTTATTGAGTTAACATTGGTAATAATTTCAGGTGTAGATCATTATATTTTGACTTCTATATAGACTATATCATGTTCACCACCAAAAGTCTAGTTGCCATCCATCACCATACATATGTGCCCCTTTACCTCTTTTATCATTCCCCCACCCCCTTCTCCTCTGGTAACCACCAATCTGTTCTCCATATCTATGTGCTTGTTTGTTTATCTTCCACATATGAGTGAAATCATATGGTATTTGTCTTTCTTTGTCTGACTTATTTCACTTAGCATAATACCTTCAAGGTCCATGTTGTCGCAAATGGCAATATTTCATCTTTTTTAATGCCTGAGCAGTATCCCACTGTATATAGATATACACCACATCTTTATCCAATCGTCTGTTGATGGGCACTTATGTTGTTTCCAAGTCTTGGCTATTGTGAATAATGCTGCAATGAACATAGAGGTGCATATATTTTCGAATTAGTGTTTTTGTGTTTTTTGTATAAATACCTAGAAGTGAAATAGCTGAATCATATGGTATTTCTATTTTTAATTTTTTGAGGAATCTCCATACTGTTTTCCATAGTGGTTGCACCAGTTTGTGTTCCCACCAATAGTGTAAGGGTGTTCCCTTTACTCCACATCCTCTCCAACACTTGTTATTTCTTGTCTTGACTAGCCATTCTGATGGGTGTGAGGCGATATCTCATTGTGGTTTTGATTTGCATTTCCCTAATAATTAGTGATGTTGGACATCTTTTCATGTGCTGTTGGCCATCTGTATATTTTCTTTGGAAAAATGTCTGTTCAGATCCTCTGCCCATTTTTTATCAGGTTGTTTGTTTTTTCGTTGTTGTTGAGCTGTATGTGTTCTTAATATATTTTGGATATTAAACCCCTTATTGGATATATGATTTGCAAATATCTTCTCCCAATTGGTAGGTTGTCTTTTCATTTTGTTGATGATATCCTTTGCTGGCAGAAGCTTTTTAGTTTATGTAGTCCCATCTGTTTATTTTTTTCTTTTGTTTCCCTTGCCTGAGGAGACATTCAAAAAGATACTGCTAAGACCAATGTCCAAGAGCATACTGCCTATGTTTTCTTCTAGGAGTTTTATGGTTTAAGGTCTTACATTCAAGTCTTTAATCTGTTTTGAGTTAACTTTTGTGTGTGGTATAAGATAATGGTCTACTTTCATTCCACATACATTTTTTAACCAGTTTTTATTGATTTATTTATTTTTTTGTGAGGAAGATCAGCCCTGAGCTAACATCCATGTCAATCCTCCTCTTTTTGCTGAGGAAGACTGGCCCTGGGTTAACATTCACGCCCATCATCCTCTACTTTATATGCGACGCCACCGCAGCATGATCTGACAAGCAGTGCATCGGTGCGTGCTTGGGATCCAAACCTGGGTCACCAGCAGTGGAGCACGCACACTTAACTGCTACGCCACAGAGCCAGCCCCTGAACCAGCTTTTCTATATCTACAAATATCCTGCTATGATTTTGATTGTGATTGAATTGAGTCTATAGATACATTTGAAGAGAATTGAAATTTAACAATATTAAGTCTTTTTATCAGTGTTTAGTAATTTTCAGCAAACAGATATACATATTTTGTTAAATTTATACCTAAGTATTTCATGTTGTGTGTACAATTGTAAATGGCATAGATTTTTAAACTTTATTTTACAGTTGTTCATCGTCAGCATTTGAAAATGTAGTTTATTTTTGTATATTAACCTTGTATCATAGGTTGCTAATCTCATTTATTAGTTCTATGAGCTATTTTTTCTATTTTGGGATTTTCTATTTAGAAAATCATGACATCTGTGAATAAAGAGAGATCTTTTTTTTCTTTTCCAATTTGTATGCATTTTATTTTTTTTTTCTTGCCTCAATTCACTCAAGAGGACCTCAAGTATGAAGTTGATAAGAGAGGTGAAAGTGGACATCTTTCCCTGATTCTTGATCTTAGGTAAAACTTATTCAATCTTTCATCATTAAGTACATTGTTACCCAAGGGATTTTATTTTGTTTTGCTTTTAGATGTTTGTTTTTGTAAATTCTCTTTACCAAGTTGAGTAAGTTCCCTCTAATTCCTTGTTTGTTGATTTTTTTCTTTTGAAATTATGAATTGATGTTAAATTTTGTCAAATTATTTTTCTTACATCTTTTGATATGATCATATAATTTTTCTTCTTTAATCTGTTATTTATTTATTTATTTTTGTGAGGAAGATTAGCCCTGAGCTAACACCTGTTGCCAATCTTCCTCTATTTTGTATGTGGGTCACTGCCACAGCATGGCTGTTGAGTGGTGTAGGTCTATGTTCAGGATCTGAACTCGTGAACCTGGGCTGCCAAAGTGGGGTGCACCAAACTTAACCACTACACCATGGGGCTGGCCCCCTTTAATCTGTTATTATGATGAATTACACTGATTGATTTTGAGTGATGAACTACCCTTACATTCCTGATATAAACCCCATTTGGTCCTGATGCATATATTTTCATATATGATTGATTTGTATTTGCTAATATTTTGTTCAGGGTTTTGCATCTATGTTCATGATGGATATTGGCTTCTAGTTTTCTTTTCTTTAATATCTGTCTGATTTTGATATCAGAGTGATGTTGACCTCTTTTTCTGGAAGATATTGTATAAATTTAGTAGTATTCCTTTCTTAAATGTTTGATAGGCTTCTCTAGTGGAGCCATCTGGTCCTGGAGTCTTCTTTTGGGAAGTTTAACAATGAATTCATATTCTTTAATAGATATAGGACTATCCAGTTACTTATTTCTTCTTAAGTGAGCTTTGGTAGTTTGTGTCTTTCAAGAATCAGTCCAACTTATCTAAGTTTTTAGATTTATAGGCATACAATTGTCCTTAGTATCCCCTTATTATCCTTTTATATCTGTAGATTCTGTAGTGATATCCCCCCTTTCATTCCTCATGTTGGTGACGTTTGTCTTCACCCTTTCTAACATTTGTTAGTATTGCTAGAGATTTATCAACGTTACTGACATTTTTAAAGATGAAGCTTTTGGTTTAATTGATTTTCTCAATTGTTTTTCTGCTTTCGCTTTCATTGATTTCTGCTCCTATCTTTACTATTTCTTTCTTTCTCCTTTCTTTGAATTTAATTTGCTCACATTTACTAATTTCTTAATGTGGGTGCTTAGACCCTTATTTTGAAACCTTTTCTCTTTTCTAAAAGATGCATTTTAGTGCTGCACACTTCCCTTGAAGAACTCTATTAGCTGCATCTCACAAATGTTGCAATTTAAATTTAATTCAAAATATGTTCTAATTTCCTTTGGGTCTTCCTCTTTTATTCATCAGTTATTTAGTAATGTTTTCCAAATATCTGAGAGTTTTCCAGATACCTTATATCTCTGTTACTAATTTCTAATTTAATTTCATTATGGTCAGCAAACATACTTTGTATGATTTCAATTTTTTTACAGTTTTAAGATTTGTTTTATGGACCAGAATATGCTCTTTCATGTGCCCTTAATAAGAAGATAAATTCAAGTTGTTGATAGTGTTCTTTAGATCTTCTATATCCATATTCATCTCCTTTCTAATTTGTCCATCAATTACTGAATACTTGTATTGATGTCACCATATATAATTGTGGATTTGTCTATTTCCTCTTTTAGTTCTATTACTTTTTGTCCAGTATTTTTTGGATATCTATTGTTAGCTGCATATACATTTAGGATTGTTATGTCTTCTTGGTGAACTGATTCTTTTATAATTATGTAATTTCCTCTTTACTTTATCCCTGGTAATATTCCTTGGCCTGTAGTTTACTTTGTCTGATATTAATATAGCCACTACAGCATTCTTTTGATTAGTGTTTCATGGTATGTCTTTTTCTATAACTTTACTTTTAACCTATATATGTCTTTATATTTAAAGTGCATTTCTTATAGAAAACATATAACTGTGTCTTGTTTTTATTACTGAATTTTCAAGTTCTGTCTTTTAATCGGTGTTTTTAGATTATTTACCTTCAATGTAACCGTTGGCATCATTTGATTTAGATATGACAGTATTTGTTTCTGCTTGTCCCTTCTCTTTTTGTTCTTGTCTTACCCTTTTCCTTCTTTCTTTTGGATTAGCTGAATAATGTTGACTATTCTATTTCAATTTATATATTGGCTTTTTTTCTATTTTTCTTTAAATTATATTTATAGTAATTTCTCTAAGAATACAATATGTATACCTAACCTTTCATAATCTGTTTAAAGTTAGTATTTTACAACAGAAAGCAAAGTATAAAAGTCATATAACCATACAGATTTCTTTACTCTTTTATGTTATATTTTTCATAAGTATAAAATGTACTTACATTAGAAACTCCACTAGACAATATTACACCTTTTTCTGAGAATGTCTTTATTTCTTCTTTAGTCATGAAGCATATTTTCACTGGATATAGAATTTGGGGTTAACAGTTCTTTGTTTTCAGCACTTAGGATGTTGCCTGACTGTCTTCTGGCGTTCATGGTTTCTGATGAGAAATCCACAGATATTTGAATCATTGTTCCCATATAGATAAATGTATGACGTTTTTCTTGGCTACTTTAAAGATTTGTAAAATTTATCTTTGGTTTTCATTAGTTTTATTATGATATGACTGAGCATGGTTTTCTCTGAGTTATTATGTTTGGGTTCACTGAGCTCTTTGTATCTATAAATTTATGTTTCACCAAATGTAGGAAGTCTTCAGCTAATATTCCTTAAAATATTTCTTCTGCACCAATCTCTCTCTTCTCTCCCTTGGGAACTCTAATGACATGAATGTTAGACTTTTTGATATTGTCTAATAAGTCCCTGAAGCTCTGTTCATTTTGTTCAATCCTCTAACCTTCTTTGTCTTGGTTTCCTCAGATTTGACAATACTTATTGACCTATTTTCTTTTCTTTTCAGCTTTATTGAGGGATAACTGACAACAAAAATTATATATATTTAAGGTGTACAATCTGATGGTTTGATAACATATACATTGTGAAATGATTACCACAATCAAGCTAATTAACACATCCGTCACCTCATATACTAGTGACTTTTTTTTCTGATGTAATGAGAACACTTAAGATCTACTCCCTTAGCAAATTTCATGTATACAATACAGTATTATTAACTATAGTCACCGTGCTGTACAATAGATCCCCAGAACTTATTCATCTTATGACTGAAAGTTTGTACCTTCTGATCAACCTCTCTCCATTTTCCCCACCCCTCAGCCCCTGGTAACCACTACTCTACTCTCTGGTTCTACAAGTTTGACGTTTTTAGATTCCACACATAAGTGAGATCATACAGTATTTGTTTTATTGACTTATTTTCTAGTTACTGGCTCTGCCCTCAGTCATCTCTAGTCTACTATTGAGCCTATCTGGTAAATTTTTCTTTGTATTTTTTTTGTTGTTGTGAGGAAGATCAGCCCTGACCTAACATCCATGCCAATCCTCCTCCTTTTGCTGAGGAAGACCAGCTCTGAGCTAACATCTATTGCCAATCCTCCTTCTTTTTTTTCCCCCAAAGCCCCAGTAGATAGTTGTATGTCATAGCTGCACATCCTTCTAGTTTCTGTATGTAGGACGCCGCCTCAGCATGGCCAGACAAGAAGTGCGTCAGTGCACGCCCCGGATCCGAACCGGGGCTGCCAGTTGTGGAGCGCGCGCACTTAACCACTAAGCCAGGGGGCCCGGCCCCTATCTGGTAAATTTTTCATTTCCAATGTTGTATTTTTCAGTTCTAAATTTTCCATTTGTTTTTTTGTTTATATTTTCTATTGCTTTGCTGAGAACATCTATCTATCCATTCATTTTGAGTGTTTTTCCCTTAACCTCATGGATCACAGTGTATAATTGCTGTTTTAAAGACTATCTGATAATTCCAACATGTGGGTTTTCTCAAGGTTTGTACCTGTTGATTATCTTCTCCCTTGGGGATTGGCCATATTTTCCTGGCTCTTAGTATGTACAGTTTAGATTGTCCCTCAGACATTTTGACTACGATGTTTAGACTCTGGGTCTTGGGACTTCTGGGTCTTTTGGAAAATGTTGATGCTTTTGTTTTAGCAGGTAATCATTCTGTTAGATTTAGACCATAAATTCTGTCTTTGCCTTACATGGGTGGCAGTTCAGATCTTAGTTTAGAATGTGGAATAGCCATACAATGGAATAGTTTTCATCCTTAAAAAAGAACAAAATACTCACATATGCTACAATATGGATGGATTTCAAAAACATTATGCTAAGCGAAATAAGCCAGATGCAAGAGACCACATATTGTATGATTCTATTCATATGAAATGTCCAGAAAATGCAAATCTATAGAGACAAAAAGTAGATTAGCGGTTTAGGGGATACGGGTGAGAACAGAGATTAACTGTAAACAGAAACTGATCTTATTGGGCTGATGGAAATGATCAAAACTGAACTGTAGTGGGGCTGCACAACTCAGTAAATTTCCTAAAAATCATTGAATCATAAACTTAAAACAGGTGAATTTTATAGTATGTAAAGTATACCTCAATAAAATTGCTAAAATATTAAATTTTGTTTTATGTCTCTAAGAATTTGCTCTGCTTATTTGGATCTGTCCCATGCAGGCATTATTCAGAGTTAATCTGAGACTTGTGTGGGTGATGCTAATCTCACCTCAGTTCTCAAAGCCTTTGCTCTGCTCATTAGGGTCTATCCCATGTACGCATAGCTCAGGGGCTCAGCTGAGACTTGTGCAGAAATAGAGGACCCTTTCTCCAGCTTTCTCTCCTCTGTAATTCCTCCCACACTTTCCAGCCTTGTGGTCTTTTTTTCCCTTGTTCTTCTGGCCAGAAAGTTGATGAGGTTTCTTCTGGTTTTAGCCTCCAACACCACCACACCACTATGTGACTGCGACCCATTGTAGGCACAAAGCAGCACAAGCGGAAAAAAACAGGAAACTCATCCCCATGCAGGTCACTCCTCCAAGTGTTGGCTCCGCTCCGTAATCTTACTGCTTTTGTTAACTTTTTAGAGTCCTGAAGTAGCAGTTTTTGTATTTTTCCATATTTTTCAGTTGTAATCAGCCAGAAGGTTGGGCTGTAGTCATCTTTCATAGCCGTAATAAAACTACACTATGACAGATCTGGTTTTGAATCTTAGCTCTGGCACTCACTAGCTGCATGAAATTGGGTAAATTACCTACCTTATCTATTTTATTTTTGTCTATAAACTGAAAGCCATTTTTTACTCAAAAATGATAGAAAAATGGGCAAGAGTAGACCTCTTAAAGATAATTCCATTATCATTGGCTACTAGAGTAGATAGACTTCCTTTGTCTAGTATTTCTTCAGTTCTGAGAAGTAACACTCATTATACTTTATTGTAATTATTTGTTTAACTATCTATCTTCTTTACTAGAATAGAAGTTCTATGAAGTCAGAAACTGTGTTTTCCTCATTTACGGCTATATCTCCAGAATGCTTTCCACAGAATAGGCACTCACTGTTCATTCAATCAATAAAGATCCCTATGGACAGTCAGTCCACTCAGCACCCTACATTTATAGTTCTTAAACCTCTAACTCCTGTGACATTCACCTCCACTTCACTCCATCCACTCACTGCCATGGAAGCCCTCCAGCCCTTGCCATCCCCCAGAACTGCTCTACATCAGAAATCCTGAACTCCAATATCCCACTCTCTGACCTCAATTCCTTATGCCTTTAACATCCCCTTATCCTTCCATCTTCACTCTCAACTATACATACTCTTGACCTTATAGCCACTCGTTCTTTTTCTTCCAGTCATTTGGTAGAAGGCTTGTAGCCCTTTTGAGGCTGTGAAACATCCATGGAGAAATTTCTTAATTTGCTTCTCTCTGTTTCCTTTGGGCTCCATTCGCTGACCCATGTGGATTCAACAACACGTCTCTATAGTTATTTTATGTATTAGGAGTACATAAATGTAATCCATTGTAGAGAATTCATCTCTTAGCTTGAAGACCTATATGTTCAATGTGCTACATAAAGTGCCAAGCTCTGAGAAGCCATGTTAGGTTATGGTTACGTGACAAAACCACACTTCTTCAAAAACTGATTCTCATCATGGAAGATCTTCTCTCACACTATATATATTCTTCATATATTTATTTATGCATTGAAATGATTTCTATTTTCATGGAAAGCATAATCTAGTAACAATATAAACTTTTTGCTTTTAAAAAAGGTATGGTGGGGAGAAGATGTTATTGAATAAGTAATTTTCATTCATTCATTGGAAACAAACGTTTTTAAGAAACTAGACAAATCAGTATAGTGTATCTTTTAATTCTGGGCATATGTTTGTGGAATAAATTCTTCATCAATCTCTTATGGTTCTTTACTTTCCTTAACCTAGGGCACTGGCAGATTTGCAAGTGATTTATATTACTTGGTATAAATGTACATGTCCTTCTGCCTTCATGTGTTAATAAAATTTTTACATGCTTTTTTTTTTTAATAGCCCAGTCTGTGCTTGAGAGTAGCAATTTTCTGTGATGACTTTGAATCGTGAATTGTAATTAATGATAAATTCCTCTTTTGGAAGGGTGGTTCCCTGGGGTGTAGGGAGGTGAATGAAGGAGAGAGAAAGCATGAGGAAGGATACGTACTTCTGCTTATTGGTAAAGCAAATGCTGGCCCTGTTTTACCTAAGTCTCAATCTACTCCTAAACTAAAAATTCTCTCTTCAGTTTCTCTTGCCCTCGTCGTCCGTAGCCTGCTAGAGAATACTGAATCTTGTTTATCCTAGCCCTAGATCCATTTGGTTTCCCAGGGAATAGATCACAAACATCATCTATCCAAGACAGAAGCTACACGTATTTAATATATACTTAGGCACCCCAAAAGGCACCAGTTGATGACTACTAAGATATCACATACTCAGAATTCACATCATATACACATTGCCACACTACCAACTTAGGCTGAAGTATGTGATCTAAAAAACATAAAATGATAGAACTGAGAGCAGACAGAGATAATATAATCCAATCCCTTATTTATTTTACAGGTGGGGAAATTTAGCACCTAAGAGGTTAATTGACATGCCCGAGGTCACACAGCTATATCATTGTTTTAAATTGTATACTCATTCTGTGACAGTAGAACATTTTGTACTGTTATATACGTTATGCTAACCATCGCCATTGTGGTCTTACAATGATGCATTTTCCTCTTCCATCTTCATTTTATAAAATATAAAAATAATCACAAATATCTGTTCATTGTCAGAACACCTGGTCTGCTGCTTTAGATCATAAGCATGAAATTTCATCCTTTTGATGTTTTGCTTTTCATAGCTGCAAAATGAATTTCATTAAATATACTTGATGAAGTTTTTCAGCAAGCATTTGAAACTATGTTCTTAAGGCTAGAAGCCAAGGGTGATATGACAAGGGTGTTACGAACGAAGTAGGAGATGCATTCCTCACTGCCACTGAAGAGCTCTGAAACTAGCTGGAGGAGGGAGCTAAATGACTTAAGAATAATGCAAAGCTATGTATCTGCAGGTGCAGAGGATTACGCAAACTGATTGTGTGAGTGCTAAGAAGACAACCAGAATAATAGTGAGACCTAAGTCAAATGGGGTTAATTAGACAATTTCCTGGAAAAGGTGACTTTTCAGCAAGATTATGAAAGTAATTGAAATGTTGTGGCACTGAAGAGTGAAGAGCTCTCTGGGGGTAATGACAATAGTGAAAGCATGAGACTGAGGAGCTGAATAGTGCATAGGAGCAGAAAGGAAATTAGTTTGTCTGTAAAAAAGCGACCAATCCTCACTAGGCCATAACAAACTGAGTGTTGGTGCTTGGGTTAAATACGGGAGCCAGTTCTTGAAGGGTCGGCTGAAGGATTTACGTGTTACCTTCCAAGCACTAGATACCTATCCATTCATTAAATCAATATTTATTGAATACCTAGTAGGTACCAGGGCTTAGCTCATGCCAGGCACCATGCTAAGAGCTTTAAACATTGTCTCATTTATTCCTCACAGCAATACTATCAGTTTTAATATATTCCCCCACTTTGTTTATAAGGAAACTGAGACTCAGAGGAAATAAATGACATTCCCAAAGTTACACAGCTAGCAAAAGGTAGAGACTCAGACCCAGAACTTCTGTCTCTAGAGCTCCCACTTATAACCACTAAAGCAACAGGCAATCTCTATAGGTTTTTTGAGCAAGAGAAGACATAATGAAAATATTATTGATAAGAGATTATCCTAACAGTTATGTGAAAGATGACCATAAAAGCAAAATTCATAATTTTTAAGTGGCTCATCTGAAATATTAACCATTAATTTAGTCACAATTAATATTAAATTGCATACAATTTACCCACCGAATTTTTAAAAAATCATATATATCAATGTTCTGGTATGAAAGGAGAAAGATTAAAACTTTTAATACCACCTGTTTCCTATTCCCAGCTGTGCTGAACAATGAGAACAATACACACAAATTGCATTCTTTTCCCTGAGAGTCTAGTGTTCAATGAGGTTTTATTTATGTATTTTTATGTATTCATTTCATTTTAGTAGGCCATAAAATTCTGGGCAAATAATTAATTTTTCTTTTTATATATCTAGCAAAATTATATAGCAGTCAAATATCCCTTTTGCAGCAGTTTCATGTTAAAAATTAAAATTACCAAAATGAATTGTTCAATTAGTTTCTGCCTCAAAGAAGAGTTATAGGCTCGGGTCAAAGAATATTTACTCTAAATATCACAAAGTTACTTCCACTTCCAGTAGTGAAACATCTAAATTACAAACATGGAAAAATAAATAAAATCTATGGTGAGCATCACTGCCTGTGGCCACCGAACGTGTATATGTTGAGTGCCTGCAATGAGCCAGGCACTGAGCTAGGTGCTTTTGTTTAATTGGTTTGCTTTCCACATAGATACCCAAGATATATTAGAGTTTGCTTAAGATTAAAGAAAAAGATATGTTCGAAAATTTTATTTCTAGGATCTCAAGTACTAGACCAATTCTGCTCCATTTATTTGAAATGCCATATAGATTGTTGCCAATTTTTTATTATTTGAACTCATTCTGGTATTTTAACAGTCAACTCCCTTTCCCCTGAGACTGATCCACAATAAATATAAACTTTGACCCTGGGCCTAAGCTGCCTCATTTGACAAATGAGCTATGAAGGGTCTTGGAGATAACTAGTCTAACTCCCTAAGAGGGTAGGATAACTGCTAAGGAACTGCTAACGTCCCTTCCAGCTCCAACATTCTCTAATCTACAGAATGTCGATGAGATTGCATTATGTCCTCTTCCTGTGGTCATTCTTCTGGCTAATATATAACCATCTCTATTTACTTTTGTGCTAAAAATGCAACCTGCAACCTGGAAGAAACTCCAAAAGAAGGAAGTTAAGTTATTTTCTTTTCAGACAATACTTTTACCCCTGAAGAAGTTGTAACACAGAGCATCAACAAAGTTAGAAAGAAAATGAGCTCTTAGATTAATGTTTAGCCTATTTGTAAAGCCAATCCAGGAAGGAAATTCCTAAATTCTCCTGGGTAATCTTCTTGAGAAGCTAACAAAATAGTGCCAAATATTTACATTCTTGCTTGAGACTGACTAAACTTTTGCTCCTTGAAAATGTTACCTGTCTTCAGTATCCCTACGGTACTTCATGCTGTGCCACGTCTACGGTGAACTCTTTACACCTATTTTTAGATGTTGATCAAGACTGTTATCCAATATAAGGCTCTGGTGACCTGGGAAACTCAGATCTCTTGCAAAAGAACTTGAAAAGAGTTTATAGTTTGCACGTACCACAGGTGATTGATCTAGTTCATTTTCATTCTTGTCAACATTCAGCTTCTCAAAAATATTCTTAGTATACAGGATATGACCAAAACAGATTAAACAGTCATTTCAAATTCTAGCACAGGCAGAAACATTTTTAAGCTGCTCATTTTCCAAGGTCTGGCTAGTTTAGGGAATTGGATTATCAGAGCAATGAGATCATTGTCCAGTTTTCAACCTTTTTCTGCTAAAATTGGATCTGAACCTTTTTTAATTTTTCAAAAATCTCTGACATGAATTTACGTATTCTGTAAAATCAAACGTAAATTTGCATAAATGTAAAATATAATGTAAATTTCTAAAATCTGTATATAAAATAAATATATGCATATTCAATGATATATATGCAAATTACACATACATCTATGCTTATAAATGTACACTCAGATAGTTATAGAACAGGGCTGTCAGGTTATTTTTTTTAAATATATATTTGTTCTTTCAAAATATAAATGAAAGCTTAATGGTTTCACATTTCTTCTCCCTCTTTCTTCCCACTCTCAAACATTATAAGAGATACTACCAATAATAGCAGAGATTTCTAGAACAAATTTGATAAGTATTAGAACATTCATTTACATAGGATCATTATTCTACATAACAAGAGCTTGAAGAAAGAGTAGGAAGAACATCTACCAGTCATTGGCCCACATCCAGCATAGGTCTAGTCTATGTTTTAATTGATCCAAGATTTAAAAAGCAAGAGATACCACTTTTTTAAAAATCAAGATTTCTGACTTCTCTTGAAAAATCAGAAGATCTAGCAACACCAGGCATACATTCCAGTGTGACCACAATCAACAGGAATCAAGTAGCTGCTGCTCCCTTCAAATAGGGCTGTGTTCAGTATATCACAGCCAAATGGGCCATCTCAATTATTTGTTACGTGCTTGGCCCCATGCTCATTTGAGTTTTCAACTATTGATTGGTTCAGCCTTCTCACATAATAGAGATTGACTAACTCAGAAGTTAAGTGACTATCCTAAAGTCATTCAAAGAGAGGACACAATGAGTAGATATAGTCTTTGCCCTCAAAGAGCCTATAATGTGCTTCAGGGGAATACACATATTCATAATAAAGCATAGAATACAATAATCGCCATAATAGAAGCATATACAAAATGCAGAGAAAGTTGCAAGAAGAGATCACATCTTGTTGGGCACATCAAGAAAGGCTTCATGAAAGAAATACCATTTCACAAAGTAGAACATTTCATCAGAAACCAGGTTGTCAGGTTTCTCAGCACAAACTCTAGCTCTGACACTTACCAGCTTTGTGACAGATGCTAAATGACTTAACCTCTAAGAGCCTCAGTTTTCTCGTCTGTAAAATGGAGATAATAATAGAATGTACTGAACAGGATTGTTGTGATAATTAAATGGGAAAATAGAGGGAACAGATCTTGCACATAGTAAGCAACTAGCAAGATATTATTCTTATTATTACTTTTATGGAGAAAGTAGACTATCTACAAATGGAAAAGGAAGAGGTGGTTCTACTCTGCAGAGTGGGCATCTATCTGGAAAATTATAGCATATAGTCGAGGAACAGCAAGTACAAAATAGGTTTGAATTATAAATAAAGGTGGCAGTGAGATGCCTCCCCAAAGCCCGGGGAACTCCCTCCGAGACAGCTTGTAAGGACATGAAGGGAAAGCAAAAGCCAGTCAGTCTATCCAGTTGACAGAGCACCTTCTACCCTGCCATCTCTCTGTCTGACTCAGAGCTTCCACCCTCCCCAGCCATACACCCATGTGATAAGCATAATAAAGAGATGCACAATGGAATATGAGAATGTAAGATAGGGAAAGTTGACCAAGTTTAGGAAGTCATAAATGTCTTTCTTAAAGAAAAACAAGCTAAGATCTGAATGATGAGTGTGAGTTGACCAGAGAAAATAGGGTAAGTGCATTCCTAGCCAAAAAAAGAGCATGTTCAAAGGCCCTGTGGCAAGAAGGAGCATAGAGAGAATAGGAATTAAAGAAAGGCCAGTGCAGTTGGAGCACAAAGAGCAAAGTGCAGGGCTAGATGACACTGGGGAGGGTGAGAATGGTTCAGATCATTCAAAGCTTTGTCGGTCTTGTTAAGACTTCTAAACTTTCCTCAAGACCAGTGGCAAGGAGAATTACATGTATATTTCTGTATTTTGAAATGGCTACACTGTGGAAGATGGATTGAAATGGGGCAAAGGCAAATGAAGGAAGATAACTTAGAAGGTTTTTGAAGTAGTCTAGGTGAGAGAGGGTAAATTGCACTAGACTATTGGTGGTGGAGTCAGAGATAAACAGAATTCAGAGATATTTAGGAAGAGAAATGGAGTTAGTAATGGAGTGAATGTGGCAAGGAAAAGAGAAGAAGGCAGTATCTGAGATGACTTGGGCTTGCATACCAGAACAGATGGTAGCACTTTTGGTAGAGATCATTATTTGCAGAGGTCAATTATAATTTTATTTTTGAACATGTTGAGTTTGAGTGCCTTTAGAACATGTATCATGTAGGCAGTTCTAAGAGCCTAGAACTAGAGGAATAACCTGTGCTAGACACGGAATTTTGAATTATCTGAATAAGGTAGTAATTCAAGTGTTGAACATGGATGAGATTTCCTAAGGGAAGAGTACAAATTGAGAAGAGAAGAAGTCCTAAAACTGGCTAGGTAGTATAAGATGAACCTGTACACAAGAGAGAGAAAGAAGGAAGCCAAAAATGTAGGTAGAAAACCACAAGAGTCTTGCATCAGGAAAATGAAGACAATAGAGCATTTCAAGGAGTTAATCGTTTAAACTACAGAATGCTGGCAATTAGAGTCAAAAAAGTGGCATAGGTTTTCTTTATGCTGTTAATCGTATAAGCTCATTTGTAAATGTTGCATCAATTCCCTTCTTGTTTCTTGTTGGCTTTACAACAGTGAAAGTTTTAATACAGAACTCCTTCATTGCTCCTTCATTATATAAAGAAGAGGATTCCGAAGTATAGGAGAAAAAGGAGAGAGCCAAGAGATAATGAAAAAGTACTGCAAGTTCCTCCGTGTACACTTGAACATGGGTTCCTATATCCACGTCTGCCATGAAGAGAAAAAAAAAACTTAAGAAGCTGTATTCTTATGTAACTTGTTGGGAGCATTTTCACTTCTATTTTTGTAATTGTGATAGCCTCTCCTCAAACTGGAGCCAACTAATCAAATGGTTGCATCTTAGAAAAAGTAAAAGCTGCAATTAATGTCCTCCCTCCTCTTCTCTCTACACAGAGTGAGATAATGATATTAGTTTAAAATCACCATCTATTTGCAAAGTCAGTCTGATTTCTAGTTATGCCATCACATTCCAAAAGAAGAAAGCAAACAATTGCCGTCAGATGGCTCCATATTTTGCGCTTGTTGTTAAATGAAGTAAAGATAACAATAAAAAAAAAAGGTTCTGCCAACAACCCACACTTCACTCCTCTTGTTTTTTGTTTTTGCTTTTGTTTTATTGTTTTATTGATGTCACATTGGTCTATAACATTGTGTAAACTTCAGGTGTACATCACTATATTTCAGTTTCTGTATAGTCTGCATGCATTCACCACCAATAGTCTAGTTTTGATCTGTCACCATACATAATGTGCCCCTTTACCACTTTTGCCTTCCCCCCACCCTCTTCCCCTCTGCTGACCACTAAGCTGTTCTTATCCATGTGTTTATCTTCCACATATGAGTGAAATCATACGGTGTTTGTCTTTCTCTGTCTGGCTTATTTCACTTAGCGTAATACCCTCAAGGTCCATCCATGTTGTCGCAAACGGCACGATTTTGTCTTTTTTCACTCATCTTGTTTTGTAGGCTCTCAGTTTTAGCAAATGTAATCACTGGTTCCCCAGACCATACAAGTCACAGGAAATAATTAAGGGCCCAGAATACATTTCAGGAAGATTTGGGCTCAAATTTCCCATTCAATTTTCATCCTATTTTCAACTATTATTAATTGAGCACCTACTATGTACCAGGCACTCTTCTAGGTGGTAACAACAGAGCCGTGAAACAGACAAATCCTTGCACCAGTAGAGCTTATCTTTTGCTTTGTTTTGATTTTATGAGGCTAACTTCACCCACACCACTTGCTAACTAGTTTATGTCTTTGTTTATAAAAGATTTGGATAACTGGAAGAAACAAGTCCTTAAGGACTCTTCCCTTTTCCTTTTCCTTTATTGCTCCTGCTGCCAGGAAATATATCCTAAGTCCCTTAGGAATTGTGGCAGAAGATTATTTGTGTGGCCTGGCTCTCTGCATCACTTTTATCCTTCCTCTCTTCTTACTGTGTATTTTAGATCAGTATGTTTGTCCTTTAATTCCCCACCATGACAAGGTGAATGCCTGTACTTCCCAAAGGGTTTTGTTTTTTTAGATTTTCTTGCTTTTTTATTTTTGTTTTCATGAGAAGAAAAGCAGACTTCGTCTCCTCTTCTTTATTTGAAGGTCGTCAATCTATCATTCCCACAATTTCCTTCAGTCTTTTGTAAGCCTGCAGTGGCATGTCCTCCAGCAGATAGGACTCCTGATAACCTGACCTGACATCCCAACACTCCCAAACGGAGCCCTTTACTCCACCGTGAAAAAACAAAATGATAGCAATGACAACAAAAATGCAGAACGAGAAAAAGTTTCCCCTTTGGAAATCTTCTGGGTATTCTCAACTCCAAACAGCTATTATGTGGTCATAGTGGAGAACACACAAAAAAAAGGCGTAATGAGCAACATGTTTTTGCTTTCTGCCAAGGAGGAAACAGAATTGTGATGTTAAAGGGTATGCACGTTTTCAAAACTTTTGACTTTGCCAAATTGCCTTCAAAAATTGTATCAAGTAACACTTAACACCAATAGTGTGTGAATGGCAATATATTAATTTTCTATCTTTGCCAACTTGACTCACTAAAACTAGGTATCTCATTTTATTTTGTGTTTTTTTTTATTACTATCCAGATAGAACTTCCTTGTTTCTTGATCCTTTGTATTTCTTGTTGTGTGAGTTGTGTGTTAATGTTTTTTTGTCTGATTCCTGTTATCATTTCACTTCCCACCCATTGGCGAGCACCTCAGATGCCTCCCCCAATTCTCCATTCAAACTGCTCTCCACAAAATCACTGTCAACCTCCTTGTTACAAAATCTAATGAACACTCCTCAGTGCTATTTTATGCCGCTTCTCACCAACATTTAATACAGTTAACCATCTCCTTTTTCTTGGACACTATCTACCCTTAGTTTCCTTGGCACAACACTACCCTGGCTTTCATCTTACCTACTTGTCGGCCATTCTTTCTCATCTTGAGGACTTTTCTTCCTCTGTACATTCCTTAAGTGGCAGAGTTCTAGCTCAGGATCATGTCCTAACCCGCTTCTTTTCTCTTCTTACAGTACTCACTGTCTCTGGATGACCTCATGACATAGATTACCATCTGTATACTGAGGATTCCCAAATCTCTATCTCCACAAGTCCTTTCTCCTGAGAGCCAGATCCATATAACTAAGTGCCTTCCAGAAATTTCCCTTTTTATTTCCTTTAGACACCTACAACTCAACATGTCCAGAACATTATTCATCATCTTACTTTCCAAAGCTGTTCCAAGTTATTTTCACCAGCACTCCTGCAACATCCTATCAATCACCAAGTTCTGCCAATTCTACCCTCTAAATAAATTTCAAATTCATCCACTTTTCTGTATTCCCATTGATGCCCTCCTTGTTTAGGCCACCATCATCTTGCTCCTAGGTTACAGAAAAAGCTTCTTAAATGGATTTCTTGCCCACTCCAATCCATTCTCCACACTACAGTCAGTCTTATTGGCTAATACGCAAATCTGGTCATACTACTCCTTCCCTGCTTAGAACATTTCAGTGGCTTCCTTAAGAAAATCCAAACTTCTTAACATAGTTTGAAGGCTTACATGATCTGAGTTCTCCCCTTGTACTCTGTGATTCAGCCATACTTATAGGTCTTCATTTCCCCCAAATATGCTACACTGTCTCTCAATTCCAGGTCTTCACATATATTCTTCACTATCACTAGACTACTTATCCACCCCTTCATCCCCAGCCCACTCCTACCTGTGTCTGTCTACATTCTACTCATTCTTCACCTTTAAAATTTAGAAGTTACTTCCTCAGGAAGCTTTCCCTGGCTCCTCAAGTATGAATAAGGTACCTCCCCTATAGGTTCTGAATATAGCTTCATCACACTAAATTGTCATTATTCTATTTACTTATCTGCATCTCCCACTAGATTGTAAGCTCCATGAAGGTAGGGAATCTGTTTTTGTTGTTATTATTTTTTAAATATGGTAAGTGTCCAATAAACATTTTGTATTAATGTTTTCCATTTTACTCCTGAGTTGTTCATCTTTTCTTATCGAATTATAAAATCTCTTTATATATGGAGGATTCCAATCCTCTGCCATTTTACTTTAAATATATACCAAAAAAACTACTCTTCTCATGTTTCCCAAACAAATTATTCCCTTTACTAACTACTTTCCACCATATATGCTGTTCTCTCTGTTAGGAATGTACTCACTCCCTATGCATCATTTAATACCCACTCAAATGGCATTTCCCCCATGAAGGCTTACCTGATTCCCTGGGAAATAATTATTCACTCCTTTTTCTGTATTCTCAAAGCAATTTGTACATGTATCAACTTCAAAAGCTTAATGTTTGTATTTCTAGTGTAATTATATTTTTGTATGACTTTATCCTCCATTAAACTGTCAACTCCTTAAAACCAGGGATTGTCTTATTCATTTTTTTATTTCCTATGTCTATCACTATGCCTGAAACATAGTAGTATCTTTAAAATATTTTGCTAAATTCATTAATTTGGGTTCACAATTGAACAATATATATATATATATATTTTTATAATTTTATTTATTTTTTCCCCCAAAGCCCCAGTAGATAGTTGTATGTCATAGCTGCACTTCCTTCTAGTTGCTGTAAGTGGGACACGGCCTCAGCATGGCCGGAGAAGTGGTGCGTTGGTGCGCACCCGGGATCTGAACCCGGGCCACCAGTAGCGGAGTGCACGCACTTAACCGCTAAGCCACGGGGCCGACCCCTGAACAATATTTAATAATAAAAAATATAAAGACAAAATATTTTCTGTGAATAATCACAAATTCAGAACTTAAAGAAAGTCCTGCCTGACTACTAAAATCTTAGTTAATAGCAGCCTTAACAATTGTAAACTGGAAAGCCATGGTTGGCAACTAAGGATAAGTCAAGAAAAGACCCTAAGTACACATGCTCTCTGTAACTGTGTGTGAAGCATTCAGATAAAAGTAAACAGTTTCAGGTATTAATTAAGGATCATAATTCAGAAATTGATAAGTCATGTACATTAACTGTAAACTCAGGTTGCATGTTAAGCAAAGAGAATCCAGATAAACAATAGCTTTACCTATAGTCCTGTAAAAACTTCTAGAGCTTACTGCTTTTAATCTGTGTGGTTTTGACTGAAGGGGGAAGAGTAATTGACAGAGATTTATCCTTGGCTACTAAATTGTGCAAGGGAAAAACTTGAGATTTAAATTGTTTTGCTAATTTCTTTTAAAAGCACTTTATAATTGCCCTTTTTTAAGAAATTGTTTTTGCTTTTGTTTTGGATTCTTTTTAGAATCACCTCTAGCTTCTTAAATTTCTAATTAGACTTTACTCTTAAAAATCTGCCATTTCTAGGGGCCGGCCCGGTGGCGCAGCAGTTAAGTGCGCATGCTCCACTTTGGTGGCCCGGGGTTCGCGGTTCGCAGGCCCGGATCCCAGGTGCACACGGATGCACCACTTGTCAAGCCATGCTGTGGTGGCGTCCCATATAAAGTAGAGGAAGACGGGCACAAATGTTAGCCCAGGGCCAATCTTCCTCAGCAAAAAAGAGGAGGATTGGCATCGGATGTTAGCTCAGGGCTAGTCTTGCTCAAGAAAAAAAAAAAAAAAAGAAAAGAAAAGAAAAAAATCTGCCATTTCTAATTGACTTTGGAAATTTCTTAGTTATGTAATTTTAAGAGTTTACTTTTGTGTTCTAAGGGTGTTTTCCTCCTTAAAGCTAAAGAGCATTTAAACTTGGCATTTTTGAATCAGAATCTAGAGCTACATAAGACCAGTTACAGTTAACCTTGTTCAACTGCCTTAGATTTCATAACAGAAAAGCTGAAACTCAGGAATTCTAAGTGTCTTGATCAAGGTCAAACACCAAATAGCACTACCACCGCTAAACCAGATTTCCTGCCTTGTATTTTCCACTAAATAACAGTGTCCTTTTCCAAGTTTGGTTGGCTGTTTAGCCATGATTCAGTAATTCAGTAAAGATTGATTCATGATTCAACAAATATATATTGGATGCTTACAATGTGCCAGGCACTGTGCTAAGAGCATGCATTAATTTTTAAAGCTTCGCAACTGCTCTTTGATGTATGCAGAGGGGATACAGTGGATAAATAAAACAGACAAGGTCCCTGGCCTAACAGTCTGATGGAGGTGCAGATATATTTCTTCCCTCCCCCACCTCACCCCTAGCTCTCACTTTCACTACCCTCTCTCTTCACTAACACATTCAGTTCTCTCCACAGGAGGACAAAGGACTCATCTAATTGGTCAGATTCAATCACTCACTGAGCCATGTTCTTCTAGTGGCTGAAAAGCAGGAAAAAGGTTCTGCTTTGTCTCTTCCACTATCTGCCTCACCCATGGGTAAGAAAGGCAGCATGATCACCACTTGTGGACTCCTCTGTGTCAGCAGACTCTGCTCTCTTTTCCTTCTCCTCCCAGGGTGGGTAGATTGGCCAGATTAGCACTAGGGCCTAGGAACCTTCGATCCAGGGGCTGAGGGAGCAGGAAGACCCATTTTAGCCTCAGGCCTATGTCCTCTATCAATTTTCCCTGTACTTCTGGGTTATTAGCCACTACTCTCCATCCTTTGTGTACATATTCAGTTGGTTAGAACCCAGGAGGGAAGGCAGTGAGTGATGAGCATCCCCCTAAGTCAGTCTAGTAGGAAAGACAGAATCAAACTAATAACTAAAAAACAATTAACTACACTTATACTAAGTACTACAAAAGACAAGTTCACAATGTTACAAGGGCGTACATATCAGAGAAGACTTCCTGAGGTAGTGATATTTAACTAGAACCTAAAAGATAATTAGGAGTTTAGGTAAGCAAACAGAAAGGGGAGGGGGCAGAGCAGTCCAAGCAGAAGGACCAGCATGCATGAACGCTCTGAGGCACAAAAGAGCATGATACATTCCAGGAAATGAAAGGAGACCAATGGGTCTGAATCAGATAGTGTGGAAAGTGCTGTATCATTCACTACAAAAAATAACACTTTATTACTACCATTTCTTAACAATACATAATCTTGAGTTAACGCTAACACAATTGCACACACATGAATGAAATTGGAGAAGTATTATGCTTGTAAGGTGCCCATATGTCAGGAGGCTTTGCTGCATAAATGAGTTAATAACACTCAATTAAAACAACAACAACACATCCAGCTAACCCAAATGCCCTTATCTCCAACCAAGCCAGTCAACTGAGGTATGAGCCTAAGGTATCTGTAAAATACCCACATAAGATATGATCTCCCTATCACAAAGCTAGAATTAATAAAAGCTCTTTCATAGCTCCCTGTTTATCCAGTCCCATCTTCAAACGTGAGGATGTCCAATTTATTAACTTCTCAAGATCTGTTTTTGCCATCCACTAGATTTTCTTTTTTCAGCAAAACAAACTGAAATATCAAAAATAATCTATCTTTTTTCTCACTCATTAACCCTTGAAAACAGTGTCAATATGCAATTATTTTTGCCTAGCAATATGCTCTTCTCAGAGGCCTAGTGACAGCCTACCAGTGTGACTGCACTGTGCACTGGCCACTCGTTACCCCTGAAGTGCTTGTTGAATTTCAACTTTTATCAGTAGCTTCTGTTTCTTTAGGAGCCCCATCATCACTCAGCATTTGTTTATCTGAAACAACCTGCTTTATTTTTTTTGTAATTGCTGCAGCAAAAAGCTATTATGGTAGAATTTTAAATTAGGCCATAACACAGGCATTCACTTATTTATCTGCACTGTTTGCCCCACATACCATTTCCTTTCTTTTAGAAGTTTAAATTTTCACTCAAGATTCTCTTAATGTTTCTTCAATGTCCTGGATAGTTGAGAAAGCTGAGGAAAGGAAAATCTACTTTTTGTTTCATTCCTAACAGCAACAAAGCAGATTCAGAGAATTTATTGCTGAATGGTACCTTGGTGACTAGACTTTCCCCTCTCATCCAAACCCCAATTCCCCCTACTACTCCTACATTTTTGGTCTCAGGAAATGATCTATTTTGTTAAAGTGAAATCCCCCTAAAATGTTATCCCCAATCTACTCTTAACGTTATCATGTTTATTTCTATAGTTATTTTTTCTCCCTTTCTATAAATCTCAAAGGAATAGGCACCACTTCACTTTTTCTACTGCTAAAACGTCTCTTATTCTAGATTTTCTTTCTTTCCGTCTTCCTTTGGTTGTTAATTGTGAAGATGATGATAGCGATGAGGAGGATTATAACTAACATTTATTAAACACTTTCTCTGCGCCCAGCACCACCTTATTTTATCCCCACACCAACCATATGATATAAGCACTATTATCATCTCCATTCTACAAATGCAGAGACCGTGATCCTTATAAATATCTAGATTTTAGGTGATTCATACTTTTTACTTGATATTTTCTGTACTGTTTGGATTGTTCACAGTGAACTACATACAACTTTTAATATAAAACACAACAGATACAATAGAGCTTTTTTCATAGAAGGTAGTGAATGGAACCATCAGGACAGTTTACTTCCAGTCTTTGATCCTTTCTCCACTACAACCACAAATGGGCCATTCTATCTATCAAGAAATATTTGAGTGCCTACCATGAGCAAAGTACTGTGAGGGAAACAAAGCAACATAAGTGGGAGTTGAGGTCAGTTAACTGTTTAAAAATGGGTGGTGTTCATGCTACCAAGAGTTTAGAGGAAGGAGAGTTCATTGTGACCAGAATATGAGTAAGATTATAGCTGGGCCTTAAATATGAGGGGTTGTCAGATATCAGGAGAGAGCAATTCTCAGAAAAAGGCATGTCCCTATCCTGAGTCCCATCACCGTCTCTAGCCTCGCTCCTTGCATGCTACTTTGCTTTCCTGATTGAGAAGACAATGACAAAAACTAACAGTGGGGTATGAACATAATTAGGAAGATGTCTGAAACCTGGCTTGATTATTTTTCCCATGACTGGCTTTCCTGACAGTTTCTAAGTCATGAAACTAAACCTTGTGTTATTTCACAGTAAGCAAACTTCTAGCTCACTTTCAAACCTGCCTTTATTTACCTGGTTTAGGTTCACTCAGAGGAGAAACTTTTAAGACACATACACAAGAATATATAACAGGAGATATAAAGTGACATCTCCCTCAATCTTGTCTACCTCAAATAAATTGCAAATTGCTTCTAGTACAACTGTAAGCACAGTACTGGGCACATTAAAGACACTTAATCACTTGTAAGGTGATTGATCACTAACTTCTATAGATTTAATTACCTTTGTTCCAACATTTCACAATAAATTACCAACTCCTACAAGAGTAGAGTTTCACAAACTAAGGCAATTTATCTCTGTTAAGATTTAAAGATTAAAAAAAATAACATTCATGAATTTAAGCTCTTTTTAGTACCAAAATAAACTTCAAACCATAAATAAAGCCCATCAAGAAGATGGGAACCCCACCATCCTGATCCCTTGATATATGTCTCTACAAAATCTAGATCAATTTAATAGATCAGAACATAAAAGTTTATTCCCTTCTTTCATCAACTATATAAATTCTACAGTGTTAGTTGCCATAGCAAAAGACATCTCAAAAATCCTTAGAGTTAGAAGTTACTTCAATTCCATCATATCCAAACACTGAAAGATTGCTTCACTCTTTCTTCAGTATTGATCTTCTCTCATTTTTTTCCCTCAAAGCTGGCACTCTTTTCTGTTTTGGAATGCTCATATCTAAAGTGAGATTTCCTAGAAGGTCAACATCTGACAGCATCTTTCACGTTAGGTAAGCTCATTTTCATCACAAAGACTGTAATTACAAGAGAGAAAAATAAAATTTGTTCTTATAAGAAGATCTTTACAAAAATAAAAAGGCATACAATTAATCATTACAACAGCCATAAGATTAGTTTTTATTTTTAAGACCTGACTCCCACTCCAGATGGGTGCAAGTCTAAAAGGAAAGTGGCCCCAGTTTTAACATATCAATTTGTTTATTGAAGAAATTTGAAGGAAAGATGCAAAATGCACAGGATTAGGATCCTGACATTACGAAATTATTATTAATTTTCGGAAAGTCATTTTTCCACATTGGCAAGTAATTAAAGAGTGCCATATAATGCTTTTCTAGGTTGCATAAGAGAGTTAATAAGTAGAAAAGTGTACAGTAAAATTTAAAAGGCTCAAAGAAGGGCCTTATCTAAAGAAGATTCATCTACACAGACTGAAATTATCCTTTTCTCATTCCACGAAGGTTTAGAAATAATGCCTGATGGGATCATAGCTGCATTGGCCCAAGGGGAGGGGAGGAGTAGACACCAGGGCGGGGTGTGAGTACCTCATACTTGGTTCCAACTGGCTTCATTAGCCAGGAGAGTAAATCTCCCCTATGGAGCATAGCAACAGGAAGTTCCAAGAAGGCAATACTTAAAGCCAGGAAGGTAGAAACATCGTAGTCTAGGGAGGGTGATTCATTTAGAACAGACCTCTTGAGCCAGCAAATGGTGGGTCTAAGGAACAGGATTCAGTGGTTTGTGGGAAGAGACTAGAAAGGACTGGCCACAGCCGGGCAGAGCATCAGAGCCTCAGGATAATATAGTTTGGATGTGGAGAACAGACCCAGGACTAGGAGGAATTGGAGTGCCTTGAGACAGAGACTCAGTTCTGCTGATCAGGGGAGGGTACAATTAAGCAAGTATACCAAATGAGGTTAGATGTGCCTCTCTGAGCTTCAGTTTTCCTCATCTGTAGAAGGGGGATAATAAATTTTCCTATTTCATAGGGGTAGAGAGACTTACCCCACTCAATGGCAGAGGCAAATAGCTATCTTTCTATTTGAGTACATGTAGTTATGGAGACAGTTGTAGAACAGGGAAGCAAGGGGTTGAGGGGAGAGAATATAAGAGCAATAAATTTTCAGTGACAATCGGAAGGAAGAGGGATCCCTGGTATAACTAATAGGCAGCAGCATTGGGAACTGAACTCAAGGCCATATCCATATGATTCAGATGTCCCTAATTATGTATTACTATATATCTATGTCTGTGTATCTACCATTTATTGAGTGCTTAGTGTGAGTCTGTCATGGTGCTAAGCATTGTACCTGAATTATCTTATTTAATTTCACTGATACCCTGTGAGTTAGGTACAGTAGTCATCCTCATTTTACCAATGAGGAAACTGGGGCTAATGTAGGACAAACTGAAGTAAGGGGAAAAAATAGATCAAATTAACAATATTAGATTCATTACTATTGAATGGCATAGGCGGGAAAAGTTTACATTGAATGTGTATTTGTTCCTTGAAAACAAAGCTAATTGTGACATAAATTATAAATTGAATCTAGCTCAAGATGGCACTACAATGGTACAATGCCAAGTATCAAGTAATTCAGCATAACTAGCGGCCATTCGAGGGCAGCAAAGTGCTAAGAACTGCCAAGGAATGGGTCAAATGTTGCTAACTTGAGAGGGGCAGCCTTGCTGGCCAGAAGGCCAGAGTGGAGGAAAGATTCTGTTTTGAACATCATATTCCAAAAAGAGTTCTCATTTTCCCTACAAATAGCGTAACAAGGTTGGGACAGCATAAAAACACTGAAAAAGGAAGCAAATTTGAAATTATTGAGCCTTTACTATATGCTATGCTCTTTACTAGCTTTACATATATTTTCTCAGTCAATCTACCCAAAAAGAAAGACAGTCTTATTCTTGTTTTACTCAAGAGAAAGCTGAAGATTAGAAAGTAATCCCTATTCCAGTGGTACAGAGCTAGTAAATGTCAGAGCCAGGACTCAAACTCAGGTCTGCATAACTTCCCTCCAAATGTTGCCACAGGAATTGATGCAAAAGAGTGACCAGAACAAAAGCACTCAAGACAGTCTAACACTGAATCTGAGACTAGATATCACAAGGCTGTCACACTGAAGCGGTATGAAGGAGGTATGGAACCTGAAGTTCATGCCCCAAATATAATGATAATAGCAATAATAATAATAGCAGCTAACATTCACTGAACACATTTTATGTGCCAGGCATTGTTCAAAGCATTTTCTATGTTTAATTCATTAAATTCTCACAACTGTATGAGATAGATACTATTGTCTCCATCTTGCAGTTGAGTAAAAGACAAAGAAGTTAAATATTTTATCCAAGGTGGTAAATGGCAGAGCTAGTACGGGATATTGGAATTCAAGATATGGTTCAAGGAAACTCTCAAAAAGACAATTCTAACTATACAATTGTAAATTATAGTGATGTAGCAGAAAAAAAATGAAGTGAATATCTAAATAAACCAGAAAGCTGTCCAGGGTGATGGACGACAGGAGGAAAGTAGACTCCCTTAAATTCTGTTTTGTTTCTGTCTTCCCTGTCAAAGAGAATTATTTTCAGACTGAAAAGTGTAAAAAACAACCATTGCTAAGAAATAACTTGAGCCTAAGATAGTTGAAGAGATTGTAAACACACATATACACACACACACACACACAAACCCTAGTATTCTAGTGTTTTAAATGCCTTTCGATCTCCTGGGATGTATGAATGAAATCCAAGAATGTAAAAAAGTGATGAACCTATATTTATTACCTTTGAGGAATGATGGAGAAGAGATGAAATCATGGAAGACTGCTGGAGATGCACTCCTTTCTTTTTTTTTTCTATTTTTTTAAGATGAGGAAAAAGGTAGTCTCCATTCTACTCTTTTTTTTTTTGGTGAGGAAGATCAGCCCTGAGCTAACATCCATGCCAATCCTCCCCGTTTTTTGCTGAGGAAGACTGGCCCTGAGCTAATATCCGTGCCAGTCTTTCTCCACTTTACGTGGGACGCTGCCACAGCATGGCCTGACAAGCGGTGCGTCGGTGTGCACCCAGGATTCGAACCCGGGCCACCAGCAGCGGAGCGTGCGCACTTAACGTCTAAGCCACGGGCCTGGCCCTCCATTCTACTCTTGCTCCTTTACAATTCAGTCTTTGCACACAGAATTAAAGAGCAATTAGACTCTTTGAATAATGTAAATCAGACTGTGAAACCCTGTTGCCTGTTAGAACCCTCCCTGCACTTAGAACAAAGTCTACACTCTGGACCATTGCTGCAACCACGTTGCCTCCCTCTTAAACTCCATTTCTTATTATTGCCCCATTGTTCAGTATGCTTCAGTCACATTTATCTTCTTTCTGTTTCTTGAACATTCCAAGATGGTTCCCGCTCTGGGCCTTTGCATTTCTGTTATCTTTGCCTGGAGTATTTATTCTTCCCCTACATGTTTGCAGACTAAATCCTTGTCAAGCAAATCTCAGCTAAAATACCATTCTCCAACAGAGGCTTTCCTTGACCTATCTAATGTGACTGTCCTGCCCCCACCCCAGTCACTTTCTGTTCCATTTCCTTATTTTATTTTCTTCAGAGCATTCACCATTACCTGCATGTAACTATCTTAGTTGTGTGTTTGTTTATTGTCTGACTCTCTCACGAGTACATAAGCTCCATGTGAGCAAAGATCTTGTCTGTCCTGCTTGCTGTTTTAGCCCTAGTTCTTAGAATAGTTCCTGACACAAAGCAGGAAATAAATAACTATTTGTTGAATGAAAGATTGTCTATTTGAGTCATGGAAAGGATTCTAAAATAGATTATTAAAACAATTGTTCACGAGCAACTAAAAATGTAAGCGATGGTCAGCCTTAACTAATTTCATTTTATTATCTGACATGAACAATAGCTTGAAAATCGGAGATACACAGTGTGCAGAGTACACATATACAAAGGCATTTAACAGTCTTTCATGGCATCCATGCGTTCAAGACGGAGAATCATTGGCTGGAAGCCATTCAAATAGATTTCTTTAAGTGATCGAATAACAGAAGCCAGAGCATTTTGATGTCATTCTAGAATACGAGTTCCTAATTTCTTTGGAACATGCACACCTTCAAGAATATGATGAAAGCTATGGTGCTTTGTCCCAGAAAAAAATACACAAGTGCACACATTTTGCTTAAAATTCATCAAGCTCCTATTGCTTCATGGATTTCAGGTTAAGAACTGCTGTACTAGAATATTCCCAATGGAAAACTTCCTAGTTCTCTCTTTTCCTTTTTTATTTCTTTTTTTCTGGCTTAAAACAACAGAAATTTATTCGTCCACAGTTCAGGAGCACAGAAGTCTGAAATCATGATGTTGGCAGAGTTGGTTCTTTCTGGAGACCTCGTTCTTTCATGTTCAACACCTTTATCAATGATTCAGATGAAGAAAGAGAAGGCTCACCTGTCATGTTTGGAGATGGCAGAAGATGGCAGACCTATAAGATACATTAACCAAAAGTTTAAAAAGAGCATGAAGGACTGGTTGTGATGGATAGTATACAATGGGAAATTTAAATTAAAGTTTTAGCCCATAGTAAGTTTGATATGGGATAACATTGTGATGTGGCCACCAAAAGCAGCTAATTTGATTTCAGGCTGCATTAATAAAACAAGGCAAATGATAGCACAAACTATTCTGCATTGGTTGCAGCATAGTGTGAGTATACACAGCATTCTAGGTGCTACTTTTAAGAAGTATATGGAGGGGCCGGCCCAGTGGCGCAAGTGGTTGGGTGCGTGCGCTCCGCTGCGGGGGCCCGGGGTTTGCAGATTTGGATCCCGGGTACGCACTGATGCACAGCTTGTCGAGCCATGCTGTGGCGGCCTTCCATGTATAGTAGAGGAAGATGGGCGTGGATGTTAGCCCAGGGCCAGTCTTCCTCAGGAAAAAAAAAAAGAAGAAGAGGAGGATTGGCATCAGAGGTTGGCTCAGGGTTGATCTTCCTCACAAAAAAAAAAAGAAAGAAAGAAGTATATGGACAAATATATTCAGAAACACTTAACAGGGATGGTAAAAATCATGAAATGAGTCTTATAGGTAACCACTAATTGAAATGGAAATGTTACGCTGAGAGTAAAGAAGATTCTGGTGGAGGAGAGACCTTGTCAAACATTAGCTGGTTCCAAACATGTGAGAGGCCTCAAGGTGAAAAAAGTAATTAGGCTTATGCTATATGGCTATAAGTCATAAATCTGGGACCAAAGGTTATAAAAAGACATTTTAGTTTAATATCAGGAAGCACTTCCTAAATAGTGAAAGCAGTCCAAAGATGGACTGTGCTGCCTTAAGTAATAGAGGGTGTCCATCACATCTTCAAGCCTACTAAGCTCCTTAGCTTTTTGAATTTTTTTTTTACCCAAACACAATATATTAAAAATGACCTTTTCTTTTAAATAAACAAAAAATGTTCAGATATCTTCATAGCACAAGCAGAAGAATTATGTATGATAACACTGGGAAAAAAACGTCTAGCATTTTTTCCTAGCAAAACAATGACTAGTCTTTTCCAAAAGGCAGGCTGCTGACAGTTTGATAGGTTTGGGGAGAGGGGGAGTGCAAGAATGAATTCAATCCTCCACAGCTGCAACAATTTTTGTTAGGTAAAGTGCTGATTACAAATTGCAAAAATGTTTCACGTTTCATATCTATGATAGGATCATTTAAATATGTCACCCAGCAACAGCAAGCAGATCCAATCAATTGCGGACATTGCAGTGGTCTCGTACCTTTACTACTATGAGAGAACTTGCATAAAATTGTTTTCTAAATGTCCTCCACTTAATAAACAAGTTTGTCAAGCCACACAAGATACCCACATTTTCTGTAAACCCAGCAAACCTCCAGAGGGAGAGAAGGAAGGATTAGTCAGGATGCAAATGGAAGAAGGTAAGGAAGAAATGGAGGGAAAGTATAAGTGGAACATACTTTGATTATCTACTAGTTCGATGTTTGGTGATTTCACATATATTATTAATTCCTCCCCACAAACATGAAGCAGAAATAATCATCTTCTCTTTTAAAGGCAGAGTAGCATACTTTAAAGCAGTTAAGTAACCTGCACAAGGGCAGCAGTTAAGAAACGATTGAACGTGGATCTGTCTCACTCCAAAGACAATGATTTTTTCATTATAGCATACTGTCCCCTACAATGTGTTGAGTTTAAGAATAGAAGGTATAATATTTAGTAGCCTTCACTGGCTTTCAACCATCTTCAGCATACAAAGCCCCTGCCCCTGCTCACTTCTCCAGATTCTTCTTTCATTACCTCACCCCTCAAACTCTACAGGCCAGACAGATTAAATACCTTGTGGGTCCCCAGAATGTGCCAGGCTATCTCAGCCTCCTTGCTTTTGTACATTCTGTTCTCTCTGATTTCTTCCTTCACCTACTGCCTAGCTCCTACTTTTCCTTCAAGATTAATTCAAGCCTAACTTTTCCAGAAAGACTTTCTTATCCATCTCAGCTAGGTAACTGCCTTGCCTCTGCTATTCCATAGTACCTTGAAGATCCTTATATTACATTCTTTATCAGACAGAACGTTTTTTTCTTATTTCCCTCTCACACTAGAATGCAGCCTCTCTAAAGCAAGCATTTGGACTTGTTTTCACATTATACTTCTAACATCTGGAATAGTGCCTAGAATGTAGTAAGCACTTACAAACGTTGAAAGAATGAATGAATGAATGAACAAACAGCAACTATAACAACAGCAAAATGAACAAATGAGGTAGGCAGGTCCAATTTAGTAATAGGCAGAGAGATTGCATGTGACCCTAAGTAAAAGATCTCAGATGAACAATTTCACAATAAATCAGGGAACATTCAATTAAACCAGGAGTCTCCATTTTCTCTTTGTTAAAAGAAGAGCCATATTCTCCAACTAGACATGAATCTTTTCTAAATTGTCCTTCTTCCTCGGTACCAAGGTCGGTGCACTTAATAAGGAGTGGTCCACTCCCTTTAGTGTCAGCACCCATATCTAGGCTCCGAGCAATTTAGAAGCAAAGATCCTGGCAGCTACAGCCTTGGTCCATCTCTCTACTGAGAGAGACAGATGTAATTGCCTGTTTACACTCCAACAATGAGTAGACGTTTGTTTGCTTTCCCTAATGTACGCACCCTCTGCTCCATGCAGCCTTTGGATTGCCCTGTCTTGCTTCGAACTATTCTCATAGCTTCCTTTGCCTCTTGATCCAGAGACAAAAACAGAAAGGAACAAAGAAATAAGCCACATATATCATTTTTCAATTTTCTTGTGTAAAACCCTGTGACTGCCTCTTTTCAATCAGAAGGAAATTAGTTCTTTGCCCTTTGAAGTGAGCTGAGTCACTCATAATTTGAAAACAATGCAACTGTGGAGAGATAGAGGAGTGCCCAGAAAGGAATGCATGTAAGATGACCTGGGTTCTTTCTAGTCCTAGCTGTACCACTAGCCAACTATGTGACCTTGGACAAGCCACTTAACCTCTCCAGGCTTTGGTTTCTTCATCTGTAAAATTAGGAGATTGTGCTATATGATCCCTAAAGTCTCTTTTTGCTCTTAAATTATGTCTTGAACACACAAGCATGGATACAAAGTGGTTTCACCACAGTACAGAACCCTACATTTTAAAGAATTACAAACTCACTCTAGGTATAAACCTATAAGCCTATTCCCACTTTCTACCCCTCTGTTTTTCTGCTTGAATGCACATTTGAAACACGTGAGTCAAATTCAAATACGATATTCTCAGCCTGCCAAAAGGACATTGCTGGAGACTGCAGCCTTGCTACTCTGGTCCAAATGCCCCAGACTGGCTTCTGAAGATCCTGATTTCGTCTGTAGATGTCATTGTGTCGATCCTATGGGAAAGGTCACATCCATCATTCATCTGACCCCATGCCCACCTCCTAACTCACCTGACTGGGTTTTTGTCAACATTGGGAAACTGTGCATTATGGAGAGAGGGTGGGAAAGTGGAACTAAGGGTTTTTATAAGATGTGAAATTCACAGTCTAAAAAAACTAATGGGTTAAAGGTTGCAGGAGGCAATGAGTCATAAGCGAGGGGTTTCTATTTACCATTAGAGAGCAGTGGTCCAGAAACTAGGTAGACATGGAAATTAAAACCTGAAAAGCATATATACCAATTAGGTGAAAAGAAAGAAAATGGAGAGTCAAAGTCTGGAGCAGGTAGATAAGAACTTGACATGGTCAAACTCCAAATGACAAGATGGCTGGTAAAGCTCTGGGCCAGTGGTTTGGGCCTAAGTGATCCTCCACAATCAAAAGCACAGGACAAGGTGGACAGGAGAACAGATATGAGTTTTCGACCGTCAAAGAGATCTTGATTCTAATCTAAGCAGATACTTTCTGCTGGGAAAAGAATCATTCCAGAGCACACACAGGCAAGTAGATGAGTAAGGCCATCTGACTAGTCTGGGGAGTTAAAAGTAACTGGCAGTTAAAGGTAGAGAGTGACTATCCACCTGGCTCATGGAAGACTATGGCACCGCGGTGTCAGAAGCCACCCTTACAATACAGGGATAATCAGAAAAATAGGACAATATGACCATATTCCCACCCACTTTCAAGGGGTGATCCCATCGACAAGCAGAAAAGTAGGTACACTGGTGTCAAAGGCCAGATTCCCCTCAAAACCTCTCTAAATTTGATGGGAAAAATTTACCCTGGCCATAGCTTACTAAGATAAGGGAACCTAACTGAACATCGAAGAGGAGCTGGCCAGGCAAGATAGGACTGAGCTGATAGAACTGAGCCTAAGAGATAGCAGCAACTCCCAGTCTAGGAATGGCAATTGCTTGGCAAATTTGCACCCACTTTCTACATTCAGGTTTACGGCACACATTGCTACCTAATCTCACCACTCCTTCCAGATGAGCCTGGGAATCCTTCTCAATACATAGCTCTTGACAGCCACTATTAATTGATAGGTCAACACTGGCACATGAGATTTAAGTATATTTGCCATCTATATTGCAATTAATTGCTAGAGCAACTACAGCCCAAGACTTCCTGAGGCCTCAGAGAACTTCTTCTGTGTTGACCTTACAACCTCAATCCCCAATGCCACTCTGTAGTCCACAGATGCTATCCGGGGCCCTGGGATTAAGGACAAAATCATCTTACTCACGTAAGCCTGCTACATAGATTCGCAGTAATTGACAGAGCCTACCCAACCATGCTTCCGCCTTGCATTTTGTGGTTAATCCTTCATGACCCATAACAATGACCTTAAGGTAATGTAACATGCAGCCAGAACCACTGCCCTGCTGACCCAGCCACAGTGGATAGAGTTTTAGGTTTTAATTCTGCAGGACCATTCCACATGCCGCTCATAATATTTTCCATTTTTCTAAAGTGATCCAATTTCCTGGGGAAATCATTCTTGAAAAAGTTATTACCTTCTTCGTAATTCTTCAGGTAAAATAGTTCCAGAGGCTGGTTGCAATGGCACCTTTCCAATTGAATGTATAAATCAGAAGGTTCGCCTACTTTAAAAGATTTCCTCTTATCAAATAAAAATCTTTCTTTGAAGAAAACTTGCTCTGGTCTCCTGGCCTGATTTACAAGCAATGTAAACAGACTGAAATACACTCCCTTTCTCATTTGAGGGTTCTCGAACAAATGAAAGCAGCTTGTTAAATAGAGAAATGATAGGGCCATTTTGCATGACTGTGCTGAAGAAAATTCTTTAGTGATAAGCTGCCTTATGTTTTCCCATAAGTTTAAGGCACAAGAAGCATCTATTTTTCCCTCCTTTAATTTAGATGGACCTTGATAATATTTGTCAGTTTAAAACTAAACCCAAAAGTAGACAGGTCCTCAGAAAGATATTATATAACTTTCAAAGTCTAGGAAAAAACAATTGTGAATTTTAGTATTTGAAAGCAAGTTTTAAAGGGAGGTGATTTTATTAAGAGTATTTGCTTCTATAAATGTAAGCAGTTTCACCTTATGGGAAAAGAAACTTCTGTTTCAAAGAATCAGAGTTACTGTTTCACTTCATTGTTTTGCTTTTAGACAAAGTCCTACTAGTTCTCAAATAGATCCCGAGTGCTATAGGACTCTCTTCTAAAGTTAATGGTCCTTACGAATTTAACTCAGTAGTATTTTGAGCACGATTCAAATATTTTCTAAACAAGCATAATAAAAATTAACTGAAGCCCATTCAATTATAAAACAACTGTTGAGAGCTTTGAGATGCTTTTTTAAATTTCTAGAGTGACGGTAAAAATTTTAAAAATAATTTCATGTGACAATCAGGAACTTACATAATTTTTTATTAAGACTTTATGAGGGAGTTTATTCCTGGGCTCTCTATTTTGTTCCATTGGTTTATATGCCTATTTTTATGCCAGTACCATACTGTTTTGATTACTATAGCTTTGTAGTATAGTTTGAAATCAGGAAGTGTGATGCCTCCAGCTTTGTGCTGCTGTCTTAGGATTGCCTTGGCTATTCTGGGTATTTTGTGGTTCCATACACGTTTTTTGATTGTTTTCTCTTTCTGTGAAAAATGCCATTGGAATTTTGACAGGGATTGTGTTGAATCTATAGATGAGTCAAAGAATATTTGACAAAGGAGCCAAGAATACTCAGTGGGGAAGGATAATCTTTTCAATAATGGTGTTGGGAAAACTGGATAATCAAATGTAAATAATTAAATTGGACCTGTATCTTACACCACTCACAAAACTTAGCTCAAAATGGATTAAAGATTTAAACATATGACCTGAAACCATAAAACTTCTAGAAGAAAACATAGGGAAGAAACTCCTTGACATTGGTTTTGGCAATAATATTTTTTGATATGAAACTAAAAGTGCAAGCAAGAAGAGCAAAAATAAACAAGTGGGGCAACATCAAACTAAAAAGCTTCGGCACAGCAAAAGAAACAATCAACAAAATAAAAAGATAACCTAAAAAATCAGAGAAAATATTTACAAACCATATATCTGATAAGAGGTTAATATTCGAAATATATAAAGAACTCATACAAATCAATAACAAGAAAAAACCCTCACAAACAATCCAATTAAAAAATGGGCAGAGAAATTGAATAGACATTTCTCCAAAGAAGACATACAAATGACCAACAGGTACGTGAAAAGATGCTCAACATCACTAATTATTGTGAAAATGCAAATCAAAACCACAGTGAGATCACTTCACACCCATTAAAATCGCTATCATCAAGAAGAGACAGCAAGTGTTGGCGAAGATGTGGAGAAAGGGAACCCTTGTGCACTGTCGGTGTGAATGGAAATTAGTGCAGCCACTAGGGAAAACAGTATGGAAGTTCCTCAAAAAGTTAAAAATAAAACTGCCATATGATCCAGCAATTCCACTTCTGGGTATATATCCAAAGGAAATGAAAACAGGATATGAAAAAGATATCTGCGCCCCCATGTTCATTGCAACATTATTTACAATAGCCAAGATATGGAAACAGCCTAAGTGTCCATCAATGGATGAATGGATAAAGAAGACGTGACATATATATATACAATGGAATACTACTCAGCCATGAGAAAGAAGGAAATCCTGTCATTTGCGACAACATGGATGGAATTTGAGGGGATTATGCTAAGTGTGATAAGTGAGAAAAAGAAAGAGAAATACTGTATGACCTCACTTATATGTGGAATCTAAAAAAGCCAAACTCATAGAAACAAAGCAGAATGGTGGTTACCAGGGGCTGGGGCTGAGGGAAATGGGGGAGATGTTGGTAAAGAGTACAAAATTGCAGTTAGATAATAAATAAGTTCCCAAGATCTAATGCACAGCATTGTGATTATAGTCAGCAATACTGTATTGTAAACTTCAAAGTTTCTAAGAGACTAGATCTAAAATGTTCTCACCACAAAACAAATAATAATTATGTGCCATGAAGGAGGTATTAGCTAACACTAAGGTGGTAATCATATTGCAATATACAAATGTATTAAATCAACACATTGTACACCTTAAACTTACACAATGTAATATGTCAATTATATCTCAATTTTTTAAAAAAGTCTTTATTGTTTTAGAGCAATTTTAGGTTCACAGCAAAACCGAGAGGAAGGTACAAAGATTCCCCATATATTCCCTGCCCTCACATATGCATAACTTCCCCAAGTATCAACACCTCCCACCACCAGAGTGGTACATTTGTTACAATTGATGAACCTACGTTGACACATCATAATCACTCAAAGTCCACAGTTTACATTAGGGTTCACTCTTGGTGTTGTACATTCTAAGGGTTTGGACAAATGTATAATGACATGTATCCATCACCACGGTATCATAGTGTATTTTCACTGCCCTAAAAATCCCCTGTGCTCCACATATTCATCCTTTCTCCTCACTCTCTGGCAAACACTGATCTTTTAACTGTCTCCTTAGTTTTGCCTTTTCTAGAATGTTATGTAGTTGGAATCATACAGAATGTAGCCTTTTCAGATTGCTTTTTTCACTTAGTAATATGCATTTAAAGTTCCTCCATGTCTTTTCATGGCTTGATAGCTCATTTCTTTTTAGCACTGAATAATATTCCGTTGTTTGGATGTACGACAGTTTATTTAGCCACTCATCTACTGAAGGACATCTTGATTACTTTTAAGTTTTTGCAATTACAAATAAGGCTGCTATGAATATCTATGTGCAGGGTTTTGTGTGGACATAAGTTTTCAGAACTTACATATGTTTAAAATGGAAAATAGTTGAAAGACTAGATTATTTAACATACTAATATTTGGAATACATCAGCTACATTGCTATTATACTTCTACTGATATAATTAAATTTAAAGGTAACACAACTTAGATTCTTCAAAGTTAAATGCTTGAATTAAGCTTCCTATTCTAGAAATAAAATAGAGCTGAGGTTTACCAGATTCACATGTCTAGTAACCTCAGCTATTCAAAGCCAACAAAAATCCCCAAGTAAGAAAACATGAAAATAGCTAAGAAGTAAAAGTGTATAGTTTCTAGGTCTTGTTGTTAATGATTATTTCACTAACCAGAGAAAAGAAGTAAAATTTTACACAACCCCCCCCACCTTGCCTAGGGAAAAGCAATAGTTAATGGATTAGCCTGGATAGCAAAATCCAGTCCCATTACAGCAACACTGAGAAGAATAGGAAGGGAAGGAGAGAGATCACAGAAAAACAATGGAAAGAGAGAAAAGCAGAGGGGAAAGAGGATCTATGTTATAAAAAACAAGAGTAGTAAACAGAAGACCTAGTGACATCTGTGATCAGAGACAGCAGATCACAAAGGAGACAAGAAGCACATACTAGTGGCCTGGGGGCTTACAGCTAAAGGGAAACCTAAGCTCACTAACTAACAATTGAGAGAATCACTGAGTTGGGGAGTCAGCAGGAAAAAAAAGAAAGAAGCAATGTGTCTGAGGTAGTCACTATAGGTTCATACCATATTCCAAACATTAATAATTTCCAAAGGTTTTGTTTCCAAAGTAAAATAATTGACATTTATAAAAACCTTGAATCAATCATATTTAAGAAAACTCTTTACAAAGGCAGTGAAGCTTGCAGTATATTTTAGTAAGATTTTCACTGTAAACAATCTTTTTAAAAAAATGTTTGGGGGATAGGAATTCAGTTCTCTGAAAAAAAAAATCACAAATCCATGACACTTAATACTCAGATCATGTAAGACAACTGAATGATTATTCTACATAAAAATTCCTCAAATTGTCAAATATTCTTTGAAGTAATGCTAATGGGTGAATACAGATGGCACTTTGGGTAGTTATTGACTGACATATTAGAGACAGTGTACCAGAGTGCTTAAGCATGAGAGTTCTGGAGCCAGACAGTCTAGGGTCAAATCCTGACTCTGCCACTTGCTCAGCTCTTCTTTGGTGACCTCATACTAAGTAACAATTTAGGTGAATTTCTTAATTGCTCTGTGCTTCAATTTCTTCACCTGTAAAATATAGACAACAAATGTTACCTACTTCATAGAGTGGCTGAGGGAATTAAATGAGATAAGACAGAAAAAGAATTAACACAGTGCCCATCATATAGTAAACAGTCAATAAATGTTAGAAATGATTCTCATTACACATCATTTGGACATGTCAAATAATCTGTCCATTTTTAGTCTCTCCTGATGCCAGTCCTTGCTACCTACTGCCATCACAGTGATTTTCTTAAAACTAACCTCCTAAAAAAGAGTTGGATTACTGTCTATGGTATAACAATCAAGTCTACATTTCTTGTCTTGAAATTTAAGGCACTTAATGTCCTCCCACAATTTGGTACCTTTCTCTCATAATCAATACTAATTATGTATTAGTATTATCTCCATTTTACAGACAAGGAAAGTGAGGCTCACTCAGTTAAGAAAAATATTGCCCTGTGAAATAGTTGTACAGCTTTAGTTCTGGTTCAGCAACCTGTAATACACCTTGAAGTTAAGCTAGACAGTAACTTTATTTTTGTCCCCAGATAATATTGCTTCCTCTCAGTCCACCAATAACTTCAAGTCATGGAGATGAATCTGAAAAAGGTCTAAAAACCCAAATGATTCTGTATTTTCCATTATCTCTGTATTTTTGGTTGGAGGTGGGGAAGTTTCCAAATCCTTCACAACCAACTTCATGCTTCTATACATTTAATAATATAAAATAGGAGGAGAATGATTTGAGGTAAAGGGAGAGTGAATGAAGAGGAGAAGAAATGGAAAGGGAGACCAAATAAAAACAAAAAGGAAAAGGAGGAAGGAAAAAGGGATGGACTAAAGGTGCTTCAATTGTTTTCTGGTATACATTTTCGTTTGTTTTTCTGAGAAGAAATAGGCAAAAAGGTGTAAGTATGCACCCATAACAGTATCTTTCACAAGAGGGCACTGGTACACAGGATGACAAGATGAATATAAGTACATGTACCTCAGAGCAACAGAAGGAAGGTAATTTCCTCACTGTTTGGTGCTTGCTATTGAGCCATTGTCATTATGCATTTCACATCTGTTGTTATTCAGAGTATGTTCTGGGGCACTTGGAGAGTAAAATCTTTATCTGTCTTCATACCGAGACGAAGACCAGGCCTTTTTAGCCCCAGATAGAAAATGAAACAAAAAACATAAATACTGTATTGCCCAAGAAAAGCTGGGCACCATAAACTGTTATGTGAATGGCTGATATTTCAGAAGGATTTTACAAAACCCTTTCCTTCACCTGTATTTTTTATATTAAGACAACAGTTTCACAGTTACCTAACCAAATCCACAAAAATTGTATTCATTGCTAGATCTATTGGAGGTCCTTTCTGAGCATTCTAACGCAACTCAATACAATAGGCCTGTAATAAAATATAATAGTGGTTGTTTTCTTAACTCCGTTCATTCTTCAGACTAGAAGGCCACTGGAGAGGCCATCAATCAAGCTTGAGCAAGATTCCAAGTTGGAAGTCAACTCTGATGGGAAACAAACACTGAACCTAAATTGGGAAACTCTCAAGGATGCAATTTTGCCTGTGAAACTACAAATGATCCTAATAGAAAGGAGGGAAGGTGGTGGTGCCTAAATAAACAAATGTCATCGCACAAGTAGCTTTCCAATGAATTATTTTAGAAGGACCTTTCTTAAAATGGGAAGAAAGGAGAGGCCACTATAGAATATTTATGTATTTGAAGCATAAATAACATTCTCTAAAATATAGATTTCCCCCACGAGTACTGTTTGATTGCAGATTTCTTGATAAAGTGCATCCAGGGATTCACTAAGCAAAGCAAAGGGTGCTGTTCATCTCATCTGAAATAAAAATAACAAAGAACAGGGACTGGAAGCCATGGTTTCTTGCTCCAAAGCTCATGCTTGTTGCTTTGCATTCTGCATGCTTCTTGCAATGCAGAATGAATGCATTGTCATATAGTTGAGAAAAGTGAATCCAATTTTATTTATGTTTATGTTTCACAGAAATTGATACATTTAAAATATACAACTATTAGAACCCTGTTCATTGGAAGACATAACAGGTTATGACTATACTTTAATTTTGTATTGTTTCTATTTTGACAACGATGCTAAGGAATTCTGTTTGATTTTTTCCATTAGCAAGAAACGCATAATTTTCTGAATAATTGATTTACTGGAAGTTTTAATTATGTAGAGGGTTTCACCACTTTTAACCTAGATAGGAAGAGCTTTTTTAAAAACAAGTTTTTTTCTAATTTAAATAGGTTTTTTTTCCATTTATAGAAGTCATGCACTGTTATTGTATACAATTTGGAAATGAGAATTTTAGTTCTTTTAAAAATATTTTTTCAGTCATGCCTCACTAATTATATTCATATTTTGGTTTTATGAAATTTGTGATGTCTTATTATACAGTTTTATAACTTAATTTTCGTTAACAATATATCATTGTCATTATCCATACTGCATAAAATATTCTTTGAAAATATGGCTTTTTATGGTTATAAGTTATTCATCAAATAATGTACCCTAATTTATTTAACCCAATCCTGCTGGTTAGAGAAGGATTTTTTCAGTGTTTCACATTTGAAATTATGGTATTATAAACATGCCTGTGTATAAGTATTCATGTAGAAAAGGAAACTTGACTTGGACCAGTGGGAACTGCTGAATCCCCTCAAAGAGAACAAGGTTACTGCCCTTTTGAAGTTGGATAAACAAAATTGCATTATTTTATTTTTTATTTTATTTTATTTTTTATTTTATTTATTTATTTATTTTTTCCCCCAGAGCCCCAGTAGATAGTTGTATGGCATAGCTGCACATCCTTCTAGTTGCTGTATGTGGGACGTGGCCTCAGCATGGCCAGAGAAGCCGTGCGTCGGTAGGCACCCGGGATCAGAACCCCGGCCGCCAGCAGCGGAGTGCACGCACTTAACTGCTAAGCCACGAGGCCGGTCCTGCATTATTTTAAATTATCTACCTACTACAAACAAAATCTACTTTGGGGAGGATTTTTTTTAATTCCATTTATTATTTTGAGATAATTGTAGATTTACATACAGTAGCAAGAAATAGCACAGAGAGATCCTATGTACTCTTTAACCAGTTTCTCCCCATTGTAGCACCTTGCAAAACTATAGTACAATATCAGAACCAGGACACTGTCGTTGATATAGTCAAGACACAGAACAATTCCATCAGCACAAGGATTCCCCATGTTGCCATTTTATATCCAAACCCACTTCCTTCTCCTCCAGTTCCCTCCTTAAATACTGGCAATCACTACGCTGTTCTCCATTCCCACAATTTGTCATTTCAAAAATATTATAGGAATGGAATCACATGGTATATAACCTTTTGGAATTGGCTTTTTTCATTCAGCATAATCTTCAGGAGATTCATGCAGGTTGTTGCATGTATCGATAGTTCATTCATTTTTATTGCTGAATAGTATTCCATAGTATGGATGTACAACAGTTTGTTTAACAATTTTCCCATTGAAGGATTGCTGTTTCCAGTTTTTGTCTATTACACATAAAGCTGCTGTAAACATTCATGTACACGTTTTTGTATAAATGTAAGTTTTCATTTCTCTGGGATAAATGCCAGGAGCGCAATTGCTGGGTCATGTTGTAGTTGCATATTTGTTGTTTTAAGAAACTGCAAAACTATTTTCCAGAGTAGCTGTACCATTTTACTTTCCCATTAGCAATGTATGTGTGATCCAATTTCTCCGTGTCTTTACCAGCATTTGATGTTGTCACTTTTTTTTATATATTCTAATAGGTGTGTTGTGATAGCTCATTGTAGTTTTATTTGCATTTCCCTAATGGCTAATGATGTTGAACATTTTTTTCATGTTCCTATTTGCCATCTGTATATCCTCTTCAGTGAAATGTCTCTTCATGTCTTTTAGCTGTTTTCTAGTTGGATTTTTTTTTTACTGTTGAGTTTTGAGGGTTCTTTATATATTGTAAGTACTAGTTCTTTGCAAACATGTGGTTTGCAAATATTTCTTCACAGTCAGTGGCCTTCCTTTTCATACTCTTATCACAGTCTATTGCAAAACAAAAGTTTTAAATTTTGATGAAGTCCAGTTTATCAATATTTCCTTTTATGGATTGTGCTTTTGGTGTCAAATCTAAGAACTCTGTCTATCCCTAGTACTAAAAATTTTCTCCTTTTTTTTTAAATTTTAAAGTTTGCAATTTACATTTAAGTCCATGTTCCATTTTATGTTAATTTTTTAATAAGGTATTAGACTCAAGTCAAGGTTCATTTTTTTTGCCTATGGATATCCAACTGTTCCAGCACCATTTGTTCAAAAGGCTACCTTTTATCCATTTACGTGCTTTCACATTTTTGTCAAACATCGGTTGGGCATATTTGTGTGGGTCTATTTCTAGATTCTCTATTCTGTTCCACTGATCTATGTGTCTATCCCTCCACCAATACTATACAGCTTTAGTTATAGTAGTAGCTACATAATAAATCTTGGAATTGGGTAGACTGATTCCTCTCACTTTATTTTCTTTTCAAAATTGTTTTAGTTATTCTAGTTCCTTTTCTTTTCCATGTAAATTTTATAGTAATCTTGCCAATATCTATAAAAAAATCTTGCTGGGATTTTGAAAAATTTAGTTAAACCTGAATATTAACGTGGAAAGAAATGACATCTTTATATATTGCATCTTTTAATTCATAAAAAGGTATGTCTGTGTATTTATTTAGATCTTTGATCTCTTTCATCAGTGTTTTGTAGTTTTTAGCATATAAGTCCTGTATATGTTTTGCTAGATTCCCACCTAAGTATTTCATTTTTATGAGCAATTGTAAATGTTAGATTTTTAATTTTGTTTTCCATATGTTCATTGCTAGTATATAGGAATACAATTAATTTTTATGTATTTATCATGTATCCTGAGACTTTGCTGAACTTGCTTATTAAATCTAGGAGGTCCTTTATCATTTCCCTGAGATTTTTAACATTGACGAACATGTCATCTTCAACAAGGGAGTTTTATTTCTTCGTTTGTTATCTGTATGAATTTTATTTCCTTGCTTTATTGTACTGACTAGAATTTCCAGAACAATGTTGAATAAGCATGGTGAGAGTGACCATCCTAGCTTTGTTTCTGATCTTAGGGCAAAAGCATTCACTCTTTCACTATTAAGTATTATGTTAGCTGTAGGATTTTTGTAGATGCTCTTCATAAAGTTGAGGAAGTGCCCCTCTAAACCTATTTTTCTGAGAGTTTTTATCATGAATAGGTGTTGAATCTTATCAAATGCATGCTTTTTACGTGCCTATTAAGATGATCATGTAGTTTTTGTCCTTTATTCTATTAATCTGGTGTATTATATTGATTAATTTTTGTATATTGAACACACTTGCATTCCTACAACAAAACTCATCTGGTCATGGTGTATAGGCCTTTTTATATGTTGCTGGATTTGGTTACTAGTATTTTGTTGAGGATTTTTGCATCTACATTTACAGGGTTATTGGTCTCTAGTTTTCTTTTCTTGTGATGTCTTTGTCAAGTTTTGGTATCAGGGAAATACCAATTTTATAGCACGAATGGGAAAGTGTTCTGTCCCCTGTTTTCTGGAAAGGATAGTGTAGAATTGGTCTTAATTTTTAAAATATTTAAAAGAATTCTCCAATAAACCCATCTGGAACTGGAGATTTCCTTTTGGAAAGTTTTTTTAAATCATAAATTTAATATATTTAATGGTTATAGGACAATTTAGATTATCTGTTTTATCTTGGTTGAGATTCTGTAACTTGTGGTTTTTAAGGAATAGGTCTATTCTCTAACTTGTCAAATTTATGAGCACAAAGTTATTGATAGTACTCTCTTATACTTTGAATAGCTGCAGGATCTGTAGTGATATCCCCAGCTCATTTCTGATACTGATGACTTGCATATTTTCTCTTTATATTTGACAGTCTTGCTAGAGATTTGTCAATTGTTTTGATTTTTTTCAAAGAACTAGATTTTCATTTCATTTATTTTTCTTTACTGTTTTTCTATTTTCAGTTTAATTGATTTCTGCTCTTATCTTTACTATGTCCTTCCTTCTTTGCTTTAGGTTTATTTTGCTCTTCTAGTTTCTCGAGGCAAGAACTTAGATTATCAATTTGAAATCTTTCCATTTTTCATCTGGTTCTATATCTTTTTTAAAATTCCATTAGAGACTTCCTCTTTGATTCATAAATTATTTATATTTGTGCTGCTTAATTTCTAAGTATTTAATGATTTTTCTTTGCCTTTCTGTTATTGCTTTCTTATTCAAGTTTGTTGTAGTCAGAGAAAATATCTGTATAATTCTTTTACATTTCTTGAGATTTGTTTTACTTCCAGGATATAGTGTATCTTGGTAAATGTTCCATGGCTGCTTGAAAAGAATGTGTATTCTGCTGTTTTGGGTGGAGTGTCTATATATGTTAATTAGATCCTTTTGGTTGATTGTTTTGTTTACAGAGTCTATATTCTTGCTGATTTTCTATTTAGTAGTACTAATAATTGTTGATACTTGGGTTTCGAATTTCCCAACTACAGTTGTGGATCTGTCTATGTCTCCTTTCAGCTCTATCAGCTATTGTGTCATGTACTTTGAGGCTCCATTGTTTGGTTCATACACATTTAGGATCATTATATTTTCCTGGCATACTGATCTTTTTATTAGGATGTGATGCTCCATTTTGTTTTATATATAATTTCCAGAGCTTTTACTTGTTTTTAGCAGGAGGAATAGGGAAAATTATATCTATTCATTGTTCCTGGAACAGAAATTTCAGAACTTACTTTTAAAAATGAATATGTTAAATTAACTTAAATTATAGGTTATCTCAAAAAAATCAGCAACTAATTTTTTAATTTCCATTAGTTGTTTTCAAGGTAACTGATGAAGGAAATCTACTACTACAAAAAGCAAGGCTACATCAATATTCCCAAAGGTGCAGAAAGAGGTATGTTCAACTTGTCACACACACATTGTAAATTTCAACAAAAATGAGAAATAATCTAAATTTAAGGTAAAAAGTAAAGGATTGCTTAAATAGTTTATAGCACATCCATGGTTGATATTTAGCCAGCATGCACAAATGTGGGTAAACTGATTGGTAAAATATTGAGATAATTTCAGAAAGCTTGTTAATAGTTTCTGCCTTGATGCTCATACCAAGTACACCCCTCTAGCACTCTGGCCCCAAGACACCTTGAAGCTCCACACAATCTAACAACTAAAAACTTAAGACTTGTGTAGCAGGGGGATTCAGGGCCATGCTTTACTACTATGACTGGTGCCCGTTTTGATTGGTTAAGTCTCATTTCCTACCAGGTATTAAATATTCTGTATATCACTCTTTGGTCCATACATACCACAGAATACCATACAGCTATTAAAAATGAATAAGGGGAGCTCCAGGTAAGCATGGCAGATTGAACAAATATATTTATCTTCACTCACTCCTGAAACCTCAGTAAAATGACAGCAAAGAATTTTAAAAGTCATAAAACCCAAAAGGACAAAAAGAACATGAGAAGAGATGACAGCAGAAGAGAAATGTCAACACAAGTTTTGCAAGCTGGAAAGCAGATGGACAGGTGTTAACTGATTTAGCAGCGTTGATAATACTGAAACCCAAGCCTGAAACTGGGAAAAAGCCAAAAAAATGCAAGGCAATCCAAGCTGCAGAACTTCAGATAGTCTTAGGATTTGGAGGCACCAAGAACCTCTAGAGGCAGGGTTGTGGGTAGGACTGAAAAAAGAAAGATAGATTGGCAGTTGGTATGACAGTATACAGCTCCTACTCCGAAGTTCATTCGTGCACTCCACGGAGTAACTTCCCTTCGACAATGCATGTAGAAGACTGGAGGTTTTCTCTTGCTGAAAGAGTTTATATGGCTAAGAACTGGGGTGAGTTATCACACTGAAAGTGAGGACGTAAAATCTGCATATCAAATAGTGCAATCTTCAGTTTCCACCCACTCCATATCCCGGAATATCAGCAGTCAGGCTTATAACACCTTATAGGAATTTGAATATTTCTCTCTGTGGAAACTAAATTGTCCAATAGAAAAAACCTAAAAATACTGACATTTTGGAGAACTCTAGAGAAAAAGTTAAGTTACAACCTTCTCAACTTAGAAGAAAATGTACCACATGACTGTGCCTATTCATATACAAAGAACAGCTAATCAGCTTCTTAGTCTCTTACTGTTTTATATAGACAGGCCATCAAGAACAAGGTATCAAGAAAAGAGGGATAAAAACAATTGAACAGAAAAGTGAACTTTTAGGAAACAGAGACAATGTAGGGAACAGAAGAAAACATTAAAAAGACATCTTTCAGAGAGATGAGAATATACAGTATTCATTAACAATTGGCTCTAAAAAAAGAAAAAGGTTTTGGAAGTTAAAAATAAGATAAAATACAGAAACTTTGGAATATAAATTGGAGAAAACCTCCTGGAACCTAGAATAAAAAGAAAACAGGGAGAAGAGATGACTTGGGGATCAATCTAGGTTGTCTAACATTGGGATAATAACATTTAAAGAAAGAATAGAGAAATGGAAAACAGAAAATTATCCAAGAAATAAAGCAAGAAAATTTTCTAAAACTGAAGGACGTGGGTTTCCTGACTAAAAGAGCCCACCAAGTGCCTAGTATAATGAATAAAAATAGATCACACAAGGGCACATCATAGTGAACTTTCAGAGCACCATGGAATCAAAGTGGCAATGTTGACTCAACAGCAGAACTGGAAGCTAGAAAGCAATGAACCAGTGCTTTCAAAAGTTTGAGGGAAAATTATTTGCAACCTAGAATTCTATACCCAGCCAAACTTAATGACAGAATAAAGGAATTTTCAGATATGAAACTCTCGATGAACAATTTTCTCTCTCAAATAGCCTTGCACGGAAAGTTCTAGGAGGTTGTGTTCAATCAAAATAAAGGAGTAAACCAAGAAAGAGGAATAATGTGTGGAAAATGTATCAAGAAGAGTTTTCAGGGCTTTCTCCAAGAAGCTGTGAAACCTCTACAAGTCTCCCTCCCACCAATGGTTCAACCAGGTAAAAACTATTTTAAAGAGAACATTTGGTGGGCAAGGTTTAATAGGTTTGCCTTGATTAAAAGATAAACCTCCAAAAATGCTAGGCAACAGGAAGTTTTTCAAGGAAAGCTTTTCAAAAAATGGCAAGAAGAAATCTAAAGAAGTTGTGAAAGGAGGAAGACAATACAGAATTGTATTTTTGCCATCCACATAAAGAATATCCCAACCAAGGTAGTCATGCAAGTTACTCTGGTGGATGGATGGCAGCATGGCAATCAGGCAGTCTAACTTTACCTAGAAGTCACACATAAAGGCTGACTTTCAGGAAACTAGGGAAGCAGGTAAAGTTTGTGTAAGCATTCAGCCACTTCTCTTTTCCCTGCCTACATTCAAATGTCTTATGCCAGCATGCTTCCCTTGCCTAGCCAAAATTTACTTTAAGCAGACTTGTCCTCCACTTAAACCAACATCGAATCTTGCAGATCTGCCATCCACCTTAGCCAATGTGAAATCTTGGTCTTGCCAGTCCCTTTCAGGTAATTATCAGAGGTCTGCTATAAATAAGTGTGTGCTAAGATGTTAATGACAGATAACAGATTCATATACTACCCATCCAGAGATATTGGCATTTCAACAGACTATTCATGGAGACCAAAACCTTCTAATTTCAAATGAGCTACTGAGAGGAATATTTCTTAAAGGTAGGAGTCCTCAAATTTCACAACATACACAACCAACTAATTAACCTATAGACAAAACTATCTGGAAATCGGTGTCTGAGATGATGTCAATGTATTTTCTGGGACCTGGTTATTCACAAAGTCATGGTGAACTATAAATTGCCCCCCCAAATAATAAGTAAGTCAAAAAAAAAAGAAATGTTTTTCAGATTATCACATGGTTATTCTGGCTTGGGGTGAGGAAAGCCTTGAAATGATTTTAAACATGATCCAAGAGATGTTAGAGGCTAATGAATTTGGCACTAAAACATGCCCCCAATTTAAAATTCAATATGTTTAGAATTAAAACACTGAGAGATGATCAAGTCCACTTAAAACTGCTTTATATCAAAATGATATATTGTAATCTGACACAATGAAATGTCTGAAAAGAAATATAATGTTATTACAATAGAAGATACAAAGGAATTGTATGCAGTCAATTCATTTATATTGGTAATCCAAATCACATTAAAACATGTAGGCCAAGGTAATTGGCAACAGAATCATGCCCAGAATAACACTTGAGTCATATAAGGTCATTCTGAGCAAACGTACTGGACAATTCCATAACTTTGAAATCTAAGGAAAGTGATAGGGGACTGAGAGATTTCAGTAAACGCAGCAAGTACATATCTCCTATTCAGAGCTATCAAATTCGCATTGTGAACTTTAGCACAAATCTCACTGCAACTCAGGGGACATGTTCCAATTCTGGTAATAGCATTTACTGAAGTGTTCTGAGGACTTCAGCTAAGTCATATCTAAGTCAAAGAGTTAAATATAAGTTAGGGCATAAGGAAGAACATGAAAATAAATACATTTGGATATATAAGGTGAGGATATCATTTAAATACTTTGCAATGTACGATAAGGCCAGGAACTCACTTTGGTATGCTGGGTACAGTGGCAAGAGCCCAATACTCAATGCCACATTCTCTGAGGGGCAGGAGGCAACGATGCCATAACATTCCACAAATGTCCTTTCACACGGTAAAAATATTTCTGACAGTCACTCTGCCCAAATCTTCCTATTCATAACACTGTCAGCTGGTGTGTCACTCACAGTGACAGGAAAGGAGAGAGGGAAAGATGAGTGTGGTGAAGAAGATGGTAGGAGGTAAATCACTGCACGGTGAACAAGCAAGAGGCACCTGAACTGCCCATTGTCACGCAGATGGCTGACACACTCCTGACTCAAAGGGATAAGGGGGAAAATATTCCACCTGCCTCAGGGAAACGGGTAGTCCCAATATGCAAATGATTGCAATTCAAAAGAAAGGCATGAAATCCAGTTGAATTAGAGTGTCAAAAATGGTAAATCCTGAAGGGATCTTGGTGGGAGGGGCATTTCATCCAGTGATTTTTTTTTTTTTTTGCCATGGTAGCCTAGCTTCAAATTGAAACTTCCACAGAAGTTCAACATGTTAAACAAGTCAGAAAGACCTATTTTAATTGAGAGGGCCGTCTAGAACTCCCCGCTCATTCCCTATAACCACCACAGTCATGTCTAAGACATCCCTAAGGAATTCCAGGACTCTGCACCACACCCTTGGATAATGACATCTCCAAGCCCCAAATTTTTCTGCCCAAGGTCTTCCATGGTGAGTTAGTGTCAATCTGGATATTTCCCCAAGTTTCTTGACTCCTAAGCCTATGCACAATTCCCAGCAACACATTGCCTGCCTCATGTCATGTAGCCCTCCTTAGTTTCCCCAAATGAGCACATGATATTGTTATCTCTAATTCACTGAGCAGCTTCAGCAAATCAGAAAAGCTTTACTGTAAGGAAATATTTAGGGATATAGGTTATACATAAATGTAAGTGATGTTTATTTCAAAGAATTTTTCACAATCATAGAAACCAACTATAGTCAGTCTTAAATATAAGTATTTGTTTTTACATTCTGCTACAGTATTTGTTTTTACATTCTGGCGAAATAGGTTACTTGACCCCATGCAAGTATTTGTTTTTACATTCTGGCGAAATAGGTTACTTGACCCAATGCAAGCTTTCAAAAAACAAACTATGTTTACTTTTTCCTGATTAGCATATGAGTTGACATTCTGTGGCATTTTCAGAAAGGATTCATGATGTGCAAACTGAAACATTGTTTTTTTAGGTATGTATAAAATAGGTGATTTTTAGAAACAATTGTCTTTGTAGAAAAGATATTATAAAAATATTTGTTCCATATTTGGTCACACTAAGCTGTTATCTATGTAAAAATGTGTAACTAGCTGTGAAGTTAATAGTCTTTATTTACAGCAAACCCTAGAGCCTTGCATTTAAGTACCACTGTTTCAAGAGAAAAAAATCGAATAGGTTTGCTTTAGGGCATCTTAATGACAAAAACAATCTCATTGTTTCATTTCAGACTCTGCCACTCATAAAAGATGCAACAGATCAAATCCAGAGAGATGTTTTTCCCCTTGCCATGACCATGTAATAATGGTCTCTTAGACACAGAATCGATTTGACTGATTTTGCTTTTGCCTCTACTCTCCTGTGTTCTTTCTGAATGACCGTCGCTTGGCCTGTGATCAGGAGTTTCACAGCCACAGGAATTACTTTTCTCTGGAAGCTGACCTTTTTTTGTTTGAGATTTGTTTTTAAACAACCTTAGAGAAGTTTGTGGTTCTTCTGCTCTGGGTTCTTTTCTTTCATTTTTTGAAGCACCTTCATATTCTGCTTTAGATCTGTTTGGTTTTGAAGAAAGGTGACAAAATGACCCAGGAGGGTAGGCATTCACATCCACAGTTGTCGGAGAATTTTTGTTAGCTCTGTGATCTCCATCTATCCCAGCTCTACTACTCCATTCTGGATGGCTTTTGTTACTTCTACAGGCTAGGCAGGGTGCTTAGTTCTTTTCCCACCTAATGTGCCTGACGTGTGGAAAGTCATTTTACTTTTGGTTCAGTCAAGATAAGGTTGACTCATTGTAGCTAGAGCCTTTCTAAAGAAAATTAAAGAAAAATAAAGCAAAGTCAGAAATATGGCAAGAGACAACATCTCAGAGCAAACTTGTTATTCTAACTTCAAGTCCACTTCAGCTCAGTTTGGCTAGTGCGATTTCAAATGAAATCTCCGTTTCTTCCCTTCACCTCACTCTTTCTAGGAAAAAAAAAAGAGTATGTTAGAATAACCTGGGCCGGCCCCGTGGCTTGGTGGTTAAGTGAGCGCGCTCCACTGCTGGCGACCCGGGTTCGGATCCCGGGCTCGCACCGACGCGCTGCTTCTCTGGCCATGCTGAGGCCGCGTCCCACATACAGCAACTAGAAGGATGTGCAGCTATGACACACAACTATCTACTGGGGCTTTGGGGGGAAAAAATAAATAAATAAAATCTTTAAAAAAAAAAAAAAAAAAAAGAATAACCTATTCAGACTTTTAATCTGGAGTAGACTTGAGTTGACGTCACTTTCAGATGGGCAGGATCCTTAGTTTCTCATAGAACATATTTCCCATTCTTTTCTGGACAGCAGTCCTCCAACTCATCCTCTCTGACCCTTGCTTATGCTAGACTTCCACTTGGCAGATGCCTGAGCTCTCTTGAGTCCTACCTCACTCCGGCCTTACTTAGTTCTTGGTGCTTTTCAAAAGGAAGGTGAATTCATATTAGGTCTCAAAGATTTCTCCCTCAGTTGCAGGTTGTCAGTCACTGACTTTTCAGTTACCTCTTACAGATCTCCTTGGAGAGCTCTCTGACTATAGTTTTCTGACTCATTTCTCTCATTCTTGTTCACTTCATTTAAGACAGATTCACCAACCACTTAACTTCCTCTCTTAATGTTCTAGTCATGGTAGCCCCTTCAAATTATCAGAGACTCTTTACCTCTTTCTTTTAGATGAAGCTCTGCGCTCTTTTCAGGAGTACCCACTAAGTACCTTAATTCATTTGCAGAGTTGAGATCACTGGCATGGTGATGGATAGTCAGGACATTCCAGGTTACCTGGTTTCTCCATGTCCCCAGGGGGCAATCTTCCAGAAACCATGACTACAGTTTTATAATGCCAAAAATTCTTTACACTCTCACTAAATATAACAATTTCTAACAAAGCTAATGTTTCTACATAACCACATTTGTCATTCTACTGAAATTATAAGAAGTTACCTAAGTATTTATTCATTCAAACTATTTTGTTATGACATAAATAGCTGGATTGCAAAAAGAAACTGGTAGAAAAAGTCCACCCAGAGAGAATTGGTTAGTGTGGTTGCATATCATAGTATTTCCTTCTCAACTCTTTGATCTATCCTTTCCTTGGACAGGCTCTACAGAACTGAATCCAGAGTGAACTGGTCAAAAAGTAATGGTACCCTTCATTACTTATTCACAAATACGCATAACCAAAATATAAATAATATGTGAACTTTGCCTTCAAAATAGAAGCTAGATAGCTAAGAAATGCAACTTTCAGTAGAGTATTTTTTTCTGTTTTGTGAGGAAGATCAGCCCTGAGCTAACATCCGTGCTAATCCTCCTCTTTTTGCTGAGGAAGACCCGCTCTGAGCTAACATCTATTTCCAATCCTCTTCCTTTTTTTTTTCCCCACAACCCCAGTAGATAGTTGTATGTCATAGTTGCACATCCTTCTAGTTGCTGTGTGTGGGACGCGGCCTCAGCATGGCCGGAGAAGCGGTTTTTTGGGTGCACGCCCCAGATCCGAATCCGGGCCGCTAGTGGAGCGCACGCACTCAACCGCTAAGCCACGGGGCCGCCGATCAATAGAGTATTATGGTTAACATATTTCATAGGCAAAGATAAAGAAGCATGTTGTCCTAGTTTATTAGCTAGTGTAATACTATAAAAACATATATATAATTTTTAAAAGAGAACCACTATGGATATAGTGTGAGTACAATAAAACATGGTAGTTCGAAATTAAAAATTTTTTTTTTTGCCTTTTAAGGGCTAATTTGGTTATTTGGGCATACCTTTCACCAGCCAGAAATTATCAGCCAACTTCTCCCAATATCCATGCTTCCCCACCTCTATCCATTGTCCACACTAAAGTCAAATGATCATTTTTAAAATGTAAATCTGATCGTATGACTCCTCTGATTAAGATCCTATAATGGCTTTTTTTTAATTTACAATAAAATGCAAATTCTTTAACATAGCCTTATGTAATCTGGTCCCTGCCTACCATTCCCACCTCATCTCATGCTACTGTCCAGCTCTCTCTCTCCAAGCTCCAGCCACAATGACCTTTCAGTTACTTCAGCGTGCGTTACGCCTTCGTAGAGATGTTCTTTCCTCATAGAACGCTCTTCCAGCCATCCTCTCCATAACGGCCCCATCTCAATTTTCAGATCTCAGTTTAAATATTGCCTCCTCAGAGAGGGCTTCCCTTTTGCTCAAGCGAAACAACCAAATTAAAGTATGCAACTCCATTTGTAATTATAGATCTATTTGGCCATTTAAATGTCTATTGTCTGTCTCCCTCAGACTGAAAGCTTCCTGAGAGCAGAGAACATGTCTATCTTGTTGTAACAATGTAATATCTAGTATAGAACCTGGCACATAGTAGGCAATCAATAAATATTTCTCCATTAAATAAATGATAAGCAGATAATTTGTTGCCAAAATTTATAGTTTTCTTTAAATAGGGAAAATAAAACAAAATTAGCCAGCATAAAGGATCTGATTTCATTCATAGTTATAAACTTGAGTGCAACTGTAGAATGTTTTTGAAAGAAACAAATATAATTTTAGATAGTATCAACATCAAATATTTCTTGATACTTTTGATTTACAAAAATAAATATAATGCAAACCTTTTTTAAATGCTTTCTCTTTAATTTAGTGCTTATTTATTAAGAATAATTGCCTTTTCCTATACAGACATAATTTCCTATATTGTAAATAATTTTTTTCAAAGGCACATATTTGGTCCTATACATATTGTAGATTAAAGGAAAGGATCTGAAAATGGTGTCCATTTGTCTCTTTTACTTTTAAAATGAAGCCTGCCAAAGATGACTATGATGCTACATTAATAGATGTGCTAATTGGAGTAACTACCCCAAAGAAATAAAATCTTGAAATTACATTTTAAAAGATTCTTTAGATTAAAGGGTAGGAATGGTGAAATACCTCTGTTTTAACCTGAAACCTACAAAAAGAAAAGAAAATCTAGACGTAGTGCTAACCTTCTAAATGTCTAAGGCTATCTTCCAAAATAAGCAATTCAACCCTGGTTGCATATACATTCACTAAAGAAGGAGAAGGAAGCATTAGAAGAAATCCTTGCCCATGAAAACTATGCCCACTAACTTTCCCTAGGAGCTTACAGACTGTCAAGGACTTGGACTTTTTGGCAACGTTCCCTTCAAAATAATCCAGGAGCCCAGCAGGAAAGCAACAGCTGCCACCACACAAATCCTTTTATCACTGTGCTAACACAGGTCCAAATGGCACATACCTGAACTTGTGGTGAAACATACTAAGCTCTATTTCACTATTTTGGTGCTCTATAGTCTGTTATATTTATTTGTTGGTTTTTAAAAAAGTCTGCATATGAGTACCATACTGTTTTAGTAACCATAGTTTTTGAACTAGGTTCTATTGTTTGTTAGAGCAAGTCTTCCTTATTAGTCTTCTTTTTTCAGAAAATACATGTTATTCTTGGCTATATATTCTTTAAAATGGAGTTTAGATTCACTTTATCAAGGTATGAAAATAATCCCTGAGATTTTTATTGTAGATTTTGTTAAAAGCATGCATTAATTTGAGAGGACTTAACAACTTGAAAATTTTTGTATTCTCATCTATTTTTCAAGTGTTTTTTGTATAGTTTTCTCCATATAGGTCCTGCACATTTCTTATTGAGATTATTCCTAGATGTTTTCTATGTTTTGGTGTTATAGTAAATGGACTCTCCACTGTGTTTTATAACTGGTTACTGAAATGTTTAGGAAAACTGGTAAACCCTTAAACTCTCATTCTAGACATATTTCATTCAGATCCTCTTGGGTTAGGAAATCATCTCATTTGCAGATATTAATTGCTTTCCCTGATTTCCAGAAGTGACGTCTCTTATTTCTGTTTCCTGCTTTATTGCACTGGCTAGGAAATTTTTTTTAAAAAATCATAATGGTGATGGCAGGTCTTCTTATTTTGTTCCTGATTTTTTAATAGGAATACATTTATGCTTTACCATTGTATATGATGTTAGCTGTTGATTTAGGACAGATATTTACTATCTCTGTAAGGAAAATATATGATATTCTTTGTGAATTGAGATGTCTTCCTTACTCTTTTAATCTTCTCCATGTTGTTCCAAATTTAGCACATATGCTGCAGAAGATAGGACCGCATTACTCTTAAAACTGGCCTGTCATATTTAAATGTCTTTTTAAACATTTTGAGGGGAAAGGTCAAAGCCTGTTTTAAAAGCAGTCTGCGTTAAAAGTAGGGATAGTGGAGGTCTGTAGCAGATTGGAAAATATTAAGCAACCTGAAGCATTATAATAATGAACGCTCTTTCTGTGGATATGAGCCATTCATCCAGAAGAAGGGGAAGTCAATTGAATGTATTGGTAACTTGGTTTCCACAAGAAGCTTTTCTCTGATTAGAGGCAAGGTATTTAGGAGGAAAATAAACACCAAGGAGAGAGAACCAGAAAGCCTTTTTTGCTGTGAGTATTAAAGAAAAGAAGGCAGAGAACTGCTACTGCCCTCCAAATCTAATTAGCAGCACTAAGAAAGTGAGTTGTTTCCAGAAAGGCTAGAAAAGATAGTTAACAGCTTTTGACACCTGTGGGAGAAAGAAGGAGGCAGATCTTGGAGATATGGCCATTGTTAGTTTGAGGATTGTTAGTTAAAGTAGTAGCTAAAGAAAACTACCAGCACTCATCAGAATGCTGTGAAAATAGACTGCCATCCCTTTTCAATGCCTGGAAGCATTGTAGCTGAGAATGGTAAACGTTTTCTTGAACAGAGAAAGAAACACCAAGCTTTACTTAAGGTGATTAGTAACAGTTGAGCTTGGTGAAAAAAGAGGCCAGCCTAAGTAGTGGTAGTATTTTTTTTTATTTCATACATATTATATATCTAGATTTATACCCACTTGATACAATGAATATTAAATGTTTACTCTGCTTTCTTTCCCTTTTGTGTACAAGGTCTTTATTCATTCTAACTTAAAATATAATATTTCCATAACACATTTTGGTATTTAGAAGCATTCTATCACTCTATCTGTATATAAACTATTGTTGCTTGTAAGAGAAATAAGCATTTTTAAATATTACAATTTATAAGTTTAAGAATGTTTATTAACATTGCCTACCCTTTTGTACTATTTGAATTATTTTTCATGTAGGTGTTACTTTTTCAGTTTAAAAAACTGGTCCATTTAAAAATATATTTTACAAATAATATATATTCATTGAGACAAATTCAAAAATAGAAAAGCGTATAGAGTGAAATTTGAAAGTAGCTGCCATACTCTCCCCACTACCCCCAGGTAGCAACTGTTAGGGTTTTGCTGTGTATTCACTGTTAGCGATTTGCTGTATTCTTTGAGACTTTTTCCTATGCATATGCAAACATACAAACACAAAGACTTTTTTTTTCAAATGTGACCATACTATAAAGATTTTCTGCAATTTGCTTTTTTCCCCATGTAATTGATATCTTTCCATATGTACGCAGCAATTTTAGACATAGTCATATTTTTGTAGAAAAAGCAGAAGAACCTAAGTTCCTACTTTTTTTCTGTTTTAGGTTAGCCCTGTCTGGGTAAACTTCACAATTGTACCAAACCTGTAAACCCAACTTAACACCATCCACCTGATGGCAGCTACTGGAATTGTTAGACAAAGTCACAAAGTAATGACACTCATATTTTACATGCATCAGGGTTATACCACATAATTGTCTTCCCACTCAGTCCTGGGAGGATGATTTATAAGTTTCTTGAGAGCAGGACTATGAAACTGAGAGAATAGACTTTCCCTTCTGAGGACTACTATGTCTCTCAATGATACACAACAAATTGCCTGTTAACAATTCACTAACACAATACAGTTGTCCTTATAAGCAGACCAGGGAGAGAATACATAAGCCCTTGTACCAAGGATAGCTCAGCCCAGTGGTTTTCAAACTGTAGTATGTACCAAAAATCACCTGGAGGGCTTGTTAAAACACAGACTGCTGGGTTCCACAGCCAGAGTTTCTGATTCTCAGGCTGGGGCCCAATAACCTGCATTTCTAACAAGTTTCCAGATGATGCTGCTCCTCCTGGTCCCAGGACCACTTTTGAGAACCACTGTCTCAAAGGAAACCAACCTTCGTAGTGGGCATTCATTTCCCCACATATTTGACTTAAGACAAATGTCACAGAATTGAATTCACCAAAAATCAAAAAAGTAGACCCAAACTAGAATTTCCATATAAAGTGTTCCTTAATCACTAGCTGTTGAAACCTAACTGTAGTGAGAAATGTTGGAGCCCTCATCTCTATTCCCTGGGTTGAAAATACAACTCCTTTTTTTTTTTTCAAATCTTCTTACCTCCAACTTAGCTAGCTCCCCCAATTAAGGTTGAACAGATGCCATCTGAGAGCCATCACTTTTTTGAAACGTATTGTAACCGTAGAGTGAACAATAGGAGCTTAAGAATGGTAAATAGCATATTTCTGCTCAGACTAAGTAGAAGATCCTGGTAAGAAATGGAGTCTTTCAAAGGAAGCCTTTCTTCACTGCCAACACTAATCTAGGCTCTTCTACTCTATTGTCCAACATTCATCTGAAGAACTATAATGAAGGGGTAAAGAAGACTAGGCTCCAGTCTCAGCTTCACACTTCCTGCCTGTGTCATCTGACCTCTCTACCTTCAGTTTTCTCATCCATAATATTAATACAATAATAACATCTTGAAAGGTTATAAGGATTCAATGGGACAATGTGTGTAAATCACTTAGCATAGTACCTGGCATATAATAAATGTTAAATAAATAGATATAGCTACTAATACTTCTACTTCATAGTAAATAATTGGAATAGAGAATCAGGTTCCTGGCTATATCTCTTTCTTTCAACACAACCATAACTAACAATGTGCCATTAAAATTATTTTAGCTTGAGTGTTACATGATCAAATTTGTTAGTTGAATGATCTGTGTGACTGCTGTATGGGGAATGAATTATAGGTACTCAAAGATGAAAGTGGGAAACTAGCTAGGAGACTATTGCAGTAATCAGGGTGAGAGATGGTGGTGGCTTGGACCAGAGTGATGGCAATGGAGGGGAATATGAGAGTAACATGAGAGATTTTGGAGGTAAAAACAGACTTGTGAATGAATTAGATATTAGGAAGATGGAGAAATATAAAATAGCTCTTTTTTTTCTGCCACAGGCAATTAAGGGGATTGTGATATCATTAACAGAAATGAGAAAGAAGCAAAGGTTCATGGGACTGGGAATGGAAGCAAAATGATGGGAGTTGAGGACAGTCCTCCATGGGCCAAAACAGCCCTGCATGTCATTGCCCAGTATGCCAGACTGTAAGTCCTAACCATCGTCTGACCATGAGTGTTTTCCGTAGCTAGTCACATAAACGATGAAGCAGGTCAAGGCATGGCTACCGTGTAACTACTATGCAACTGCTTGCTCTCTGTAGTGAGACATTGGCTTGTTTACTGCTTGCTACAGAACGTGTGGAGCCCTTAGTCCTGGGCTCCTCAGGTTGCAGTGCAACTCATTGCAGGCATAGCCATCAACTAGGCCCATTGTGGCACTACACCGGACTTAGGGCAGGGGAAAGAGCAGTACCATGTGAATGCTCCTGCTTGCTGTGCTGTGAGTAATTGACATGCTCTAATTCAGGAATCAGAAAACTTTTCCCGTAGAGGGCCAGAAAGCAAATATTTTAGGCTTTATAAGCCATCTGTAACAACTACTCGATTCCGTCATTGTCGCATGAAAGCAGCCCACAAACAACATGTAAACAAATGAGTGTGGCTGTGTTAAAGTCAAACTTTATTATGGACACTGAAAGTTGCCTGTCATATAATTTTCATGTGTCATGAAATATTTTTCTTCTTTTGATTTTTTTAACCATTTAAAATGTAAAAATAATTCTTAACAAAAACAGGTGATGGGCTGGATTTTGCCAGAGGGTATAGTTGGCTAAACCCTTCTCAGAAAAACTGACTCAAGTTGTCTACTTTTGACACCTATGGCACTATGACAAGCCAATACATTTGCTTGCTTAGTCATCTCTTTTGGAGTTTTATTCTTCCTTGCTATTCCCTATGAGACTGGGATTCTTTTCTCACAATGGAATACACTTTGAACATGTTTAGTTTGAGGTACCTCTAGGAGTATAAGACATTCAAGTGGAGATACACATTCCCGTCCTTAGGAAAGAACTCAGAGATAAAGATATATGTACATTTGAAAGACATTAGTCTATAGGTGGTAGCCAAAACAAAGAGAATGGCTGAGTTTTCTCAAGAATAGTATGAATAATGAGAAAAAAAGAGAGCCAAGGGTATGCGATCCTGGAAAACAGGTACATGTAGAGCAGTGGTTCTCAAACAGGGGTGATTTTGCCTCCCAGAGATATTTGGAAATGTCTGGAGACATTTTTGGTTGTCACAACTGGGGAGTGCTACTGGCATCTAGTGGGTAGGGGCCAGGAATGCTGCTCAACATCCTACAATACGTAGAATGGCCCCCCACAAAAAAATGATTTCGGGCTGAAAATGGCAATAGTGCAGAGGTTAAGAAATCTTGATTTAAAGGGAAAGAAGAGAAAAATGCGACAGAAAACACCCAGTGCCCAGATCTTGGGCTCTAATATCATTCCTAGTGACCCTTAAAGAAACGGCTGATTCTAGGCCTGGGGTAGAAAATATACAAGTGAGCTTGAAGCATCTTGTGGTGCCAGAAAGTAAGTACTAATACGCACACACACACAGACTAAACAGGTATGCCAAAGGGACACAGGAGCCACTGAAAGAGCTCCCAATGACCAAAGCCAGAACAATTTGAGCAACGGAATAAGTGCATTGTGTTGGATTATAACCCAAGAATAATGAGTCCATACTGATATAAATGAGTGATTGAAGAAATAAATAAATGGGGGAGAGAAGACAAATCTCACATGCATGAGAATTTCAAATACTTTATGTAGATACCCCACCCTCAAGGAGGTGGAATAGCACTACCCATTCCTTAAGTATGGTATGGGCTATGCATATTGCCTTCCTTCCAAAGAGTACAGTTTGGGAAGTGGGGGGAAAACACTACCTCAACAAGGTGATCAAGGTCAACATCAACAGTGATAAATCATGTTGATGTTATGAACCCTTGATATAATGTGAAGAGAATGGCACTTTATTTCTGTGGTTTCCTCCCTAAAACCCATAACTCCAGTATAATTATGAGAAAAACATCAGACAAATCACAATGGAAGCACATTCTACAAAAATGCCTAACCAGTACTCCTCAACATTTTAAAGTCATGAAAAACAAGGAAAGTCTAAGTACCTGTCACAGCCAAAAGGAGCATAAGGACACATGACAACTAATCATAATGTAGTATCCTAGATGGAATCTTGGAACAGAAAAGGGCATTAGGTGAAAAAATTAAAGAAATCTGACTAAAATCTGGACTTTAGTTAATTATAATGTACCAATATTGGTTCATTAATTGTAACAAATATACCATATTGTTGTAAGATCATAATAATAAGGGAAACTGGGTGTGGGGCATATGGGAATTTCTTGTGTCATCACGTTTTTTCTGTAAATCTAAAAATTCTAATAAATCTTTTAAGTTTATTTAAAAAAGAAAAAAGACCCAGGAATGGCCAGAGAGGTAGGATAAGAGAAGTGGCAACATGAAAACCAAGAAAGAAGAGGGTTTCAAGGCAGAGGGATGAGTCAACTGTGTGAAGTAAAGACAGAACAAACAAGAATGATTAAAAAGTATCTCATGTACTTGGCACTTGAGAGGTAATTAGTGATTGTTTCCTAAATGACAGGTGTATTCTTTCAAGAAGTTTGGTTATGAATAAAAATAAAGATATAAGGGCCATAACTAGATAGAGAGATTGGTTAGAAGGATAGTTTTCCTCTTTTTAGGTCAGAGAAAACCATACTTATTTCTACCTTCAAATCATTCCTCATATCTGCAGAAACCACTCTTCTTATCTCTGCCTATCTACCGTCTATCATATTCTTTAAGGCCCAGCTGCAGCCCCATCTCTCCCATTAAGCCTTCCTCAATTACTTCCACCCACACCAAGTTTTCCCTACCCTACTTTTGACTATAATTTCTGTCTTTATCACACAGTTGGTTCCTTGTTATTCTCATGGGGATAACCCCCTTGAAGGTAGGGCCTCCAACACAAAATTTTGCATCTCCTGGAGTGCCTATCAGTATGTGCTACATGTAACGGCTACCATTTAAAGTATCTGGCTCACTGAGTGAATTCAAACATTCTAGCTAACTCTAAGGAGCTAATGCTGATCAACTTCACTAGATTTGGCTTGTGCTTCAACCCATAATTCTTATATATATTCAGTTTGTCTATATGGTGCCTCGTAAAAATCTTCCTCTGTCACTCCTTCCAGTGGTTGGTATAGAATAAGTACTTACTAAATGTTAAGTGAATGAATGGGTATGCATCATGTCATCCTCTCTGGACAGAAACCTTCTCGAGGGAAGATTTTGTTTTTCTTGATATGTCTCCCTAGTACTCAGAACTGGCTTCTTTCACTTAGTACTATGCATTTAAGGTTCTTCCATGGCTTTTCATGGCTTGATGGCTCATTTTTTTGAGTGCTGAATAACATTCCAATGTCTGGATGTACCACAGTTTATTTATCCATTCACCTACTGAAGGACATCTTGGTTGCTTCCAAGTTTTGGCAATGATGAATAAAGTGACTATAAACATTTGTGTGCACGTTTTTGTGTGCACATAGTTTTCAACTCCTTTGGGTAAATAAAAGGAGTGTGTTGCTGTATAATATGGTAAGAGATGTTGAGTTTTGTAAGTTTATAACTGCCAAACTGCCTTCCAAAATGGCTATACCATTTTGCATTCCCACCAGCAATGAATGAGAGTTCCTGTTGTGCCACATCTTCACCAGTATTTGGTGTTGTCAGTGTTCTGGATTTTAACCATTCTAACAGGTGTGTAGTAGTATCTCATAGTTTTAATTTGCATTTCCCTGGTGATACACAATGTGAAGCATTTTTTTTATAAGCTTATTTGCCATCTGTATGTCTTCTTTGGTGAGGTATCTATTAAGGTATTTAACGCATTTTTTTTCTGTGAGGAAGATTAGCCCTGTGCTAACATCTGCCAATCCTCCTCCTTTTTTGCTGAGGAAGATTGGCCCTGGGCTAACATCTGTGCCCATCTTCCTCTACTTTATATGGGACCCCGCCACAGCATGGCTTGACAAGCGGTGCGTCAGTGCACACCCGGGATCCAAAGCTGTGAACCCTGAGCCGCCGAAGCAGAGCACGCGATCTTAACCGCTGCGCCACTGGGCTGGCCCCTGACCCGTTTTTTTACCGAGTTATTTGTTTTCTTATTGTTGAGCTTTAGTTCTTTGTATATTTTGATTAACAGTTCTTTATCAAAACATCCTTTGTAAAGATTTTTCCCTAGTCTGTGGCTTGTATTCTCATTCCCTTGACAGTGTCTTTCACAGAGCAGAAGTTTTTAATTTTTTTTTTTTAAAGATTTTATTTATTTATTTTTCCCCCAAAGCCCCAGTAGATAGTTGTATGTCGTAGTTGCACATCCATTCTAGTTGCTGTATGTGGGATGCGGCCTCAGCATGGCCGGAGAAGCGGTGTGTCGGTGCTCGCCCAGGATCCGAACCCGGGCCGCCAGCAGCGGAGCGTGCACACTTAACCGCTAAGCCACGGGGCCGGCCTCAGAAGTTTTTAATTTTAATGAAGATCAGCTTATCAATTATTTCTTTCATGGATCATACTTTTGGCCCTACAGTTGGTGCCTTTGGACAAACTGAATTGTGTCATTGTTGGATTCGATTTGCTTTGGTGTTGTTTATAAAAAGCCATTGCCAAATCCATGGTCATCTATGTTTTCTCCTATGTCATCTTCTTGGAGTTTTGTAGTTTTGCATTTTACATCAGGTCTATTATCTATTTTGAGTTAATTTTTGTAATGTGTATAAAGTCTATGTCTATATTCATGTTTTTGCATGTGGATGTCCAGGTGTTCCAGAACCATTTGTTGAAAATACTATCTTTTCTCCATTGTATTGCCTTTGCCCCTTTGTCAAAAATTAGTTGACTGTATATGGGTAAGTCTATTTCTGGGCTTTCTATTCTGTTCCAATTTTTGTCTATTCTTTTGCCAATATCCCATTTTCTTGATTACTGTAGCTTTATACTAAATCTCAAAATTGGGTAGTATCAGTCTTCCAACTTTGTTTTGGTCCCTCAATATTATATTGGTTACTTTGTATCTTTTGCTTCTCTGTATAAACTTTAGGATCAGTTTGTCAATATCTACAAAATAACTTGGTGGGATTTTGATTGGGATTGCATTGAATTTATATATCAAGTTTAGAAGAATTGACATCTTGGGAATAATGAGTCTTCCTATCCATGAACATAGAATACATCTCCATTTATTTAGTTTTTTTTATTTCTTTCATTAGAGTTCTGTAGTTTTCCACATATAAATCTTGTACATATTTTGTTAGCTTTATACCTAAGTGTTTAATTTTGGTAGTGCTAATGTAAATGGCACTGTGTGTTTAATTTCAAATTCCATTCATTCATTGTTGGTATATAGGAAAGTAATTGACTTTTGTATGTTAACCTTGTATCCTGCAACCTTGCTATAATTGTTTATTAGTTCCAGGAGTTTTTTTGTAGATTCTTTCATATTTTTTACCGAGACATGGCATTTGCAAATAAAGGCAGTTTTATTTCTTCCTTCTCAATCTGTATACTTTATTTCCTTTTCTTGTCTTGTTGCATTAGCTGGGGCTTCCAATGTGATGTTGAAAAGGAGTGGTGAAAAGGGGTTGTTTTTATATCCACACAATAAATCTCTGTCTTTTATTTAGTGTGTTTAGATCATTGACACTTAAAGTGATTATTGATATTTTGGATTAATACGTACCATATTTGTTACTGTTTCTGTTTGTTGCCTTTGTTCTTTGTTCCTATCTTTTTCTTCCACTTTTTTTCTGCCTTTTGTGGTTTTAATTGAGCATTATAAATGACTCTATTTTCTCTCCTTTCTTAGGATATCAGTTATACTTCTTTTTCTACTTCTTTTTAGTAGTTGCCTTAGATTTTCTAATATATGTTTACAACTAATCTAAGACCACTTTCAATCAACACTGTGCCTCTTCACAGACAGTATGAGCACATTATAATAACAAAATAGTCCTACTTCCTCCATCCCACTCCTGTATCATTGCTGTCATTTATTTCACTTATACATAAGCATACATAAGCATATATAAATACATAAGCATACATAATAGGATACATCTTTGCTATTATTACTTTGAACTAACTGCTCTCCCTCAGATCAATTCAAATCTCTATTTTACTTTCACTTATTCCTTCTCCAATGCTCTTTCTTTCTTTATGTAGTTCTGAGTTTCTGACCTATATTATTTTTCTTCCTTCTAAATAACTTCTTTTAACATTCCTTGCAAGGCAGGTCAACCGGCAAAAACTCCCTCAATTTTTGTTTGTTTGAGAAAGTCTTTATTTCTCTATCACTTTTGAAGAATAATTGCACAGGGTATATAATTCCAGGTTGGTGATATTTTTCTCTCAACACTTTAAATATTTCATGCCACTCTCTTCTTGCTTCAATTGTTTCTGAGAAGTCAGATGAAATTCTTATCTTTGCTCCTGTAGAAAAGATATTTTTTCCCCTCTGGCTTCTTTCAAGATATTTTTGTGCCAATCTTCCTCTATTTTGTATGTGGGATGCCACCACAGCATGGTTTGATGAGTGGTGTGTAGGTCCTCACCCAGGATCTGAATTCGCGAACCCTGGGCCACTGAAGCAGAGTGTGCAAATTTAACCACTATGCCCCCACCTGGCCCCAAGATTTTTTTTTTGTCTTTGATTTTATGCAGTTTGAATATAATATGCATAGGTGTAGTTTTGTTGTTGTTGTTGTTATTTATTCTGCTTGATGTTCTTTGAGCTTTTTGGATCTGTGGCTTGGTGTCTGTCATTAATTTGAGGAAATTCTCAGTCATTCTTGTTTCAGATATTTCTTTTGTTTCTTCTTCTCTTTCTGGTATTCACTTTACACCTTTTGTAGTTGTCCCACAGTTCTTGGATATCCTGTTCTGTTTTTTTCAGCCTTTTTTTTCTTTGCTTTTCCTTTTTGAAAGTTCCTATTGAGATATGTAAGCTCAGTTATTCTTTTCTCAGTCATGTCCAGTCTACTAATGTGCCTATTAAAGTGTTTTTTTTTTTTTTTGGTGAGGAAGATTGGCCCTGAGCTAACATCTGTTGCCAATCTTCCTATTTTTGCTTGAGGAAGATGGTCCCTGAGCTAACATCTGTGCCAATCTTCCTCTGTTTTCTATGTGAGACACCACTGCAGCATGGCTTGATGAGTCGTGTGTAGGTCTGTGCCCAAGATCCAAACTCGCAAACCCCAGGCTGCTGAAGTGGAGCATGTGAACTTAACCACTAAGCCACCCAGAGAGCCCCTATTAAAGGTATTTTTTATTTCTGTGACTGTGCTTTTTATCTCTAGCATTTCTGTTTTATTCTTTCTTAGAATTCCATCTCTCTGCTTACATTGCCCATCTGTTCTTTCATGCTGTCTACATTATCCATTAGAGCCTCTAGCATATTAATTATAGTTGTTTTAAATCCCCAGTCTGACAAATCTAACATCCCTGCCATATCTGAGTCTTGTTCTGCTACCTTGTCATTTTCCTTGATAGCTGGACATGATGTATTGGGTAAAAGGAACCGCTGTAAATAGGCCTTTAGTAATGTGCTGGTAAGTTGGGGGGTGGGATGCAAGCATTCTATAGTCCTATGATTTGATTTCAGTTTTTTAGTGAGGCTGTGCCTCTGGACTGTGAACTTCACAAATGCTTCACCATTTTATTCACCCCCTTAGGTGGCATACAATGGCTATAGAGGGCTGGAGCTGGGTACTTCCCTTTTCCCATGTGGAAGGCCAGAGGCAGATGAAGTTGCATATTTTCCTCTCCTCTGGTTGGTTAGTCTCTGAAAAAACCCAATAGTTTAGGATCTGATAAAATAATTTCTTTTGGGGGCAGGCCTTATTAAGAAGAACAGAATGCTCTGGCTTATTTCAAAATGGTTACTTTTCCCCTTTCCCTTGCCAAAAGCATGAGGAAATTTTTCTGTGGTATTTACTGTTAGAATCAGGTCAATCTCCTAGAGATAACACTTACAAAAGTGTGAAGCTTTCCCTATGACTGAGTCCTCCTGGAGTTTTTAACTCTCAGACATGTCCACACTGAGCATCCAGGAATTTGTCAATTACAATTCAGATTTTCCTATCCCATCACTGGTTCTTGCAGAGGTTTCTGCTTATGGGTTTCTGCTCTGGTAAATTGTGATTCTCTGTATTCATTCGTCCATCTCTCTGATTTTGGGAGTAGTGGTTTGCCCTGTGACCTCACTTCTCCGAGGGCTCTAAGAAGATTTGTTGCTTTTTCAGTTTGTTCTGCATTTTACTTGTTAGGATATAGTGGCAACTTCCAAGCTCCTTACATGTTGGACTAGAAACCACATGTCTTAGACCTTTTGGGCTGCTATAACAAAAATACCATAGACATGGTGGCTTAAACAACAAACATTTATTTCTCACAGTTCTGGAGGCTAAGAAGTCCAAGATCAAGGTGTCTATAGATTCAGTGTCTGATGACAGCCTGTTTCCCGGTTCATAGATGGCCATCTTTTCAATGTGCCCTCACATGGTGGAACTGGCAAGGGAACTCTCTGGAGTCTCTTTTAATAGGGCACTAATCCCATTCATGAGGGCTCCTCTCTCATGACCTAATCACCTCCCAAAGTCCTCACTTCCTAGTACCACCATATTGGGAATTCGGTTTCAACATTTGAATTTTGGGGGACACAAACATTCATTCTACAGCATTGGACATCTTGAATTTTCATCACACTTGTAAACAGACCTTAAAATAAATGATATTCCAATCTAGAGAGCATACTACTGTTTCCTCACACTATTACTGAGAGATCTAATGGTTTGGCAAAGGCTATGTCTACACACGACATCAACATCCACAAGGAAACAATGTCACCAGCATTCAGGAAAGACAAAATGAAACATCACTTAAAAGTGAAATATCCTACAGTTCCATAACAAAATCAGCATTAATCATGTGTAGGTTCCCCAACACACTTTCCCTGAAGCAGAGATACTTTTTGTTTATTATTTTGTTAATAGGGAACATTGCTAAAGTTTTTCTACTGCCAGGCAGGTCATGTGTGAAAACTCCCAGACCCAGAGGCAGAAGGCCTGATTTCAGGGGCCTTTCCCCACTGTTGAGCAGTGGGATGGCAGGGTCCTTCTGCAAAATGAAAAATACTACTTCTGAATGGGCCCATTTGGACTGGTAAAAAATCCAGCAACTTCTTATGTCTGAGTCCTTATAGAAATTGTTTTACTTTTTATTCTTTCAGTTGGTTAGTTTCCATTAAACTTGCCATGCCAGGCGAGATGATTACTTTAGAGGCAGTCTCAGAAAATAGGTAACCCTCCATGTCATGCTACCTTCTTTCCCAGAACTGCTTCAGATGCCTTGCAGCAAACATGTCTTTCTTCCAGCTAACTGATGGGAGCATTTCCTTTTGAGCCAGATGCTGTATTATTAATTTGTTGGAAGACACACTATTATTAGCAAGACTGGCCTTACACAAAGATGGGGTAGGCAGCCTTTTAGTGTTATTTCAGGGACAACAGGAAGGTGGCCTTTGCCAAAAATATCTCTCCAGCCTGTTCTCTGAGGCTTAAAATCATTTAATGAGGACTTTGCATTCTCTTTCAGAATTAGAGATAAAGATGATAAATCAAATAGTCTTGGGAGAGAGAACTGGGCTCCCATAGCATTTGGCTCATATCTCAATAATAGCACTTAACTATGTTGCTTTATAATTTATCTGTTTGCTTGTCTGTCTACCCCCACGAGGTTGTGAATTCCTTGAGGGCAGTGACTATGCCTCACTCATCTCTGACTCCTCAAAATTTTTACCAGTGCCTGGAAGAAAGTAAATACTCAGTAAACCAAATGGCAAAGGAATAAATTAATGAATGAGCAATCTTATATTTACCATGGTGACTAAAGGACTGAGAAGAAAACCTTTCCTGGGAATAGGGATGGAGGAGAAGACAAAAACACTATCAGGGCCCCAAAAGAGGTATAGGGAGATAATAATGACAGTCATGACTATAGAATACCTAATTCAGGATTACTTCGTCCATTTACTTTTCAAGGCACTACACCTGTGCCATTTGATTTAAGAAAAAAAGTTAAAACCAATGTCTAAATGCTTCATTTCTCAAGAAACCAGAAAGACCTAGCTGAGTTTTCCCCCAAGGATTGAGCTTTGCCGATCCTTTAGAAAATTAGCTCTCGCTGCAGGAAGTGATTTGTGAGCAGTTTGACAGAAGACTAACAGTAAAGTCAAACCCCGTATGAAATGAAACGTTGCCCAAAGTCCTGATCTGTATTTGGAAAATTAAAAACCCCAGCCCGGCTGGTTAATTCTTATGTTCTAACTGTCTTTAGAACAAGATGCATGTTGCTCAAATGATCCAATTGTAAAAATCAGGAAGGTTTATGATATGATATTTTTATACAAACCAGAAAAAATAAAAAAAGAAAACTCTAACCACTAAATTTTCAGCTCTTAAAAACTACCAAATAATTCATTCACTTTGCAAGTGTTTATTGAGCTCCTACCATGTGATAGGCTCTGTGCTAAGTGCTGGGCATATAATAGTGAGCAAGACCAACAAGGTTGTGTCCTGCCACAGACTATCTTGCCACACTTCTGACTCCCAATCCATGTGTGAGCTTGATCCTTCCTGAGCCTGGGTAAGAAGAACGAGGTGGTAGCTGGAATAAGTGCCAGGAGTGTCTGTTCTTTTATCAAAATAGCTGCCACTAATTAGCTGTGTCATTAGGAATCAGCCTTGGTCAGGAAGAGCTTAGAGGTCTTTGAGAGATTCTTTAATTCAGACAGAAGAACCTCTGATTCTCTGCTCAAGGCCTACATTCCAGTCCTGGCTCTATCATTACCTTCCTGTGAGATGGAAGGCAAACCAGTTAAACTCTATGTACCCATTTCTTGCAAGGCAAAGTAAGAATCTTCTTTCCTGCTATTTCTATACCATAAGATGATTTTTATTATAATATTTATATTAATAAATAATAATAATAATAGTGCACATTTGGGCACAGCTAATGTGTGTCAGACATGTGCTAAGCCCTTTTACACAGTCTTATTTAATGCTTTCAACACTATGAGCTTACTTCTGCTATTTTCAATTAGTTTACAGATGGATACCCCAGCCCCAGCCAGAGAGGCTAGGTATTGCTTACAGTCACATACTAACTGAGAGATGGGATTCAAGCTCAGATCTGTCTGACTCCAGAGTCTGGCCTAGATGTAAAAGTCTACATATGACTTAGCTAACTCCAGTCTAATGTATTAAATAGCTATCAACACCTTAGTATTAAATAATTTGTTATATCCTTTGCTATGGAACCTGAAGGAAAAAAAATGAGTTAATCATACCATATTTGGTGTTCTAGACCTATCCCTCCTCCTTCAACTTACTCTAAGCTATCATTGGGAAAGATCTGATCACAAAATTCACACTAAGACACTATTGCCTGATAAATAATTTTCTGTGTTATCCTTCTAAGGGTCATTAAATTATAACAGGAGATATGAGCCACAGAAATTGTGAAGAAGGCATTTTAAAATTGAGAGTCCCTTTTAATACTCCATGTAATACAATCATAGGCAATCGCTTATTCAGCCTATACATAGAACCAACATTGCAAAGCTTTACTATAATTATTTGCACAAGCTGGGACAATGACTACAGATCAGAATCTAAGAGCATGGTTAGAGGTCTGCTATTCTAGAGCCATGCCTAATCTGTTTATATAGGAAACTTTTCTTGAGCATCTACTGTGTGTGAAGCATTTTTACAAGCAGAATTTCATTTGATGCCCATAGCTACCCTGTGAGATAGGTATTATTATGCTCGATTTGGCAGATGTATTAATTGACAATTAGAAAGGTTAGCCTAATTTGTCCAAGGTAACACAGCTAATAAATGTACAAAGCAAAATCATGAACTCTCTGGTATATATGGTTGGTTTCCTAGCCAACAGTCATTTCTCATTCTTTCTCTCCTAACAGATCCCCAATATTGTTCTGAAAGCAATATGTCCAGACTTAGAGGGTGAATCATAAATAATTTAAGTCAACAATGGAAATCCGATACCCCTTTGTCAGTGACTAAAAATTGTCTGGGGCTTCTGAAAAAGGAGGAGGCTCTTTTGGTGCCACTGTTGCCCTCCTGCATCCTGTGTTAGACACTGTAATGTATGATGTGATACTGGGAGCTACAGCAGCCATTTTCAGACCATGAGGAAAGACACCACTGACTCACTGAGGAAGGCAGAGTGGAAGGATCAAAGCAGCCTGGCTCCTTAATTACATTGTTAAGATGTCAGATCAACTCTGGGACCACATCCTTGACTGCCCTGTGGTTCAGCTGCTATTAATTAGGTATTCTATTATTTGCAGCCAGAAGCATTTTTTTCTTTTTTCTTTCTTTTTTTTTGGTGAGGAAGATTGGCCCTGAGCTAACATCTGTTGCCAATCTTCCTCTTTTTGCTTGAGGAAGATTCGCCCTGAGCTAACATCTGTGCCAATCTTCCTCTATTTTCTATGTGAGACACCACTGCAGCAGGGCTTGATGCGTGGTATGTAGGTCTCTGCCCAGGATTCGAACCTGAAAACCCCAGGCCACCAAAGCAGAGTGCACGAACTTAACCATGGCCCCCAGAAGTATTTTTAACAGCAGTACGAATACATGAAAAGAGTCAAATGAATGGTGTACCAATTAAGTGCTAGTTGAGAGCAAGAAGAGGGCCTGTAGGTTGAGTTTATCAGGGAGCAGTACACATAATAGGATGACTTGGAGATGGATCTTGAAGGATGGTGGATATTTTTAAAGATAGGAGGAAAAAAAGTATTTCAAGCCAGGGCCACATTTGTCTTATTCACTGTCATAACTCCAATTTCTAGCACAGTGCACAGCACATGGCAGGTGCTCAACATGGTTGTGAAATGACTTAATAAATGAGCAAAGACACAGGGGCAAGAAAGCATGGAGCATTTTAGACAGATAAGGAACAAGGAAAAGAGTGTATGGGATGGGCAGTGGTGGAAGCTAATGTAGGTCGCAGGCAGAGGATGGAGGGTTGAGGCTGTGTCTTGGGCAATTTGCCTCTTCCTTAACCATTCCTTACCTCGCCAATCCTACAATCATAACAAAATCAAACACGTGATTTGACATAGGACCTACAGTATATCAAGTGTACACTTGAGTGACAAAACAAATTAAAAGTCATGGGTCAGACGCATTTCTGGGTGGTCTGAGAAACCCAAATATCAGAGACAACATTAAAATAAAGAATTCAGTGCCTGGGAAGTACTTAACTCTGCCTCTCAGCCTAGATACTAAGCCCCAAGCCCCCACCCCAACAACATTTCTTGGAGACAAGAAATATGCCAGCTTTGAGAAAGGTTTTCTTTCTGCTACTTGATTACTTCTCTTCTGATAGCAATTTCTTAGAAAATTAGCTCTGACACCCTTAACAATATTCTTTTGTAGTTGCCATATTAGGTGCTCTGGTCTAAGAGACCAAATGATTTATCAGGAGCTATTACTTGCAGCTGAAAATTAGGATTAGCATATAAAGGATATTTTCTTCCCCAGTGCAGTCAATAGAGCTAATTTTATAATGTAAAATGACATATAAATGTAGTATAACAAACATCATCTTGAATGACATGTGCAAACTGCAGGAAAAGAAAGATTATGATTGAATTGGAATGCCATGAGACGGATCTAATCCTCAGCAAGTAAATTTTGTCCCTTACCATTTTCTAACCCCTGACTCTACTCCCCACTTCACACCATCCTACTCTCTCCCTAGAATCCTGGCTCGGGAAACAGTCTGAAACTTGCCCATGGCGAGAAACCAATGACTGATAATAACAACAGCTACAATTTAGTGGGTGATTTTCATGTGCTAGGTACTGTTCTGAGTGCTTTGCATACATTATCTTATTTAATACTCACAACCCTATGAAACAGGCATAATCCAAATCTCACATTTTATTTATTTATTTTTTGTGTGTGTGTGAGGAAGATCAGCCCTGAGCTAACATCCATGCTAATCCTCCTCTTTTTGCTGAGGAAGACTGGTTCTGAGCTAACATCTATTGCCAATCCTCCTCCTTTTTTTTTTTTTTTCCCCCAAAGCCCCATTAGATAGTTGTATGTCACAGCTGCACATCCTTCTAGTTGCTGTATGTGGGACGCCGCCTCAGCATGGCCAGAGAAGCGGTGCGTCGGTGTGTGCCCAGGATCCAAACCCAGGCCACCAGTAGTGGAGCACACGCACTTAACCGCTAAGCCACGGGGCCGGCCCAATCTCACATTTTATAGTTGAGGAAAGAGAGGCTGAGAGAGGCAAAGCAACTTAGCCAGTATCACTCAGTAAGTGGCAGGGCTTGTATTTGAACCCAGGCATTCCAGATGGAGCACCCATTAGCTTACCTACCATCCTATGCTATCTCCCTCCTACATTTGTTTTGCTTTTTTTTAATGTCAGAGATAAAACCTTAGAATAAAGAAAGAAAATTCCTTAGGTTGAATATCAAGTATCAGGTGTAAAGGAGGGTATAATTGATTTGGTAGTCTAGCCCCTTTCAGTCCATGTTGAGTATGCCTGAACTCAAAATCCCCAGACTGAGGCCACAATTTCAGTTTTTGTTGAGTTATTTTTTCAAAAAGATCATTTGGCTCTTGAAATCAACCACAATAATTTGATTGGTGTTGCTGTGATCCACCTTCCCATACAACCTATCAAATTACTTGTGTGTTGATTGGGTTTGAGTTCATGCTGATTTAACAAGAGAGTTTGCAGCCTAAGGTTATTTTTATGCCATATCCTCATATTTTTATGTTTATTTTTATTCTTCTTGAGTTTCTTTTTCTAACAACTTGACTCCTTGACTCTGTTTCCCAGTGTTTGTCTAACATGTAGACAGTATAACCCAGACAGAAATAGGTCTCACTACAGTACCACTGCACAAGGAGTACTTTTAGCTCGTCTGCCCACATTGTGGAAAAGAATCCTCATTACAGTTCTCAAAGGAGAACACCAGTTCAAATACATCAACAATAATAGACAAAATTCTTAAATCATGACCTAGAGCTTGAAAAGCTTACCCTACATAATGAACTATGTGTATAATTTATTAACCAGTTAACTTTAGCACGAATATGTACACACAAACATACAAATAATTCCAAGCATCACTAAGAGTAATTTGGGTATTGACTTCCTTCCAGCCCTTTCTTAGGAATTCATGAAACCCTTAGCCAAAATGCTCTGTCCTACTTCTAGCCCAAGTCGTCTTCATCTTTTGTTATCCTGTCCTCATTCATGATCTGTGCCCTCATTTCCTAATATCAAAACAAATATGCAAATTTCAAATGATTCTCAATCTCTCTGTATGCAATTATTCAAAAATCAAACTTCTAAAGCCCTTATTTCCAAACTTGGCTGATCTTCAAATCTATTAAATCAGAATCTTAGGGTAGTGAAGCCTAAATGTGTTTTTTAAAGCAACCCAGCAGATTCAGCCAGGTTTGAGAACCATTGAATTAAGTACAATTTTCATCAAATGTATTTCTATAGCTCTTGCTTTCTATTTACTACTGCAATGATTTTTATAAATGTTCAAAGAACTAAAAATGGCAAGACTTTTCCAGCATATGCTCTGTTAAATGTTATCTCCAAAACTGAAGAAGAAATACTTTCTTCTCTCTGTGCTGTGGTGGAGTAAAATCTCTGTAGGGCACCATTTCCCAAACCATAGTCCACACAACACTAATGTCCTCCAGAATGTTAACAAATATTCCTCACTAACAAGCAAAAAAAGTTCTGTGGTCAAATGAGCTTGGGAAATGGTGGGCTAAAGAAAGGTAAAGAAGTTTCCTTATTGGAGTGATTCTCAACAGTAATAATAGGCTAATATTCAGGACAAATGTCCAAAAGAAGTTTCAGTGTATAGTATTTCCTAAATTAATTTTTTATTGTGTTAAAAAACATAAAATTTACCATCTTAACCATTTTTAAGTGTACAGTACATTGGTGTTAACTATATGCACATTGTTTTGCAACAGATCTCTGGACATTTTTCATCATGCAAAACTAAAACTCTATACCCATTGAACAATTTCCCTTTTCTCCCTCCCCTCAGCCACTTGCAACTACTATTCTATTTTCTGTTTCTAAGTGTTTGACTACTTTTGATACCTCATATAAGTGTAATCATACAGTATTTGTCTTTTTGTGCCTGGCTTATTTCAGTCAGCATAATGTCCTCAAAGTTCATCCGTGTTATAGCATATGACAGGATTTTCTTCTTTTTTAAAGGCTGAAAAATATTACATTGTATGTATATACCACATTTTCTTTATCCCTTGATCCATTGATGAACATTTATGTTGTTTTGATATCTTAACTATTGTGAATAGTGCTGCTATGAACATAGGAGTGCAGGTACGTCTTTGAGATCCTGACTTCAATTCCTTTGGATAAATATCCAGTAGTGGGATTTCTGGATCATATAGTAGTCCTATTTTTAATTTTTTTCAGGAACCTCCATACTATTTCCATAGCGGCTGCACCATTTTACATCCTTTCCCAAATTAATTTTAAACGTGGAAATGTTTTCTCTTGGAACGTTTATTAACATCTCATGGAAAATCAGAATACCAAAGGATATAGTTTGGGAGACACTAGTATAGGGTGCCCCGGCTTTTGACAAGGAAAAGAACAACTTCTAGGCTGAGTGCTACCTCAGACAGTATTCTTCCATTATGGTAGATACATTCTGTGTTTGTTTAGCTATCAGACTTCCTGTCTTTGGGAAGCTCACAATCATTTAGGGGAGAAAGAACTCATTCACATTTAACAATTAGATAAACAAAAGTATGTACTCAAGGCTTAAATTTAAGAGATAAGTACATTCTTTTTAATAATGAAATAGTACAGAGAAGTTTTGTATTTAGGACACTTTAGCAATACTGATCTCATTTAAAGCCTCTGAATTTGCTTTGGCTTGTAGGAAAAAACAAGGACAGCTGGTCTTCATTATCTGAGTACCCATTATCCATGCCCCTGAAATTAAGAGGATATGAAGGGAGGCAAAAGTCATCATAACACAAATTATTCTCTAATGAACTGACCACCTATAAAATTAGTCTCTACTTAAGCATCTCTTCCTGCTTAGTATGAGCCTATGTTGATCAGTGTCTGGAGGACTTTCTGATATTGTCAGACAATACAACGCAAACCAATCTCAAAGTGAAATTGCAAATCTTGCAAAACATTCAGGATTGCATGTAGTTGATGAAAGTGGTGCTGAAGAGCTACTCTGATCATACGCAACACCACTGACAGCTGAAGATCTGGTAGAGTAAGACCAGTTAACAAATAAAGAAAAGAAAACTAACAAGGATGATACCAAGGTAGACACATCAAAAGAAAATGATTTAAATATCAAAGGTTTAGGAGAAGTCCTTGGAAAATTAATAAAGTCCTTGATAATTTTAGCCTTTTAAGCATTTTGTTCTAAAAATAGTGCAAAACTACAAGTTTGTGCAAGTTTTGTTAGATTTTGGTGAAATTAAACTTTCACATTTTTTGTTCCCATTTTATAAAAATTGGAATATTGTCACTATCAAGGTTTGACTTGTATAGACATCATCACTAGTCAAACAGAACAGTCCTTTATTCTGCTTGGAAAATTAGCCAAACACATTGCATCTTCTCAGCTATTTTGGGAAAGAATGGTTGCACTTGGAAGCTTTTTTATTTACTTCAGTTTGCAAATATTCTAGACATTTACAGGTGCCAAATATCTGAGCTCTAAATAAACATGGTAGCACTCTATGTCATTTATCTCCCTTTCCAGATGCAGTACCTGGCATAGCACTGAGCATTTAATCGGTGCTCAAAAAAAAAATTAAATTAATTTGAACCCCTTCCCTGAAGACTTACAATCAAGAAAGTTTAGCCACTTTGATTTCCCAAGCTTGAAAAACAAGTCCCTAAGCACTTACAGCTGGATACTTGTTCAACAAAGAACAGCTAGGCTCTCTCTCAAGATACAGTTATTATGAGGACTTTGTGGATGCTACAACCTATAAGGATGGAATCAGTGATTCCTGGACAATATGACAGTTTGAGTATGTAGATGGGGATACGCTTTAGTTTCCTTAGATAGATTCATCAAGGAACAAAGCATGTAATTTGTTAACTAAGATTAAAATTATGTAGACATAATCTGAACTGGAAAGAGCCAAAGGGTTATAACTTCTTTTCTATCTTTTCAGAACAGTCATGTTTTTACAAATACATGGTATTTAAATGTACTACTACTAAAGTAAAGTATTAAGTATCATTCATGAAGTACAACGAATGTGTTAATGTGTTTTTAAAAATTAAATATGTTTAAATTTATTTTACTCTTCCTGATTAAATGTGTGAAAGGACTTTTTTATCAGCAAACTTAGCACAGAGATTCATTATTACCATATTTACTTAAAAATTTCCCCCTTAGAGGAGGCATTTTTACCCATAATAGAGGAGAATATGAAGGTGAATTCTGAAACCACTGCTACTCCTAGAAGTATAATTTCCTCCATGGATAAGTTTTTAAAGGCATCTAAAGAGGCCTAAATGATGATTAAGTCATTTTCCTTTTACATTAAGAAGAGTTGTTTATCCCTTTTCAACTGTTCTGACCAAGCCTTCAGTGGGGTTACTGCTAGTAAACCTGATGCCTACCCAGAAGAGAAATAAGACAAAATAATTCATATATTTTTACTCATCACTGGGGAAGAGAAATTATAAGGGAAGGGAATTTTATGAGAAAAGGCAATAAGAATCAAAATTGCTTCTGCCTTCAATAAAGAATTGATGACTCCATTCATTAAATGTATGGAACATTCAGAGATGTTGATGTCTATGCTAGAAAGCTCTATTAAATATAGCAGTTCTCAAATTTTCTCATTCTTCAAGGAAAAACAAAGTTGCACCATCCCTACCCGCTCCATGTAGTTCCGCATCCCCTTCAACCCATCTGTATATCCACTCATGTAGTCAGAATCATTTATTGAGCAGCTTACTATTTACCTGCCATTTTAAACTGGGATTTTGAGATGGTTTAAAGATAATCAGTGTAGGGCCGGCCCCGTGGCTTGGCCGTTAAGTGCGTGTGCTCCACTGCTGGCGACCTGGGTTCAGATCCCAGGCGCGCACCGAGGCACCGCTTCTCCGGCCATGCTGAGGCCGAGTCCCACATACAGCAACTAGAAGGATGTGCAGCTATGACATACAACTATCTACTGGGGCTTTGGGGGAAAAAATAAATAAATAAAATCTTAAAGATAATCAGTGTACAGAAAATTTCAGATTCTCTAAGATATTCAAAACCTTTATGATGTCCAGAAAGTTTTTACAGATATTTCTTTCACAGGAGTTTCTTATTGCCTGATAATTTAGTTTCTGTTTCAGTTATTCAGAAGCCATCCAAAGTAAATGCTAATTGGAAAAAAAAAAGCATTAGACTTATATCTCTTTTTTGGTTTTGCTGTAAAAATATAATCCTGAGAGGAATATGTGCTCAGTGGGCCACATGTTGAAGAAAAAGAACATTCGTCAAGCTCATTTCCTGCAGAGAAAACCCTCCCACATCATTCAGTCCAGCCACAACATCTGGATAATTGGCTCCAGCCTGGTGGGAGCCCCCCCCGCCAAGATTTCTGGATAATTCTTGATCATTAGGCATGCAAACTCTCCTCAGCTTTTTTTTTCCTTTTCTCCTCGAATGTTTTTTTCCCTTCTGTCTTGTCTACTGTCTATAGTTTCAGCTGCTCACCAACTATTAAAGCATCTGAAGAAATTTGGGATAGTGCTGTTTGAAATAAGCTCTCTTTAAGAAAATACAAAACACCAGAAGTGATATGAAAGTTTCTTTTCCTTGTGGTGATGCAGATGATTTTCTCTCTCCTTCCTAGGCATTACTTCTAAGAGTTTAGTTAACTCAACTCTTCCTGTACAGCTCTTTAGGGCTCCAGAACGGAGGGGGAAAAATCCTTCTCCTATTGATCTTATAAAAAAGAAAACCCAATGCTTATCATTTTTAGATTGTCTAAATCATTAGGATCAGAATTTCCCATCAGCCCAGAGTATTTTTCTTTCTAGATTTAAGATGAAATTTAAAGTAGTTTCCAATCCTCATATAATTCTGACTAGCTTGTAAATTCCTTTAGTTCATAGGTCTTATTATAACCAGTACTTTACACAGTGTCACATAGTAGGTTTGCAATAGGCATTTATTGAATGAATGAAAGACTGACTTTATGATTAGGATTCATCTTGTGGAAGTGTTACAGCCAAAACTGATATTCAGCTGATATACACAGATACAGCCTTAAAAATTTTCAGGATTTGCAGAGTCACCTTTGTCTGCTGGTACTCATTGTGTTCTGGCTGTTAAATACTTTGAATATCTCTCTTAGAAAGAATGCCAAAGCACAAGAGAATTACATATATATATGTTTTACTTTAAACATGTTTTCATAGTGTTTAGAATCCAGGCCCTTCCTTCTGAGTAACAGTGACTGACTTTATCTGAGCTTGGAAGTGGTCAAGGATCAAGTAGAAAAGTGAAACTATCAGGAAAAAAATGGCAGGCAGTGTGTGTGGGATGAAATTATTGTATCATGCCTGGGTTTTAGAAATGGAGATTAGGATGTAGAGTTATGGTTTTCCAGAGGTGAAAGTGTCAGGGACACAGGAAGTCAGAGTTAGATTGTAATTTATAGGTCAAGAACAAGGGAGGTCAGATATCTGTTCAAAATCTTGTTTTCATTTCCTTTGGGTAAAGACCCAGAAGTAGAAATGCTTGATCATATGGCCGTTCTATTTTTAGTTTTTTGAGGATCTTCCATATTGTTTTCCATAGTGGTTGGACCAATTCACATTTCCGCCAACAGGGCACAAGCGTTCCCTTTTCTCCACATCCTTGCCAGCACTTGTTATCTCTTGTCTTTTTGATGACAGCTGTTCTAACAGGTATGAGGTGATATCTCATTGCGGTTTTGATTTGCATTTTCCTGATGATTAGTGAAATTGAGCATCTTTTCATGTGCCTGTCGGCCACTTTGATGTCCTTTTTGGAAAAATATTTATTTAGTTCTTCTGCCCCTTTTTAAATTGGATTGTTGTATGCCCATCAATGGATGAATGGATAAAAAAGATGTGGTAAATATACACAATGGAATATTATTCAGCCAAGAGAAAGAAGAAAATCCTGCCATTTGTGGCAACACAGATGGATCCTGAGTGCATTATGCTAAGTGAGATAAGTCAGACAGAGAAAGACAAGCACTGCATAATATCATATATATGGAAACTAAAAAAGTCAAATCTGTAAAAAACAGAGAGTAAAATGGTGGCTACCAGGGAATGAGGGGTGGGGGGGAAGATTGATATTGTTTAAGGGTACAAACTTGCAACAAGTAGTAAATAAGCCATGGAGATCTGATGCACAGTATAACGAATATAGACAATATTGGACTCTAATTGTGTAATGTGATAAATGTCACTACAACAGCAATTATATAAATGCATCAAAGTAACACATTGTATACTTTCAATTTACACAATGTCATATGTCAAATTTATTCCACAAAAAAAAGTACATGGGAGGACAGATGCACGGGCTAAAACAAGATAGACCACAAGAGGCCCACCCTGTCCCCGGCAGAAAGTTCAGCTATGCTGACACACAGCACCCACTCTTTATCAGCCTACATCAGGCTAACCAATTATTGCCCCATCAGACTACACCTCCACTTGGGCCTTACTTCTCAAGTCTAGACTGCCAGCTAAATAGAAAGTTTCAGCTTGTGCCCTTCAGGGGCTACTAATCTTCCTCTTCCAGGAAGCAAGGCAATGTTTTGTGTAATGTGTGTGTTTTGTGGGGAAGGGATTGCACTCTGGTGGTAGGTGAGTGTTGTTACTTTACATGCTGAGTGAAGTCAAGTGTGCCAAGATATTCCATTTTACCTTGAAATAGACTTTTAAAATGCTAGACAGACTCATGCAGTGTTCTTGACCATTTGTAGGTCCCAAAGATATGCCATTTTAATATCTCTCATCTTACTAACTTTACCTGAGATTAATATATGGTGTAAAATTGTCAAAGTACTAAAGAAGTACATTTACACCCCTAATTCAGAAATGTAAATACCAAAATCCTAATCAACAGCTCTCAGTGCCTAGAACCCTGAGTTGCACCATCAGACTCAATGTTGCTTAACGATTTCTTAAATAATATTCTACAGAATCACCTTGTATATGGAAGACATGGTAAAATTCTTAACTGGATTCAATTAGACATTTTTAATGGCCCAGAAAAAGGTTCTAGACAGTGAAACAGCATTGCTAAATGTCTCCTAAATCAAAAGAGCAGTTACCAATATTAATTCTACTCAAAATATGCAGACAGAGGGTTGTGACCAACTGAGTCAACAGAACGCAGGTGGCGCCTGCCCCCCTCAAATCTACAGGTCATCTCAGATATACCAACCTCCACTCTGGCTCTGGAGGTTTCTATTAACACTGTGCTTTCTGACTCAAGGTTATAGAGTGCAGATTCTCAAAGAGGAAGGGCCATTCTTGGAGTTGGCCATTCAAAATTCATTTTAAAATGTCCTAGTGGTATCATATAATCTCACGTTACCTTACTTCAGGTAAGCATTTTTGCTTTAAGGTAACAAAAGACAGAAGTTATAGCATATTCAGAGAGTTGAGAGCAAGACACCTCTGAATACTGCAATACTTGCAGCCATACTAAGCACTGGCCATGAGCGTAAGATGGCATGGCCCTAGCTTGTTAAAGACACTTTCTACAACTCTGTTTCAAAGGTTCTCCAAGGTTACTGACCCTTCAGGAGTAAAATAATAACAGAGTCAATGTGGTTGGAAGCTTCCCCATATATATGCAGTGTGGAGCCTCCACAGAGATGCTTGCACTTGTAACAGTAAGGAGGTGGTACAGAAACCTCTTAGGAAGTGACTAGGAAAACATTCATATCCTTAGAGGTGCTGGTTATAGGAAGTGATAAAAAATTTCCTAAAGTGTCCTCCAAAAGACTGAGAGGTTACAGGAGGTCCGAGCTACAGACACCATTTATATGTACTTATCACTCATCTTCTGCCAAGAACTTGAAGCCATAAGCATGTATAAAAGAAGAAAAAACAGTTTAAAGAAACAGGGCAAATGGAAAATGATAAAAGCCAGAGAGAAGAACAGCCACCAGAAATGTTTACCTATGGTCATATGTAGTTACTGAAAGTGGGCTTCAAATTTGGTTTTAAGCTATCTATTGGCTGAAGTGAAGAAGGAAACTTGATTAGTTATAAAACTCACTGTGGGAAGGAAATAACTATCTGAATGCAGCCTTTGCATTTATGTGCTTGAAAGTTAAAATTGTATCTGTACATTGATATGATGTGGTAGCATCTGAGCCTCAGGAACTCATACCCAAAGGGCTATAATAATAGCCTCCATCCTAAATGTACTGAACACAAAGGACAAAGATGTTAAAAAGTAATTTAAAATACATGAAAAATAAGCTTGTTGATGAATGAATTCTCAAAAATCAAAACATCTTGCTTTATAAAAAAACAAAAAATCTTGAAACTCTCAGCAAGCAAAATATAGATTTTAAACCACAAATTGAAGTTTGTAAAGAATTATTTTGCTGCCACAGAGCAGAATGTAAGGGAAAAATCATGAAGAACTGCAAGGAAAAAAATCAACTTTTGTTATAAAGTGGCCACTACAAAAGCTATAGGCTATCCCAGAAGTGAAGGAAGCACCAAGTATTAAACCTGATCGAGACCTAAAATGGCAGGACTCACAAAAATTGCTCCACTGAAGCAAAAGGAAAGAGACCCTGAGGATGAAACTAAATGTTAAAAGCCCTTTAACTCTCTATTATACTTCCTGAAAATCCTCCAGTGCCACAAAGAAAAGAAAGCAATATTCCTTATGGGGCTACTACAGCTGTGGAAGCAGAAACACCTAGAAATTCTAAGCAACTTCTTCTAATAGAAACATCCTCAGACTAGGATAGTCCCCCTCCCACCCGTACGCACTCTTGCTGATTATAAAATAGTATTGTGGGGCCGGATGGGTGTTGTGTATTTTAGAAGCCTACTGTAATTTATTTGTATGCTAGAGGAGATGAGAACTACATGATTGCGCAGTTCTTTGCTGCAGCAGAGTTCTATTGCTGAAACCTCCTCAGCTTCTGTTGCAAGAATCCCAAAACACTGAGGAAAATGGACCAAATCAAGTTGGAATTTTTGGCTCGAATTCAATCCAATTGCTCTCATGCAGACATATAGTGAATCTTTCTTTTCTGAAAAAAATAACAAGGCAAAAAAATTAAAACAGAAAAACAAAAAAACTTACCAAAAACCCGTTTAACGAAGGCTGATTAAATTCAAACCCTGGAATCCACAGGGCTACAAATGTGATAGTGACATTTGCAAGGTGTGTGCCTATAAAACAGTAATTTACACATTTGAATTATTGGCATGATAACACTAAACCACATTTTCTCCTATATTTAAAATGTTATTGCCTTAGTGTTGAGAGAGTAAATGAAATAAAACCAATTATGGTCTGTCAAAGTGACTATTGATAATAACAAACATTCTTAGAACTCGACATGATTTTACACTATTTTTTTAAGAGTGCCACTTGGTTCTTAAAAGACTTTTATCTATATTTCCAGCAGCTTGAGTATTAATGACTTAATTTAAATTATTAGAAGTATACAAAATATTCTTAGGAAACAATTTCAGAACCCAAGGAATACATGAAACCCTTAGCCATAGGCTAAGGCCAAATGGCCTACTCCTCCACCCCATAGATCAGAGATAGAGCATTCTGTAGAGTTGTTCCCAATCTTTCCTGTTCAAATCCCTAGCCCCACCCATCCTCTCCAACACTAAGGATACTTAGACCACCTGAAGTGAGATCTCTGTCTCCTCCTGTCTATCTCCAAACCTCACCTTAGCCACATTTCCCTTTTCTAAATCATAATATTTTTAGGGGCCGGCCCCGTGGCATAGCAGTTAAGTGTGTGCTCTCCGCGGCTGGCGGCCCGGGTTCGGATCCCCGGGCACACACCAACGCACCGCTTGTCAGCCCATGCTGTGGTGGCATCCCATATAAAGTAGAGGAAGATGGGCACGGATGTTAGCCCAGGGCCAGTATTCCTCAGCAAAAAGAGGAGGACTGGCATGGATGTTAGCTCAGGGCTAATCTTCATCACAAAAATTAAAAACAAATAAATAAATCATAATATTTTTATATTGCTACCAATCTTTTCTTCCTCCCTCTCAGAGGATGAGGTGCTCCACTTGTACTCTCTTCTTCCCATCCTATTTCTCCATCCATCCTTGGTCCATCATTCACCCCTTCTCTTGGGGTATCTTCAATCTCTCCCTCTCTACTGCTGTCTTCTCTCTCCATAAAAACATGCCCAGTTCTCTTCTCACCTCCACACTTTTTTAAAAGACCTTTTATTTACCCTGTGACTTCTTTCAGTTACAGTCTTAATCCTGCCACCTGTGTTATAACAAATAAATGTAAATATTGATAAAACTCAATCCTTGCTATCAAAAAGCAATCTAACAAAAATGAACAGATTTCTCAACCTAATCATCTTTGATTTCTCTACAGAAGTATTTGAAACTGTTGACTATCCCTTCTAAGAGATATCCTCTCCCTCGCATTTTCTGGTGGTGTTCTGGTTCTACTTCTCCAACCCCTCCTCTGTTGGCTTGGCTAGCTCTTTCTCTGACTCCATAAATGTGGGTTTTCTCTAAGGTTCAAACTTGAGGTCCTTCTCTCTTTCTACACTCTTTCCCAAGGTATTCTCTTTCTTCTTTTATCTTCAGCTCTCACCTCTGTACACATTTCTCCTTAGTCTCTTTCTCTACAATTTAATTGCTGTCCTAATACACCACTGTACAGTAGTCCCCCCTTGTCTGTGGTTTCGCTTTATGCAGTTTCAGTTACCGTGGTCAACCGTGGTCCAAAAATATTAAATCGAAAATTCCAGAAATAAAAAATTCATAAGTTTTAAATTGCGTGCTCTTCTGAGTAGCATGATGAAATCTTGTGCTGTCCCCTCCATCCCACCTGGGACATGAATCATCCCTTTGTCCAGTGTATCCACTAGACGTATATACACCACCTGCCCATTAGTCACTTAGTAGCCGTCTGGGTTATCAGATCAACTGTCATGGTATTGCAGTGGTTGTGTTCAAGTGACCATTATTTTACTTAATAATGGCCCCAAAGTGCAGGAGTAGTGATGCTGGCAATACGGATATGCCAAAGAGAAGCCAAAAAGTGCTTCCTTTAAGTGAAAGGTGAAAGTTCTCGACTCAATAAGGAAGGAAAGAAAACTTATGTTGCAGTTGCTAAGAATTATGGTAACTGTTCTATTTTATTATTAGTTATTGTTGTTAATCTCTTACTGTGCCTAATTTATAAATTAAACTTTACCGTAGGTATGTATGTGTAGGAAAAGACATAGAATATACAGGATTAAGTACTATCTACGGTTTCAGACATCCACTGGGGGTCGTGGAATGTATCCTCTGCAGATAAGGGGTAGGAGGACTACTGTATGTTTAAAACAAATTGCTGGATAACACTACAGAATATTTTACCAGCACATTAAACTCAATCTGCCAAAAACAGACTCACCATTTTTTCCTAACAAACCAGAAGCTCTTCTTTCAGACTTCCTTCTATCTGATAATAAAAATCTTAAAAAATAATAGTAACAAAAAAAATAATAATAGAAAACATTTATTGAGCACTATGTGCCAAGCACTATTGTAAAATGATTTTCATTTAACATCACACACATCTCAACCTTACAGAATAGACACTGTTATTATCATTATTTTACAAAAAAGGAAACTGAGACTCTAAAGATTAAATAACTTGTACCAAGTTAACAGCAAGTAAATGAGGGAGGCTGACTTCAAACCCAAACACACTAGGCTAAACTATTAAGGACAAGTAATCCAAGCAGCAGGAATTTGGATTTTAAAAAAAAATTACTTCTCTGTAATGAAGAAACATCATTTTCAAACAGTCCATTTTGCTCATGGCCAAGGACATCATGACCCAGCAGCTGGAGTTATGAGAAGTTGACTGGAGAAAGGAAGGCTGTGATACTGTTTTCTTCCTTTAATGGGTACCAGTGAGACATTAAACATCTCCTTTATTGTACAATATAATTGCCTCTGAGTTCATCCATTCATTCATTTGTTTACTACACATTTGTTAAGTAGCTCCTATGAGCCCAAATGGAACTAGAATTTGAGGTCAATATGCAATTTGCCATGAAAACATGAAGAAACAAACAATTGAGGGAGTGGGAGACTCTTTTATAAACAGAGTGCTTTTGAATTTTCATGACCAATAAATACTTTTGCACAGTAACTCAATGACTCTGCTTGTACCCTTTGATCATAAGAGCATTAAAAGACGGCCTTTTTATGTCAATAGAAGTAATGACATACGAGCCTAACAAGAAATGTCTTCACATTTGTCCTTCTCACATGGGGAGGAGAAGAAATACATTGAGATTTATCCAATCTATGTATATCCCATACCCATTCAGTACTCACAAAAGCCCCAAGGGAATGGATCAAGAAGAACAAACATATCTTGACTCAACTAAGTTGCACAATGATGATGATAATTCATATTTACATCGACACTCCAAACTTCAAAGTATGCTCACAAAGAGACATCATTTCACTTTATATAAAAGAAAACACAAGGTTTGCCTTCAGCAAAATAGTAAACTGTACTAAGTGTATCTTTTAGGAATCTATCCAGGCCCCCCAAGTTATACCCTCAAGCTCTACCCCTACACCCTTCTGCCATGTTCTTCTCGTTCTACATATCCTCTGGATTTTTTTTTTTTTTTTTTTGTCCTATGGCCAATCACCTAACCTAGAAGAATAAGTCTTTAAGAGAGAACATACCTCAATACTTAATTCACCGAACAAACATTTATCAAACTCCTACTATGTGCCAGGCACTATGCTAGATGTTGGGAATAAAATTGTTTGCAGAAATATAGTGCATTCCTTAATTGGGGTTGCTCCACCACCAACACAGAACACTACAAATTGGACAAGAGGTAAGTGTCCTGACTCCATTTTATCAGTTCTTGTATCAGATTTGTCCCTTCCAACTCTGGTTTTTGTTTGCTCCTGTTCAGACTTAGAGACACAGTTTTTTGACTTAGGTTATCAGAGCTTGGTTCATCAGCAACTCTACTTTTACACTACATCCAGTCTTTGTCACCCTGTATCCTGTCTATACTATTCACAGAATCTGCCAATCTGGCTTTGCTATTTCTACCTCAGCAGGAAGAGCTTAACTCGTCTGCAATCCCACTATGGAAACTAAGGTAAGATCCCAGCCTCCTTTCTTTGAATTCTTGATCTTACATCTCTCTTTTATTCTATTATCCTCTCATCCATATTGGTCTCATTTTCCCCTTCCGTGCCTCTTGCTTCACCCTCTTTGTCCTCTAGCCTGCACCCTTTAAAACTCTGGTAATCTGCCCTGGCAATCTCCCAAGTCACTCTATAATAAGGCCTGAAAACCTATAACATATTTCTTAACGGATTGTGCATATTTTGCAGACTTCCTGCATCCCAAGGCTGACATAGTTTTCATGGAATCCAGCTTGCCCTACCAAAGAGACCTATTTCAGTGAAGTCATAAGACTCTCTCAAAACCAACCGATCATCTCTGGAATGTCAGAATCTTCTTGAGTAGTCAGCCTTCTTAAAAACATCATCATGATGGGTCATTTGCTCTTCATGATCACCATTTTTTTTGACCAACTATCCAAGCTTCCTGCTTGGTAGAGGTAAGGCTTTGGATTCTGGTCCTCTCCAAGCGGTTTTGAAAGCCTACCAAATTTCATGACATAAGAAGATGCCCATATTGCCTCTGTGGAAGGCTAGACCCTAGTCTTCAAACATCCCTTAGAAACAATGTAATGTAGTAGAATGAACAATGGATTGGATGTCAGAAAATCTGGGTTCCTTTCCTTGCTATGTCACTGATTTACTTGGAGACCTTGGACAAGTCCTTTGTGGCAGACTTCTGGTAACACACACACAGAATGTAGAGGCCATTCTAGGTTAGACTATGGTTGTTTCCAGCTCATGATGTCCACAAATCTATTTCTGTAGCCCCTGTAACCAATAAGATAGATTTCTGTATTCATTTTATTCTATTCGAAAAGCCACATAATGTTTATGGTTTCCTAGACCATTATGGCTATGCTGGGTAAAGCTACATAAAAACAAATAAACAAAACAATCAGGATAATATGCTAGCTGCAGGTGCTTCTGTTTCACATTCAGACACAACCAAATTCTAGAATAGCCGAGTTCGCAGTGGTCAGTGTCATGGAAACCGCCGCCTGGGAGTGTTACAAGAATCACCAGTAAACTGAAAGCACTGTTGCTGGTTGAGGAGCTAGAAGTGGAGAGGCCTCTGTGCAGATGAGTTTCCTCTTTTAATTGAACCACTCCAGTAGCAGGAACCAAACTGCTACTCCCTTAGACATTTAAATGACATTCATACTTTAGTGCTTGAACATCAGCTCTGTGAACACCTAAAACGGGGCTAAGTGAAAATTGGATAACATTTGGCTGACATTGTCATTGGCCTTTCTGTAATGTCAAAGATGGATTTGCATAATTATGCTGAAAGCTAGGAAACTGCATACAGCAGGAGGTTTCCTGGCTGATGTTAGGTTTTAGTCATGCTCCAGCTGTGACTCAAGACGAAGAAAATCTCTCAGAAATGAACAGAGTGCACACTTTCGAAGACAGCATAGTAACAGCTTAACGAGAGTTTAACTTGCATACTGATTTCCAAGGTATAATTAAGATAGGCCTGATAAGCAACTGATTGACTGAACAACCTTTTGCCTGGCATCAAAAGGGTTTCAGAGAAGAAAGAGTCCAAGCGATGTTACCTCATAAACCTCTTCTTGATTAAAATTCTTTTAAGCTGGCCAGATGCCTGATAGAAGCAAACTTTTAAAGACTGCCACTGTAACAGGTGTGTGTAATTGTGCGACCCTGTCTTTCCAAGGTCACTGCAGTCATAAAATGTCTCTTTTGAATGTGTCTACAGGGGAAAATGCTGAAGTAGATGAGGCCTCGTTAGTCTCCAACTTTTACCCCTTCATGGGGCACTTAATAACCTCAGGCTCTCTTTCCCCAAATGCTTTTTCATGATCCAACCCTGCTCTCACGAAAGGATTTGAAGCCTCTTAGCCTAGAGGATCACTTCTCTTAGTCTGTCACGACTAAGGTCCTGAAAGACCTTAAGAATTCTGAAGCTCCAACTAAAAGGAAACATTCAGATTGCAGTCAACTAGTGGACAGACACATTTCTGAGGGCAGCCGGCTTACTTGGCACTTGAGAAATCATAGCATTTGGATCAGCATTAAGATCAACTTTCCAAAGGAATATTTTCATGGAAATCTAACAATATATTTTACAGTGAGATTTTACGGCTTACAAAGCCTTATATGCTTTTCATATAATATAATATGTTATATGTTTTTCATTCTCCCACTGATTAAAAGGATTTCTATACAACATCTGCATTTCACTACGGAATTAATAGATGTCTAGGGTTATTTCATGGGGCAAAGCAAAGATAAGAAGTAATCCTTTTTCATTCGCTCACATTACTTAGTAGGTTCAAAATGTGATTGTTTCTTTGGTTTTCCAGCTTATATGGCACTATTAAGCAGAATCTGCACATGTAGTTCTGCTCTGACCATGTTATCCTGTACTGTATAGGAAGAACTTTTACCAGACTTCAAATGCCACAGAGCATACCTTCCAGCTTATTTCTAGTTTGAACTGGAGGTTGCAGCTTCTGCACTTTGCTAAATGGCAATTTGCCCTGGAACAACCTCATAATCAAAGAGTAGGCAGATGGATTGATTAAGAATTTCTGATTTTTTTAAAGGATGAGAGCAAACGTCTAGCTTCTCTAATGCAAAAAGGCAGCAGCACAAACAAAAGCCATATCCATTTTAACAGATTATTATTATTAAAACATTGCACTTTTACAGCACTTTACGATTTACAAAGCCCTTTTACAACCATTATCTCATTTGATACCCACACCAACACTGTGGGACAGGTGTTCATTAATATAAGCATTTGACAGATGAAGAAATTCAGGCACAAAAAGGTTAAGTGACTTACCCAAGGTTGCACTGTGAGTTGGTATGCATAAGAATCAGTTGCCTTTTGTGTTAGATAAATGAGGAATGGAGGTATCTGAAGAACTCACAATTCTGTCCCCTCTGAGTCCTGATTGAGAGGAAAATCTCACAGCAATGTGTGGCAAGCTCATCTTTATTTCAACTAGTGTTTTCGGTATGTTAAACGTTGTGCAGGAGAAGCAGACATGCAGGTTGTTCAGTGAAATTGGCCTGAGGCAGATGTGAGAGCTAATGTTCAATAATGAGCTAATGCTCAATATCATGTGCCAAATAATCAATGTGCAGTGTGACTTAAGCACCACAGAACACCCTAAGGTGTGAATTCGTTTGGATTTCATGATTGTTTATTTCCTGATAAACTTAGTAAATTAAAATCTACTCAAGCAAGTCAGGGAGTAATTTTCTTATGACATGATTTTTACCAACCATCAGCCAGCCTACCTAAAAAATGTCGAATGTTAGCCTGAGTGAGAGACATCTCAAAACTGAGATATTCTGGGCCAGCCCCATGGCTTGGCGGTTAAGTGCTCGCGCTCCGCTACTGGCGGCCCCGGTTCGGAACTCAGGCGCGCACCGACGCACCACTTCTCCAGCCATGCTGAGGCTGCGTCCCACATACAGCAACTAGAAGGATGTGCAGCTATGACATACAACTATCTACTGGGGCTTTGGGGGGGGTAATAAATAAATAAAATCTTTAAAAAAAAAAAATCTGAGATATTCTGAGAAATCTATTGGAATTAATTTCCAAGACCTAAAATAGCCATGTTCCCCAATCTCTTTGGAGTCTAACAACAAATACCAATTAATGAGAACCCGAGGATACCTTCTGTTCCCCTTCCTGCTGAATTTTTTTCCAAAAAGGAAAGAAAAATGAAACGGAGGGTCTAGCATATTCTATGAAGGCAGGCTTTCAAAAATAAGAAATGGAAAGTTTGCAGCATTTGTAGCAAACTTTGCTTTCCTCAGAGGTGTTTTTAAGGTAACTTGATATTCTGTATTTTAAAGGCAATTTCTACAGGGGAAAATGAGGTTCATTGACCAAATTTTATTGTTGAAAATAGCTACTAAACCTGCTAGCTGAAATGTATTTATGTGAATAGCTGCACTTTGAAGAAAGTAATTACTACTTTTATATGTTTCCAGTGCCACTGCTCAATTCTCATTTTCATAGTTTAAAAAGAAAAACAGGTTTAAATAATGCAATGCTTATTAGCGTATGAATATGAACCTAATTGTCCCTTTTAGACTCTCAGAAGTAATTGGCAATGTCTTCTATGCAAGTGGGTTAAGGAATGTGCCATGTATGCAATTATAACTAAAAACTTTCATTTGGAAAATTGCAACCTTATCTTCATTGTCTTTTAGTAGCACAATAGCTGCCTGTCACTCTGCACTTTCCTTAGAGGATCTGTTGTAAGAATACGTGTAGAACAGTAAAAACAAGTATACCCAGTATGCTGAATTATAGCAGAGTCGTTCAGTGCCCTGTAGCACTCTGTAATATCACACATGCTCAGGTTGCATCTAACAAAACCAAAAGGATAGTTGAAAAATAAAAGTAAAATGGTTATTTGGCATGAAGTAGACCTTGAGATGACCCCCAGTTTTTCTTTTTATTGGATTCAGTTTCCTTTTCAACTGGACAAACCGATTCAGGAAGTGGCATAGCCTGAATGTTCTAGAAGTTTCTCAGAAATCTTTGCAGTGACCTTTTCTAAGACTCAATGAAAAATGTTTCCGCCTAACACTACAAGTTTCTTTTTCCTACCAGCTTAGAAAATGCCTGCCGCATTTCAAAACATGTGCCAGAGATTGATGAGATTTTAGTTAAATTTGCTTGATGATTATAAACACTCATTTCAAAAACACTAGGCTCATTTCTATACATGACTGCTCATCCTGTGAAAGTGAAAAATTCTCTTAAATAACCAAATTTCTTTTTGGCTGTGTATTGCCAAATACTGGTTTGCCCAATTGTGTTTGTTTGGTTTGTTGGATTTTTATCCAGAGTGACTAATCAAATTGCCATTTGATAGACCCCCATATATATGAATTTCAAAATATCCTTGCTATGCACACTTTATATGCCATAAAGCCAATTTTCAGTATATTTGTTTTATGTTATACTGACATCTATGGACTCCATAAGAGAAATTCAGCTTTTTAGAAAAAAATCTGTTCGCTGCTTATAAGCAACTTAAAATGGAACTCAACTATGTAGACTAAACGTCTCTAAATCTGCTATAAGCCACTGGTTTATCTTTGAACCTTATCAATTAGATCATAATCATTACAAAGCTCTTCTACTTACCTCCAATCAAAACTTGGGGAAGAGGCACTGAGTCTCCATTAGTGAAAAATTAGCATTTCCTCTCTAATGAAGAGTGGTCCTTATTAGTGAGACAATAAGGAGGATCCTGTCAGGGCATATACATTCATTTATTGTATTTTTACAATAATATCCATTATTGTAATTACTGTGTGCTGAAAACTTCACTAAACAGTATGGATACAATACTAGCCCTGCCCTCAAGGAACTCACAGTCTAATGGAGGTGACAGAGAAATAAAACAGGCAATTTACAATAGAGTATGACAAGTATTTGTTAGGTTAGGCTAAATGCTATAACAAACTTCAAGATATCAGTGGCTTAACTCAGCAAAGGTTTTTTTTGCTCATTCAAGTCAAAGTCCAATGTGGTCAGAAGGAGACAGAAGGGGCTCTATTTCAGCCAGTCATTCAGGGATCCAGACTCCTTCAATCTTATAATCCAACCATCTTCAACACGTGGTCTCTAAGATCATCATGGAGGGGAAAGAAGGAAAGTGTGGGGAAAAGACATTCACTTTCATCTGCCTCTGCCCAAAAGAGACATATCACTTCTGCTCACATTGCATAGGGGAGAACCAGTCAGATAGCCCCATTTAGATAAAGGAGCACTGGGAAAGGTATTTCCACTGTGTCCCTAAGAAAAGGAAACAAGCTTGGTGAACAACTATCAATAAGCAGATATAACTAGTGGCAACTAAGTAACTTGTTAGCTGGAGGTAACCAGAGATAACTAGAGGAAGACAAGAAACTACAAAAAAAAATTCAAATCTAACTTATTTCTTGTTAGAATAAGTGAGAACTATAGAAAACTAGAAAAAATAGAGGATAAAGTTAACTAGTAACTAGCTAACTAATAACTAGATAACTAGAATAACTAGAGTAAGCCAAAAGCCTCAGAATGATACTTTCCTCCCGACTCTAAATTCTCATTTCTTGCTTGAATAACTATTGATAACTAGATGTAACTAGTGTTGACCACACAACTAGTTAACCAGAGATAACTAGAGTAAACCACAAAGCTAAAAAACTCATTCCTTTCAAATCTAACTGCTTATTTCTTGTTAGAATACTGAGGGAGAACTATAGAAAACTAGAGACAAATAGAGAAATTTACAATTAGTTAACTAGTAACAAGCTAACTAATAGCTACATACTACAGACAACTTGAATAACTGGAGGAAGCCAAGAGGATCAGTAACACGCATTCCGCTCAATTCTAATATCCTATTTCTTATTTGAATACTGTGGGTTACTAGATATAACTATTGTTAACTAGGTAAATAGTTAACTAGAGATAATTAGAATAACTAGAGGACACCAAAAACTAAAAATCACATTCTTCTCAAATTTAACTTCTTATTCTCGTATTCTGAGTATTGTCCACCTCTGGATTTCCTCATTATCGTAATATGTCCCCTATTAGGATGCCACATTGTTTCACTGTAAATCCTATCTGCTCCTATTTCACACTGCTCTGATGTTGAAGACCAATTTCTTAATGGATGGCTACTTCCAAAATGTCTGATTCATTACTGGTTGGAGTCTAATACTGCTGGATTGGTGCTCACTGGTAGTGGGCCACCAAGAGCCAGGTATGGAGTAGGGTCCTGTTTATACAGAAGGAGGAGTGATTGCTGGAACACAGAATATACCTGAGGTATGGAGAGAGCTAGGCAACCAGATAGACGATGGCAGTTATGGGAAAGTACATTTGCAAATGACAATCCCAAATCAAAGTCACTTGAAGAGAAAAAGGAAATTATTGGCTCATATAATCGGGAAATCCAAGGTAGATCTGGAATATCTCGCCCAGACACTAAAATGATGCCATCAGAAATATCTCTGTCCATCTTTTGCCTTTGATTTCCTTTGTTTGTTGGCCTCATTCTCTTCTAATAAGGTAGGTTTTACCTTATGGCAGGAATGATGACTGCTTGTAGCTTCCTTTCTTCTAGATATATGTCCTAAAAAGCAAGCCCATTTTTCTCTAGCTCAAAATTGAAAACCTCAAGGAAGGACTTGAATTGGCTAAGTTTGGTCACATGCTCAACCCAGAACAATCAGTGTGGTTAGAGGAATGGAGTTTTATGTTTGGAGGGGCTTGGGTCAGAAGCCCACCCGTGTGACCAGTGAGATGGGACACTATGATTAGCAGCTGCCTCATGAGAATCACATGATTGTACAGGAGGAGAAGCAGTTCCCCAAAGGAAGTGGGGGCGCTAGACAGAAAAACCAAAATATAACCACTACAGTGTCCAAGGTGTCAAAGATGAACTCTCCAGATCCAGGAGGTGAATTTGAGCCACAACTGGAGATTTAATAGGAAAGATAGGGAGCAGGACGTTTGCCTAACAATGCATATATTTGTGCATACTTTTGAGAGAATCCAGTTTCAAAACAATAGATTGCACCAAAGCCCTAAAGTTGTGACACATCCATGATCAAATCCAGAATTATGAGGGCCTATGCACAAAACAGTGTTGGACATGTTAAATTATATAACACATATAAAGTACTTTTAGCACAATGAGCACATATCGGGTCTTCAGTCAATGGCTCTATTATTATTATTACTATGTGCCTAGAATTATGCCAAGTATTTTATACACATTATGTGACAATAACCCTATTTAGATAGGCATAGTTACTTTATTTCAAATAATTTGCTAAAACTAACAGAAATGCTCATTTGCAGAGTTGGAATTTAAATCTAGTCTATCCGACTCCAAGGTTTGTCTTTTTACCATTATGCCACAGGTCTCCCATGGAACGCAAGTGATATCTCACGAAACCAAGAAAGGCTAGGCAATTTATAGTGTATTTTTGATGCTTAGAGCATGGTGTGGACCTTGGTAGTTAGCATCTTTATTCCTTATAGATGAGAAACCTGATATTTTGAAGGTTCAATTGACATTTCTGGAGTTTTTCATAGAATTGATGCTGCTGCTAGAACTGTCCAGAATGAGGTGTTCCATTCACTCAAGCAAGGACATTATAGTACATCACATTATTGCTAAAGTAGACTGACAATCCCACGCTGTTCTAGTCCAGAATGAAATATAATGTTCATAAATCTCTGGGAGACTTCAGGGCGGTTGCACAGACGGATGTGAACTGGTATTCACATTATCTATATTCAGTTGGAAGGTGGTTTCCTCCTCATCCTCCAAATTCGTATCCATTTGTATGTCTTTCAGAAACCTAGGCAAGAGAGAATGTAGCCTGGGAAGCCATGGATAAGAGGTTTCAGTCATCAATCCTGGACAGTGAAGGCATTGAAGCCTCAATAATAGTTATGGAACTGGAGTGGGAAGTAGGATGTGGTAGGCTGGCTCTGTGTAAGCAGTTTAAAGAAATTGAATTTACGGATTTGAAATTTAGTTAAACCTTTTGGCAGAAATCATCACTCCAGGAATTTTGGAAATAGTCTAATCACACTTGAAGTTGAGGACATCTCCTTGACTTCTTACTTACTGAGCTCAGTTCTGAATCCTGAATATCTGGGATGCTGCCCCAGGGCAGCCTTTGTCAATTCCTGGATGGTTGATATAGCCTCGCCAAGACGCTACCTACTCTCTGTGCTTCTGGGCTTCCTAGAACACTAGGGTCCCACCACATATATATTGATGTTGTAGGGAGAAAAAAAAGTATGGTGGTCAAAATGATTGGGAAATAGTGGTTTAAATGTTCAACAGGTTTATTATTTATTAAAAGACTTCTCAGAGGTTTTAATAAGCTCATATATGCTATGAATCTTTAGGAGAAGCATCTAGCATGAACTGTTTTTCAAAAATATTTGACCAGGGATTTTTTTTCTTTTGTTTCTTTCTTTTTTTTTTTCTTTGGTGAGGAAGATTAGCCCTGAGCTAACATCTGTTGCCAATCCTCCTCTTTTTTTGGTGAGGAAGATTGGCCCTGGGCTAACAACCGTGCCCATCTTCCTCTACTTTATATATGGGATGCCTGCCACAGCATGGCTTGATAAGCAGTGTGTAGGTCCTCACCCGGGATCTGAACCTGCGAACCCCGGGCTGCCTAAGTGGAGCACGTGAACTTAACCACTATGCCACTGGGCCGGCACCTTTTTTATTTCTTTTTGATGACCACATACCAGCATCTCATAGAAAACTAGTATGTTTTATGAAATACAGTTTAAGGAATTTTAGTCGAGTATAGTGTAGCAATAAGTATGACATATATCAATTAGTATCTATACTGGAGGACCAAGGCACTGTCAGAAGTTCCTGGCAGCAAACCTAAAAGTTCTTAAGTCAACCCAGGAAAAGCTTGATAAGAGTGCTATCCTCACCAGGTAGCGTGTCCGACAAGTCTTTCAATCTCAGGAACCGGTGTGTCTGAGGAGGGTCCTATGTACTCCAGGCCCACCTGGGCTATATACCCTCCCCCTGCCTTGCTCTGCTGTGTTCAGTGTTGAAGGCTGGGCTTCTTTGGTTCCCAGAGTATATTCCAGTTCTCTCACTGGCACAGAAGCTCTTCTCTTACATTCCAGTCTTTAATGGCATTAACCCTGACTGCTTGCCTAGTTCTTGTCAGATCCCTCTCCCCGGGGACTCTAGATGATTAAATGATAAAGTATGATGAGTAAGTGAAATCACATATGTCTTAAGAGGTAAATTAAATTATATATGTAAAGCAATTAACACAGTGTCACATGGCATATACTTGGCAAATGTTAGTTCCCAAAGGGGTATTGAAAATCTGTTTAACAAAATCTACCATCCAGTCCATGCTTTTACTTTTCATTTTGCACATTTTGATATTATTTGGAATTTTTTAAAACTACAACATGAATTACCCTTATTTTAGAAATTAAAATAACTAAATAAGCCAGTCACAAAAAGATAGGTACTGTATGATTCCACTTATATGAGGTACCTAGAGTAGTCAAATTCACAGAGACTGAAAGCAGAATGGTGGTTGCCAGGGGCTGGAGGGGAGAGGGAATGAGGAATTAGTGTTTAATGGGTAAGGAGTTTCAGTTTGGGAAGGTGAAGAAGTTCTGGAGATGGATGGTGTTGACAGTTGCACAACAATGTCAATGTACTTAATGTCACTGAATTGTATACTTAAAAATGGTTAAGATGGTAAATTTTGTGTTGGATGTATTTTACTACAATTTAAAATTTTTTTTAATTAAAATTTTAAAAAATTAAAATAACTAAATGAAAACGTCTCTCTCCCTTCCTCTTGTTCTTCTTAAAAGATCTCTGCCTCCCTTTTGCCTCCCATTCAGCGTGTTTTCGATACTGCCACTAGAACAGTGAATCTGACTACAACGCTCCCCGTTAATCACTATAGGATAAAATGCAGTCTTCAGCCTGACATGCAAAGCTCTTCACCTAAAACCCCTGCTTAGCCCCATCTCCTAACACTGCTCTATTTTGTATTTCTGATCAAGCCATACCAAATTTCTCTTGTTTTTCCAAATATGTGGTATTTCATGACTTTTTGTCTCTGTCTAAAATGTCTTCTCAGAATCCCTTATCTCTCTGACAAACACCTCATCCTTCAAGGCTAGGTTTAGTGTCTGCTCTGTGGAGCCTTCTTTGACACTCCTCCACTTCAAGCCAGGCAGAACACTGCCTCTTTTGTCCCACCACTCTACCTTGTATAGCACTCTATCACTGTAAGTAGCACGCTGCATTGCAATGGTTTGTTTATATGTCTGTGTCCCTAACTAGACTGGGAGGACCTCAAGGGTTCATTCATGTTTGTATCCCTAGGGTTTAGAGAACAGTGCCTGCTACATAGAAATTGATTAATGCATTGTTGAGTGAGCGAATGAATATAGAGAAGTGGAAGCACAGATCTGTTCATTTTTATCCCTGTTTCCACCACAACTATCAACAAAAATCCTTAAAAAATCTTTAAAGAGACTCTGTGTTGTCAGGGCACTAGGTAGACCAATACCTGATGATGGAAAAGAAAAGAGGTGGCCACTCTCAAATGCCTAAAAGTCTCTGTCTTCCCTCTTCTTTTCTTCCCCTAAAGAAACCACATGAGTCTCGGAGCCAAGGGTGTTTCCCTTTTGCACTGCTTGGCTGATAAAGGATTCTGAGTTGGGGTAGGGGGCAGCACTGGAGGGGAGTCACTGCAGGAAAGGGAAATTGATTCTGGTCTTCCCATGTTGGAACTGAACTTTGTGTTTCATAAAAACGCTATTATATATGATGTACACACTACTTTACTTCAAGCATGTTATGGGTTTAGTAGCCTTGGGTGGACTGGTTTGGGAACATGCCCATAATTTATAACATTGTTTATATGGGAAAATTGTTTCTGAATTCAAAAAACAAACCTTTGGAACTTAACTTGGGGACTTCCTGAATTCTTTTTTGGAAGTACAGTGAATGTATCAATGGCAATCTAGAGATATACAAAAATGAAGAGTTTTAATATAGGGGACAGTGATCAAGGCTATATTTAAGTATAACGTTATAGGTATTATGACTAGATTATAGCAATCCTATTCTGCAGTTCTCGACTTACCAATTATTGCAACTAGTATTATATTCTATAACAAAGTAATTGAAACAAAGTTGAAAAATGCAAGTTTCCATTTTAACACAGTATCATAAAGGTCCACCATCCAATATAACCTATGTGTGTGATACACGGTGCCTGCCACTTTCCTTCAGGACTCAAGCAGCCTGTAAAAGTGAAGCACCCTCTCTCAAGCATTTTTACAGAAAAATGTCAGACCATGAAAATGACTCACTGACTTACAGTTTGTCATCAGGGTAAAACAGTCCCTGAAATAAGACAGTCTTTTGTAGGGACCCTCTGTGAGTAAACAGATGCATTTGAAAGCCCATATGACCTAAACGGTTATTTCTGGCTATTCCCCTTCCCACATCCAAATGTTTGTGATATATTACTATGCAGTTGAAGGCTGCAAAGCAATATGCATGATTTGAGAGAAAACAGTTCATTTACTGACACTACACAGAAAAGTTGAAGAAAGAGGCTTTCTTCTCTAAAAAAAGTAGAAGCAGGAATCTAAAACTACTTTTAAGAATCACCATTTTCCTGTTAAAAAAACAATCATGGATATCTTTCAAATACTAATGACAGTCTGTCAATCACACCCAACGCCACCCCTCCCTGTTTTCAAGAGCTTGTCTTCTTATTGTAAAACTAGCTTTTAACTATTTCCAAAGAAACAGAATTATATTGCTGCTATGTGTGACTGAAATGTGTGACAGGTTGTTTGGATTGTAATTCCAAGGCCCCAGTTATGACCCTACTAGGGAACACACTCTCCTCATTCAATAGAGCCTTGTGTCTATATAATGTCAAACAAATGGTAGGGCACCAAACAAATAATGAGCTGATTCAGTAACCTGTGCAGTGTCTCAGGTTGTGCCTACGCCGTAGGTTGGCAACTTGAAATTATTCTGAAAGGCACAGTCAAGCCTGCCCCAAGGCAACACTGTGAAGTTGAAGAATTGTCTGGGCCACCCTCCCACATCTCATCTTGATATACAGTACTGAGCACGTAGAACACATTCATTCACTACTTAAATGAATGAACCGTAAGGAAAGACTCTTAGGTCTTTTTGAGATGGACTAAAGTCATTTGATGTTTTGCTATTTTAACCATCTGATTCATACTCATTTAAAAGAATCACCTACTTAGAAATGCGATATTCTCTTAAATGTTCCCCCAGGGACATCTTAGGCTAAGGCAAATTAAGGGGATTGCTCTGTTGTCTGTTGACCCAAGCAAGGCTGGATTCAAACAAAGGGATATATTAAAAATGGGGCCTGTGGAGGGTAGAAGGAGTAGGTAATGGGCTGAAGTGTCCAGAGAAGGTGACAGAGAAGATATGGGCTTTGGGCTCTGCTTTTCAAGAGCGGCAAATTTGTCCTCTCTACCTCTGCTTCTATCTCTGAATTCATCTGTTCATCCTTCCCTCCAATCTCAAAACAAGATGTGCACCCAATTATTGTCCAAGATTAACTTTCCTGCCTTTCCTATGAACAATTTTAGCATTTATTGTCACATTTAGCACGGACAGCTCTACTGACTAATACAGCCAGTACCACGGCTTGTCTACACAACTGGATGATAATCTACCTGAGGTGAGGGACCTTAACTTCTACTTCTTAGGATAGCTAGTCAATGCTGGTCATCTCTTCTCTTCCTGCTTCTGCTGGATGTTTTAACTTTCTCTTCTTTGCTTACTAACATGCACAGGACCTTCTGACTGGTAAAAACAACGAAAACATAACTGTGTCTTCCCTAAGGTTTTATCATCGACCTGCTTCTCTTCTTACTATATTCTTTTTTCTGGGTGATATCATCCACTCTCAGAATTTCAACTATCAACTATGAAGATGGTTTCTAAGTAGTGGTCTCCAGCTCTGATTTTGCCTCAGAATCCCAGTCCTACCTCTCGAAAGTGACTGATGTCTTGATAACTTGCTGTCATTTCATACTTGGCCTAAGAACAAAAATCCCCCTCTTCCTCGCAAACCGACTTTTCCTCCCTGGCATACAGATTTATGCTAATGGAGCATGAATCTCTAAATTATTCTGTTAAGTTCAGTTTATTTCAACAAATATTAATTGGGTACATATCATGAACAATAAGTTGAGCCCAGAAATCATGCTGGCATCGTAAAATTTTCTCTCTAAATCTTCCCTCTCCTTCTCTGTCTTCAGTCTATCCTGAAGCCCCATACGTTATTCCTTTCAAATGTCACCCACATCCAAACCTTCCTCTCTATTCTCTTTGCCACCCACTCCGGAAGTCCCAGGACTCATGATCTTAAGCTTGCATTATAATAGCCTCTAGCTGGTCTCCATGCTAGTTTCTCTCCTTCCTCCATTGCAGTGGTTCTCAAACTTTGCTGCATATTAGGAAAACCTGGGGATCTTTTTAAAATCCGAAGGCCCAGGCTATATCTCATACCATTAAATTGGAATCTCTGTAGTTAAGACCGAAGCATCAGTATTTTGTAAAGCCCCCAGCTGATTTTAACGTGCACCCAAGGTTGCAAACAAGTGTTTATTCCACTCTACTCACTACTGCCAAGACTTCTACAAACACTGCTTTCATTATGTAACTTACTGGCTCAAAATCTTTAATAAGTCTCCATTGACCAAATTCAAGGCTGCTTACAATCTGACTCAATTCTATCTTATGAAACATGCCTTCCCCCCTCCATGACTATCTGCTGGAATGCCTTTCCTCTGCCTATCCAAATCTTATTCATCCTTCAAGGTCCAGTTCATCCAAGGAGAAGCTTTCCCTAAGGAATCCAGACAACAGTGATTATCTACCATCTGGGCACCTATAGCATTTCTGCCTAATATAGTCATTTCCTAAGCATCACCTTGTACTGTAGTAATATTTTCAGTTTTTGTGTCTCATTTTCCTAATTAGTATCTTAGTACTGCGGACATAGTCTATATCTACCATATACCCCCACTGTACTTAGTCCAGTGCTATGAACATTATAGACATTCAATAAATATGTTGATTATTTTATGGCCATCCTACCATAAAGAATGTTTCAATAAACATGTAACTAACTTCCTATGTTTGTGTCATATTTTGATATTATAAAATTAAGCAGTATGCTTAATCTCTACTCTTGTCAGTAGACAAACTGACAGAAAACAGGACAGCATCACTTTCAGATGGGACTGCTTCTCTTGAATACCTCCTATATAGCTAAGGCATGTAGATATACTGTATATAATAAACCCAAGGGAGGCTATTAACAATTCAACATTTCCTGTTCATGTGGGAATGCTAATTCCATTTATCAAACAAAGACAGAAACATTGTTCCTTTAGACTGATCCTCCCTCTTTGGCTCCTCAGGGCCAAAGGCTATAATCACCAGTGGAGACAGAGAAGGGAGAAAACCCTCCCACTGACCTTCTGACCACTGGTCAGAAAGTCTGGCTGACAATAGTTAAAGATTTCTATGTTCAGAAATGTTGTAATGGGCCATTTGTGGTTGGAGGTAGTTGTGGTATAGTATAAAGAGCACTAGACCTGGGGTCAGAGGAGCTGGATTTAAATCTCAGCTCTGTCACATAATTGTCTTGTGACTTTAAGCAAATCACTGAGCCTCTATGGACCTCAGTTTCTTCATCAGTAAAATGAGATTAGTAATAAACAGCATAGTGTTTGTAACTGTCCCTAGCAATATAGTAGGCACTCAATAAATGTTAGTATATTTGAATAATAATGCTAAAACGTATTTGCTTAATTAGCATAAAATACAAATATTTTAACATAGAAGAGTCATCCAGTTCTCCAATGAATGTTCCATACATTTAAAAAAATTTCTTTTATTTGGCAATAATTTCAAACTTAGAAAAGTTGCAAGAATAAAATGGCACAAAGAACACTCACAATATGCTTTGCCCAAATTCACCTATTGTTAGTATTTTACACCATTTTCTTTTGTCTGTATACCTAATCTATCTATATTCCCGAATCATTTGAGAGTAAGTTGCATGCATCAGGAAACTTTGCCCCTAAATGCTTTGTTGTGTATTTCCTAGGTATAAGGATATTCTCTAACATACCACAGTACAGTTAACAACTTCAGTAATATTAACATTGATACAATACTTTATCCAATCTACCACCTGTTTTTTAGTTTTGTCAACTGGCCCAATAATGTCCTCTAAAGTATATTGTCCCCCTCCCACACAGGATCCAGTCTAGGATGAGGTATTTTAGTTGTCACATCTCTTTAGCTTCATTTAATCTGGAATATTTCCACATCTCTATCATTATCTTTTATAACATTGGATGTTTCACAAATTTTAAAATTGAAACAGGGTTCTTTCACAAAGTATAGTAAAGAACATGGGCTCTGAAGCCAGGCTGACTGAATTAGAGTCTGAGTTCTGCCACCAATTAGTTGTGCAACCTTGAGCAAGTTACTTAACATCTCTGTGTCTCAGCTTCCTCATATGAAAAATAGGGTTGATAATGGTACTTCATAAGGTTGTTGTGAGCATTAAATGAGTTGATATACATAAAACACTTAGAATATCACCTGGCACATGGTAAGTGCTCAATAATGTTAGATATATCAACATTTCTATAATTCCAATGCCAAATCAAATGTACAAAAATTTACCAAGTACCCCTTACATGCAAGGTATTTTATTAAGGCCAAGTCACATTTACCTCACCAGTTACAGAATCATAGCATGTCAGACTTAAAGAGACCTCAAAGATTATTGGTTCTTAATTTTTCTCTGTATCACAGACACTTGAGAATCTGGTAAACTATATGGAACTCCCCCCCTGAAAAAAAAAAAGCAACACTGTAGTGGGTTGAATGGTGGCTCCCTAAAAGATATGTTCATATCCTAATCCACAGAATTTGTAAATGTGACCTTATTTTGAAAAATAGTCTTTGCAGTTATAATTAAATTAAGGATTTTGAGAAGAGGCGATCATGGATAATCCAGGTAGGCCCTAAATCCATTGACAAGTGTCCTTATAAGAAACACACAGAGGGCCGGCCCCGTGGCTTAGCAATTGGGTGCGCGCGCTCCGCTGCTGGCGGCCCGGGGTTTGATCCCGGGCGCGCACCAACGCACCACTTCTCCGGCCATGCTGAGGCCGTGTCCCACATGCGGCAACTAGAAGGATGTACAGCTGTGACCTGCAGCTATCTGCTGGGACTTTGGGGGAAAAAATAAATAAATAAAATTAAAAAAGAAAAGAAAAGAAACAACACAGAGGAGACAAGAGGAGGAGGCAATGTGAAGATGGGGGCAGAGATGTGGCCAAAAGCAAGGAATGCTGGCAGCCTCCAGGAGCTGGAAGAGCCAACGAATAGAATCTCCCCTAGAACCTTTGGAGGGAGCATGGCCCTGCTGACATCTTGATTTCGGACTTCTGGCCTCCAGAACTGTGAAATAATAAATGTCTGTTGTTTTAAGTCACCAAGTTAGTGATAATTTGTTACATCAGTCACAGGAAACTTACAGAAACACACACATTTACTCACAATCTTGTAGATTTCAGTTATTCTGTGAACCCCAGGTTGAAAAATGGTGCTCTTATCCTACTTTCTCTTTTACCAATCAGGAACCAGGGACTCAGGTGAGACCCAAAGCTAGGGGAAGGGAGGGATGATTGTGGTAACCCAAAGGCCCTGATGTAGGATAGGATATGAAAGAATCTCAGAGAACACAGTCATGCTAGCCAGGCCTAGCAAAACAAGGAGTAAGACTGGAACTTGTTCCGTGTACTTCACCAGCATCTCAGTCCTTCCTGCTTCCTCAAAAGCCCTCCTTTCCCCACCCGCAATATTTGCAAACCAGAAAAAATAAACATTGTCACACTGAAAGAATTTGAACAAAGAGCACTTTAAAAAAGCAAGCAAGCAAACCTAACACAATGGGGATGGACATACCATTTGTCCAAGTAAATTAAGATATTAAAAACATGGCCATTCAAAAAAGATTGTCCATATATTTTTTCCCTAAAAAAGGAATGTTAGGAAGAAAAAGTGAGAGCTTGACCATGGTAGAGATCAAGCCTGAAGCTATGATTAGAGAAAGATTATGTTCTCAAACTTAATAACCAGGAAATGGCATTAGAGACCTGGGCTCATTTGGGCTCTGTTGTGGAGTGAATTGTGTCCCCAAAAAGATATGTTGAAGTCCTAACCCCCAGTCTTTGTGAACGTGACCTTAGAAATAGGATCTTTGCAGATGTAATCAAGTTAAGATGAGGTCATTAAGGTAGGCCCTAATACAATATGATTGGTGTTCTTATAAGAAGAGGAGAAGAGACAGAGAGAGACACAGAGAGGAAAGTACTATGTGGAGACACGAAGACACACAGAAGGAAGATGGCCGTGTGAAGACAGAGGCAGAGATTGGAATGATGCTGCCAGGAGTCAAGGAATGCCTGGGGCTACCAGAAGCTAGAAGAGGTAAGGAAAGATCCTCCCCTAGAAGCTTCAGAGGGAGTGTGGCCCTGTCAGCACCTTGATTTTGGCCTTCTGGCCTTTAGAACTGTGAGAGAATAAATGTTTGTTCTTTTAAGCCAACCAGGTTGTGGAACTTTGTTACAACAGCCCTAGGAAAATAATACATGCCCTTATTTGGGTATCCATGAGGCATTTACTGAATATGTGCCAGGCACTATGCTAGGCACTGGGAAATACAAAGATAAGACAGGCCCTATTCTTGCTTTAAAGCCGATATCAATTTTCTATGATGGATGTAGGCTATTTGCAGGGCCCCACAGACGCCTTTCCCTATCCTGTGACCTGGCAAACATAATTTTTGTCTTATTTGCTCAATTATATAGAGTATGTAGGTGCTCTAAAGGCCAAATTTATCCTGGCATTTCCGACTATTCCATTTACCAAGGGACACAGTCATTCACACAGCTCCCTCTCCTTCTGGGGTGGCCAGAGGAGGAGAGTAGGAAAGGGGAAAGGGGGAAGGTTCTAGAACAGCTTTCATTTTGTTTCCTGCCTGTATCTTTCCTGATGGATCCATATTCCCAATGATATTTCTCCTGCTCTAAAATGAGGAGCTCCTCACACATTTATGAAACACTATGCAGGGACCACACTGTGGCACTGTTTCATTCCCAAAATTTAATAAAATACACAGTTCATTTTATGTCACAATATAAGGCCCTCACCTCAGGGTTTATGATGTGTGTGGGAGGAGGGTGCATATTTAAGGCCAACTAAATGTCAACCTCAGTGACAGAGCCCAGGCCTTATTTCTTGAACCTTGTTGCAACCATGGCAAGCCTTTGGCAAATTAATGAAGTAGGCAGTATTTGTCTTTATTTCACTCCCATATAAATAGTTAGAGACTGCATTTTCTATCATGCTCCACCTTCTCCCCTCTGCTTACCCCTAGTAAGGTGCCTTTATCTGTGTCCTTGTCACATTCTTGCTTTGGCTGGCTGTGGTAACTTTGCCTGCTAAGGTACTAACTGATAGCAAGGTGTCAGCTTGAGGTGTGACCCCTCAGAGAAGTATTTTACTTTTAAAGAGGGCTATCTTAGAGATCAAAAAGCCCTCAAAACCAAAAGAAATATAGCTTTAATGATGAACTGGCATGCAGTGGATGAATCCTTTGGGGTAGGGGTCCTGTACTCTGTCATATTCATTAATTCAGTTCCAACTGATATGTATCGAGCATCTACTCTTTGCCCAGTCGTGCTACACATTTTCTTTCACTCGCTCAGCTCACTGCATTCTTCACAACAACCTTGTGAAGTAGATATTGACGTCTTAATTTTAAGGAAATGGAAACTGAGAGACAGAGAATTGAAGTGACTTCCCACGGTCAGACAGCAGTTAGAACCAGTTCCCAATGTCTCTCTGACTCCCAGTTCAATATTCTTTCTTCTATACCACACTGCCTCATTAAACATGTTATAAATGTTTAATAACATTAAACATTTATTGTTTAATGCCTCCTTAAAGGCATGTCTCCTTGTGTGCACGATTCTGCCTTAAGCCTTACGGGATGATGCAGAAATGAGTACAGCATGCCCATGCCCTCTAAGAACTTAAAATCTATTTTCTTGAAATCATATCATGTAGTCAATGCCTCAAGGCCAGTCCTACATCCCTAGAATGTCTCATAGATTGTCTCACACAGGTCTAGGGAATTCTCATTCAGAGAGTCACTCAGGGTCAGGGCAAAAGGGGGAGGTGGTTGATGAGGCTTTCATTCAGATGCTTTCTTGTAACCAAAAGTTTGAAAATCTTCTTCCTTCTATAAGCACTGTGTATTTCTCCCTGGGTAAGCAGTAGCCTTTTGTTAACCTCTAGCGTTCTGCTAAGCTTTTGCTTCCCAGGAAGTCAGCTGTCTCTCCTAACTAGGCTGTGCTCTTTCTCTGCTGGAAGAGAAATTCCTCTATTGCCAAGGCTTGCCCTCTCCAATGATGGGCAGTTTCTGTGGGACCTTCAGTATGACTTTTTCTCTGCTCACAGCATTCCCTAAGGCTCCACGTATCAACGTTCCCCCCATATTTTCAATCCTCTGTCACCATCATGCTTTCACTGCTCTGTACCTATCAAACCTGCACTCCAGAGGGGATCAAATATTAACCCTTTACATATCACTGTGAATAATGTTCAAATTCATTCATTAATCCATTCCAGTAACAAATATTTTGAAGGATTTACTATATGTAGAAATCATTTATAGAAAAAAGACATGGACATCTTCCCTCAAGGAACTCATTTTCTAGTGGGAAAGATAGACAGGCCATTACAATATAGTAGAATGTCATTAGTTTTATATTCAAAATATGACCAGAGTAATGTAGAGGCCACAGAGGAACATCAAACCAACACTAGGAGAATTGAGGACGGCTGTCTCAAGGAGGTAACGGCTAAGCTGAATCTTGAAGGATAAGGAGTAAATAAACAAGCAAAGAAGAGGTAAGGATTTCCAGAGAAAGAGAAAGAGACAGAGTGTTTTGTAGCTCTCCTGTGATTCTGGCTTGGGTAACTAGGCAATAAGGTAGACGGTGGTGTCATTCATGGAGACAGGAGATACAATAAGAGGCAGAATTATGGGTAGGGATGCAGACAGATGATATGTTTGGTTATACACATGTTAATTTTCAGATGTCTGTGTAACATTCAGGGGGCTTCAGCAGGCAGTTTGATACATGGATCTTATAAGACATGTGGCGGGTAGTATTGATTTTGGAATCATCAGTCAACATGTCTCCTTATTGTTCTCTGAGGTCATAAAAAGTCTTGGCTTCTGAATCCTCAACAGCAGGTGAAAGAGACATTTTTAAGAGGGTGGGGGGGAATTCCAAGTATCCTTGAAACACTTTCATGGTCTTGGTCACTGGCTAGCCTTGCCCTCCCAGCTCAGTCTAGCTGCTCTTGACCCAGGATAGGTGTGTGGACTTTGGTTGTGAAGTATGATGTATGCAGTGGTTACGGTATTCTTCAGGGGGTGATAAAAGACCCAAGAAAGTCAAACCTGGTACCTATCAGTTTTGGTCCCTTGGTCAATCTCATTTATGCATCAAAGAGAACTGGATGGAATGAATAAGAGGTCGTTTACTCCTGGCTATAGCCTCCTTTGTTCTTAACGCTTTGTAAAATTTTCCTGGCCTCTAGTTTATACACCCTCTAAACCATTCTGTACCACCACCAGGTTATTCTTCATAAAACACCACTTTCATCAATCTCCCAAACCTCCAAAAGAACAAGTTCCAGTTGTTCTAGTTGGTGTTCAAGTTCCTCAAAAATCTGGTCCTACCTTACACAGCTGAACCGAACTTTTCCTAGCCTCTACACAAATTGTCTACTCACTTGTACCGAAAACAAAGCAGAGTTTTTCAAATTGTAAACCCTTGCTCATGCTATTATTCCATGAGCTTGGAATGCCCTCTACTAACTTCTCCACCTACAGTCACTCAAGGAATCTTCACTGAACACATACTATGTACCTTCTTTGCCAGTCAAAGTTCATACAGCTCTCTGCCTTCTCTTCCCTATTACAGCAAGCATGGTTACAGCAACCATATATTCAGAATAAAATAACAGTTTGAGAAATAGATGTGTGCTTTGTAACAATCAAGAGAGACTATTTAAAATTGAGGCTATTCATTCATCTGAAGTGTATCAGAGAACCCCTTGCACAGTTATTTTAGGGTTTTGTCTCTCCAGCAACACTGGAGTCTTTGGAGACTGAGTCCAAGTTTAGACTTCTTTGTATCCCACATGGCACCAATCACATGCTAGGTATCTAATACTTGTTCAGTAAGTATTTGTGTTTGAACTGACTGATGATGTTCTTTGTTTGAGTCCAGCAACATTCTTTAGGTGTGGCTTACCCTCAGTAACTATAAAAGTAGTGCACAAGGAAAACCAACGAGAGTTCAATTAAATTTGGCAGAAAATACATTTTAACACAGGAGATTAGCTCTTCTGCTGAGTAAGCTGAGCCCTAGTAAACTGATCCTGCCTTCTTCCAAAGAGCTATGGAAAAAATCACCTTGTGGGTGAAACAGAGTTAGGCTCCATTTGCAGGGGGATTTTAAAAGTCTCCATGGTTTGGTGCTCCACAGAAATATCCCTGTATTTAACATCTGCTCTGTCTTCAAATTACCTTGGGCATTTTTCTAAGACTCTGTGAAAATGAGCAAGGAGTGCTCACTTTCTAAAGTGTTCACCAAAGTCAAAGGGATATTAATTAGAGGCAGGAGGGGAGGGAGCAGAGAGTTGGCCTCACCAAAGGAAGTGAGTTTATTCCCTGGGAAAGAAATGAAATGTGATTTCAGAAGGTAGAACAGAAACCTTTTACACTCTTCACTGCTAGACTAGAAATTGAATGGAAGAGATAGATGAGATGGTAGAATGTGGCAATAAATAAGTCAGAAATTTCCTGTAACCTTGGGAGAGAAGGTGATCGGGTCAAAATTGCTTCAAATTCTGATTTTGGATATTGAAGAAAACTCTAGGAGTCAGCAAACTTTTTCTATAAAGAGCCAGATAGTAAATATTTTAGGCTTTGCAAGCTACAAACCTATACAAAGCTATAGTCTCGTTGGCAAATTCTCATTTGTTTCTTTTAACAACCCTTTAAAAATGTTTAAAAAAAAAATTCTGAGCAGCAGTTTGTCCATCATTGCTCTAAAAGATGGTGTGTGTGTAAATTCCAATTTGATTTCAACTTGAAGAACACTTATTGTGGTAAGATTAACTCTGCAGAATCAGCAGTGGAAACTCTCTAGGGTAAAGGTGGAAATGATTCTGAATGAGGGAAACTAAACTGAAGACTAACTAACCAGGGATCCTCAGCCCACAAATAGGACAACTACTCCCAGCCTGAAGAACTAGCTGGAGGAGGGGGCAGGTTTGAGCGAATCTAACGGTCTGTGCAAAAGCTATTCAAAGGGGGAAAAAAAAATCGGTGAGTGTGATTTGACCAGGACACTGAGCATCTGGCCAAATTAAAGCTGGGAAACTCCCCCAGGAGCTTTCAGAGCAGACCCAAATCCAGTCTGGAAGCTGGGGTCAAGGAGAGGCAAAAGCTCGGGGTGTTTTTTGACCACAAAGGCAGGGGAAGTCCTGGGCTTTGTAATTACCAAGCAGCTGAGACTGCACTTTGGGAATAAGTGAAATCTCTACAAAATGTAACTTACCTGCCTAGGATCAGTCTAAAATACCCTATGGGGGAAACCCTGATGGATGTAAAGAAATTATGCCTGAAAAATTGGAGTCTGGGGACCCTGGGAGTTCTGGTGCAAGAGAGGAAGAGGTTAGAAATGCTCCCTTTCCCCTTCCCCCACAGGAACCACTTCTCACTAGGGAGGACAAAGCAGGCCTGAAGGTAGAATCTGCAAAGCATCTAAAGAGCACCTGACAAATATGCTTTTGAGAAACCAAGGGAGGGGCTCCCCCTAGATGCTGACTGAAAAGACCTGAGGGCAACAAGTCTTAAGCGAGATCAACTTGTCAAGAAGATAGGAAGAACAATGCTTCCCCCATCCAGCGATAGCCTGGAGCTAGAGCTTTCAAGACTGAATAAATGCTTGGTGCCTAATTGGGGGGAGGAAGGGTTAGTGTGGGTGGTAACCACACTAACCACAGGTGTCTTGAAAACAACCATATATTTTAGTTTCCAAGGTGTTTTCACAACCATTGTTTGATCTGAAGCTCACAACAAACCAGTGTGATCCTAATACATGAGAGACATTATTCTCCTAATTTTTACGGATGAGGAAATTGAGGCTCAGAAGTGTTGAGCTACTTGCCCAAGTTCGCACAGCTTGTAAGTAGCAGCGCCACATTCCAATCTCTCAAGATTCCATATCCAATGCTACTTTTACACTACTGCTAGTGTTTTTAGTGAGAAAACACCAAGGTGAGAAATGGTTGGCAAAGAATTACATCCCTGGGAGAGGTGACCCACTTGGAAGCTGGAGAGGGTGGGACAGAAATGAACGAATAGAAGGTGAGAATGGTGGAGTCATAAAAAAAAACTTAACAGTTTCAGAAGGCTGGGAATTGAAAAGGCTTTTACATTGAAAAGTTCTGAATCCAGAGTCTGCATTCCAAGGAAACAGGGAGATGAGTTTTAAAAATGTTGAAGATCACCTGGGAAAGCTACTAAGATGGGCTTGGGAGGGCTTCGAGGAGTTTTCACTTGGGGCAGAGGGATACACCAATGACTTGGCCGGCACAATTGATCACAGATGATGAGAAAAATAGCTTTGATTTTGGATTTAAACACAGAGTAGGATGGAGAATTGAAAAGGATTACAAACGACTCATTTACACAAAAACCTGTCATGAAATGCATGTTTCCTTCATCTAACAAATACTTCCTGCCTACCCACTATGTGCCTGATATAGCGTGTGCTAGGTGTTGGGAATACAGCAGGAAATAAGACACTGCCCATGACCTCCGGGGAACCTAAAGTCTAGTTGGGAATCCAGAGAATAAATAGCTACAAAGCAATGTGATAAGTAATCTGATAGAAAGAGGGACTAGGATGGGAACTGAAGCCTAGGGAAAGAGGGAGGAAGCTAGGGATGACATGCTGCTAGCCCACAGTGCACCATGCTTCCCTAACACCCTGACTCAATGCCTGCCCCACACCCACAGGAGGGGAGCGGTAATTGAAATGCTGGAAACATGACAGTAGATGAAATATGACACTTTGTGAAATGAACTACGTAAATTGTGAAACATAAGTCATGGCTCTATTGTTCTGTAGCAAGGTAAAAATTACATTTTTTTATCAAGCTGGAAGCTATGAACCATGAAAAACTATGAGCAGCTTTCCCTTCTTTCCCCCTTTCTGACACTATGCTTCTAGAAAGGGGGCTATGGGACTCATGTTAAAAATTTGGTTGGCTAATGTCATCTGGGTAGGAGGAGGACAGGAGTGGTTGTAGGTGATTGCCATGATCCCAGATTTATGCTCTTTGATCTCCTGGAGATAATAAAGGAGGAAAGTTTAACCCAATGAAGGTTAAACCTACTAAATTTTGCCACAGCAGAATTGCTACTGAGAAAACCACAGTGGAAAAAAATATTGCCTCTTATAATGGAAAAACTCATTCAAGCCACCTGCTATTACTCTATTGCAAGAATCTCAAGTACTCTATCCAAGCCATCTATTATCTCTTGTAGAGTAATTACCTGGCTTCACCTGGGTTTTCTTCTTTGTTTCTTTTTAACATCTCTTTGTATAGAAATTTGAGTTCATATAGAAATTACTTGGCTTCACAGATGGTGATTGCTTTATTAAAAATATAATAATAATAATAACAATAAAAACTACTATTTATTGAGTACTTACCATGTTCCAGGACTGTGTGGACAACATCATGAATCCTTACAGATCTTTAAATGTCTACCCACCATTCCCACATCCCTCCAAAATACAAGCTCCGTAAAGGCAAGGATTTTGCCTATTTTGTTCACCAATGCGTCCCAAGTGCTTAGAACAGTGTTGAACACATAGTGGATACTCAGTATATATTTGTTCAACCAATAAATTATAAAATTGAGACTTGTGAACTTAAGTGATTTATCCAAGGTCACATAACCTGTTGAATGTGGGGATCTTACCCAAGTTTTATCTGAATGAAAAATCTCTTTGTTTCTTCCACTATACTAGTCTGCCTTTTGGTAAATCTATTGCTAGTTTACAGTTCTGATGGGGTATAGGAAGCAACACCATCCATCAAGTCATCTGGAACCATCTTCTTGCCATCAAAGGCATTGAGCCAGCCACTCACACTCTAATTAATCTACTCCCTAGCACTCATGCCTGCACTGTCTTTCTTCTGATCTCACAGCACTCGCTTGCTAGGCACCAAATAAACATACCACCTTCTGCTTAAATAGTTAACACCCACATTTCCTCACCACACTTCAAAACTCCCCGTTATACACTGAGATCAAGGAACTAGGAGGCAGGAAGATGTGGACGACACTTCTCATACAGCTTCCCACACCAGCATTCAGAAAACTTGTCAGCATTCTGACAACTGTCAGCAGTTAAGAGTTGCAAGGAACCTTCAAGATCATCTAGTTCAATATCCCCCCCTAACGCAGGAATAACTCTAAAAAATTACTAACTTGGGTCAGCTCATGGGTATCCCTAAGGTGGTAGGTAGGCAAGTGGGTTCCAGGGTGTATACGAAGCTACAGGATAAGCCTGAAGCTTCTTCCTGGACCAGTAATTTTCTAAATAGGGAGACAAAGTTAAATAATTTACCTCTTGAATAATTTAAAAATTTTTTTTACGTTAAAACCACTTCTGATATAATTTATCACATGGAATACACAATTCACGCGAATGTTTAAAGATAGACAGGAGACTAGGGTAGAGGTTACTGCTCAGGGAATATTTCCCTGAAGAAGTGACATTTAAGTTGAAGCCTGAGAAATAAGATTGAGTTAGGGAGGTGAAGAGTGGGGAGAGAGTGGAGTGAAGCGGGGTATGTGTAGTGTCCTTGGCAGAAAGAATAGTGTATGCAAAGGTTCTAAGGCAGGGAGGAAGTGTGGGATTCAAAGAGCTGGAGGCCTGAGTGTCCCAGGCCCATGCTCCATAGTCAGGATGTTCTATTATCCCAGGATCTCCTGCAGCACCTACTAGGAGTCCCTCTTTTTGCTCACATCCTGCCAAAACACTGTGAAGATCTTGGAGGGGAGGAGGCCCAGCAGCCTGGAACTGAGATGTCTACAGCACCACCCCAAATTCCTTGTCAAGACAAGGAAGCCAGGAACACATAGCTGTCATTGCTTGAGGATTTGCAACACTTTTGCTGAAACCATTCACTAGTTTGGATTAGTTTAGATTATACTGCTTGGTATAAAAGTAAACTTCAGTCAGCCCACTGCACAAAATATTACAAATAACAATATCGACTAATATTTGTATATGGCTGTCATTTTATCTTCACCACCACCCTAAGAAATAGGTGCTGTTATTACTCTTATTTTACAAATGAGGAAGCAGGCTCCAAATGTGTCCAAAGTCACATAACCAGTGAACGACAGAACAAAGGCTACGACATTAGGTCATTTTGGTGCTAAAACTCATACCCTTAGTACCACACTGCTCTGTTGAGGGAAGAGTTATTATGAGGGCCTTAATCTCTGTAGGCCACTAAGCAAACCCATTGTCCTACCCCACGGAATTCCCTAAGAAGATTGAATGGAGGGGCATAAAGAAATAAACTGTGTTAAGTGGCTACTGAATGCAGGCATCATGATAAGGCCTCTAAATATGTTATTTTATTTAATCCTTACAGCAACCCCTCATGGTAGAGAAATTATTAACCCCATTTCACAGATGAGGGAACTGTGGCCCAGGGCGGTTAAGTAATTTACCTCATTGGAGCTGCAATTGGAATCCAGGCTTGAGTGACTCCAAAAGTCTATACCCTTTCCATCAGAGCACATCAAAGATGGCTTAATATTTAACCCTTCCCAGGTTACATATTTGCTCTTTAATAAGGGTCTTTCCTGTGTGAATCTCACAGGACCATGGCAGACCTGAAGAGAAGGCTGATTAGGGATTGCAAGGTGGGCCTGCCTTAAATCACACCGAAATGGCATTGACCTACCTTCTTCCTGTAGTTCCTGAAGTGGGGCAGCATGCCAGAGAAGATAAATCTCTGCTCCAGTCACAATCTTCTTCTCCTCCAACTGGGATAACAACTCTCAGACACTCTGGCAACTACAGAAACAGAGAGAGCGCAGAATCAATCAAGAGTTTATTTGCAAAGAGTAATGTCAGAGGATGAACTTCCTTTAAATCCTGTTAACTTTGTACATTTAAAGGACTACTGGCTCAGGAATTTGAGTTCCCCCTGACTTGCTTTCAGTGATTTGTTTTTTATCATTGACTAAATCATATTCTCCTTCTCATCGCACCACCTTTTACAGTGTAGACTTTGATGTGTGTTCCTCAGTCTCCCTACCTCCCTCTTGCTCCAACTAACCTAAGACTTTGCAAACAAACCCTGTTGAGAAGTATGGACAGTCTGGGCCTTTCCAGAAACTCAAGCTGTTGAAGGAGATATGGTATTTAGTTAAGCTGAAGTGAAGCCCTGCATAAATCATAAAGAGGCGAACCCAGGTTACTCAAACAGGACCCTAGGAGGTACTTGGGGAATAGACTTGCAGGCAGCTTTATTTTTCTACAGCCGACTTACTTCCAAAATGCTGGGGCCCACAAGTACCCCAGGAGTAACTTGGCTCCCAAATGCTGGAGCAGGTCTTGGCCTTGGAGCACAGTTCTGGTGTTGTTTCCTGAATTCCCACATTGCTGTTTTCCACACATGGATCAGGCTTCAAACTTCCTGTGTCTGGACCGTGTGTGTGTGTGTGCATGCATGTGTGTGTGTGTTTATATGCTTGGGAAGGGTGGAAAGAGGGGAGGTGGGGGATCCAAAAGGAAGAGTATTTAACTCAATGCTTGTACTGCATATGTGTCCCTTTGTTCCTTTCCTGTTCAGATAAAGCTGATATTTTCTGATCAGCTGGCTTCTGCATGTGCAGGTCTAGTATCCTTGTGAATAAATAGGAAACTGACTTAGGAGGTGTCCTGGAGAAGTCTGCTTTTCAGTGTCTGCCTGATACATTTGTAGGGTGTTTTTTTTTTTGGGAGGGAGGGGAGAGTTATGTGGAGCCATAAATACTTAGGATTTATGTTCCCTTGTGTACGTGCTTGCCTCTGCTTTTGTTTCTAAATGCATTTAAATGATTTAGTTGTTCACCAGGCAATTAGAGGAAGATGTGCTCATTTCATACTCCCAGTTGACTTGGTGGGTGGGGGAGAATGTCATTCAATACAGAGCACCATGATTTTGTGGTCTTTCCTTCTAGAAGAACCTAGCCAGGGATTGAGGAACAGACTACAAGCCGTGTTCTATTTCCTACTTTTCCTGTATATTGGGCAAAAATCTTGCACGCAAAGGGAAGACTTTTTTTTTTTTTAATTAAAACACTTATTAGTTGTCCAAATTATTAACCAGGAGATTTTACATTAATACATTTGACTTGTGGTTTCTCCTGAAAAGTCAGAAGTCCTGGCCACATTGGGCCTGCATTTCTCATAGTGTTGACTGAGCTGCCCCCTTTATGAGAGTCCTGCCTTCTTCTTAGTAGCCTCCATCACTGTCTGGTCTCCTGACGCTGAGCCTAAGAGTTGTTACCTTTAAACATTTTTTTTATTGTGGTAAAATACACATAACAAAATTCACTATTTTAACCATTTTAACCGTACAATTCAGTGGCATTAAGTACATTCAAAATGTTGTACAACCATCACCACTATTTCCAGAACTTTTTTATCATCTGAAACAGAAAGTGTGCTCATTAAACAAATTCCCCACTCCTCCCTCCCCTTAGGCCCTTATAATCACTATGCTACTTTCTGTCTCTATGAATTTGCCTATTCAAGGTATTTCATATAAGTGGAATTATACAATATTTCTCCATTTGTGGACAAATGGCTTCTTTCAGTTAGCATAATGTTTTTAAGGGAGACATTGATTTTTTTGATTGACTTCTTTGTTGTTGTTTTTAGAGCACAGACATTGATTTTTATTGTATGTTAAAGGAAGAATTGCACTTTATTGAAAAAAAGCCAAACAGGACAGATAGTTTAGGATGGAGACTCTTGACTTCTAACCTTAAAATGATCATTATATCCATTATCAATATATGGAGGTTCTTTTTTGTTTTTTTTGTGAGGAAGATCAGCCCTGAACTAACATCCACGCTAATCCTCCTCTTTTTTTGCTGAGGAAGACCAGCCCTGAGCTAATGTCTATTGCCAATCCTCCTCCTTTTTTTCCCTTTTTCTCCCCAAGGCCCCAGTAGGTAGTTGCATGTCATAGTTGCACATCCTTCTAGTTGCTGTATGTGGGACGCGGCCTCAGCATGGCCGGAGAAGCGGTGCGCCGCTGCGCACCCAGGATCCGAACCCGGGCCGCCAGTAGAGGAGCGCAGGCACTCAACTGCTAAACCATGAGGCTGGCCCCCTGGGGAGGTTCTTAATGCACTTAGGCAACCCAGTGTCTTTACACAGGTGTTTTACAGCTAGTGGTTAATTCTCCTGGTATACCCCAGAGGCTTCTCCATATTTTACAGTCAGGATATGAAGACACAGGGATGCTGTGGGGATTAGTTAAATGTGTGTGGCATACTTTGCTGTATAAACTCACTCTCTGGAACTAGTTTTCACTCCCTGCTCTCAACTTCCACGGCTTTTACTGTCAATCCCATTCATTTAGCACTTAGCATGCGCTTGTTAGTTGTCTTTTTCTGTATATGCCCTTGAAGGCAGGAGTCAAGTCTCATCCCTCTTTGTTTTTACAGTCCCGTCCATAATAGCAGCTCTATCAATGTTTGTTGATGTTGGCCTCCCCCCCCCTTCCTTTTAAGCAGAGTTGGCAAAGCATAGCTTTAAATTCAAACTCAGTTTAAACAAACTGAAGGGTTTTCAGGGTAAAAACAAAAGGAAGTCTTGCGTGGCAGGAGAGAAGGAACACCTAAGACGCTTAGAAGACCTGGGCAAAGCTGAGGTACCAAAAAACCTGTTGTTTGCCACAGGCTAAGTGACCCACATGCAGCCTGGTCCACCATTAAATTCAGAGCTGTGGTCGCTCTACTCTATCAAAATTCAAATTTGGAGAACAGTAGTGACCAAGGCAGGATTTGAGGAGGGGGTATTAAAGGAATTAGTGTTTTAGGGGTTTCCACTGTATGAAGGCCCTAGTAGCTGTGGGGAAGGCAGGTTGGAAAAGTCTTTTGAAGGCAACTACAAGGCTGGGGGCAAGCATTCTACAAACACAGCCGCTGGGCCTTTGCTCCTAGGATTTGTTTCCCAGCATCTTATGTAATGGCAAAAGATGGAAATGGCCTAAATCACCTTTCACTAAGAGAATGAGTAAAAGAATTTTGGCACATCTAAGCAATGGAACACTGAGCTATCATGAAATAGAATGAGGTAAAGGAAGTTATCCTGAGATGGAAGGATATTTAAGAGACATTGTTGAGTAAAGAAAAGCAAGGTGTGCTGTGATTGATGATCCCACTTGTAAGGGGCAAAAATGGAATATATACATGTATGCAAATAATATATTTTGAAGATTGCGTACAGGCATAGAGAGAAAGGGAGAAAGGGACTACGAGAACGGAGTGATGGAGAGGAACTCTTCACTGTGCTCCTTTCAGTACTGTTTTAATTTTATCCTGTGCATATTTTACTTTCTCCATTTTAACAGCATTGTTAATTTTAACAAGTATCCTGTTGCCATTGTGATCAGTAGTAGTCTGCAGCCTATACCCATCCTATCTAGCTCTGCTGTCCACCCCTCCAAATAACAAGGCTGGAATAATCTTCCCTTGCTTCACAAACCAAGTGTCTCCGTGTCTTTAACACTCAAAAATCTCACCTTCCCCATGAAAAATCACCCAAATAACTTCACCTCACACATAAGCTGAATCATTCCGAGAATCCATTTTGCCCACGCTCCTGCTTCTGAATCTTTCAGCCGCCCCAGCAGAGCACTCTGCACATTGGGGCTACCCCCCAACACACCAGTGGCCCACTACTTTTCCTGCACCTGGTTATATTCCGAGACCCTGTTCACGCTGAGATAGTGTTTCTTTTGAGCACACTTCCTCTTGCATGCCTTGATCCATGGACCCTCAGAAGGCTCCCGTTAAGCAGGCTTGAATTGAATGTCACTTTTTCATTGGCCTGAGTTCATTATAATAGCTCTGCCTTGTCAAGGCCTTTACATTTACACTTGCTTCCTCCTTGTAACGTTTTCTAGGAAATATGGATCTGTAGAGAATGGTGGTTTCCATGGTAAATGTTCCCTCATATTTGTTTTCTCAAGTTCACTTCGGAGACACAGCACGATTTCCTCTTTCAGTACCAGCACCACAATAGATTTAGGTTGTGGCGCCACTGCAGAACTGTTTAAAAAAGAAATCTCACCCACCCTGGTTAGAAAAGGGGTAATTTATTCTTCTAACTGCAGGCAGCCAACTTCATATCCACCCCCAAAACTGTAGGAAAAGAGTTGACTTATTAAAGCCACAAAACCTATACACCTTGGATGTAAATGCTTAAAACAGATAAGGAGAATATTTGATTCTCAAACACATGAGACTCTCCACCATGTGACATACACAAGTAGGAACACATACATGTGTGGAGTGCTTTGTGGTTCACAGAGTGTTCACACACAATTCATTTTATTTTCATATACCAGTGTCATTAAGTTAATAGGGCATGTGTATAGCCTTTATTTACAGATAGGAAAACTAAGGCTCAGAGAAGTTAAGCGACTCAACAGAAGTCTCACAACTAGCTGATAAGTGCTCCAGTCTGAAATGAGTTCTTCCTTTAGTTCCAAATTTCATGTTACTCTGCTACCCCTACACTGTTTCTCTGTGCTTTCGTTTCCCAGATGTAAAATGGTAGATTTTCAGTGTCCCAGGATGCTGTTCTCAACCCTCTGTGTTCTTAAGCAGTATCAATTTTTCGCAGCCAGGAAATGTGAACACCACATTGATGCTTTACGTACTTTTTCCCCCTCCTGGCCTAATGAATTAAGGGGGAAGAAAAGTTACCTATTCTCAGAGGGCCGGATAGTGCCATAAGGGTGTACGGGAGCCAGCCGACACACTGTCGCACTCTTAGGAGACTAAAAAACCGAGCGTCTCATCTTTCTCTTCTCGGCAGTACCTTGGGGGAGAATGGAGAGCTAGACAATAGCCTCTTGTTTAGTTTTATTAATTTTGAGGGCGGGTGGAACAAAAGGAGCCGAACGACGACGCAAGTGACCAATCGCAAGCGATTCCTAGACCAGGATTCGCCAACTGGTAGCTGCCAAAGAAAGATGGGTGGGATTTACTCTTCTAGGCCCGCTCCGCCCAGGCCGGCCCTCCCAGCCCGCCCAAGAGGCGGAGGCTCCTCAGAGCCCCGCCCACGCCACCTCCGCCGCCAGCGCGGCCCGCCACAGGGAGGGGGGTGGGGACGCGGGGGGAGGGGGGAGGAAGAGGGAGGCTAGGGGGAACCGAGGAAGAAAGGAGGGTGTCTCGCAGAGCTATGACCTGGGTGGGGGCCTGCTGGTAATAGGAAGCAAGAGGGGAAGGAAAACCAAGGAGCGCTGCTCCTTCCTGCATTATTTTAAGCAGGCTTTGCTAGAAGCTGCTTTTCAGCATTTCTATTATTTGTTTTTCTTCCTCCCGCTGTGGGGCGGGGAGCTGCATTGGCTCTCCCTCCGCTCTGCTGTTGCCATAGATTATTATTTGTAGTCTTTGCAAAACCCTTCCCTTCCTCCTAGCCAGTCCCTGCGTAGACTCTCATTGCTACTTTAACCGAGTCGTGCCACGTTAGTAATAGGACCAGAGCGAGGTCCCCCCGCTTTCGTCCGAGCGACCGCACTCCGCCGCTCAATTGTTTGAAACTTCCACGCCCCCTGGCCCCGCCTCTCTTCCATCCCCCCTCTTACCCAGGGCCCGGGCAGGCTCCCTCCCTTCTTTCCCCGCCCTCAGCTCCGCCTCCCTCCCTAGTCCACCCCCTCTCCCCGCTCCTGGGCGGTCCTAGCCGCTCACCGCAAGAAGAAAAGCCACCCATTCGTCCCCCACCCCTACCTCCCATCCTTTGCCCAGGAGCTGCCTTCATCGCAGTCACGCCCCTTCCTTCCGAGGAGCTTTCTGGCTGCCCAAGCTGGAGACCCCCTGATTTATTCCTCCATCTCTGCTCTCTTTCGCCTCATCTTCTCTTAGTTCTCACCGCCCCCTCCACCCCCACCTCCAGTCTGTCTCGCCTCCGACCATCCGCTGCTCCACCCTCCGGCCCGGTATCCTGCCTGTCCACTGCCACCAAGAAGAGCCCGGACGGAGCAGTGAGGAGGGGAGCAGCCAGGAGTTGGGGCTTCTCCCCTGCCCATCCCTGGCCTCCGGCCCGGGCCCGAAGCCGCTTGAGCGAGCGGAGAGTCGTCACCTTGTCTTCGTTGCCTTCAGGGGTAGGAGACGCGTGGTTACTTTTCGCGGGGAACTGGGGCAGGAATCCATGGTGGCGTGAACTTGATCATGCCCTCGGCGTGAGTGAGTCGATCTAGATGCGTGTGGGGATGTCCCTGTGTTGTACTTTCTTTGCAGCTGGTCTTGAGTTTTCTGGGATGTGCAGCAAGTTAAATTGGTTAAAGAGTGTGTACTCCTTTTCCATCCTACGGAGATGCTAGTGGGTACCACTACTTGATGGTACGTTTACATCTTCCCTCCTGGAGTCCTTGTAGATCTCTAGGTAATTAAGCACAAAAGGAATTAAAGACCCGAGGGAACTTGAGGTCTACATTTAGCTCAGCAGGAATGTCCTTGCTTATCTCCAATTGCTAGATGCGTTCCTCCTAAATGCTTAGGATTGGGGTGGGGGCTCACACTCCCCTCCCCCGGGGCCCGTGAATCCTTGAAGTCTTAAAGTCTGAGAGTAATCTACAGCGTTACACTCTTTTTGGTGGTGTGTGTGTGTGTGTGTGTGTGTGGTGGTGTGGAGGCATTTGTCCCTTTTCTGGTTTATAGATGTTAATAACTAGTTTTGCGGGATCATGCAGACGTCTGGAGGGTCCCAAGCCTGGGTCACTGTATGTAGGTGCTTCAGCAGCAAGATAACTTGTCAATATATGAAAATGAAGAGAAGACAAAGTGAGAGAGGGAAAGTGACAGTCTTTGTAGACTGTGAGCAGTCCCTGGTAAATTGCCATTAATAATAATATAATAATAATTTGCAGCAAGGGACTAAATACAATTAAATGAGAGAGGAAAGGGAAAGTTTGTGAGAAACAGCATTTCCAATCTTTAGCATGTATTTTAGAATTTTCTGACACCTTGAAGTGTTCAACTTAGTTCTCCCCCTCCCCCCATGAAGAGTAGAAGTTGGGAGGCAGTTGAAAACTTTTTTTTAATATAACTCTCTTCTCTCGTTCAGAGAGGAATTAGTCACCATAATCTTCAATAATGGAGGGCTAAGGGTATTTAAGTCTCCTTGAACTAGGCTTTGTGAAAAGTCCTTTCTTTGGCCAGCTTTTGTGAAGCCTTCTCGGTTAGACCTTTCAGCACCCTCATTTAGTAGCTAAGAATAGTTTGAAATACTATTTTGGACTCGGGATAAATCTTCACCCATCTCCCACCTATCTCCAATTGGGCAAGCATGGCAAACTTATAAGAACAGTGGTGTTCAAAGACCTGTTACCAAGATGTCCCCCATCCATTGCTTATTTGGAAACAAATTATTTACTTATATTTTTAAATAAGTTTGTTGATTGATTTTAATGGGGGAAAGGAAAGCAGAAAGGGAGAAAAGGAACGTTACAGGGTGACAATTTTAAAGGCTATCGTGTTTCAGATCAGCTGGGAGGGAAAAGTTGTCCTGACCAAACTACATTTTATAACTGGCCTGGGACATTTTAATAGCCAGGTGGTTGTAGAGTAGTTGCATCTATTTACAGATGATAACTCAGGTTCCAGCTATTCTGTATGGATTTATCTGGTGTCATTTACCAACACTTTCTGGCACTACATCATACTTAATTTTAAGATACTTCTTTCTTGGGAAAAGTCTATGGCTCCTTAAAATTGAAAGTGCTTTTTCTAACTTCACAGTCTCGATATGAAGTAAAGCTCTGACCATGCTTGTGTGTAGAGTAACTTGTACGTGAAAGTTGTGGATCTGTTTACTTATTTAAAATATTTTAGAAGGGAATTTTAAAATTCATATTCAATACTGTTTTGGATTTGGAAATTGAAATCTCATTGCTGGTTTATGAAGTAGGAGTTATTAGACTAGTGCATAACCAAGGCATTTTGTGGAGTTGCTTTTTCTGAAGTTTTATAAAGAACGGATCAGACTCTTTCTAGAATGCCTTAAGAACAGTTTATTCAGAAAGCAGAGGGATGGATGCTATGACCTTGAGGTCCCATTGAGTGCCAGAATTCTAAGTGGGTACATCTGCTTCTATGCCTCTCCTAAGAGCCCTCTCCCAGGGCCTGCGCCTTCTTAAAAAGGGTGTCTTTGTAATTAAGCAGCCCTTCTCCCCCATCCCCCTTTCTTCCTTTGATCCAGCTTTTTAAGGCCTTTTTTACATTTGGAGACAAGAGGAGTTTCTCACACTCTCCTACTCCCCTCTTAAGGTTTCTTTTCCTTTCCCCCTCAAAAAAGTCCCCTGAAGTTCTCAGGATGGTTAGAACTTGTTCTGTTTTGTTGGGGAGGGGGTGTTACCAACAAGGAGGAGTAGAGGATATAGTCCCTCTTGGGAAATGCTTGTGACCAGGTAGCCTCCTCCATGGAGACTGAGCATTTGGAATGCATGAGAACAGTCTATTCTTGGGGACTGTCTGGAAGAAATTGTCCTTTGCACCCATTAAGCCCAGCTTAAACACACTGAAAGGGGTGGAGAGAGGTGTGTGTGGTCGTGGCCGAGCCTTTTAGGATAGTAAATGGGTAAATGTTCCCAAATCTCCTATTACATCACCTCTTTCCCCCATGGATTCAGGTTTGGAGATCTGCTTGACAAGTTAATTAGCTTGGGACTAAACCAATTTGTTTAGAATTGTGCTCCATTGATTTCCTGTCCCCAGGAATTTTTGTTGGTGGTTTACTATGATGTCTTGTCTTTAGTCTTCCTTACTTCTTCATTTCTTGCTGCCTTTTGTGGACTTTGGTCCAAAATCTAGGGTCCCACCCCCAAGTCAAAGGTTAGAATTTGGTCCCAGGAACGGAGGGGGCATTAAACAGGCTGCCCATACTGCATTACTCTCCTCTATGGTGGGCTTCTGACCCCTTTTAATCCAGAGAAAGGAGCAAAGTCGCCCCTTCCACACATACACACAAAATTTGAACTAAAAAAAAAAGGAAAATAGGAGGTCATTTGCTTTATAAAAGAATCTACTACAGGTTTCTTTGAAAGAACTAGCTCTCTTAGTTAGTGCCTTTGAACTGTAACTTGATATATAAAAATTCACTCTAACTAGGCCTTCTTAGAAACATATTTGTTTCATGAAAGAAGACATTAGAATTTTGAAGTAATGATTATTGCTTGAAATCAGTGAGGACATTATTTGGTCTTTGAAATCTTGTTATATGGGATGAAGTTAATTGTCTAAATCATTCTGGTTTGTAATAATGCTGGCCACGTTTAACCCCAGCCTACAACCACTTGTAGAAGGAAGCTGATATGACTTTCTGGAAATAAATCAGATTTCACAGATTTTTATCAGTCTAAGGGTGGGACTCTACCCCATATAGGTAAAAGATTTTAATTCTGGTTATTATATTTGAATAACTCAAGGATTCAGAAAATTGTTTCTGGCAAATGACAGGAACTGATGTCTTTTTTAATCGAAGAATCTATGATATGCTTTCCTAGTGAGCCTATTGGTGAGATGGTCCTGGGCTCTAGACCCACCTCTAACTCAGTTTACCACCCTTGGCAAGTTTCCTCCTCTGTAAATTCTGGGGGGTCAGACGGTAAATTTGAGAACCTATTCTCAAAAGTTTTATGGTGCTCTTCCTAGGCCTCAATTTCTGGTGTGAATGTGAATGATTCCTACTAGAATAAGGTGCAACAATTGTCAGAAATACAATCATGTAGTCATCTGAATGGAAAAAAAAAAAAGCCTGTAAGGAGATATCAATATAAATGCATTGTGTTTTGTATTTCAACAGCATATCAAATTAAAAAGCTGACTCTCTCAAAACTTCATCAAGAATCCCATCATCCTAACAGATTATCTGCTTTCATTTTTCCCAGTTCCTTTCAAGTCCTTGTTTCTGTACTTCCATGAATTTACATAGTTAGGGTCATAGAAATGTACAATGTTGCTTTTAAATAAAAGCCCACCTAAGGCTTAACTTTGTAAACCTGTGTGGAGGAATGAAGTCAGAACCTGACTGAGTAGGCATGAAGAATCACATACATTTGTTCCTCGAATGCCAGGAGAGACTAACAGATTTAACAAGTAATCCCTAAACTCTTTCTGTGATTTAGAGGTGTTCATGTATCTATCAAGGCTGTTAATGCTACTCTCTTGACCTCGTATTATTCCTCTCCCATTCTTTTTAAGCAAAAAGAAAACTAGGGTTCACTGTTTACTTTGTGTAAATCATTAGCAATGATTCTTAAATCACTGTATTGTGATATCCTATCAAGAGAGTATAAATTTGGGTAGGCAATGAAATCTCCTGAACGAGAAAGGAAAAGCAGGAAAGCACAAATGTTTTGTTTTGTAGCTTTTAAAATAATGTGTTTAAATTAGACTAAAAAATAGTAAGGAAACTAAGGATTTTAGACAATTAAATAAAAGACATGTAGGTGTAGCAGAATGACCCACATGTAATGAGTTCTTCCTTTGAGGCCTTTACCATATAGTGAAAGTTCAGTTACACAGTCCTTTAATTTTCCTTTGATAGAGAAGGTATAATATACATATGATATCCAAATTAGGATGGACTCATTCCTGGAAACCAGTGGCTCATCGTAAATTAGATAAAATTTCTTTAACCAGAATAGAAAAGTTAAGTATGAGGTTTTAGTACTTAGAAAGTACCAAGTTAAGTACAGGAACTTGTTTTTTATGATATGTGTTCATGGGGAAAATGCAGATGGATATATTTGCTAGTATCTCCTAAGATAATTTCTGAAAATCTTTTTTAACCCTATAGGCTGCCCCTCACATTTGTGAAGTCACTTTCACTATTGCCCCAACTCCGTGAAATATCATTAGACTGCGTGACTTGAAGCCAGGATCTGGGTTTCTCTGCCCAACCCTCTCTAACTTGCCATATGACCAAGGGTAAATGAATTAGCTGCTCTGAGCTTCAGTTACCCTTCTGGGAAGCAAGGATATTAATACTTCACAGAGGTGTTTAGGCATGCTTCATATTGGGCATATGCTTTGAGGTCATTGGATGAAAGGTGTTTGCATGATGGCAGAGCAGGCTTATTATAGGGTCCTGAGCAGGTGTTCACTTTTAATGAGTTTTGCTCTCTTATAACATACAGTGCCCTTTGGTGCCCCATTGCCTTACTGACTATAATTGATTGTCCCAACATTTGTATTATTGACCCTCTTGGCTTTTAAAAAAAATTAAACATTTTCATTCTATGTGGTAAGTTGAAGTTCAAATAAGAGGACTCTAGCATCTGCCACGGTGATGAAAAATAGCTTTGAAAAGAGACCTTAGTTGGAATGTGCCATAGAGATCAGTGAGTTCTTCAAAGCTCTTCCAAAAGATTAAAAAGAATAAAGCAAATTTCTGCATGTGTCTGTGTGTGTGAGTGTGTGTGTGTGTTTTAAGGGAGAAAGTTTTGAGTAATATTTGCTTGTGACACATACTGATGATAGCCAGTAACTGAAACCCAGCCATTGTAGTGTTTTATACACAGCTGGTTTTTATTAATGATGGAATATTTATGCTTGCTGTACAATTCGTGGCTCATTTCCATGTGTATGTCAGAACTTAAATACCCCCCAAAGCAACATTAAGATAACATTAAATATAAATGTGGCCAAGCTTTCTATAGAAAGGGTGGATTTTTGAGGGGGTCTCCCTTATTCTTATTGGTGTTGCTTCAGATCCCAATAACTGCCCCCCAACTTTAGACACTGATGCTGATCTTTTCTTTTTCCTTTATATCTCTCATAGTAGACTTCACATTTTGATCCTTTTGATATGGACAAATAATCTTTCCCCCTTTCATAATGCAGATGAAACTGATGTATGTGTTTTTTAAGAGCATATTTTCCCTGCACATGCTTCTCATTATCCAAGAGGCCTGGACTCAATCAGTAAAGGAGCAGAGAAACCACATAATTGAAAGGAGAATGACGGTGGTGCATACTTGGAATATTTGTGGGAAGGGGATTGCTGACATCAGAAAATGTAGTGGCCTGAGTGTTAACAGCATTGAAGAGAAATAAGCTTTCTGTGTTTCTGTGTATTGAGAATTATTTTTAAGGGGATAAAAATATGGGCCAGGTTTGACATCCTTTTATGAAGTTGCCCTGGAAACTTTGATGATGGTTGTTATAGAATAGTTCAATTAAAACCTTCCCCATTAGGAAGCTAATTAGTACATCACTTACTCATTTTGGTTGTTTTCAAGGGTTATGGATTTGCATTGAATTAATGACTTTTTTTCCATGTGATAGCAAACTAAGATAAAAATCACAGATGGGGAAAATTATTTAGATTGCCTATTTTGAAGGAATCTAATTTCCTCTTTATTACATTTAGGTTTTCAGTTCAGATTTTTGTTTCACTCTGTTTATATACAGTGATCACATTTTAATTTAGTAGCTAGTTTTACTTTCTGGATCATGGGCTGTAAACCAAAGCTTATTAATTTCGGTTTCCTGTATGGATTGGAGAAATATGACAAATGACAATAAACCATTTTATTAAGGTAACATTTGGGTTTTTTTCTTCTACAATTAGTTTCTCTTTGCTGTGTGTGTGTGTGTGTGTGTGTGTGTGTGTGTGTGTGTCTGTTTGGGGGAGGCAAATTGTTTTTTTAAAGTAAACAATTTTTCAAGCTAAGAAAATTTTGATGACCTCCTTTACCCCCAAGAACGTTCTGTCTGCCTCAGGCTCTCAGTTAGACTTACATTAGGACAATGTGATGACTTTTCTGACCTGATATTTTTTGTGACTAGGCTAAGCAGTTCTCCCTTGGCAGCCTGAAGGAGAGTGGTTATGATGGGAAACGGAGTGCAGGATTCCTAGCACATTCTTTCTACTGAACGCCATCTTTTTTAGAGGAATGAATACTTGCTCCTGCGGTTTCAGGGCCATTTGCAATAGAATAAGTGCTCTGTAGCTAAATATGTAGTATGGGTCTACTGTGGTCCTCCTTTTTCCCATAACTAGTAGGGGACAGTCATTCTGTACATATATATTTCCTGATACTTTGTCCATGGCATATACCTGCACTAGTTTTAGAGAGTGGGAAAGTTGGCTGGGTTATATGATTTGTAGTTTACCTGATTTCACCCTAACCCTTCCTGGGAAGGCAGGGTCTAGACCTAGTTTTGCAATGGCAACTCAGTCAAGACAGGTTCCTGGGGCTTGCAAGTCAGTGGGAGGAGGAGGGGCTGCCTTTTGGGGAGTGACTCAGGCCCTTTGGTATGAAGATATGAAATGCTGGCTCCTGTCCATGCACCTGCTGGATGCCACACCTGCAGCCAGCACCTGAGCCCCACTCAGACACAGAAACCAGACTGAGGGAAGATGGGGCCCCCTTCAAAAGGGGTACAGCAAAACAGGGAGCTCCCAGTGATCTTAGTGGAACACCGCTGCGAGTTACATTTAGATGTTCCGGTGTTGGTATGCGGAAAAACGTCTGAGATGTTTTCTTCCAGGTGCAGCACACTCGCTTGCTTAAGATACTGCTGGAGCGCTGAGGGAGTTTACTTTCCTAATGAGTTTCTCTCGTGAACTGTTCTCTTAAAAACTGGAGAGTCAGTTCTGTAGAGATCTGTGTCTAGTAACCGAGCACAGGGCAGGAAGTCACAAGACCTGGGTTCTGATCCTGGCCCCACAGTGAAACCTTGATCAAATTAGCTAACGTTAGCTATTTGTTCTAAACTTGAGCTTCTCCAATTGTAAAATGGAATTAATCACATCTGCCTTTATTTCCTCACAGAGCTGCTGAGAAGGACAAATAAGATAACAGAAGTGAAAGATCTTTTGTCTCCTTAGAAGAAAGTCTGAGAAATTAAAGGTAATAGTATTATTGTTATTGCTATTCTGTGTCTTTCATTCCTTTGCTTTTTGTTGCCTCTAGCAAAGTCTTTGGGAAGTTGTTATTGACTCAGTATGCAATTATTAAGCATATTTTTTGTACCAATTAATGTTTTAGGTGCTGGGGAGGATACAGGGAAAAATCATGCACCCAGCCCATGCCTTCTAAGATCTCGCAGTCTAGTAACTTCCATTTCCTGCTCAACTTATTACAGTGATTTCTGCCTGGGTATTTAGAAGCTTAAAAGACAAGAATTAACTTCTTTTTTTCTCTCTGCATTGCCACTTGGGACTTCCGTCCCTAGAGCAGTATGTTGCAAGGTCTAGATTGAAGGTATATGAGGGGGAAAGCCATGAGGTAAATAAAAGAATTTCTCTCTCGCACCCACATTTGCAAAGTACCTGACCCTTGAATGATCTCTTTTTTCAGGGGTCCATCCTTAGTTTCATCCTTGGTTCTGTTCTGGTCCTACTCTATATGATGCAGGCCACTCTTTGACTGTAGCTGTTATCCGTTTGCTAATGACTCCTAAAGGTATATCTTAACCTATCTTTGACTCCTCCCTTTCCAACTTCCCCAACATCAAGTTGGTTATCAGATTCCATGTCTTCTACTCAGCTCATAGGTCTTTTCCTCTGGGAAGCTTTGTTCAGATGGCCCAGAGTTTTTTGCAGGGTCCTCTGTGTTGCCAGAGCTATCTGCTCATACCTCCGGTTTCTGGTTGGATTGTGCCCCCTCTGCTTGACTGGGAGCTCCTTGAGGACTGGGCTCTGTTTTATTTCTCTTTTCTATCCACTCTAGGGCCTATACTGTGCCTGGCTATAGTAAGTGCTCAATAAATGTTTGTGGAAAATATGGTGTGATAAGTGCTATAATAGAGAGGTGTACAAAGTCCAGTAGGAACACCGAGAAGAGTGAATTCATTTTCCATATTGAGCAGAGTTGGGTGCAGGGGGAAAAAGGAGAAGGATTAGGGAAAATCCTTCAAGGAGAAGGTGAAAAGTGGAACTGCCCTCTTCTGAGAGTTCTGACTAAGCAGCCCAGGAAAGAAATGCCTATCGTGTCTGCTCTTGCTAAGCCTGGGGCATCTCTGGCCTGTTGCCTCCCCTGCCTTACGACTAGATGACTTTTATGGTCGACTAGATGACTTTTATGATCGGCTCTGCAAATAACCCTCTGTCTATATAACACATTGACCATTTAAGACAGGTGCCACTTAGTCATATAATATTAAACAGGGCTGATCTTAAATGTGCCACCTTAACTATGGCTGAAAATAGAGGTGCACACACAGGCTCATTCGTCATGTATGCTTAGTTCTATACAGCGAAATACTCTTTAAAATATACTGAACATTGGTCTCTGAGAACTAACAAATTTAATTCTCAGAATGCAGCAGATTGGGTCACTGGAACTGAATGTCTTTGAGCTGACTGTCAGATCTTTCCAAGGGCAAAAATGAAACATGATATAAGCCATTACGGACCATGAACCTGTTCTCACCCACCTGATGCTTTTACTAATTAGCTTCTTGGCCGGGTGGCAATTTGGGGCAAGTGCATGCAAGCAGGATTCACAGGGGAGCCCACATTCCACTCTGCCATTTCGCAAGCCACTGGGATACTACACTGCTTCTCTTGGCTACTTTCCATCCTAAGAGTCCTGCTCTGCCCTGGTGGAAAAATGGGAGCAGGAGAACTTTTCATTAAATGAAGGAGAGATTTCATGGGGCTTTGGTGTTTTGCTATTTTTTTTTTTTTAGAGGGTTGTCTAAAAACATTCATGCTCCTTGACCCATTAATTTCACTTCTGAGATTCTATCATTAGGAAACAATCCAAAATATTGAAAAAGGCTAAATCACAAAGATCTTTTTGTGACATTATTTAGACTAGCACAAAATTGAAAGTAATTTAAGGGCTGGCCCCGTGGCTTGGTGGTTAAGTGAGCGCGCTCCGCTGCTGGCGACCCGAGTTCGGATCCCGGGCTCCCACCAGCACGCTGCTTCTCCAGCCATGCTGAGGCCGCGTCCCACATACAGCAACTAGAAGGATGTGCAGCTATGACACACAACTATCTACTGGGGCTTTGGGGGAAAAAATAAATAAATAAAATCTTTAAAAAAAAAAAAAAAAAAAAGAAAGTAATTTAAATGTCTTAATAATTGGAGGATGGGTAAGTGAATCTTGATACACTCATTTAATGGACTCTTACACAGCTATTGCAACGTTTGTTATAAAGTCTGTGCCACAAGATGGAGAAAGTGCTTTTGATAAAGTGAAATGTAGGATTCAAAATTATATGTACATTAATATTTCATTACTTTATAAAAACACAAATACACATAGAAAAACACTAAAGCAAATATTCTGTAATGCTAGCAATGTTTGAGTTGAGGTGCTGGGATTATGAGTGATTTTTTTCTCTTTATTATAAATATTTGCATGTTCTGCTTATATAACTTGTAAAATAAAAATAAAATTGGGTAGTATGCCATCAAAGATAGGAGATGGGTAAAGCAGGCAGCTTCTAGGTATATTCTTAAACTTTTCTCAGTTTATGTTCAATCTGATTTCATGGACTGCTTATACTGTCTCTGAGGCAAGAAGAAATGGGCTGTGATGGTGTGATCTATTCCTTGGAATGGGTGTGTGCGGAGGGAGATGAAGGGGTAGTGGCAACAGGATTCTCCTTGTTACCCAATGTTTCACTGCTCATGTATGCTTTAGGATTAATCACCTTTGCTGCTTATTAACATGTTCAAGTTAATTGCTTTAGAGTACAGAAAAGTACAACTGGGACCAAATTGACCACACTTTTGAGTTACCATCTCAGAAACAGATAACTGACATTAACTCTCAGTAAGATTTGGAAATGCCAAGGCTTTACTGTGGTTCTTAAAATAATTTTCCAACCTAATCTAGATAGGGGTAGAGATAGGAGCAAAGAAGTGGGGCCGACTCAAAGCTTTTTCTTAAGCTAGTGCTAGACCTAACTAAGTAAGAGCAAGTGCCAAGTTGGTATGATGTTCACAAGGCCTAGAACAGGGGCCTGGAAACATTGATCAGTGGAGGTTCATGTTACTCTCTGACCTACCTGCAAATCTTGGCCTAAAGAGAGATTTTGCGAGGTCCTTCTGCCATACTTCTAGCTAAACACATCCCTCTTATCTCCTTGAATTTTCCCTCCTGCCATTAACATTTTACTTGCAATGGAATTGGAAAATTGGTCGTAACGTTAAGCCAAGTTTATAGTCTCTTAAAACCAGAGTCAATTCAATTTAAGTATTTATTAGGCCTCTTCTATATACAAGCTAATATGCTAGATAATTATGGTAGTGGAACGGCTCTTGCCCTAGGTGTAATAAAACCTGCATTCTGGCCCTGGCTTTGACCCCTTTTAAGCTCTGGCATCTTCATCTACAGCAAGAGGGGGTTGGACTACTAGATGGCCTCCCAAGAGTCTTTCTAGTTCTGGCCTTTGCTGATCTTCATAAAATTGCTGCAGCCTTCTAGAAAAAGGCCACTTTGAAATAATAATATTAATAGTTAACTTTTATTGAGCCTTTACTGTGTGCCAGGCTCTGTGCTTAGCACTTTACATGGATCGCCTCCTCTAATATTTATAACAACGCTATGAGGTATAAACACCGTTATCTCTAGTTTGAAGATGATGAAATTGAGACTGGTGGAGGTCAAGACACATGTATGAGGTCAGTTAGTAAGCCATAGATCCAGGATTTGAACTTGGGCAGTGTGACTCTAGGCCCAGGCTCTTAACCATGTTGTTTATGCTGCCTGCCCATTACCCATTAAAAGTTTAGGGATAACCTGAAAAGGCACCATTGTTTCTTACCTCCCAAAGGAAGTGAATTAGTATCCTGGATTGCAAGACTGTTTGGAAAGGCGTTCTCTAGAACACTTCAGGCCACAATATGGACCAACCTGAGAGGCCATGAGAGAATTCAGTAGGCCATTTTACCTCTCTCTTTGTGTGGGAGGTGTGTGTGTGTGTGTGTGTGTGTGTGTGTGTTTTATGCACAAATACATGCACATAGATATAGGGAAATCTTTGAACTGGCTCCTTTCCATTTAGCTGGAAGTAAAATCATATGAAACAAGTTCACCAAGATTTAGCAGAGAAACAGGTTTCCTGGACTTAGATTCTTCATCCTGGTTGGTGGAGTGAGGGGTGGGGGCGAAGTAAGAGTAGGAGGTAGAAGGGATAGAAAGATCTTATAGGCATATTTCAAAATTTATTTGAAGGGTGGGAATTTGCTCTGCTCTGGCCACCTTGTAATGTTGATTTTCTGGGACTTGGCTTGGGAAACATCTGGGCTCTCACTAATGTGTTTTGGCTCAACCTCCCAGGTATACTGGGAGAGGCCAATGACTGCAAATGGAGTAAGAATTTAGCTTGGCCTTGCTGCCCTGTTGTTGTTACAGAAAAGTTGAATATGTAGATTCAAATTGCATTTTGAAAGAGAGAAGCACGGATATCCTTTCTTTTCCTATCAAATATCCTCAGGGACAGTCTGTTTGTCCAGGAGAAACAAGGTTATTTTATTGATTGAAGATGATGTCAGACCCCTGGCAGTGGCGTGATTAAAGCTGTGGGCAGAAGAAAGGTTGCAGAGTTCATACTATTTTAGTTCTTGTACATAAGACAAGGAATCTTTTCCTTTCCTTTCTCTAATAAATAAATGGAGTAGTGTTTTCCTCCTTATGTGACTCTTAACATGTAGATGAACATAAGTTCTTTGAGAAAAAAATCTGTAAACTGGAGAGGAATCAGCAAAGCTTTTTTCTTAGGCTGATTTCTTTTCCTCTTTTAAACAGAAACAAAAAAGGCCAGGGGGCGGGGTGTGGGGAGGGACAATCTGTGTCCGGTTGACATATGGTGATTTGGGTTTTGAAAAGGATATGGAAGAGAGGGGACAAAATTAAGGGAAAAGAGTAAGACTTTGGACAAGTAAAGTTTTCTTGGTGAGGAGCTGGGTGTCGGGAGCAAGCCAGTCAAACGGCATGAAGAATCTAAACAGTACTAGAAAAGAATTGTATGGTGGTTTCTAGCCAGGGGCTCAAGTTTAAAAGCCTTGGGCTGTTTTCTGAGTGTTTCAGTTAAAAAAGAAAAGGCAACTGTTTTGTTCAGAATTGGACAATAGAAGCACGGTGGTTATTTACCATAGCTCTGTTAACAGTCCAGCTTTGATTCCAATTAGAAGTTGTTCCTCTGCTTTCAAATTAGGGGAGACACCCGAAAATAATTACTTTGCAGATTGGAGATGATTTTGCTTTTGATTGTGATTATACTTTGGGCCAAAATAAGATGGAAAGACAAATTTCCGTGTTTGTTCACTCTATATCTGTTCACTTTATTTTTGGCAACATTGCAAGGAAATAATGTTAAATTAATCACTGTGCGGTTTTGTGGATTTTTTTTCAAACTTGGATGTTTTGGACATGCTCCCAAAATACAGAGACGCTTGTGTGCTTCCTTTGCATTGCCTTGCTCCTCAAATGGTGTTTCTGGTGCGGATTAAAGCCTTTCCTTTAAGTGATGTGAGTCATGGCTAGGCTGGGACAGAAAATAGGAATTTGGATCATGTGCATCTCACCTAAATACAAACTCCTCAGTTTTATAACTATTTTGGTTGGACCTGCAAGGCTTTTCAGGAGATCAAAGCAGTAATTAGAAATGAGGACTATCTCAAATCCATATCTGGTGAGCGTTTGCATCTAGTCTCTATGATATGAGTGTAGTAGTTTCCTTTTGCGGAGATACTGGGATAGTGGAAGTACTGAGAAAGCAAGTGGAGGCATCTTCTCCTCAGAGAAGAGTTGCTGCTATGTGTTGAGAAGGGCAGTCACCTTTGTTACTCCTGTAAGAATCGATGGACCGTCAATCAAGCTCTGTGAGGGCAGGAACTATATGTTGTGTGTTTTTTGTGTCCCTCATTGTGTCTAGCATGAGGCTGGCAGATGTCTGGAATAGCCAGTGTGCAATAAATACTTAATGACTTGGTTGAAAAGAAGTTTTGGGTTTTTTCTGCCCATCTGAGGCTGTGGCGGTTAAATTGAGAGCTTCACTGAGCATTCTTTTTTTGACTAAAAACCTACCTTCTGATGATTGCTTTCCTTTCTGGGATGTGAGGCAGTGAGCCTCACTCACCTGCCCTGCCACTGATAGCAGTTTAAAGGTTGTACCCTAAAGGTGACAGTGGTTATGGCTTTTGTCATCACCCACCATTCCGACTCAGGATAGAAGCAGTGGCTTTTGGGGGCTGTGAGGCTAGAACAGATCAATCTTTTCCAGTCTCAGACCTGAACATTTCCATCCCCTGGAGACTGGCCGACCTCCTGAACACAGCTTCTGGATAGTGAGGTTTCTTTTAGTCCTAGTGGAAATAGACTCTGCCACTCATATGAAAAAAGGCAAGCACATGGGAGGACAAGTCATTCCCTTGGAAGGACTGGTTTGGTTGACTGTTGGCCATTGGTGGCAAAATAGAAACGACGTTTTTATTTCTTCCTCCCTCCCCCTCCTGAACATTTCAGAGTGACCAGTGGTTGGACTCTTGGCGGCGCTTACCCTGAACCTGAGTGTTAGGGGAGAGGGAATCTGCCGTTGCGGTTTCTGGAGCTGCTCATAAGCAAGAATTCCCTATCCTGATCAAGGCTTTAAGCCTAAAAGAAAGCAGAAATAGGTATGGACCATCAGTGTGCGTGTGTGCCTGTGTGTGCCTGTGAGCCTGTGTGCGTGCGGGGTGGGGTGGGTATGGAATGGGAGGGGGTGGTATACTCTTCAGGGTCTGGGGCAGCTCAATGTCTGGATTTCCCTGTCTTGCAGGAGGGGCTTGTAAGTGCTTTTGTTTTAACCATACACACTCTCATTTCCATTTTTTGAGAGAGGAAATGTAGTTTGGTAGTCATCTTTCCAGTTTCAGGCACCAAAAGAGATTTATATGCTGTACTTGTCAGCCTATCAGAAAGTCCCAATCTGATAGTTTAAATACAAGAGTCCCAGAGGGTCACTGCAAGGGGGGGAAAGGGGACTAGAGGGCAGGTTGTTCAGCCCCTTCGTGTACATTTCTCCAAAGAATATGATGAATGGGATTTAAAAAGGGCCTGTGGAATGTTAACTGGGGGTCAAACTGCTCAATAGAACAATTGGAAACCGGGTAACAGTAATCATGCAAGAAGTGCGAAAGGAGAGAAGATGACCTTTCTCCATCTACCATATACATCTTCTAGGTCACCTCCCTGCAAGACTAAAGGAAAAGGGGTCATATTTCCAGAGAGATTGGAGACTATTTAATATCACAGAAATCAGGCCCTGGAGCAGGATTCCAGAGTTCTCATCTAGGAACCTGAGGCTGTTAGGTTGACCTTTATTGTGACTTTTTCTGTGACATCATGTCCATTCTCCAACACTACTTAAGATCCTTAGAGTGAAAGTTTCATTATTGAACATTAGTATTGAATTGTAGTACTTAACATGACAGACAGATTCTGGCCAAAGGTTTTATGACCCTCTAATGAGTTTGTGTGTACTACTCTGTGCAGAGAGAAAGAGAGAGAGAGAGGTCACCTACTATTTTTCAGGTGAGAAAATAGAAGACAAGAGAAGAAGAATCAATTGCTCAGTTCACTCTGTAAACCCACAGCATGATTAGAATTTGAATCTTGAGTTGTCTTACTACTGATGCCTGTTTCGCTCAACTCATATTACTTCCTTAAGAAGAATTAGTGGTGGTGGTGGTGGGGATGTGGTAATCATACCCTTTTCCAAAAGATGACCTTTTTATTTTTCAATTTCTAAAAGCTGTCAGAGGCACACTTCAAATGAAAAAGGGCTTCCCTTTTAAGCTCCTTTTACTCAAACAACAACAACAAAATCTCAATGACTGTTCCTGGATGGCTGAAAGAGAAACTGTCAATAGCAATTATCCCAAGCCCTTCTCTTATTAAGCCAAGGAGCATCCCAAATAGACAATACAAAAAGGATTTTTTTTTAAAAAAGATATGTTTCAGAGTTTTATGAGATCAGAGAAAAAGATTTGCATCAAGGAGGGGTCATTTCTATCTGGTGCAAGCCAGGCTCTCTTCACCTTTTATTGATTTCAGTTATTGTTTGGCACTTTGTAGCTCCCTTCACATGCTGAACTGCTTTACAGATCCTGTCTATGGGGTAACTTCTCCCCACTCTCCTGCCCCCACTGCCATGGCCATTAAGAGGTGGACTTTTCATTTAAATAGAATACAAAGAGATGAACTTTGTGAGTAAGGACCTAGGAAAATTACCCTCTGATCACTCTACTTGACTGCTCCAGGTTCCCCCAATCCTCTTAGGAGTTAAGTCAAGATTGAATACTTAACCCATACTAAAGGTGAAAGAGGAAACAGAGAGCTCTTATGCCTCTAAGTTCCTCATCACGTCAATGCTAGAGCCAGGAGTCACCAACAATTAACCTCTTAATTCTAGATTCAGTTCTCTACTTTGTTTCCCCAATGGAAACCTCACCCCCACATACCCATTTTCTTGCCCTTTAGAGGAATGATTTATCCATCAACTGGGTGTTAAGCTTCCTGTTTCCCCTTCCCAGGTCAAGGGCAGCCCAGGTGCCCAATTTCTCTCTCTCTTCACAAGGCACCACCAGCAATAGAGATGAGAAATTCTGAAGAACAGCCAAGTGGAGGAACCACGGTATTGCAGCGTCTGCTACAAGAGCAGCTTCGCTATGGCAATCCTAATGAGAATCGCAACCTGCTTGCCATACACCAGCAAGCCACAGGGAATGGCCCTCCTTTCCCCAGTGGCAGTGGAAACCCAGGCCCTCAGAATGATGTGTTGAGTCCCCAAGACCACCACCAACAGCTTGTGGCTCATGCTGCTCGACAAGAACCCCAGGGGCAGGAAATCCAGTCAGAAAACATCATCATGGAGAAGCAGCTTTCCCCTCGAATGCAGAATAACGAAGAACTCCCAACCTATGAAGAAGCCAAGGTCCAGTCCCAGTACTTTCGGGGCCAACAGCATGCCAGTGTTGGAGCTGCCTTCTATGTCACTGGAGTCACCAACCAGAAGATGAGGACTGAAGGACGCCCATCAGTTCAGCGGCTCAATCCTGGGAAGATGCACCAGGATGAAGGACTCAGAGACCTTAAGCAAGGACATGTCCGCTCCTTAAGTGAACGACTAATGCAGATGTCACTGGCCACCAGTGGAGTTAAGGCCCATCCACCTGTTACCAGCGCTCCCCTCTCCCCACCACAACCCAATGACCTCTACAAGAATCCCACCAGTTCCAGTGAATTCTACAAGGCCCAAGGGCCACCTCCCAGCCAGCATAGCCTGAAAGGCATGGAACACCGAGGCCCCCCACCAGAGTATCCTTTCAAGGGCATGCCACCCCAGTCTGTAGTGTGCAAGCCCCAAGAGCCAGGGCACTTCTATAGTGAGCATCGTCTGAACCAGCCAGGGAGAACAGAGGGGCAACTGATGAGGTATCAGCATCCCCCTGAGTATGGAGCAGCCAGGTAAGAGAGTTCCCTTTCTGTCATTTCCTGACCCCATCCCCAACCAGCTTCTGCTGTGTGTTGGGAATCTTAATAGAAGGGATGGCCAGCTGTTTGGTGTAACAAACTCTGCAATGCATGGCTGGCCCAGGCTTAGTCAATTTTCTGCCAACCTGAATTTCTAGCCTCTTCAGCCATAATTAGCGCTATATTAACATTCCCTTGACTTTAAAGGTTGAGCATGGCTTCAGCTGCCTAGTGGATGAACAAGCACAAGTCTTGATTTCAGCAGCTATTTGCTGTCCTGCCTCCTAGGATTATTGAAGGAAGGGTCACTGTTCCTCTTCTTGTGAGTTATTAAGCCCTTCCTTGAGGAGCAGAAGCAAATTATTTTGGACTTTAATCTGGAATATCCTATCACTTCCATTTATTCCCATCCACAAAACTCTCATCCCTTATTTTGGTGAACAAGTCTTTCTGCAGAATTACCATCATTCTTTTGGACGCTAAAAAACACCCCGATATTACTGTGGGGGAAACTATACATGTGCAGGTTCAGAATATTATTTGCCTTGTACTTCCTTGCAGTTCATGAAGTCTAGACTGCTTCATCTTTCTTCTTAGAGAGTTTCTTCTTAGAGAGTTAGTTGCCTGTCACGTTTTTAAACATCTAAGTTAAATTCATGTCATATCATATAGAAGTTTGGGTCAGATGCTAAAATACAGAAGGAAAATTATTGCGACTTCTGTACCACTTGCCATTAGTTCAGGAAGACTGTTTCGTATATTCAGTTATTCCTAAATATACTTCTGAATTATTCAGAAGCCCATTGTTCCATTGCTGTATCAACCAGACCTTATGATTCCATGATTTTGTTCATTGTTCCTGTTGTTACTATTGGGGCCATATCTCTGATCAGTAGTATTTCAGCATATGGGGAAGAGGAAAGGTTTTAATTATGGGCAACAATGATGGCAGCTATGTGTGATATTCCTGCCCTGTTACCATGGGTAATTATGGGTGGCCATGAGGTATGAAGTCCCTGGACCTAAGGTGGCCTTTTTCCATAGGTGGCCCCCAGACTAGGCCTGTAACCTCTTTGATGTCTAACTCTTTGCCTTCTGTCCCCTTCTCACTCATTTGGGAAAGAGCTTCTTGGCTTGAAGTTCACTGGTGACTCAGGGGAGAAGGCAGTCAGGGGGTGGAGTAGGGTGAAGGTAAGAGAATGCACCTGGTATTTCATTTTTTCCCCCTTCCAGGTCCTGTTTTTCAGCCAGAGGCAATTCACGTTGGGCTCCACCGCTAACTTTGCCAGTTTAGGATTTTTTTTTTTCCCTTAACCCAGGTTGGTTTCCTAACCTTTTTCAACCTCTTCTGTGCAGCTTTCAAAGGGCAGGAGCCTAAGTTCTGATAAGTGTCTTGGAACAGGAAATGGGGTAAGGGACAGGGCCCTTCCAGTTTAAATGAGAGCAAGAACCTGATTTCCATCTGCCCAATGAAACGGAAGACCCAGGGAGGGGCTGGTCTGTTGGACTGCTTAGCTTAGTGGAAACCCATCCAAGCCAGCAAAATGTCAATGAAGCCGGGGGTTTTTGTTTTGCTCTTCCCATCAGCATGGAAGAGTCTGTGGGACTCCCTCCCGTATGTGGATGGGCTGACGTCTGTTGCCTTGTGGGAGCGGAGTATGTTGGCCAGGGTGTGGAGCAGAATCCAAAGCCCCGCTCAGCACATGGCCCGCCTTCCCAGGAAAGCTATTTTCAGAACTCATTCACCAGTATTGTTTGTGATCTGAAATGACTCCCACAGTGTTTGAAGCTAGATGGAAAAGCCCTTTGATCTGCCTAAATAAATAATAAGGACTAAAGAGGGATTTTTTTTTCTTTTCATACTGATTAAACCGTCAGAGAAATTTAGCTGCATATATTTTACAGGAAGATATTTGTGTTTTCTCCTCCCTCCTACATTATCTGTGGATCTGTCTCCCTATCCCCCAAAGCACTAGTAATCTCCAAATGCTGATTACCCTCTCTTGAGCAGTATTTTAATATTCAGGTTTGTTCTTTTATTCTTTTTCTCTGTGGGAGAGGCATAGGGTGCTTGATATGCTGGATGAATAATCAAACCTAAAACAGGCCTAATCAGAAGATGCTCTGAGTGAAGTTTGGGTCTGCATTAGCCAAATTCTGGCAATAAAATTTTTGCAGGGCCTGGGGTGAGGGAGTGGCACCTATTGACAAATTACTGGCAAGGGGAGGTAGTTGAACTGCTTTCTAAAAGTGTACCGCTTTTAGGTGATGACACATTTTTCCTCCTTTATTTCCTTTAACCAACTAGCTAGACAGTTTGTGAGTACCTTTCCAAGTAACTGCTGCTAGTACCAAACAATTAGAAGACTAAATTCTTAGTTCTTAATCCACAAATTACAGATCAGGATGCAAAGCAAGGTCTTTGAACAAATTGTTCAAAAAACTTTTGTTTGCCTTTAGAGGTGCAGTGAAATGCTAGAGATTTGCTGTTAAAATGAACAAAATGTTATAAACAATCTTTTTATTACTTCATCTACCCTATGCCCTCCTCCCCACTTAAAAAATAAATATCCTGAATGCCCAGAACTCCAGATGGGAAACAAGGCCAAGTCATCTGAAGAATCAAAAATTTTCTGAATCTTTGTCTTTCTAAGTGCTGAGCCTTTTCTGCATCTGGGGTTTATACATTTATCAACTGCTTTTAAAAATTAAATCCTTTCTGTTTGTAAAGCAGCCACCTCCTTTCAATTGTTGAAATCGTGCCCAGATCTGAGGTTTCTTGAAATCCTTGTTTAGTAGAATCTAAGGGTGACCTAACTCTGTACTTCAGAGCAGAGCTGGTTGTGCAAGAGAAACAATCAGGAATTTGCAGCTCTCTTCAGGATTCACAGATTCACCATTACAGAGCCTGGGAAAAGCACAGTTTCTGTGGGGAGAATAAATTGGGTTCCAGGCTGTTGGTGGCACCTGCTCTGGTGAGAGTGTGCATGTGCAGGCTTGCACACGTATGGACCAGGAGTGTGTAGTGTGTGTGTGGGGGGTGGCGGTGTGGGTGTGTGGGTGTGTGTGTGGCTGGGAAGGGCGGGGGCTCCCAGTCAGCGAGGTGGCAGGGTAGAAGGTGCTGTGTCAGCTTGATGAACTGGCTTTTGCTTTCCCTTTGTGTCCTCAAGCTGTCTCTGGGAGGGAGTTCCCCCAGCTTTGGCGGGGATGCTGATTTTGGTCATTGGCTTCTGTCCTGCATGTATGCCGCGTCCCCTTTTCTGCAGAGCACCAGGGGCCCAGGTTGTCTTAGGAAGGAGCAGGATGAGGGGAGGGAAGGGGCAGGGAGGCAGGTCAGGGCTTCCATGGGATCATGTGATTCTATTGTCTGCAGGCGGCTTGTTGTTCCTGGTTAATGTGTCAGTGGGGAGCGATTCACGCTGCTGTGCAGTGGAAGGACCTGGGGAGTGTGCCGTTCACCCAGCTGCCACCTTTGTTATTACTATTATTACTATTACTCTTATTATTATTTAATCTTGAGTGTATTTTTGCATCCTCTGGCATCTCCGCAGCTCTCCCTCACTCTTGTCATTCCTCAGTCGCCTCCTCTCAGGGGGAACTTCACACCAGTATTAATACTGTCCTGCTTTTTTTGTGGTGGGCGGATGCAGGAGCCCAGATGGAGTTCGTTGGCTGGAGGGCTTTCTCTCCCTTTGCGACTGCCCAAGCCTTGCTTCATGTTTGCAAACCTGCCAGGGACGGACTGCCTTGGTTTTCCCAACATCACGGTGCACTGAAATCTGTTTCCTTTTGCAGCCTAGGGAACCCAAGGAGCAGCTGCTTTGTCTCCACTTATCTCCAGGCAGAGCCCAGAGTCATGGCCAGGGCCACTGCCGTCCTGAGCTTATCGGGCTCTGGAGACCTCCTTCCGGAGACCTTTGGTCTCCTCCTTCCCGAGGCCCCTGAGAAGCCATGTGCTGTCCAGGGCCTGGAGGGGCCTTTCAGCCTCCAGGCAGGAGGGAGGCCAGTGGCTGGTCTGTTTGAGAGAGAGGCCTGGGGTTGATGATGGGGCCGAGAGTAGCTGTGGGGAGGAAGACTAGTTCAGAACTGGGCATTCAGTCTCTAAAAGAGAACACCTCCCAGGCCTTGGGTTTCCAAATCCTGGCAACGAGGATGAAGGTTAGTATGGTAATTTTTACCCTAAATTTTGAGAGCTGGATTGGAGAACATGGAATTTAAGCTCCTCTTTTCTGCCCAGGATATCCAAAAGTCCCAGCAAATCCTAGGACATTATATTTTAACTCTAGGGATATATATATATATATAAAAATTATAATAGCTCTTACTCAAAGACGAAGGAGAGTATCACATAGTCCATTTTACCTCTGAGGAAACTGAAGATCCACAGAACGGAAAATGGGGAAAGACTCTTCCCCAAATAAGTCTATAAACAGGTCTCAGGCTTTTGATTGGATGGGTACTTTGAGCTCTTGGAAAGAAAGGTTATGTATGGTAGCAACTTTCCAATTATAATCATGAGAACCGTGTAAATTCTTCTGTCCACAAAGAGTTTGCCTGCCCTCTTCAATATTCAGCAATTATTTATAGTGACACGTGTGAAATTGGAAGAATGCGGGTACACCAGGGGCATCAGTGGGGCTGAGAGACAGAACCTAGGGATTGAGCAGGTTTGAGGACTCTGGCGAACACCTGAGTTATTGGGTATCCATGAGCAAGTGTTTGGAATGATTTTGTAGCTGTAAAAAAGCCCCAATAGAGAGGATCTCTTGTAGGGATAGATAAATGAACAACAATGATAATGAGTGTGTGTGAGAAGGACGTGCTTTAGCATCTGGAATGCCAGTTAAAAGTTAATTGCTCCTGGTGATTTGTCCCAGTTTCACCATGAATTTTTTGCAATTTAGTGCAAAGATTAAATGGATATCCCATAAGTAAAATCACTAACATGGTCAACCTATCTCACTGGGAGGTAGATAAGAGACTTTTTGTAATTCTTATTGAGCACAAAAATGAGAAGAGCCCAGTATTTTTGTAATTCATTTGTGACCTCAGGAACAACTGAAAGAGGCTCATGCAGATTAAGTAAGTTGAGCAAGGTTACACAGCTAGTAAGCAGTAGAAAAGGTCTCCAAACTCTGTTGGGATCCAAATCCCATGCTCTTAGCCATCTGTCTTCCCTGGATTGAGAAATATCAATCGTAGGACAAACATCCACAGGATGTGGGAGTATATGAGGTTAGTTGGGCATGGGCTGTGAGGTGAACAAGCTTTTTGTCTTCAGTGTATACTGACAGAGATTCTTCCTGGTTGTGGTGATGGTGGAAGTGATCCTTTCACATATTCCGAGCGGCTAAGAGTCTGGTATATTAGGTACCGAAATGGTGAAGCCACACAAACAATATACCAAAGTTTTCTTTCTGGAACTTTCTATAAGCAATAGGCTGGGAATCTGAACATCAGTGTGTGGAAATCAATGCATTCTGGTAGTGGAAAGAGCCTGAAAATGGGAATTGGGAAACAAGGGTTCTACCCTGGCACTACCACAACTTTCTCAGTAATATTTAGCAGATTGCTTCCCCTCTCTGGACCTGTTTCCCACTCTGTCCAATGTCAGTGTTGGACTAAATTATTTCTTTAAGGTCTTTCCGGTTCTTACATTTTATGATTCAGTACATCAAAACTAGTATGATTGTGTTGACTGTAATCCTCTCCAAGTCTTGATATTATTGCTGCTCATAGGCATCATTCAATTATTAATAACTATAATCAATAATAGTTATTTGGTGTCTCTAATGTAATAAATATCTACATATCCTCAAGTAATTTTCTGTGAATATTTGAATTATCAAAGAGTTGCAGATAGCAAGATAGGGGTTGTTTTGACTGCAGTTTGCTGTTTCCTTCTGGGCAAGTGGAATATATTTTCTAAATTTGACTCTTTACATGTGCTGGACCACATATAGAATGTCAGAAGAGGTTTAGTTGAAAATAATGAGGTGAAAATTACCTTGTGGAAGACTCATTTAAAATGCTTAGATTTGAGCAATGGGTGCACAGGCATACGTAACTTAGATTTTCACAAAGCGACCTTTGAGATTCTGGTTCAGTCTTCCATGGGATCACACCTCTGTCTGTCAGGCACACAGAAGGTCAGGCCTGGAAAGGACTGTAGAGATCCTGAGGTCTAACCTTTCCTGTCCTTACTTTTGCAGGTGTCCTGGGGGGCACTGGAAGCCTCCTCATCTCACTTGCTTGTGCCCTTCTCCCCCGGTGCCTTCAGAGAGAGATTAACCTGAACATGCCCTCCATGTTTTACAGGCCAACGCAGGACATCTCATTGCCGTTGTCAGCCAGGAACTCTCAGCCTCACAGCCCTACTTCTTCTCTCACGTCTGGGGGTTCCTTGACCTTGCTGCAGACTCCACCATCCACTAGATTGTCACCTGCCCAACACGCCTTGGTCCCTAACCAAGGAGACCACTCAGCTCACCTGCCTAGGGCACAGCAGCATTTCCTTCCTAACCAGGCTCATCAAGGAGATCATTACCGTCTCACCCAGCCTGGCCTGAGTCAGCAGCAGCAGCAGCAGCAACAGCAACACCACCACCACCATCACCAACAGCAGCAGCAGCAACAACAGCCAGGAGAAGCCTATTCAGCTATGCCTCGGGCTCAGCAGTCATCTGCTTCTTATCAGCCAATGCCAGCAGACCCTTTTGCCATTGTTTCCAGAGCCCAACAGATGGTTGAGATTCTCTCAGATGAGAACCGGAACTTGCGACAGGAGTTGGAAGGATGCTATGAGAAGGTGGCGAGACTGCAGAAGGTGAGGCCCCCGTTTTGGGATATTAGAGTCTCTCTTAAATCTTATTTGCTTAATATTGATGCAAAAGTCTCCACTTGTTGGTGCCCGCATGACTTATGGGCAGGTCTTCAGGATTCTTACATCTGAAGGTTAGATATGGCTTAAACTTGGGAAAAAGCTTTCTGCCTGTCTTTATTGGAGAAGTAACATTTTACATTTATGTGAGGAGAAAAAAAACATATTTATACAGTTTTCCCAGACACCATAGCCCTAAAGAAAACTTAATTGATTGTTTTAGAATTCCAAAAGGCACAGAAGCTTCTTCATAAGGTCAAGATGTCGATGTCTGTGTAGGTGAAGGACCTGCCAGCATAAAGACTTTTGTTCTTGATTATATTTTCCCAAATACTGAATTTGAATCTTAAGTAAAGAACCCTGGTTCCTAGAAAAATCTCATCACTGAAGTTAGATCCTGCCCTGCCTTGTTCTGGAAGGGGCTTAGAGTACTTTGCTGAGTGGGAGTTCTCATAGTAACTCTTTCTCAACACTCCTTCCTTTTCACCTTTCTTGCTTTGGTCCTTCCCTGCAGCTCAAATTCAACATCTGTTCTCTTTCTCTGGAGAGTGTGGGGGGGCAACAGGGGCTTAGCAGCACAGCTGGGTGACAGGTGATAGCCCTAGGCTGAGGAAGTAGAAAAAAGAGCGTATGTCCCCATTTCACATTCTTCCCTGGGCCCCTCCTGTCTCCTGCAGCTGGGACTTCAGCTCTTGAGAGCCCTGAGCTAGGAACCTTAGCTCTTGGCTTCCAGTTGCTGTTGGTGAATAGGGTCATACCGTTGGCAGCCTCTTTGCAGCTTTTGTCATTGTGGAGCTCATGTGGTTTGATCTTCTAACAATGTGAACTGTGTAAGGAGGTGAGGGTGAAGGTGGAGGAGGGAGAGGAGGTTGCCTGGTATTGTTCAGCAGCTCTGTCCTTAGGATACACCCAGGAGTGGAAATTTCAGGGGCCTGAATGAAGCAAGAATTTGTAAACACCATATCTGGGTTCTAAAGAGGAGAGGAGAGCTTACTATCAGTTAAGTATTTTTATGTAGCAAGAACGCCCCCCCTCAGTGTTCCTAAATCTGGGTGAGGGTTGTTGGGGCTGAGTGAGAATGATTTCTCCCTGGCTTTCCCCCCAATTTAAAATTTTCTCCCTCTTCTCATATTAAATATACCCCCTATCACATTGGTGCAATAAATTAATGATACTCACACACTAGGAACAGACTGACCCGGTTTGGCTGATTAGGTTTAACAGTTGACGTACCTCCCCAAACTCTCTCTTCAGGGTGGCCCCTCCCCCATCTTTGATGCAGTAACTGAAGGATGAACCCAGATATTCTACAGGCCCTTTTTCCAAAGGATCCATATTGATGGTTTTTTTGAGAGGGAGGGTGGGTGACAAGGAAGAGGAGCAGAATAGGATTTGTGTTGTTGTTTGTTCCCCAGTATGGGGAAAGATGCCTCAACCAAGTGTAATTGGCACAGTTTGAGTGTTGGGAGAAGTGAAGGCCACCCAATGCTGCAGTGGATTAGAGGCACAAGTAGGTTAGAAGAGGAAAAAGAAAGTGAGGAGAATAAGGTAGATATCAGCTGGTGCTGGAAAAAATAAGAAGGCCTGAGGCTCATGAGGGGAATAAGTTGACAGAATAAGAATGGAAACCCACCACCACCCTCACTCTCCCATGCCCGGACCAAGACCCAAATGAAGCCGGTGGATATGCCCTTCTGTGACTTCTTTTCCTGAAAAGTCCTGTTGACTGAGATATAACTTGCTCTTTTGGAGGGTACGGTATCTACACAGGGGGTAGGGAAAGGATTGCTAGGACATCTTGAAATAGTACTCTGAATAACTTGAGTAAAGGGATTGCCTTCCAGGTATGGCATTCTGTGGAGAACTGAAAAGCCTTGCACACTAAAGGCTGCCCAGAGCAGACCAACACCAAGCCTGCTCTTTCAAATGCAAATGTTTATTTTCTCTACCCACCACTTGAATTTCATGCAAAAGCTTTATCAGGCTCAGTCCTTGCAGATCTTGTCTCTAAATGCCATTCACCAGTTTTCACCTTCTGTGCTGCTATCTTGGTGCCATCTGCAAGGAGAAAAACACTCTCAAGTCTGCTCTTTTCTGTGGTGTAAGCCTCATTTGTTTGCAGGCAGTCCAGCCTCAGGCATAATTTGGGAGCTGGGGCAGGTGGAATCTGAGTTGTTTGGTATCCCCACCTTTCCCCCAGTCTCCCACTGGGGGCGTGATATTTTTCCCCATAAAGTACTCTGAGCTTTGTTAAGGAGGATAGTGGAAAACTGAGAAGGAATGCAGAATGGTTGCAGGAGTCAAATTTAATTTGAAAATTGTTTAATAGACCAGGGGGTTTATTTGTCTTATACAAATTATATACAAATATCTCTGTGGTTATTATATGTGCAATGAAGCTATACTGCTTACAGAAAGACTCTGGAGTCTAATTTCTTGTTTTCTTCCTGATTTGGGCTGATTCAGGGGAAGACCTTTTCTCTTTGAGGTGGCTTTTTTTTCTCTATTTTACAAGATTTGCAGGGGTGTCATAAAATACAACTCTGATCATGAATTTCTGTTCAAAAATCTGTACTGGTTTCCCACTGACTACGGGATAAAGTCCAAATACCTGGCATTAAAGCCCTTTTATGATCTGATTCCAGTCTGTCTTTGCAGCCCGATTTCACCAGCTTCTCTCTGTGTACTCCACAGTGTCCAGCCAAACAAGACTACTGGTCATTGTGGGAATGCATTTGCTCACTTAGAATAGAATACCCTTCCCCTCACCTCTGCTCATTGAAATCTGACCCAGCTTTCAGAATCTGACTCTAAATGTCACCTCCTCCCTGAAATTGCTCGCCTCTCCCCTCACCCCCAATCAGGAATAACCTCTTCCTCCCCTGCACTTTATAGCACTACTCCTACTTTTCTTAATAATGTATCTTTCCCTATATTCTTTTACTTGATTAGATTGAAAGCTCCTTGGGGGCAACGAGAATGCCCTCGTTCATATTTATACAACCCAGAGTGTTTTAAAGAGTTCTTGTAAATATTTGGCCCTTGGTAAATGTTTGTTAAGTTGAAATGAACTACTGCAATAAGGCTGAAGTTTAGAATTTTTAGGGTTCGCCTTTGCCACTGACTTCTTCTCAGAAAAGGCGATTTAACACTTCTCTTTGTTAAAATGGGGAGAGATATCCTTGTGAAGGCAGATATCAGGGTGAATTGAAATAAACGTGTGAAATCCCTTTGGATGCTCTGGAATAACATATATATATATATATATATACTGTATACATTATTATTAACATTTTCAAAATTAAGAAAATTCTTACTCAGAAATGAAAATCGTTTATAACTATACTTAAGAAATTTATTCTCTCCTACCACCTTCTTTGAAGGCAGAAAGTGTATTTGTTTTTAACCTTAGGAAATCTCATGACCCTGTGTGTTAATTACTGAACTTAAGATTGAACTTAGAAATACTTCTGGGAAATTTTTCTCATCTGACTGTGTTATGCTTGCCTCCTGGCCATCCGTAAAGCCCTGGGAGAAGCTGTCATTAAGGATTTGCATATATGTTTTCAGACCATTTTCCCATTCAACTTTCTACCATCATTACTGTCTTTCTTTTTTTTTTTTTGTTGGTCCAGGTGGAGACAGAAATCCAACGTGTCTCAGAGGCATATGAGAACCTTGTGAAGTCATCCTCCAAAAGAGAGGCCCTGGAGAAAGCCATGAGAAACAAGCTCGAGGGCGAAATTCGGAGGATGCATGACTTCAACAGGGATCTGAGAGGTGAGTGAATCACCTCTGAAGCATCAGCCAAGATGGTGAATGGAAAGGCTAAGAAGTATACATTGAGGCTCTTAGGGCTTGTCCAACCCGCTAGTATGGTCAGTAAATTGCAGGGCATAGATCAGGCTAAGTTTTTGTGACTGCACTAGTACTTGGTCCCAAGCTTGCTTAATCAAAGTGGGATGAGCTGATGTGTTAATCAGACAGTATCCCTCCTGGGACTCCTGGATTCACCTGGCCTGCCCCCACAATCCGTGCTGCCTCTCTTCCTTTATAGGTTTTGCAGAGGCCTGTCTTTTGGCAGTGTAAGCTTGAAATGGTGATATCCTCCATTGTTTCTAGGACTTTCTCCTTGTATTTTTACCTTAACATAATAATATTGAAGATGGTAAGAAATGACCACCTTTAGCACCTTCAAAACTGATAACCTTGGGGGTATTTTCTATTTTTGGGTTTAGGTTATCTTATCTATAAAATGAGGGAACTGAACTAGATGCTGCCCAAGGTCCCCTTCCAGATTTGGCATTACATGATTTTGAAGACTTCATAATAATTTTGATGCTCTTTTTCCTGGTGAATGAAAGATATCATATATTTAGGGATAGATTCTTCCATTGAAATTAAGAATTCTGCAGTTAGGTTTTGTCAGTGAGCAGTGAAAGTGTTAAGTACTCACCTCCTCCTGCCATGGTCTAGTATTGTTTTAGGTTCCACACTTGCAAACCTATGTCTGTGTCACCCATTCCTGTGTAACAAGAAGAAGCAGGCTTGTTTTGCCCAAGATCAGTATTTAGAGGGCACTTCATGCGCTTGGAAGTTTGTATATGAGGCCTTGTTGATTGTCTCCAAATTTCACAGAGCGTCTAGAGACTGCCAACAAGCAGCTTGCAGAGAAGGAATATGAGGGGTCAGAGGATACCAGAAAAACCATCTCTCAGCTCTTTGCAAAAAGTAAGTCTGAAAGCTTCAGCAGCAGGTATTAATGTATGGATGGGAGTGAGGTGTGTGAAAAGGTTACATAGTTCTATTTAGCCTTCCAGAACAGCTAGAGGCATCTAGGGATTCTTTTCTGTTCAAGCATGAAGTTGGGAGATTTTGTTCTTTTCCTTCTAGGCCAAGAAGGCTGCTTGCCACAACATCTAGTCTAGTCACATCAACATGGCTCCTTCTGTATCAAATCAGAGAAGCCCCTTGAAATCCCTGCTTTCATCATGGCTAGCTGAAAAGGACCTTAGTGGGGTCCTTTATGGAGCATGGGGTCCCTTAATGTTGAAGGGATTTATTATTGAAGGCACAGGTGCTGGCCCTGTTAGAGATGGGATTAACATGCAGGACTGATGATGAGTGTTTGGAATACCTAACCTGCACCTGGGTCTCGCATAGTTAAACACCCTGTATTCTATCATATCATTACATGTTGGCAGACTGCAAGGGTAGCTAGAGGGGGACCACTGCTATGGCCTGAATTAGTGACTCTGGTTGTGGAGTTGGTTGGTGTGGCGGAGGCTAGAGCTATGTCTTCCTCATAATAGTGTTTCCTTTGTCTGGAAATACTCCTAGGACCATGACAATGAATTAATCCTCTTCTTTATCGGTCCCTAATGGACTCCACCCAGCTAGACAATATCCTATTCTTTCCAGTTGCCACAGTTAAACCAGCAACAAAGACTACACAGTGGATTGAGTCCATAGGGAGAATGAGTTCAGGGGAAACAGATGAACTAGCCTCACTTCTACAGATGCCCGTTGTTGGTGTCTGCTACCCCCAGCCTCCCTCAGTGCGGCTCCCAGCTGGAGTAGTGCTTGGTGGGAACTTGTCAGGCCCCATCTTTGCTGGGACTCCACATGACCCTTTCAAGTCATTCCATGCAGCTTCCAGTCAGCTTTTACAAGTTTATTTGATCTTCAGTTACAATATCCTCCTCCCTTCCTGGGTTGCTCTGTTGTGCTCTGGCTTCAGGACTGGGGCTTTTTTCTTCCTTGTTTCACTGAGCCTCCTGTTCCTTTGTCAGTATGTCTTAGAGGAAGGAATGTAGTTTTTCTGGTGTCATCAGTGCCTAGTGTAAATTGTTGTGAAGTTGCTTTTGTGGTGTCATGGTTACCCAGGAAGCTAGTTCACTGGTGGGGAGAGTGGACACCTCCCAGGACAAAACAGAACTAAACTAAAAATGTATTGATTCTTGCCCTGGATCTGCTAGTTCACACTTCTCCTGTGTGGAGATGGTATTTCAGGTGTCCTAGAAGCTCTGCCACTGGTTTATGAAATGTGGTAATTTAGTAGATAAAACTGTGTTAATAGTGGGGTGAAAGACTGTCAAATGGTTCTAGAAGATAAAAGTGAACTCCACCTAGTAGGCAGGGAAGAGGGCATGACTTGTGGCTTCTTAATTTCTTTTGCCTTTGCACATCGACAGGGTGCTGCATGGTTAGAACTATGGCAGGAGCCAAGAAAGCCCTCTTGAAAAGCCTCCCTTGGGAATGTGCTTCAGCTACTCTAGAGAGGCCAAACCAATTCAACCCTAGAAGAAGCCAGTCTAGTCTAGTAGAAAGAGTTTGGAACAACCTGGGCTTAAGTGTGGGCTCCACAATTCCCAGTGTGGGACCTTGTGCAAGTTACTCAAGCCCTCTGAGTCTCTGTTTTCTCAAAATGGAGAAGAGAATAATACCTTCCTTGTGTGGTTGTTCTGAGGATTAAGTTAGTACAATACTTGGTATGCAATAAGTATTCAGCAAATGTTCATTTCTTTGAGATACATCTGAATAGATACATAAAGTCAGAGTGGGAAGGAAGGCGAGGCTGCCCTATTAAAGTTTCTCCTACAAATTTAAGTATCAAAGTCTTGGGAGGAAGGACCCTCTACCTCCAAATGAAAAATCAAATCTGCTCATTTGAGTTTCTGGTGTGAGTTTTGTCCTAGTTAAAAGAAGAGGGACCCAGAAAGGCATGGGGTATAATTACACGTGTCTGGTCATCTTTAGGTACAATGCAATCCTGAATTGATCTCAGTCAGAAAATAATGTGAGTGAGTAAAAGGTGGGATTTGAGGTTTTATACATTTTATGAAATAACATTTTTAGATTGATTTAACATACTGTCATGAGGAAACAATGTAGAAAATTTCGGGGGGCTCAATTGTTCTTTTGCCAGTACAAGACCGTTTAAAGAAATAAAATGGAGGAGACAAGCTTACTTGTTCTGACATGTGTGTTTGTGTATTCTCCTTTATGTAATACTTTCCATGACAATTTTTACATTTACTTTCTTATTGCTTTTGCAGAACAACCATTGTTAAGTGGCTTTTCTGAATGTACACAGTAAATTATTGGTAGAGCCAGTGATAGAGTCCAGATCTTGGGCATCCTGGTTCTTTTAGCTGTGTGTTAGAACACTAGAATGTCTGATAATGAGCATGACTGTCAGTTTTGCTCAGGTAAGGTTTTGAGCCAGTTTCAGAATGGCAGTATTGATATTTCATGTTCTGATAGATAAGGAAAGCCAGCGGGAGAAGGAGAAGCTAGAAGCAGAGCTGGCTACTGCCCGTTCTACCAATGAGGACCAAAGGCGACACATTGAAATCCGAGACCAGGCCCTGAGCAATGCCCAGGCCAAGGTGGTAAAGCTGGAAGAAGAGGTATGTATGGTTTCCTCAGCTAGCATATGAGCCTGAGAGTGGAACAGCTGAGAAATCAAGGGCACTGGGAGGATCCCCATTTTGGTGAACTGGCAGCTACACAATCCTCCAACGGTAAGAAGGTACCATCTGCTACTTCTAGTTATAGCTATGCTGATGTGAATGGACTTTGATTTCTTTTCTCTTCTCTGCAAGTTCCTTCCTTTTACTCCAGAGTAGAAAATCACCAAGGTCAAGGAGCAATTTCCCTTTGATCATTCATATAATAAGCTAACCCCTCCTCCCAAGTTCTTATATGAAACTAGCCCTGCCTTAAGCCTGTGACAGATATATATATTTTTTAATTCCTGCCCCTACAGGGCTTTAAAGCTTTATTTGTAAGACCTAGAAAATGATTCCAGATATTTTAAGTACTCCAAAGATCTTGAAATCAGAATGGTCCTTGTCTCCCCATGCTCAGTAGGAAGTTGTCCCTTTTCAGGTAAAAAGTGAATCTTGAAGGCTATGCCTTTTGTTGTTGGGTTTATTTTGCAGATTGGTTTTGGAATAAAAGCAATCTTAGAGGATCTGGGAAAGGATGGGACCTAGGGACAATTTTACAGTTTATGGCAGGCCAAGAGCTGTGCCTTGGCTCTCACTGGCTAGGTTCTGGAATGTAGGCATGTGGTGGGGTGAAGTTGTCAGTTATTTGTGTGCAAGAATGGAGCCTTCCCTTGACAAATGCAAGGGCCCCCAAACTACTAAGCATGTGATTAATATGTATCTGATTTGTCTTGATGTAGATGTTACTCAATTGCAACACTAAACTGTGCATGTGAAATAGAGGGAACTTTGGCGCTGGCTTGTCATTAATTAATCTTGGATGTCAGTTGTCATTGTACAGTAGTCCCCCCCCCCTTATCCACAAGGGATACATTCCAAGACTCCAAGTGGATGCCTGAAACCGTGGATAATACCAAGCCCTATGTATACTATGTTTTTTCCTATACATAGATACCTATGATAAAGTTTAATTTATAAATTAGGCATAGTAAGAGATTAACAACAATAATAAAATAGAAAAATTATAACAATTCACAATTTCATGGGTAGAAGATTCATTCTTACTGTAGATCTTAGCAACCTCAACATACAATTTTTTCTCTCCTTATTAATTCAAGAACTTTCACTTTTCACTTAAAGTAAGCGCTTTAAGGCTTCTCTTTAGCATATCCAAATCGCCAGCATCACTACTCTTGGGCCATTATTAAGTAAAATAAGGGTTATATGAACACAAGCACTGAGATACCATGACAGTTGATCTGACAACCAAGAAGGCTACTAAGTGACTAATGGGCAGGTAGCATATTCAATGTGGATCCGCTGGACAAAGAGATGATTCACATCCCAGGCAAGATGGAGCGGGATGGTGGGCGATTTCATCACACTACTCAGAACGGCATGCAATTTAAAACTTATGAATTGTTTATTTCTGGAATTTTCCATTTAATATTTTCGGACAGTAGTTGACTGCGGATAACTGAAACCACAGAAAGTGAAACTGTGGGTAAGGGGAGACTACTGTATTGGAGTAGTACTAACTCTTAGATGTTTTGCACTTTAGGAACTGAATGTGTTCCAGCAAAAATTGATGCTAAAGTGTAACTTGGTAAAGAAAATTTCACATCTCACTGCCTTCTCTATTCTAAAATTTGATTTGTTTTAAGAGAAAAAATAGCTTCCATTATAACAAGTTGAAAGCTTTATAAACTTGAGACAAAAAAAGTGTTTAGTGACCAAGCCCTCAGCATGGTGGCTATTATGTGCTAGGTATCTTTCCTACCTTCATTCATTGCCTGCTTCCTCTCCCTCAGTAAGAATGGTTACAATTTCTAGACATCTCCTGACTTACAGATGTCCTTTGCTTTCTTTTTTGGGAATTAAAATGCTTGTTGGAGCTGGGTTGTGGTTTCATACTTTTGCAGTAGGTAATGCCATCTAACCTATGGTGTCTTTTAACCTGAACTGCTTAATTGTTAAAGTTTAGGTTGTGTAAAGTTAGATGAATGTCCTGCATCATCAGTTGCCTACATCAGAAATACTGCTAAGCTGCTTTATTGAAAATGAGGAATACTTGTGTATGCCTGGTGTCCAGGTCTAAGGAGCGTAGCATGCCCTTTGGCCTTTTGCTATACCCCGTATATTCCTTTCCTTCCCTTTTTAGTGAGTAAATCACAGAATAAATTACAGGATGAGGATAAGACTGTAGTTTTTTAGAGAAGGGAAAACTGAGAGACCCACTGAGAAGAGGTAGCTTGCTGGTGGTCACATGGCAAGTCTTGGATAGAGCCAGGAATAAAACTGGAATCTCATGACTCTTCATTCCATAGACCCTGCTGCCTGTCTCTCTGTCTGAATCATCCTTTGGTTCCACTCCCAAAAAGAAAACGTGGGCGCTTGTTCAGATTTAGTAACCTCTGCATCTTTTAATTTTTAAAAAATTGCTTTACCCGTTGGGCCCCTCTTTTTCAACAGGCTATGAGAAGCTTGTCCAGACTGCTTTGAGATTGGGGTGTATATACAGCCCTGCTGCCTCTCCAGGAAGGGTGCCCATCCAGTTGGAGATAAATGGGGACAAAGACTGCAACCATCTTGGTTTGCAGTGTCTGAGGGCTCAGTGGTAACTGTTTGTTAATCATGAAAATAATATACATGTGCAGAGAGGATGTTAATCTGTAGTTCCCCCTGGGCAGCCCTCACTGAAACAGTTGCCTGAAATATATTTCTGGCTTCAGACTTCTGAGGCTTTTCCTGGCATTTGTTCCAGAGATTTTTAGTCATTTTCCAGGGCCATGCCCCAAAATACATAGATTTACAATTTAAAGAAATTCTAAATATTGGGCTAGGATTGAATGATGGCATCTAGTGGCAAGATATCTCAAATGAGCTCATCAATTATTGTTAATCTTTTAGTCCTCATTCAACTTGTACTTTTGCATGGAGTCTAGTTGTTGGGAAATTCTGAGTTGCTGTTGCTAAAGGAGGTGGAACATTTGACGGGAAGAGCAGGCTGGGAGCCCTCTACCCGGTGGAATCACAGAGGCAGAGGCCATGCAATATCTTCCAGACTCTCAAGCCAGGTCACTTCTAGCACATGTTGAGGCCTGAACGCACACCTCAGGGAAAATCCACTGATTCTTATTTGCCTTTTTGTTTTAGCAGCCTGTCAGAGCTGGGTTTGCTCCTGGGTGGTGTTTGTCTTATCTCCTCTACAATATGTAAAGGAAAACATTCCTTTCCCTTATCCTCAAATACAGGAATTGATAATTGAAGTTTTGCTTTTCTGCTGTGACTCAACCCTTGTTAGTCCTCATTCTTTCTGGGGTAAAAATTTTAATATGGAACACTAGGGAGGTATTTAAGATGAACAGGTAGCTGTGAAACTAAAATAGTAAGGAGTCTTCATTGTGATTCCTTCACAAAATTAGTGAACATTTCTAAATCAAGAAGGGTATTCATGAGTAGAAACTGTATCCCTCTCTCTGTTGGAGACAGCTTAGGTAAGGTCATGTTTGAAGGTAGAGGGATATCTTAGATGACCTGCTTATGTCTCATATGAATAGATAATTTAGTTATGGCTTACAAATGGCACCGTGAGTTTTCCTTAGAAGTTCTTCCAGGGAAAACCTCTCTAGTCTACTTAGCAAATGAGAATTAGGGAAACTTTCCCAAATTAAGCCTTTTGTCTAGGGAGTATTTTCTTAACCTATTAAGTGCAAGGTCATTCAGGTAACTATTTTTCATTGCATCAAGATGGTCAGGTTGATACATATATTGAATCATGATGTTGTACACCTGAAATTAGTATATTGTTATATGTCAATTATATCTCAATAAAAAAAAGATGGTCAGGGAAAGATTATGATTACTTGAATGGTCTGAGGACCCTTGCATGCATTTATGTGTTTCTCTACAAAGTCCTCATTTAGATGCTTTTCCTGAAATCCATTCTATCTTTCTAATCCCGTTAAGTCTCTTGCCTATCATACTCTACATTCACTCTGCTCTAGGCTCTACATAGAAATGGTACCTCAGGCTTACTCCTGCAATCACAACTTCCTTCCTCTTCCAAGTTCTGCATAGATTCTCTCACGAACCCTGCTCTTCTGACATTGAGGGAGGTATCTTGCTGGGAAGAAGATAGCACTCTAACTAAAGAGCAGAACTGTGTTTTTGGTGAGTCACTATGATCCAGGTCTTGCCACCAATCTATAGCTGGCAGCCAGCTGAGGTAAATGGTGCCTTTCCATCCTTGCCCTTATCTTTTGGGACACGTAGGTGCTATTGAAGTGGAGCCTCATTAAACTTCAAGTCAAAAGAACTCTGTGTCCTACAGCAACCGTGGTATTCTCCCATTCAAAGAGACGTCTCCCTGCCCCCCACTAATTTGACCTCACTGGAGAGTTTCGACAGATGCCTGGCATATCCACTCACAAGACTCAAGGAGCCCATGCTCCTGGCTGGCTGCTGTCTTATGATGATCCAGAGCTGAACCACTGCTTGGATAATTGTTTCAGGGATGGTGGGAAAAAGGCCCTGGCAAGATGAAAGAGGGAAGATGCTGCGGGTGGGCTGCTTACTGAGCAGAATGCACAGGAGGGGACAGAGTGGAATGTGGGAGGTCTGACAAAAAGAGCCAGCAAGCCTTGTTCTTGGGCTTTAGGCTAGAATGACAGCCGCAGAGATTCAGGAAAAAGGAGCCCAAGTGTTAACCTTTTCTGAACTGCAATGGCTGGTGATGATTTACACATTGTAGTGATAACTCTTGGCAGCAGTGCATTTTTTCAGAGTCCTCTTGCCACTTCACTCAATTCTACAAAACTAAATTCATATTATTTCACTCCATTTCTACCATTATTCTTCATGGCTGATATTTTCTCTTATTTGTGGATCCCTTACCACTTATTTGATTTGTCTTTTTGGTTTTAGAATTGCATAATTTTCTGCTATCACACTTATTCACACGTAACCATAACTAGTGTCTTCTTTTCCCAATATTAGAGAAAGATGTCCTAAACATAGACATTTATATGTCTAATCCAAAATAATATTCAAACAATAGGATTTTGTTGGTGTAGCTAAAACTCACATAATGGTTATGTGGATGGAAGATCTGAGGGTGTGAATTATGTGTATATTTAGAGTGTTAATAGGAATTCAAGTAAGTATATATCTACCCAGGAATCTTTCAGAATGTTATTTTAATGAATTGTTGGTGACATTTCATCTAAGGATGACATTTTCCATCTTTATGGCAGTGTATTTTCTTTGAAGTAGGTGTTGCTCCATGCAATATCTTAAGAAATTATGTCCCCATCCCAAACAGAGATGGAGTGACCTCTCAGAACTTGATTTTCTGTTTTTCCTATGATTTTGGCTTTTGAAATTCCCAAATTGGAAGCCTTGCATATTTTTCTTTAGTTTCCTTAACAGAATGAACTCCATTCCCTTGGTAGCAAGTTTCTAGAGGTGGTTTTCTACTCTTCAGTTCTTTTAATATCCAACAGTGGATCACAGTCTCTTGGCAATGGACAGAGGCAGCTTGCTAATACCAGGGTAGTATTACCAAATTGCTTCAGAGGAAACTCTTACTTGGAGCCAGGGGCTCCTGGGTAAGGCTAAATCAAATCAAATGGAAGTCACCGAAGGCTCATGAAGCAACATATAACTAGCTATATGAAGGAGAGGAACAAAGAAAGTACACTTCAGTTGTGACATTTGTGATACAGTGAGTCTTTGGAGTTGGGAGCAATAGAAGAGGAGAAGAAAATCAGACATAATGAAAGATGTCCTCTGTGGCACTGTACTTAGTTTTGTATTGTTAGTTTCAATGTCCTTTAGCCAATGGACTGTGTATATATGTTGGTATTCATCCAGCTAGCAATAATAGTACACCCCCTCTACCTGTCCATCTGTATATATTTTTTATTATATATTAATACTTTAAAGTTTATGTTCACAGCAAAATTGAGGGGAAGGTACAGAGATTTCCCATATACCTCCCACCCCTATACATACACAGCCTCCCCCACCATCAACATCCTTCACCAGAGTGGTACATTTGTTACAACCGATGAACCTACAGTGACACATCCTTATCACCCAAAGTCCACAGTTTACATTAGGGTTCACTCTTGGTGTTGTACATTCTATGGGTTTGGGCAAATGTATAATGACATATATCCATCATTATGGTATCTTAGAGTATTTTCACTGCCCTAAAAACCCTCTGTGTTCTGCATATTCATCCCTACCTCCTCAATGTATTTTTTAACTTTTGAAAATATTTCCAAATGTATTATATCTCTGCTATGAACCTTGCAAGTTTTATCCTTTTTTGACAGATTAGGAAGTTAAAGCGCAGACAGATTATACAGTTAGTTATAAATCTAGGAGAAAACTGAGATCTCTTAATTCCAAAATATCCCATCCTATGCTTTACCCACCAGTGAATAAATGGAGGTTAATGATTAAATCACTTCCTTGCAAATGGCTGAAACAAATGAGTAACTTCAGGGGCCCTAGAAGTAGTTTTGTATATAACCATCCTTTAAAAAATAAATTTGAAAGACATCCACAGTTGTTGGAAGGAGGGAAGAGATGCCATCACGTGGTATTCATCTGCAGGGATCAGATTTTCCTGAGTCAGAAGGGGGTTAAGAGATCTGCCAAATGTTTGGGAACGGGTTCAAATTATTGCAGAAGTGCAATGGAAAAATATGATTGATTGAGCTCAAGAGTATTTGCCCTATTCTTCAATAGGTTGCCTTCCTGCTGTTCTTTCTCCCAACTTTATGATTCCCCTTTAAAAACTTATCTCTTAATAGAAATGATTTGAAATCCTTTTCTTGACTCACCAAGCAAAGTAAATACATTTATGAATGTATGTGTTTATTATTTATATATTTACAGTGTTATAGCCAAGTGATGCTGTGCTCATTTTTGTTCTTGTATTTGACAGTTATTTAATATCAATGGTCAATAACAAGGTAGTGAACAGTGAACTAGAACTAGAATTTAAGAGAGATATGAAGGAAAATAGAAGGACCCCGCCTTAAGTGGCTTATGGGATACCACCCTCCAACAGGGCAGGGGCTTTCTCTTGCTTCCCATTGCATCACTATTGCTCTCAGATGTAGAATAGGGCCTGGCACATCATAAGTATTCAGTAAATATCTGTTGAGTAAATGAGTGAATGAATGAATCTGCACATGACTGCTAATAAAGTACACATTATGAGAGGCTCTAGAGAAAAGCAGCAACAAGAGTCAGGTAAGATGATTCAAGGAAGAACTCTGGGAGGATTTAGTGATACGATGAGAAAGGGTGAAGATATGATCAGACTAATACAAAGGTTGATCATTTGCATAGTAGGCCTGGTAGAATTTTAAGGCAGTAGAAGCCTAAGAACATTGACAATGGCACTTTTAAAAGCCATATCTAGTCTGGACAGGGGGCAATGCAACAGTAGACAGAGGGGTGGAATTGAAAAGCGTCAAGTGGTTTGAAATAAGCATGAGAGAGAGGAGCAATGGTGTAAAGAAGTGAGAGAGGAGGTGTAATGGTGCCTTGGCTATAGTAGGTACCTGATCAATACTAGCCGAATGGATGTGCTAGCAGTAGATTGCTTTTGTTCTTAAATAAGGCAGCACCATAATGTACTACATGAGGAAGTCTGTTATAGCAACTGTACGTAGGGTGGACCGATTGAGTGTGCACTGTGTGTTTGTTTGTCCCTGTGCATGCACGTGCTTATGTGCAGATGGCAGAGGGCAACTGAAAGTAAGGAGATCTGTAGGTTATTGTTATAATAATTTAGTTGTGAAATAAGGACTTAAACTATGTAGGCTATAAAAATATAAGGAAATGAAAGAATATGAGAGATGTTAGAGTTAAGACATATTGATACGGATAGATTGGATATGGTGGACAAAGGAAAGAGGGAAGAATAATAATTCATAGATTTGAAGACTAGAAAAATAGAGTAAATGATGATGATGACTAAACTATTAAAAGGCTAGCATTTTGGGGAAAGATGAAAGCAGTCTGGGGCACGTTAAGTGTCAGAGTGAGAAATCTTGCACTCAGCTGGAGGTCTGTGACTAAAGAGAGCATGATAACATTAAAATATGAATATAAGCAGTTGGCGAAAGTCTGGCATGAAGGAGATCCCCTGTAGTGTTGAGGTGTAGAGCAAGGTTTCTCAACCTCAGCATTATTGACATTTGGGGCTGGGTAATTCATTGGTGGTGGTTGTGGAGGGGGCTGTCCTGTGTACTGTGGACTGTTTGGCAGTATCCCTGGCTTCTACCTATGAGATGCCAGTAGCAACCTACCCCCAGCTATAAAAATTGAATGTCTCCACACACTACTAAATGTTTCCTGGGGGGAAAATCACCCTCAGTTAAGAACTGTTGGTATAGAGGCCGAAAAGTAAACTACCATAGCTTGGACCTTTGGGGTACAGCAGGAGGTGGGGGTTGGGGTAGGAGAGAAAGTGGGTCTAAAAGATCAAGACAAAGTAAGAGTGATTTAAGGAACTGCATCAGGAGGACATAAAATTAGGGAAAGCAAAGGAAGAGGGGCTTTGATAAGTTTTTGAAAATTGGCATTTGGTAAGAAAACTTGAATGGATGGAGTGATTTCCTCCACTCACTGACTATCCAGGGGAAATTTGGTTTAAATGATGGATTTACCTGGCTGCTTCTTCTGGCTTCTAGGGGCCCATGGGTACTGATCTCTAGACTCAAGCCACTACCTTGGCTTTGGAAACTTTTCAAGTGAACTTTCACTTCCTTGAATATTGAAGACATAGCAAAATAAATCATCTAGGATCCTATGGAGGGTACACACATTATATGTTCTGTCTCTTACATGTGCATACACACAAACTAAGGCAGCGCTTTTATTTTGTTTTCATCACCACAAATGTGCCTATACAGAATTCTAGGATCCCATTATGCTTAGTCCTCTTAGTTATTGGTCAATGTTGAAGGTGGAAAGAGGAATCTTAGATTTATAAAATATTTGTGAATTAAAAGACCACTACTGGCAGCCCGGGTTCGGATCCCGGGCACGTACTGACGCACCGCTTCTCCGGCCATGCTGAGACCGCGTCCCACATACAGCAACTAGAAGGATGTGCAGCTATGACGTACAACTATCTACTGGGGCTTTGGGGAGGGGGACCCTTTAAAAAAGACCATTAGAGATCATCTGAGATCATCTGTCTAGCCTAGTGTTGTGTTTTTCTTTTTTAACTTCTTAAAACCTAGTGGGCAGGGCATACCTAAGAGAGAGACCACTGTATCCAAAGGCAATGAGGGGTAAAACACCATGGGGTCTTCAGGAACCTTAAGTTATTTAACCATGCTGAAATGTCAAGTGTGAAAAGATGATAGAATGAGGTAAGGTGGGAGGCACATTCTCTAGGGAAGACAGATGACACACAAGGACATATACAGGAAAGACAGACAGACAGACACACACACACACATATACACACACAAAGATGTGGCAATTTTTTTTTGAAATGAAGTTTTCCGCAGAACCCAAATATATAGCATACATAAAAGAAAAGCCATTTGATACAACTCACCCACAACAGTGGCCTCTGAAGCACTCCACCAAACACTAGGACTCTGGAACACAATTTGAAAATCACTCCAGGGGCTGGCACTTTATCTGTAAAGGACCACAAAGTAAATATTTTCAGTTTTGTGGACTATCCAGTTTCTTTTGCAACTGTAACTGTCCAATTCTGCCATTATAGCAGGAAGGCAGCCATAGCCAATACATAAATGAATGGGCATGGCTGGATTTTGCCTGGTGCTGACCATTTTGGTTTGCTGACTCCTGAAACTTCCCTTACTTTTTACAAATGAGGACTCTGAGGCTGAGAACAGGGAAGCAAGTTACCATTAAGAGCAGTACTAGGACTAGAACCCAAGTGTCTTGATTGCCACCTTATTTCTTTACCTCTACTTTGCTGTCAAATAGAAATTTCTGACTTGTATGTCTGTGTGTGTGTGTGTGTGTGTGTAGATGAGCTCTGCCTAAGGGTCTTTAATTAAACAGTACCTTTGACCACAGGTAAAGCATTTCTTTCTCATAAAGTGGAGATGCCCCCCAAATCATGTCATTTTGAGAGACTGTGGTGTCTTTGCACTACTCAGTGCTTGCTTCTAATTGTATCTCCAATGAATGGCCTTCCCCTATAAAGATATGTGCAGCTGTATTGCATGAAGTGTTTCAGGCCTAGTGTTATATGTCTCCCTGGGGGAAAATTGCGGTGTTTTTAATGCCTTAATTAGACATTGACGTGATAGTTAAAGTTACTGAGAGACTGAGAACCATGTCAAGGCTATCTGGAGTGAGTGTTCAAAGTTGAGAGGTCTAGAGCATGTGTGACTTGGCATTAACTTTTTCTTTAAAAAAGAAAAACAACTTTGAGTACTTTTTGTACTAGACAGTCTATTAAGCACTTATGTGTTATCTCATTTGATCCTTATAGAGGTGTATCACATTATCTCCATGTTATCGATGAATGAGTAAAAGAAAGCTCAGGAAGATTAAGTAGCTTGCCTGAGGTTGCATACCTAGTGAGTGGGAGAGCCAAGATTTGGATTCTGGGCAGTCGGAGGCCAGAGCTTATGACCTTAACCATTTGACTATCTGGCCTCTCTCTTCAGCTAAGAAGGAACTACTAATATTTCTGATGGTATTGGAAGGTGAATTTGGGGACCCAGTGTGTCCTAATTACTGATCTAACATTTTTGAGGAACTTAGCACAGGAGATAAGTTTGTAGAGGAGAGGCAGAAAAGAAAAGAATTTATCACGATGAAGGTAAAAGTGAAACATAAACATTTCAGGATAATAGAGGAGCTAATCAACCATATATACCCTTGGTTCTTTCTACATATAGATGAGATCTAGAAAACAGAGAGTATGTAACTTAGAAGATAGCTGACTTTGTTGATTTCCTCTATAGGGTCTTGCGTTGGTAGTGTCTAAGAGTTGTCCTTTTCTATCCTAATTTATCTAGGGATTAAGCACTTACTAGCTGATCTGGTGTTTATGGGTAAGCTGTTCTTTCTTCTTTTAAAGGAGGTAGGAGAATTATGCCAGCAAGTGGTCCTGTACCTTGTGGAAAATCATCCCAGTGGCAAAGTATAATAGGATTTTTCTTGGCCTGCTTTTGGGAAGTTCTCTGACCTGCGTGCCTATCTTCAGCCAACTCGGAAAACTCTCTGGGCCTTTTATTGCCTTTCCCTTGCAGAGGGTTGGCTCAGTGACTTCTGTTGCTGGGATGCTTTTGCTACAGTACTGAGGTTTCCTTTCTGAAGAAAGGCAGGGCATGAAGAAATCCACCTGGCCTTGAACTGCTAGTTTTCAGTTCTCTGAACTTACGTTGCACTACTTTACCATCAAGGAAAGAACTACATGCTATCTAACTTTAATTGCCTTTAAGTATAACTGCTATAAGCCTCAGTAATTATAGTTAACATTCTCTGCATTAACATTGCACTGCTCCCCTAGGGTTTTCAGAGTGATTCACAAATAAATGCATTCAACTTTAAATAGCTCATGGGCATTATGGAACACAAAATGTGAAGGATAGAAGATGTTTCCTGCTCTCCAGTTATTCAAAGCTTAGCAAATAGGAAGGCAGAGGCATCCATGGCCAAAAGTCTTGATTGCTCTAGTCAGTGTTGTTACAGATAGTCACATACCCCAGGAAAGAAAGGTTTAAGCTTATTGAGAGGAAAAGAATGAGGATTTTTTTGTTTATTTTCTAGGAAAAGTTCTAGTGGATAAAAACATCTAGACTTGTAACTTGCCTCAACTGGTTTACAAGGCTAAATTGAACTAGGCCTTGGAATGAAAGGAAATGTCAAGAAAATATACAAAAAAATTTTTAAGTTTTCTTTTCCCAGTCACCTAGGTGAAGCATACCACAGGTCTGGTAGGAAAATATAACATAGGTTTTCTTCCACCTAGAGAAAGTTCAACAATTCTAATTTGGGCAGAGGGCAGTTATCAGACAAGGAGAGTTTCCCCATCAGCATGTGCCTGTGCTGTCTGACTGGACATTCTAGATAGCAGTGATTTGGACTCATTACCATTAATGAGTTACATGGTTTATGCAATGGGGGAGTCAGGTTGGTCCTGTTGTCTTGGCCCCAGTTAAATGGATGTGGGCAATACTGGTAGGATGGGTATTGTATTGCAACTGTCTACATAGGTAGCTCAAGGTCTTGGGAATTTGTTGAAAAGTTAGAGTTGAGCTGAATTCCTGAATTTCCTCTTGACCAGGTTGTCAATAATATTTTCAGATTTCAATCTTAATACTGAAAGTATTCCTAATACTTAATAGTGTAAGTATCCCTTGGCTTCCATGAAAATGATAATGACAGATGTTACCAGCTTAGAAAAATTTCTCCTTTAGAAAGAATCCATGGATTCATTTTATTAGCAAGAGAGGCACCTCATAAATATTATGAAAAGTATAATCTGCTCACTTATTAAGTTGAGAAGGCTGGACTTCCCCCTATCCTCTTAGGGTTGAGGGTATATATGCCTTCTTTAAAGAGCTCTGAGATCCTCCCTCATTCCTTGATTCTCATGGGGCCAGGATTTGGCTTGTAAGTTACAAGGGTACAAAAAACTCAAATTTTTTGTTTCAACTTGCTTCTACCTTTGCTTTTGGATATGGCTCATAGGCTTGCAAAGAGGAAGAATTGTGTATGACTCATTTAGTCTTAGATTTGATTTATTAGTTTGAGTCTTTAGGGATCTTTAAAGGTCCCAGAATAAAAGTTGAGAGGTTACGGTCCAATGATATCAACTCAGGCTTACGTGTGAGGCAGAAATTGCAAATAACGTGTGTTCTTTTAATAAAGAACTAGCGAAGCAGTGCTGGTCAATGAGGAGACTAAAGACTTTTGAACTACTGTGTGGCAGCTTCACTTGTGAGAAGCAGAAACTTTCCAGGAGAGCAGTGATGATTACATTGGGTAATTACCAGGACTGTAGACTTAAAAAAAAATTCTGGCCTCCTTGTTCCTTCAGCAGTTGACCACCCTTTAAGAGCTTTGCCATCTAAGGCAGACTCTACTGATGGAAATAGACTTGGGGAAACCTAGAGATGGGGAAGGAGAAAGAGATTAAAATGGGCTCCTAATTCCTATTCCTTGTCGCAGTCTCTGTATGATAAATTCAAGACAGCCTGCTACTCATCATGAAGGACCTTCTCGCCATTCATTCTTTTTTGGAGCTGGACAGGAAGGGATCTATACACAAGTCTGGATTTGAGGGCTGAGTAACTGACCCTGTTGTTCTCTTTCCTTCCATCTTGCAACTCTCCCAACCTGAATTTTCAGCTAAAAAAGAAGCAGGTGTATGTAGATAAGGTGGAGAAGATGCAGCAGGCCCTTGTACAGCTCCAGGCAGCGTGTGAAAAACGTGAGCAGCTGGAGCACCGTCTCCGGACACGACTGGAGAGGGAACTGGAATCTCTCAGAATTCAGCAGGTATGGAGAACTTAAAGACAATGAGATTATTCCTGATTGCTTATTTTTCAGTTGCTGTTTGACATGAAGACAAAAACCACACTCTTGCTCATCTTTAGGTTTTTTGCCCCACCTGATCATACTCCAGACTGCCTTCCAATTGTAAAACCGAAGTCTACTTCCTTAGCTTCCTATCCCAGCAAAATATTTAATGCCTTTTATCTTGCGCCTTTTATTTTCATGTAGACCCTAGAAACAGTAGACCCTATAAGAAGTGAAGATGCTAGACAAATAGACTCCTAGATATTTTAGAATTGGAAATGGTCTTTCAATTGGAATCATCTGGCCATACTCATTTTTAGTTGAGAGAAAACCAACACCCAGAAAAGTTTGCGTGACTCACTTAAGTTCATACAATAAGTTAGGGGCAAGGTAGGGACCAAATCCTAGATTTTTTAAATTCCAATTTCTATTGTGTACCTTGCTGGCAGGCAGGGATAGTGGTTTTTAAATCATTGATCCACTTTCTGAGCAGAATGACAATTGGATATGGCAATGTCCTTTCCTGATCAAGGGAGTCTCATATTTGAGCCCAAGATAGAAAGTCCTGTGGCCTTAGGAGGAAATCTGAATTCTCCTTGCTTCTGAATTGGAATCCAAACTGAAGTGGCTCGGGCAGTAATCCTTTACAAGGATAGGGGCTCTTCAAATGGGACTTGGCCACCATGGTTCTTCTCTCACTAACCTGGGGGTCTTGGCATCTCTCCCAACAGCGCCAGGGCAACTCTCAGACCACCAACGTTTCAGAATACAATGCGGCTGCACTGATGGAACTTCTTCGTGAGAAGGAGGAGAGGATCCTGGCCCTGGAAGCTGATATGACTAAGTGGGAACAGAAGTATTTGGAGGAGAATGTGATGCGACATTTTGCTCTTGATGCTGCTGCAACTGTAGCTGCTCAGAGGTAACTAGTTGGGTGGTAGAGTTACTGCTTGAAGGGCACTGGTTGTGGGGGAGAACAGAAAGGTGACTGATTAATAGATGTCCCAGTATTTTTTTTCTGTAATGTTCTGTTCTCCCCCACTCCCAGTCTCTGCTTAAGTATGTTTTCTTTCATTTGGTTATGCAGAGACTGAATGACTGTGGGGGCAAAGGGTCAGGGATTTGAAAATTAAAGTTACTTGTGAACTTAGTGGAATCATAGTTCAGCTTTCCTCAGGAGCCAGAACAATTGTAGATGGGATCAACTGAGCATTTGCAGACCTCCTTCGCCAGAGCCACCAGAGCCACAGATTCTTTCAGCCACATGTGTGGGTTTCTTTGTTTAGCCCCAGGACTGGAGTTAAAGCCTCTCCAGAGAAATGCCACTCAGAAACTAAATGTCACTCAGGAGTGGCTGCTGCCATTTGATAGCTCTGGCTCATCCAAGGGATGCCAAAGGCTGTGCTGAACATGAATCCATCCCTGCCCTTTGAGAAGGTCTATATTTGAAGGCCACATTCTCTGTGTCCATGAGTTCATCACATGTAAGCAGTCACATTTCCTTTGGTAAGGAGGAGAAAGTGGCAGGAGGAGTTTTTACTTTTTGCTTCTTATATGTTCCCCTTTTCACAATATAAACGTTAATTATTGGTGTTTGAAGGAAACAGTGCTCTTGTCCAGTTTGTCTATCTCACTGCTATTCATAATCATCAGTTGGGAAAGAAAGAAACAACAACAGAAACTAAATTCAGATCAGGAGATGACATGGGATGTTGGAGATATAGACAGAGCCTTGGTCTGGAGTTGGGTGTCTAAGGCAGGCTATAGCATATTGTACCCAAATAGGTCTCTATCCAGAAAGTTATTAAAAACTGTGGTGTTTCTTTTACCATCCTCCTAAATACGGGGAGCTGGCAGTCCGGAAGTGCTTGCCAGACTTTGGGCTGGGACGTGTGTGTGGAGGGGGCAGTGGATACATTTATTTTTGAGTCCTTCTTATGCCAAATCAGAGGGAGCTCAGTGCTTAAGAGCTAGACTGGTGGTTTGTAAACTTACTCACAATTCTTCAGGAAGACATCTTATGTTTCTCTAACATGCTCTGCTTGTCTCCAGATACTGCCTATAAACCTTAAATAGATTGAAATTGCCTGTGCCTTGATTTTGAGATCCTCATGGGCTTAAGCTTACCTGTCTTTGTTTTCTGAGAATGGTTTGCTCAGTATATGCCGGTGTAGTAATAGAGTACACAGAAACCCCAGCTCTGCTAGAAGATGGCTGAGAAGTTTGTAGGCAGATTAGAAGCAGAATTAAGTGTAATTTTAGCTGGTAGCTCCCAAGAAAACACCTGTGCCCAGTGTTTGTTCAGAGGTTATTCAGGAACTCTAACACTGAAAAGGAGATGCAGGATAATTTTGTCATCATTGGGCAGAAAATTAGATATAGCTCATGAAGGTATGCAGTGTGAGAAAATGTTGGAAAGCCAGGGTTCTTGGTGCTGGGAGGTTCGCTGCTGAAACTGACTTCAGAATAGACTCCAGGTCAAAATGCAGAAAAGCTAGGAGGTTGTCACTGGGGGCCTCCTATAAAGAAACTACTCCCCTTCCTTCCTCCCTGTAAAGTTTTGAATATTGGGCTAACTACCTTTCAGATGGATTTCTTTCCAGAATCTGTTGACTCCCATAAGGTAGATTTAATTTGAATCGAATTCCTTTAAATCACCAAGTAGAAAGTTTCAATGTAATAAGTTTTCAGTAAAATGTGCATGCTTATCATTTAATATGATAAAAAACAGCCAGTTCCCACCTAGTAGGAACATATTATGATAGTTCCTCAGGCAAACATTCGTATCTGGACTGTGTACCTTTTGCATGCCTATTAATTCAGCCCACAAGAGAGATTGAGAGATTGCATTCAAATTCCTGTGAAATGAGAGAATTGGACTAGGCGATTCCTCCAGACCCTTCTATTTCTAGGATTATACTATTTTTCCAAAGATAGTGTCTCTTATGCTGTGCCACAGAGATCAGTTTCCTTCTTCTCCTTTCTTTATGAGATTTCAAATTTGGAAGGTAACATTCAGAAAACTTTATTTCAGAACCTCTGGGCTCTTCTGCCTTTCCTTTCAGCCCTTCCTTTTCTGTCCAACGGTTTTGCTCTCCCTCCTCCCAACCCTAAATGTAAGTATTGACCAAGGTTCTGCTCTTTGCCCTTTTCTTTTTGAAAGCTTTATAGTCTATTTTTTTCCAAAATAATTTTTAAGTGCCTAGGATATTGGCTGCAGATGGAAAGTGCTCAACATGTATTTGAATAAAGAAGGAAGGAAAGATAGAAGAAAAAAAGAAGGAAGGAGAAAGGAAGAAGCGAAAGATGGAAGGAAATGATTTCTAACTCTATAACTTAAATCCCTAAATCTAGTGCCTCATTTTAACGGCCTGCTTAGTTTCTGTGTACAGATCTTCCTTGACTTACAATGGGGATACGTCCTGATAACCCATCATAACTTGAAAATATTATAAGTCGAAAATGCATTTAATACACCTAACCTACCGAACATCATAGCTTAGCCTAGCCTACCTTAAGTGCTCAGAACACTTACATTAGCCTACAGTTGGACAAAATCATCCAACACAAAGCCTGTTTTATAATAGTGTTGAATATCTCATGTAATTTGTTGAATACTGTACTGAAAGTGAACAACAGAATGGTTGTCAGTGTATGCATTGTTTACCCTTGTGATGGTGGGCTGACTAGGAGCTGTGACTTGCTGTCACTGCCCAGCATCACGAGAGAGGATCGTACTGCATATCGCTAGCTTAGGAAAAGAGCAAAATTCAAAATTCGAAGTATGGTTTCCACTTAATGCTTCCACACCATTGTAAAATTGAAAAATCATAAGTTGAACCATTGTAAGTTGGGGACCGTCTGTGTTCTGCAGTCTCTCAAACTTAATATATTCATGGTGTAATAGCTCATAGGTAAGTAACAGCTCACACAATTAGGAAATGTTGCTTGGGTGGTATCAGTGGTAGTTTTAGAATTTTTTCAATTAATGTATTATTTGCATATTAAAAAACCACCTATTTTAAGTGTATGGTTTGATGAATGTTGGTAATTGTATACAATAATGTAGCCACCACCACAATCAAGATGGAAGACACATTCTAAAGTGTCCTTGTGCACCTTTAACTTGATCCTTCCTCGCACACCTGACCCTAGACAACAACTAATCTGCTTTTTGTCATTATAATTTTGCCTTTTCTAGAATGTCATATAAAAGGAGTCATATAGTTTGTACTTTTTGTTTGATTTCCTTCACTCAGCATAATTATTTTGAGGTTCATCCAAGTTGATGCATGTATCAATAGTTTATTCCTTTTTATTGCTGAGTAGTATTCCATAGTATGGATTTAACACAGTTGTTTATCCATTCACTTGATGATGGATATTTGGATTGTTTCCAATGTTTGGCCATTGTGAATAATAAAATATGGATTTTTAATATAAGAATAGACAACTCTCTTTTCTCAGGTGAGAAGACATATTAGGTAATATATTTATACCCCTTCCAGCACTTTGATTCTATGAAGCACCTCTTGTCAAAGGGAAAAATGTCAACGCAGGAAATCATATGTAGTGTTTATACATAAGGTACTCTTTTTTTAAATTTTTTGTTTATTGCAGTAACGTTGGTTTATAACATTCTATAAATAAGGTACTCTTCTAAGCACTTTACAATTATTGGTTATCCTCACACTAATTCTTTGAGATAAGTACTATTATACATTCTACAGATGAGGAAACTGAGGCACACACAGGTTAAGTAATTTGCCCAAGATCACACACAGATACTAAGAGACAGAAGAACCAGGATTTAAATCTACATTTTTGACATCTTATCCACTATACTCTGCTGCCTCCCAGATATGATTTCAAAGATGGAGAAATAGGGATTATTAACTGTTGAAGAGTTACTATTTGAGACTTATTCTCTAGTCACTTAAAAATAGTATAAATAATCACAATAATGTGGCCTATATTGTAACTCCATATTATTGTGTCCCTAGAGATTCCTCTCTAGATGCTTAATATAGATGAGAGAAATTACTACCAAGTATGAGTTCAATCCCAGAGGAAGCGATTTGGCAATGCAGATTTTTAGTTTCAGCTCACAAACAGTGAACTTATTTCTGAAGAGCAGCAAAAGGATAAAAAGATACCACATCTAATCAACCATGTAATCTGTTAGTTTGCATTTACTAAATCATGTTATCTTTCTCCAAACATGCAGTGTTTCCTTTTTATTTGGGGTGAAATAAATCTGGGAAAGAAGGAAGTAAAGAAAGGGAAAGTAGAAGGTAGAAACTGATCACACATATTCCACATGTCTACCTATTCCTTCATTTGTAGGCCTTTCTCAGTTTGCATCCTCAACTTTCTTCTCATTCTGCATTGTATCTTAGTTATCTTATTCTCTACTATAGCTTCAAATAGTAACTCTGCCATCTCTGCGATTAAAGTTAGAATTTTCAACAACTTGCTGGATCTTGTCATGTGGCTAGTCATAAGACACTTTAACTCCAGTGTAACTATAATCAAAACCCAGTAAAGCGTTTTCCAAAAAATCTCTCCTTGGTTTCCTATCACAGAAAATGAGTGGTATGCCATCTTTTCTAGTTATTTGAATTAGAAACAACAAAGTTCTCATTCATTCTTCCCTCTCCCTAATACCCACATTTAAATAGTCTCCACGTTCTAGCAATTCTGCCTCCTATAACCTGTTTCCATTTCCCTTGCCACTTCCCCAGTTCTTGTTTTCAATATCTCTTGCTGGGATTATTACAGTAACTTTTCTGACTGGTCTGCTGATTCCAGTGTATCACTCCTCTAATCCATTTCAGCAAGAGATAACACTATCTTCCTAAAACACAGCTTAGATCATTTCATTCCCCTTGAAAAGCTCTAATAATTTTCAGTGCCTATTGCAATAAAGTTCAACTCATTTATGTAATAGTTAATTATTTACTATTTTGGTCTCCCCTTGCAAGATTCTTGCAGTCAGAGTCTAGTCTTATCCATGTTTATCTATTCTCCAGCCTCCCAGTAACTTCAAACACAGTGCTCCACTCATGGTCGAGTTCACATATTAAATAAACAGAAGGACGCTACTGATAGGAAAAGATGGACTTGAACTTTAAAAGGCCACTAGATGTTTTAATTAGGAGGATCATAGGTGATGTTATAGAAAGCAATGTAAGTAATGTGATGGGGATAACTTCATCGGATAAAGGGAGGAGAGAGAAGATGATTGGAGGGATAGTTGCCAGAAACTGTTTACTTAAGAATTTGAGATGTAAGATGTCAAATTCGGAAATATATGGTTTGGGGTTTGTAGGTTGTGTTTTAAGCCCAGCATCTATTTACTGATGTGCTTAAGGATAGTCTCAGAGAATTGGAAGTTTTGTCAAGTTGCTCCTTCAAACACTGTCTCTGCTTGCTTTTGCCTAAGCCATTGGCTTAGTAGCCCCAGTCTTCTAGAGGGAAAATTGATGTTGAAGGCCATCCTGGCAGCTCTGTAGGAATTCACTAAGTGCCCCACATTTTCAGGCTCCATTCCTGAGAAGCTCACAGTGTCCATATCAATTAGCTGGCAGGGCTCTGAGTCCCCTAAATGGTCTTTTATGCAATGAAAGTGGCAGTAAGCCAGCACTGGCTCCCCCAGTGGCAAACTACACGCTCAAGTCCCCAGTGTCCATAGACACCATGCAGAGTTTAGAGAGAGAGGCCAGGCTCTGAAGCCTCAGCCATCACATTGGAACTCTGCACTGCAGGAATTGCCTCCAGTATTATACCAAGAGCTGGAATTCTTTCAAGTCATACTCCCTTGTATGGTATTCTCCTTCTACCTATACTTTTCTCTCTTAATAATAGATAACTTTGTTGGGTGTTTTTACTGTGCCTGGCACTGTATGTTTTACATGCATACTTTTGTTTTATCCTTCCCAAACCCCATTGAGTATAGGTACAATTATTATTTTCATTTTGTGTATGAGGAGACTGAGGCTTAGAGCAGTTAACTGACTTTCTGAGCTCATAGAGTTTGTTAGTGGCAGAGTACTTGGGAAAGTGGGACTTGACCCTGGTGTGGTCTTTAGTCAGAGCCCATGCTCTCAACACTACGCAATGCCACTTCCTCTTGGGTACTTCAGAACACAGGGGCCATTCCCAGTAGGACTACAAGCATGTGAACTGCACTAGAGCAAGTGTGGAATTCTGAGATGCTAAAATATTTTGAATTTAGCAAATGATGAGAGCCATTGTAGTCCTTCCCCTTCTCGCTCTCCAACTCTTCACCATTCAAATAAGTTGTTTCAGCCTGGCATATAAGGTGCAAGCATTTTGGGGAATAGTAGTTTTGTAGAAGCTCACCCAAATTCCCCAACTTTAATAACAACTTTCTGCCTCTTCATTCCCTTGCCTTTCACTCCCATCTGCAGTGGTTACAATCTCTAAGCTAACAGAATGTAACTAGCTGCCAGCAGAAAATATGCCTGGAGTTCTCCCACATATCCTTGTTCTCATAGGAAGTATAATGAAGCAGTGCCAGTTCATTGTTTTCTCAACCTATTGTCTGATTTCCTTTAAGACCATTATAATTACATCAATATTATTTCTAATCCCTTTTTCTTTCCCTCCAAGTTACTCAAATAAGATCCATTTTATTCATTCCTTTCCCTCTTTTCTCTACCACTAGTTCAAAATGGACTAAAGAAAGATGCATGACTTCACTTATCAGGAGGATATCGGATTCCTATATGCCTTTGACTTGTGCTGTTTAAACATCAGCCTTGCCCATGGGCTAGATCCTCTCTTTTCTTTCCCTCTTTCTCTCTCTCTCTCTCTCTCTCTCACACACACACACACACACATACTTTTCTCCTTATTAATTAGTCTTTGAGTTAATGGCCTGAGACACTTTCAGATGGAACATGATGGTCCCTCATGCACTTGGGACTCTGGCAAGAGAACAGTCACTTAGTTGAGGAAGACTCATTGATTTGGCACTAGAATGTTCCAGATGTAGGTTAGATAGGAATCAAGTGGCACTGACTCAAAGGCTCTGCTTCTCACTCAGCTCACATGCCCTACCTGATCTTCGCTGCTGACGTGTCTAAAGTTTGTTTCTAGCACTCAGATGTGGTTACTGTTATTCATTTGTAGCAATAGCTATTTAGTACGTTCTCTGATTTCCTTCAAAGTCTAGCCTTTCCCCCATTATTTATGACTATCATGAGAATGAAGTAGAAATATATAATATAAATAATAATATAAAGTGGAAATATAAATATCTTCCTATTGCCTGTCCATAATCTAAAAACTTGAAGGGACTCTCTGCCAGAAGGTTTTGGAAGGATGTCTGTCTAGTTCTGAAGGCAAGCCTGTGCACCTCTCATAGAATCCCTCACAGACTTTTGCAGCTATTTCCATGCCAATAACCTCTTCTACCTGTGAAAGCTGAGCCTTCCCATCCTGGAGGCTCTTACCAGTAGGTCACCCAGAAACCAACCATTCCTAATGAGTTTAATTTCAGCTTAGGGCTTTCCAGCAATACTTTTGACTTAGGAGAAAGATAGGATTCATTGATTTTGCTGCCCTACCATCATCATCACTGCCATTTTTTTCCCAGGGACACAACAGTCATCAGTCACTCTCCTAACACCAGCTATGACACAGCTCTAGAAGCTCGCATCCAGAAGGAGGAGGAAGAAATCTTGATGGCCAACAAGCGTTGCCTTGACATGGAGGGCAGGTAAAATGTCAATCTGGACCCTGGTGGATCTGAGAAGTTGGTATGGAGACCTGCTAGGTCAGTAGGGAAGGGCAAGCATCTTCATTCACAGCTGGGAAACCTGATAATGCAGCCTCTCCCCACCCCTGTGCCCCTGCCAGCCTGTTACTTAGGATTTGAGATGCAATGACCTTTACCTTGATCATTCCCTCTAACTGTGGAATTCCAAGTAGCATGGCTTTCCCCATTGCTCTTGGTAAGTGCTTTCCATCTGCCCTCTGCCAGAACTGAATTGTTCGTATTTGCATTCTGGGGTATTCTTTCTAGCATCTCAACCCTGTGATACAACAGAGTGCTCAGTAAAAGAACATCCACTCAGACTAGGAGGTAGGGTACCTGATGTCTCTTATAAACTCACGATCACTGACTTATTACCTGAAATTGTGGCCCATTCATAGAAGTTCTCATCTTCTCATTGAATACATGGTTTCCATCGACTCAGATTCTTCACTACAGCACCCACTACATCGGTTTACCCTCTCATATACAGCCTTGCTTTTCACTGATACTTTACTTTGCCTTCCTAAGGTTTAAGCAACAATGCCTGGATGTTCTGCTGTATCCATTTGGGTGTGCAGACAGGCATTTAAAAAAGTGTAGCATACCGTCCATTGTCTTACAATTAAGAAATAACTAGACCACCCCTTATTCGAAAAGATAATGGAGGCTCAAGTCCATGTAGGCAGTGAGACTAGAACATGGAGGTGGCAGCAAGGTCTTCATATGTTCTTTGTCTTTGGATCCTAGGATCAAGACCCTCCATGCCCAGATTATTGAGAAGGATGCCATGATCAAAGTACTCCAGCAGCGTTCCCGGAAGGAGCCGAGTAAGACAGAGCAGCTGTCATCCATGCGGCCAGCAAAGTCTCTGATGTCCATTTCCAATGCTGGATCAGGCTTGCTCTCCCACTCTTCCACCCTGACTGGCACTCCCATCATGGAAGAGAAGCGGGATGACAAGAGCTGGAAGGGGAGTCTAGGTAATGACAGTAAATAAAGAAGATTAAAGTGACATGTTTAAAGAGAGCCCTGAGTTAAATAACATGCCCATGCAGGAAGGAAAAAGTGTGATTGTCCAGATTCTAGAGAGGAAGATACACCAGGTTGGGTTTTTGTCCTCCTGAGAGGCTAGCTGCATACTCAGGAGTTCCTCCACACTGTGAGGTCTCACTGAGAGAACACTGGTTGAAGCCAAGACATTAGAAGATAAGAATCCTGAGTTTTATTTGGGTGAGAAGGAAGTAACTTCAATTTTCTCTAAAAAGTTCTCAGATTTGGCTTCTGCCACGTGGGACCTTTTGTCTTTGTCCAAAGCCCATGTGGCCTTCATATCATTCAAAATTTCAAAATTCCAGCTTTTTCTATGTTCTTTCATCCCATATAGTGGGAGGACTCAGAGTTCTAGTTAAGCTAAATGGAGCTGGGTGGCAGGTTTTTGTTACCAGAATGTTCTGAGATCAGAACAGAATGTGCTTTTTCATTCCATTCCTGTCCATTCCTTCCCCTCTAATCAAAACCCCAGAAGTATTGTGGATACCACAAGGCACATTTTTAGAGCCTGAGGAAGCAAGCTATATATATTTTCATTTAAGGTCTTTTTGGTGCTCTAATACCATTCTTGGTCGTCTGTCACTTGCAGTGTCCTTTGGTTAGAGTAGGCATTTGGGGAACCACGGTCATCACCTTAGATTGCATAGTTATTATCACACTCATCTGTTCCCACAGACTTCTTGCTCTGATCCTTTTTAGCTTTCTGGTAATGGATGGTGGTTGGTTATAAGTGGAACTGAGTAGAAGTATTGTGATAGCTTGGTGGAAATCAGTCACCATTGGAAAACTAAATCAAAACAAATACCCAGGATGCTTAAATGTTTAATATGTTGTGCTGGGGGTTGGAGAATGAGGACCAGAAGGGATCTGCCAAATCTGAAAGAAACTTTTAGCCATGCTCAGACGTGCCTGGCAGCCTGATTCCTGGGTTCACGGGAGGCAAAAGTAAAGAATTTAGATCCATTCATATTCTCCTGAATCAGATGTCTGTGTTTGAATAACCTGTAGTTTCCTAACCTTTTTCCCTCTTTACTTTGTAGGCATTCTCCTGGGTGGAGACTACCGTGCTGAGTCTGTCCCTTCTACACCCTCGCCTGTGCCGCCCTCTACTCCCCTGCTCTCAGCTCACTCCAAGACAGGCAGCCGAGACTGCAGCACCCAAACGGAGCGGGGAACGGAACCGAACAAAACCGCAGCTGTTGCTCCAATCTCTGTTCCTGCTCCAGTTGCTGCTGCCGCCACTGCTGCCGCCATCACTGCCAACGCTGCCACCAACACTGCCATCGCTGCCACCAACACCACCACTATGGTAGCTGCTGCTCCAGTTGCTGTTGCTGCTGCCGCTGCCACGCCCGCCCCATCTCCAGCAACTGCTGCTGCTGCTCTTGCTGCTGCTGTTTCTCCAGCTGCTGCTGCTCAGATTCCAGCTTCCGCCTCTGCTGTTGCTGCTGCTGCTGTTGCTCCTCCTGCTGCTGCTGCTGCTGCTGTTCAGGTTGCTCCAGCTGCTCCGGCTCCGGTTCCAGCTCCAGCTCCAGCTCCGGTTCCGGCTCCAGCAGTGGCTCAGGCTTCTGCTCCGGCTCAGACTCAGGCACCAACTTCAGCTCCGGCTGCAGCTGCTACTCCAGCTCCAGCTCCAACTCCAGCTTTGGCTCAGGCTGAAGCTTCTGCAAGTCCAGCTGCCAGTTCTGGACCACGTCGTTTGTCTATACCGAGTTTGACCTGCAACCCAGATAAGACAGGTAATAATTCTTTGTACCAGGTAGCTTTTGCTTCTGCCCTCAACTACAGATTTGTTTGTTGGTGCCTGCTATTTAGGCACAGTTGGTCATTTGGACAGAGTTTTTCATGTTCCAAAGGGGATTAATCAGAAGAGATTAGGGTAGAGAGTCTGTAAATGGCTTTCCAGACACCAGGGTGGGAGTGGGAATGAGTCATGGCTATTCTCCTAGTATAAGTAAATGCTCAGGTGAACGAGGGGGGCGGTGGCAGGCAAGTCTCACTTTACCCTTGGCTTCATGGGGTCTCTAGAGCTGTCTATTTCTAGAAATGTGAGTTTTTACCTTGTCTCTAAGAGTTTCCTAACCCCTTATTTCCATGTAGATGGCCCTGTTTTCCACTCCAATACTCTGGAAAGAAAAGCTGCCATTCAGATCCTGGGACAAGAGCCTGATGCAGAGATGGTGGAATATCTCATCTAAATGGCCTAATCAAGAGCTGCAGTTTATCAGCAAGAATGCTTTTAATCATTTTTCCCTTTTGTTTGTTCTTATTTTGAGGGTGAGGACAAGGGTTGGGGGGGATTTTTTTAAAGGGACTTTTTATTGAAACGATATAGTACTTAAATAATAGTATATGAACTCCAGTCTATTCTGGTACATGTAGAGCGTACCTCTAAAGACAGATTAATCAGAATGTGCTCTAAAGTTTATTGTTTGGATTTATACAAATACTGGGACTGTTAATAGCTGGATATACATCATTGTTTTCCATGTGCTTAAATTTGTTTAGCATTTCTGTATTCCAGATCATTTTTTATTGAAGAGCACCGTATGTTTGGAAGACAGTGTGTAACATGTAGTTCAGAAATGGGAAGCTGGAGAGAATTTGTGCATATGCTGTTCTGTATAGTTACCATCTAGGCAGCATCCAGAAAGAGCTCGCACCTCGGGCTCATGAAAGGGAATAGTTTTAGGAGCTCTGTAAGCTGGAGAAAAGGTAGGGAGTATTGGGGTGTGGAAGGGTGCTGGAGTTAATTTTCCCTCCCAATTTCCCAGCTACCCTGTGCCAGGGGATTGTGTTTATCTTCATTTCAGTGGTGCTTTGGAAGTGGATTCTTTTGGTTCCCTTGCGGAGGTTCATACATTCATATATATACTCTGGAGTAATTTATGCATTTGGATAATTAATATATTGCTTTCAGATGCTAGGAGAGTAAATTAGCTGAGTGATGTACAACTTCCTCTTTCTTAGGGAGCTAGACCATCAGAGGCCTTGATGGAGAGTTGCATGAGGTGCTGTATGCAGACTTTTGTGGTCTGTGTGTAGCCATGAACACAGCTCGCTTGCCTTTCCTGAGACCAATCTGTTTAGTGTCTATTTCTTCTCCAGCACAAATTCACTGGCTGTGTCACTAGTCTCAAACTGCCAATCATTTGCAAAATGAGGAAGCATTTTTGTTGACAGGTTGAATGCTTTGAATTTCTTGTGAAATTTGAAATAACTCATTTTGTTTTCCAAAATTCTTAGCATACATCTTAAAAGGCATATTTGACTATCACCTCCAAGGGAATAGCATCAAAAGCCCAAAGTACTATGCTGCAGTCAGAGGAGAGGTGGGCTGTAGCAGTATCCTCAGCTACCTCTTTTCACTGCCAGTGACTCCATCTTGGAATACCTTTGGAGAGCAGCAGGAAATGCGCATGTGGGCAGGGACCAAGGAGGCCGTGGCTCCAAGCTTTGCCATAGGGCTGCCTCCAGGGACACAGAAGGGCTGGCTGCCTGTTGGCACAGGTCCCTGCTCTGTGTCACCTTTCTGTCCTTCATTAAGGTGACAAATCCACAGACAATGTCATTAAGATCACTTTTCAGGGGTATGGGGGGTGAGGGGATTGGGGGGTGTTAGGTAAGGGTGGGAGGTAGAGTTTTGGGGATGTGTTAGTTAGAAACCAGATTAATAGAAGAGTAGGCCTGATATATTACATTGTGAGGCATAGTGGCTGGAATGAATTTTAGCAATATAGCCCTGCCCCCTCATTTTAGTGGTGGGGAATCTGAGACTTGGAGAAGCTAAGTGACTTTTTCAAGATCCCACAACACAGCTTTCTACTCTGCCGACTACCATGCTTATTTTGGGAAACCCTTATATACAAAAAACCCTGTTTTAAGAAAAGGCATCTTCACGGTCCAGAGCATATGTGTTTTGTAAAATGTCCCTGGCTTGAGTAGTTTGTCCAGGGTTCTGAATTCCTATCTTGCCTCTCCTGCAGTGCCTTTTGCAAGGTTTTCCCTTTCCTGATCCTCATTTCAACACTGAGTCACATGAAACATCCCCCTGAGAAATCAACCTCATTTCTTCTCTTGCTATGGGATTGGCTGTCTTGGATCATCTTACAGGGTTCCTCTGTGAGTATAGGAATTAAATATTTAACAGTATTCTTGTGTCATTTCTAACTATCTTCCAAAGGAATTATTTTGTGTGTGGGGGTAGAGACACGAGAGAGAGGGTGATGTGATTTTCAGCCAGTCTTGACATTTTCAGTAATGAAGTGATCATCCTAACCATTAATCCTCAGTTATCAAGTGAATCCTAAATAGAAATTAAAAGTGTGTAATTTAAAATTAAATTAAAAGTGTAAAGTTAATACTCATTCATACAACCCTTTAGTCATAAGGAAAAAAACACTCAAATAGTAGAGCAACAAGTAGCAAACTTCAGGACTACTACTTTCTATCCAAATAAATAAATAAAAATAAAAATAAACCTTTCTTCTACTCCTTTCATGTTTATAACACATTGTCAGAATTTTTGCTAGCTCTGGGAGCCATGATTTTAATCACATTCTGTAAGGTGACAAATGTCATACATTCCATACTGTGTGGCAGCCATCTCTTTAGACTCACGTATTTTTGGGAAAGGAGAAAGTTCTTGGCTAAGTACTATTTTGAACTTTCCACAACATCTCTGCTCCCTCACACCAGAGGCAGTCTCTTTCAGCTCAGTTTTTAATCCCAGATAAGTTGCTAAAATTATATCGTACATCTAAGAGATGGAAAAAGTCCATGTCAGTGTATTATGTTTACGAAGAAGATAGATTCAGCCTTTTCAGAAGATCTCTAATAGGTGTCATTTTTAAAATTCAGGTTTATGGGAGAAATCTCAAGTTAGCCACCTTTTCACAATTGTGTGGATGTAACATTTGGGGGATCTTTCTGGACTCCCACCTATCTATGCATTTTACTCGCACCTCAGGACAGGAGGATGACCTTGTTGTCTTAACTTGTACTGCCTGGTGGTCTCTGGGGACCTTCTAAGTCAGTTGTACCCCAATGTCCCATGTATAGAAAAACTCCATTAGAACAAAATTTACTTGATATAAAATTTCTATTAACAATTTTTTATTAAATAAAACTAGCTTGAGCTTTCTTTTAAAATCATGTATCTTGATTGTTGTTTTAATGAAGGATTTATTTTCAATGCTGCTTTTGAGCTTCAGGATGACAGGATAGCAGGAACCTGAAATATCTGCCATCATCTACCATAGGCAACACACCAAGAGACCCGTCGTGTTCTTTTTTTCTTGTTACACAGTTGGGTGGGTACAACAATTGGAAAATGAACAAACTGATTGTGCAGACTACTTTTTATGAAGAGCCTAAACACTCATAATGCGGCAGCTTAAAGTGTATACATATGCACTAACTTTTATAAATTATAGTCTCATGTCTCTCAGCCGTGCAATCTCCTGTTATCTCAATTGCTCATTCACATATGGAATGTGTTACTTAAAATGTGTGCATTCTTACTGAACATGTTTTCAAAGGAAGGCATCAGCTATGGGCTAATTGCCACCAATTTCAGCCCGCCACGATCCTTGGAAATATATCTTCCAAGTGTCATCCATCATCAGTAGGACAAGTGTCGGGAGTTTGTTTATTTTTTTCCAGTAGCAACGATGGGTTACATGGAGCCATCAAACCTCCTTCTGGCCTCCTTTGTGATTAATGGCATGTGTTGTAAAATGGGTAGCTGGGGTTGGCAGATGGCTAAAGAAGAATCACCTTTGGTTTAAAATGTATGTGACCCCATAATGATTGAGACTCCATTCTGTAATCACCTGAGCTAGTTCCAATAAAGTTAAGCAGGTTTGAATCCACTTTGTGCCTATCTTTTCACTGACAATAAAGTTAGCTTTTGAAAATGCAGCACTGTGTGGAAAATGCTTTGGTGTCAACCCAACAGAGGCTTTATTTGCACTGTATCAGTGATTACTTTCAATTCAGTATACAATGAAATTGCCTTTCAAGGGCAGCGTGCAGCAGAATTTCCATCTGCTTAAAGTATGGAATGTGATTATAAAGTATTAAGACAACACCACGGGCCTAATCGGTTCCTTTATATATTCAGGCAGAATATATTAAAAGCTTTGCATCTTTTTATCTCCTGGTTCTGAGGGATAAAATGATGGCCACCCAAAGCAGAGAATTTATCCTTTGGTTAGCATTTTGGAAGGCCCCTTGATGTTTCTTCTGTACCCTTGTTCTCATGCCAATTCATCAGTTTTGGTTGAGGGAGCTTGTTATTAAAAGCAAATCAAAACCACAAACAAGTTGGCTCTTTTCGCTGAAAATGTTAAAGCTGCCTTTACACTGCCCTCCCTGCACCTCTTGTTTGCCACTGAGTCCCAGCCTGACTGGGGAGGATGAGAACCCCATGGGCTTTGAAATGACATTTTTTACAGTGAAATTGGCTTGATGGGTGTTGCAGAATGGATGGGGAGAGGGTATGGAATTCATTCAACTCTAAATTTGATTTGATTTTTCATTAAGTTGGGCTACATTACCTCCATATTTATGATGAGTGCTTTGAAAACTGTATGTGAGAAAGCCCACTCAACTTTTTCAGGTCAAAGAAGATGATATTAAGTTAAGCACACTTTAAAAATAATTTGTTTTTATTGCAGTAACATTGGTTTATAACATTGTATAAATTTCAGGCATACATCTTTATACTTCTATTTCTGCATTGATTACATCATGTTCCACCTAAATACTAATTACAATCCATCACCACAAACATGTGCCTAATCATCCCTTTCGCCCTCCTTCCTCCCCTCCTCTCCTCTGGTAACCACCAATCTAATCTGTCTCTATGTGTTTGTTTGTTGTTGTTTTTATCTACTACTTTTGAGTGAGATCATGTGGTATTTCACCTTCTCCCTCTGACTTATTTCACTTAGCATAATACCCTCAGTGTCCATCCATGTTGTCACAAATGACTGGATTTCATCGTTTCTTATGGCTGAGTAGTATTCCATTGTGTATATATACCACATCTTCTTCATCCATTTGTCCCTTGATGGGCACTTAGGTTGCTTCCAAGTCTTGGCTATAGTGAATAATGCTGCAACGAACACAGGGGTGCATGTATCTTTATGCATTGGTGTTTTTCACGTTCTTTGGATAAATACCCAGCAGTGGAATAGCTGGATCATATGGTAGTTCTATTCTTAACTTTCTGAGGAATCTCTGTGCTGTTTTCCATAGTGGCTGCACCAGTTTTTGCACTCCCACCAGCAGTGTATGAGAGTTCCCTTCTCTCCACACCCTAAACCACACTTTCTCACAAAGCCTTGTGAAGCATTCTTTTCAGAAATATATTGTGCCCAGTTCCTAATGAGCAGTCATTACTGGGGAGAAAAAGCAAGTATTCCTTCAAAAGTAACTAAGATCACATTGTAGGAACACTTCTAGATATACAGTATTATAACTGATCTGATTATTATACTTATCTGATTACTTCATCTTCCTTCCTGTGGGCCTCCCCTACTGTGATAAGCGATCTGCACAGTCTATTATGAGTCACACAGTTGCAGAAAAAAAACAACTCCTGCTTCCCACCTTCTCCACCTGCATCTTATTTTGCAGGAAGGTTTTTACTGGAGGAAAAAAGTGTAAGTGATTTGGTCTTAGAATACTTTCTACATTGATTGGCAGTGACTCTGGTATTTGAGTGAAGACCCTTGAGTGACAGGACTTAGTTTCCAAAAAGAAAAATATTCTCTACAACACCAAAATTTCATACCACATCACAAGTGCTCACTCCTCAGATGCAGAAACTGGCCAAGCCCAGGATACTTATTTTGGCTCCCATGTTTTTTCATTCGTCTATTGCCTCTACCAATGGTTCCAGGAATGTGTGAGTTGTTGAATAACTACATATTAGATGTTGCCATTACGTAAAAGCCCCCAGAGTTAAAAAATACAGTCCATGCTTCTAGTTTATTAGAGAAAACTATGCATACACATGCACATACACACATTTACAATTCATTGTGATATATGCAATGGAAAAAGTTTGAACTAGATACATAACTACTGCAAAGGAGGGAATGATTGTTGGGATGGCACAGAGAGTATGTGTGTGTTGGGGGAGGGGAACTAAGTTGAGCTTTGAAGGATGTGTTGTTGTTAACTTGGTGAACTAGGGGATGGGAAAGAACATCCTATGCAGAAGGAATAGCATGTGCAAAGTCAATCTCACTTCGTTAGACCTGCAATCAAATGAAGACTATGTTTCCAAGATCAAAGGCCCTAGAGAAGTACTCTGAATTTTAACAACCTCTTAATGGAAGTCTTACAAACTCACTCAATTAGGTAGTAGAACATACTGGTCCAGAGGTCAAAAGAACATGGAGTTCTAGTTCTAAGTCTGCCGCTAAACAGATGTTTACCTTTGGACAAGTCCCTTATCAGGATCAGAGAAGTTTATCATAAAATGGGGATAAATACCTATCCCTGTGGACCTCATGGAGAAGGGGTAAGAGAGCTTCACAAAGTGAGAATATAAAAAGATGCCAGTCGGGGCCAGCCTGGTGGCACAGTGGTTAAGTGCGCGCGCTCCCCTGCGGCTGCCTGGGGTTCGCAGGTTCGGATCCTGGGCGCGTGTCGATGCACCGCTTGCTAAGCCATGCTGTGGTGGGGTCCCATATAAAGTAGAGGAGGATGGGCACGGATGTTAGCCCAGGGCCAATCTTCCTCAAGAAAAAAGGGGAGGATTGGCATCGGATGTTAGCTCAGGGCTAGTCCTCCTCACACACACACAAAAAAATGCCAGTCAAAACAATGGGCTGAATCTATAAAGATGAAGTGGTTTCTTTAACTTTTTATTAAAGAAAAATTCAAACATACACAAAAACAGAATAGTGTAAGGCACCTCCATATGTCTATTACTGGGCATCAATGATTATCACTGCATGGCAAATCTTGCTTCATTTCTCACCCCCACCCATTCACCCTACATTATTTTGAAGCACATCCCAGACATCATAGCATTTCATCCATAATATTTCAGTATGCATAAAGATAAAATTCTTAATAAGGAAAAATGTAAAGTGCTACTCCTGGAACCAAGATATATAACCCACCAACCAAACAAAACAATAGCATTTTTCTGCTTTGCAGCTTACAAAACTTCTTTGTTTGATCCCACAATCCTGCCTTAAACCAAAACCTACTGTCTCAAAATTGGAGGGATTCATTCTCCCACAATCCGCATATCAAAGGGAAAAATATTTTCTTTAAAGGCTCCCCAATGCAGGTTCTAAGCAATTATTCCTTCTCCACTCAAGCTCCAGCTCCTTTAAAGTCTCTGTCATCCAGCTGTTTTTTGTTTACCCTCATCTGCTGATTTGGTCACTAGCCCAAGGGCACTGATGATTTTGACCCCTGGATCACAGTCGTCCTCTCCAGGCCCAAACAACCAAGTGAGCATCCTGGCCTATCAGCTCGTTGCCCTCTCCAGCTCCACTGATCTCCACATCCACTCCACTTCAGCCTGCCGTGCTCATGGTAACACAGATCTGGTCATCATGCAGAACTGCTCCACCGTGGAAATCACATACACCAGTTTCCCAATCTCTGGCCACAGTCTCCCATCTTCCCAGTTCTCCTACTTTGACTCTATCTGCCCTTTGACTTCCAAGAGACCTCAAGTCCCTTGAGGCCTGCATTTTCTCCTAGGCTCTTAGGCCTGACCTACCTGGTCTGGACCTCATGCTCAATCACCTGAACCCTCAAATCATTCATACTCCTTGAAACCTCAACCATTCATCACAAGCCAGAAACTCATGAGTCATCCTTGACACGTCTCTCTCCCTTATAGCTGATATCCAGTCCATCACTGATACTAACAAAATAAATCGCAAAACCCATTCACTACTTTCCAACTCTACTGTCAACAACCTATTTTAAGTCACTATTATCTTTCACCTAGACTATTTCAATAGCGTATTAACTGATCTACCATGTCCACTCTTGTTCTACTTTTCTATTATATTTATTCAGCAACAAATATTTATATTTATTCTGAAACAAGTATAATTCACATCATGTGATTCCACTGCTTAAAATCTTTCAAAAGCTTCCCATTGCAATGTGAATAAAATGGAGCCACAAGAGATAAAGCAACTAACCCAAAGGTTTATAGTTGATGGATTTGAAACTAAAACCCAGATATCTTGGATTCTTATTCCAGTAGAATCCTTTTCATGCCTTGTTCTGAGTACTGGTTTTTCTTATGCTTTCAGGTCACTACTGCTATGGCATCATTAGTTTCTCCGATAGTGACCTAAAGCAGTACTTCCTGAAGTCTTCTCCAAAACATCTGTATCAGAATCACCTCAGGTGTTTATTCAATGCACACTCCCTGGCCTTGCCCTCAGAGAAGCTTATCCTGTAGTTGGAGGGTAAGACCCAGGAATTTGCATTTTAATGAGCTTCCCGAGATTTTGATGTAGCTTGTCCTGAGACTACATACTTTAAGAAACGCTGGCAGAGGATTTTGTAGCATTCATCTTACTTCCCTTCCCCTCTTCAGTTCCTCTGCTACGTAATAGACTCCCAACAGCACATAGTTAAATGAGTGAGTCGGGTTCGGGCATTAGCTGTCACTCACACCCTTACTTCATTAGGGAGCCATTTTATTTTCTTCATTCACCCTTAGTACCCTTGGTGAAATAGCTGCCTGTTCTCCCCAGATATGACTCTTAAGAAGTTAGATTTCCTGGTCTGATCAAACCAGACATGTTGTTGGTTACTTTTGTTATTGGTTTACATGGTTTACAGTCCTTGAGACAACCACAACCAGATTTATGATCTTGACCAGCTCCATGACTGTTCTGTAACATGAGGTCACTGGATTATGATCTCTAATGTCCCTTCTGGCTCTTACATGCCTTGATTTCATGAGACTAAATACTACCTCTAAGTTCATAAATCCTTTCACATGGATCCAAACCTGGCTATGTGGCACAGATAAAAGGCATTTTAAAATCTGAATATACTGAAAATATTCTACAGGCCTAAGATCTATTCATCAAGCTTCAATTTTTTTCCACTGGTTCTGCCCACACTTGACATTTTATTCTCCCATCTTGGCTATACCTACTCTATACTCCTATTATGTGTGTCATTTTCCGAAGAAGACGTGTCCACAAGAATAAATTTCCCAGAAAAATCTGAGGAGATCAAAACAGAAGGAAGGCAGGATAGTTTACATTTCTTTTAAGCCACGAGTCTATAGTAATTTGCAATTATTCAATTGTAGGGGCCTGAGTGGCACAAACAAGGGTGGGTAAAAGGGAAATAATCAAGACATGTGTCTTGTTGCAGTAGAGGGCCAAGAAAAGGATGGCAGCTAGTGAGCTACCAAGATACTCAGGGGACTAACTAGAACTAGAAAAAGGGGAAAGGGAAATAACTTTTTTGTAATCTTTTAGGTGTTAGAAACTAGTTGTGTGACAAACATAAAACATATGTATTCTTCCCAATAACAAAATTAAAAGATCCAAAAAACAAAAAGCATATGTGTTTTACAACTCTTTTCTTTCTTTCACAACAAGGGGCAGATCCACGTTTTGTGAATCTTGCAGCTTAGACAATTTGGAAGGCCTTCTTTATGAAAACGAATTTTAGAAATTATGAGTACACAACCAGATATTAAAGTGTTTATTTAGAATGAGAAATCACAACTAATTACAAATTTTTAAAAACTGACAAATACCACAAACATGAATGTTTTTTAAAAAGCACAGTATTTTTTATTAATTAACTGCCCAACACACCTCCATAGTACTTTTTTAATATACGTTTGGCTTCATATTTTTTGTTTGCTTCTTCATTGTAATATCATTTTCTATTGAGAGAATAGGAAGATAATTTAGTCTTTCCATTAGCATGATTGATCAAAATGTATTGTTGTTATTGATCGTTGGAAAGCTAAAGCATGCAACTTCACACACTTGAAGTAGAACTGAAGTTTGTAGAACTGATTCAGGTTTGTGCTCTACAAACATAAAAATACTGATACATTGTATTTTGTGAAATTCCCATCACAGAAAAAATACAAGTACTATGAATAGTTGTAAACACTGTATTATTGAGTATATTCCTAACAGAGGAAAACTTCCTCTGTGCTTAGGCATTAGTGAGAACTGAATACTCTGCATACCATTTTGCATATCAGGTAATTGAAGGAATTTTCCACAGATTAGCTTCCCGATCCATACATTTCAAACCTTATTTAAGTACCCACATACTTTCAGTATAAGTACATTCATATCTGGCTTTGCACCTTTTGTATTACCATGCTGGATAAGTCAGCAGAATGAGTAGCAGGGGTATTTCTGGAAGCCATTTTTTTGCCAGGAGGGTTGAGCAATGATTTATCCATACACAGGACTGGCTGCAAACCACATAAATATACGTCACTAAAAACAAACTAAATATATCTCCAACTGAACTTCCCCTTTGCTGGATCTTAAACATAATAGAGGGAAATTGGAGTGGAAGGAGACAGCAGTTATAGTAGTCAGGGTTCTCCAGAGAAAACATATACATATATATGTATATATATACAGAGAGAGAGAGAGAGAGAAGAGAGAGACAGAGAGACAGAGAGAGAGACAAGCTGGCAAGTCCAAAACATAGAGGCAGAATTGCTTTTACTCTGGGACACCTCAGTCTTTGCTCTTGAGGCCTTCAACTGATTGGATGGGGCCCACCCATATTATGAAGCACATTCTGCTTTACACAACGTCCACTGATTTAAATGTTAATCACATCTAAAAAATATATTCATAGCAACATCTAGACTGGTGTTTGACCAAACAACTGGGCACCATAGCCTAGCCAAGTCAGCACATAAAGTTGACCATCACAGCAGTCTTAACCAATTTTAACCAATAGGTTAAGCTCTCCTATTTTTGCTAATATTATAGAAACACACCACCATGTGAACCCATTGCTAGCGACACTTCAGGGGTGTTGGAATAGGCCCACACAATTCATACCCCACATCCAATCTATCAGCAAATCCATTCAGTTCTACCTTCAAAATATATCCAGAATCTGATCACTTCCACTGAGTTCTGCTAGTTTCACCTTCTTCTGTTGTATCACCATCTCTTCCAGAGTTTGTTCATCTCTGCTTTGTGTTCTTCATTCAGAGAGTTGATTAGCTCATTATTTTTTAATTTTATGGAGGAATGTTTGGTTACAATTTTCATCTACTCAGTGGCAAAATTTTTATGGTGTTTTGTTTTTGTTACAATTTTCCACCTTTCAAAAGATAATATACTTTTATCAGTATGGGGTCAGTTTCTTTTTTATTATCAATCTTTGAATGATTGGGATTATCATGTCTCAGCTATTTGCAGGACACTCCAGTGATGAAAAGTGGACCAGGGTAGCCTTCCATGTATCACTATCCAAAAACTATTCCCTGCAGGCAGAGAGATGGATATCTTAGTGCAAATATGGCTCCTCTGTGTGATTCTTTATCCATTCACACCTCATCCGCCTCTCTGAGCCAAATCTAGTCTAGGAGGACATCTGCCACTGCTCTACTCATCCCGATCCCTGGGCCTCTTGTTGCAAAGTAGGGAACTAGCTTTTACACCTCAGGATGTACCAGTCACCTTCAGGAAGTATATTTTTGGTGAAGCATCCTAAGATCTACTGTGTCCTTTCTATACACTCAGTGCTTCTTCTCTTCACTTCCATCACTTCTTCCCATTCCTTTCCTATCTCAGATTCTTTTGGCAGATGCAATGTTGAGTCTGTGGATTATATCTGTCTTAGTAGAGAAATGGAGTTTGTAGGATTTTTTCATTCTCCTTGTTGCTCTTGAATGATTTCCAGAAAGTAAAACAGAAAATGCTGACTTATGCAGCCATCTTGATATTATAAATGACCCTATTTTTGTTCATTATTATATCCTCTGAACCTAGAATAGTGCCTGATATAAAGTAGGTGCTCAATAAATATTTTTGATAAATGAATGAATGATCAACCCAGCAAACTGCATCCTTCACTTCTGTATCTGAAGTATTGTGATTGCTGGAAACATGAGTAGATTGGTGCCGCTACACATTCAGAGGCTCCAATTTCAGCTGGGGACTTCTGTATTTGCCCTTGGCTAGTTTCCTGTTCCTCTCAGAAAGTATTCAACACATAGCACTCTTCTCACACAGCCTGCAAACACCCGCAATTCTCACTCACAGGTAGCCTGAACTCTCACTTCAAAGTCAAAGCAGAGTTTGCAGTTGGGAATCCAAGGTTCATATCAAAAATATATACAACAGGTAGAGCACCGCCACTGACCACTCAGAAAGCACTTCAGCTGTAAACAGCTGCTATTGCCGTGTTGGTGTGAACCATCTCAAAATCAGCCTCAGGAACAACATGAAACTTCCAGCCCTCTCTAACAGCTGATTTAGCTATAGTCCATTCAATTCACCTTTTTCCTCCAGTCTCTGAGCATAAGGCATGCTTCTTCCAGATCAAGATCAACCCCACCACCTCCACCTTATTCTGGACTTCACCCTCATCTTGTCAGTCACTTTGATCCACCCAGAAAGTCCCCTCTTTTCCTTATCTGCAATCTCTCCCTCATCCCCAGTTCCTCCTCCTGATCTAACTAATGTGTTCAAGCTGCAGGTTCATCTTTTGTTTTACAAACTAGGGCACAGGTGGGGAAGAAGCTGAGATTCAGAAACTAACAAAATGAGGAGAATACCCTAATGCAGAGCCCCACTGATTGGAATTTGGAATGGAGGAGGCTGAGGCTGGCCACTTGAGTGCTCCCTACTTCAAGCTTTGGTTGCTCTGGAAACTGGAGAAGGGCTGAGTCCTTAGGGTAGATCAGGGGGCTCGGTTGTGGGGGAGTTGGGGTGTGCAGAGGCAGAGACAGCGAAGCTGAGGAGGGGGTGGCTAATGATAACAGTTGCCTTCAAATATTTGAAGGGTTGGCAAGTGAAAAGGAAGATTTACATTTTGTGGCCTCAGGGCTAGGTCTAGGAGAAAGGGGTGGAAGCAAAGGGGAGGAACATTTATGCAAAGTGAGAAAGAGCTCTATCAGAACTATCTGAAAATGGAATGAGCTGCTTAGAGGATTATTAGATCTTCATCATTAGAGTAGTACAGTCCAGAGGCCAAATGATCATTAAGGAGCATTCACCAAACTGCATTATACTTATTTATTCACAAAACTCCTTCAGGGCAGGGACACATAGGATTTATTTTTGTATTCTCAGCATTTGGCACAGTGCCACGATCAATGCCTGTTACATAGTAGATGTTCAATCAGTTTTAGTTATTAATGATAAAAATAATGGTAAGTTCTCGATAAATATTTCATAAAATGAATGCATTAAAATAGAATTAAAAGAAGCATCATGAGAATGAGAAGACAAAATGACCTTTCCTAAAATGATATTCTTTTCTTTTTTATTGTAGTAACATTGGTTTATAACATTATATAAATTTCAGGTGTACATTATTATATTTTGATTTCTATGTAGATTACATCATGTTCACCACCCAAAGACAAATTACAATCCATCACCGTACACATGTGCCTAATCACCCGTTTCGCCCTTCTGCCTCCCCCTTCCCCTCTGGTAACCACCAATCCAATCTCTGTCTCCATGTGATTATGTGTTGTTGTTTTTATCTTCTACTTATGAGTGAGATCATACGGTATTTGACCTTCTCCCTTTAACTTATTTCGCTTAGCATCAGACCCTGAAGGTCCATCCATGTTCTCACAGATGGCCAGATTTCATCCTTTTTAATGGCTGAGCAGTATTCCATCATGTATATATACCACATCTTCTTTATCCATTCATCCCTTGATGGGCACCTAGGTTGCTTCCAAATCTTGGCTATTGTGAACAATGCCGCAATGAACATAGGGGTGCATGTATCTTTACACATTGGTGCTTTCATATTCTTTGGATAAATACCCAGCAGTGGAATAGCTGGATTGTATGGTAGTTCTATTGTTAATTTTTGAAGAATCTCCATGCTGCTTTCTATGCTGCCTGCACCAGTTTGCACTCCAATCAGCAGTGTATGAGAGTTCCCTTCTCTCCACATCCTCTCCAACACTGGTTATTTCCTGTCTTGTTAATTATAGCCATTCTGATGGGAGTGAGGTGATATCTCATTGTAGTTTTGATTTGCATTTCCCTGATAGTTAATGATGTTGAACATCTTTTCATGTGTCTGTTGGCCATCTGTATATCTTCTTTGGAGAAGTGTCTGTTCAGATCTTTTGCCCATTTTTTAATTGGGTTGTTAGTTTTTTTGTTGTTGAGATGTATGAGTTCTTTATATATTTTGGATATTAACCCCTTATCAAATATATGGTTTACAAATATCTTCTCCCAACTGTTAGGCTGTTGTTTCGTTTTCTTGGTTGTTTCCTTTGCTGTGCAGAAGCTTTTTAGTTTTATGCAGTCCCATCTGTTTACTTTTTCTATTGTTTCCCTTGCACGGTCAGACGTGGTGCTTGAAAATATGCTGCTAAGACCAATGTTGAAGAGCGTGCTGCCTATGTTTTCTTCTAGAAGTTTCATGGTTTCAGGTCTTACATTCAAGTATTTAACCCATCTTGAGTTAATTTTTGTGCATGGTATAAGATAAAGGTCTACTTTCATTCTTTTGCATGTGGCTGTCCAGCTGTCCCAACACCATTTGTTTCTTTTTTTTTTTTTGTGAGGAAGATCAGCCCTGAGCTAACATCCGTGCTAATCCTCCTCTTTTTGCTGAGGAAGACCGGCTCTGAGCTAACATCTATTGCCAATCCTCCTCTTTTTTCTCCCCAAAGGCCCAGTAGATAGTTGTACGTCATAGTTGCACATCGTCTAGTTGCTGTATGTGGGACGCGGCCTCAGCATGGCCGGAGAAGCGTTGCATCGGTGCGCGCCTGGGATCCGAACCCACGCCGCCAGTAGCAGAGGGCGCGCACTTAACCCCTAAGCCACGGGGCCGGTCCCCAACACCATTTCTTGAAAAGACTTTCCTTTCTCCATTGTATGTTCTTGGTTCCCTTGTTAAAACTTAGCTGTCCAGAGATGTGTGGTTTTATTTCTGGGCTCTCAATTCTGTTCCATTGATCTGTGTGTCTGTTTTTGTGCCAGTACCATGTTGTTTTGGTTACTATAGCTTTGTAGTATATTTTGAAATCAGGGAGTATGATACCTCCAGCTTTGTGCTTTTTTCTCAGGATTCCTTTGGCTATTCAGGGTCTTTTGTTGTTCCATACAAATTTTAGGATTCTTTGTTCTAGTTCTGTGAAAAATGTTGTCGGAACTTTGATAGGGATTGCATTGAATCTGTAGATTGCTTTAGGAAGTATGGACATTTTAACTATGTTAATTCTTCCAATCCAAGAACATAGAATATCTTTCCATTTCTTTGTGTCTTCTTCTACTTCTTTCAACAACATTTTATAGTGTTCAGTGTACAGATCTTTCACCTCTTTGGTTAAGTTTATTCCTAGGTATTTTATTCTTTTTGTTTCAATTGTAAATGGGATTGTATTCTTAATTTCTCTTTCTGCTACTTCGTTGTAGTGTATAGAAACACAACTGATTTTTGTATGTTGATTTTGCATCCTGCAACTTTACCATATTCATTTATTATTTCTAAAAGAAGTGTTTTTGTGGATTCTTTATGGTTTTCTATATATAAAATCATGTCATCTGCAAATAGTGACAGTTTCATTTTTTCCTTTCCCATTTGAATCACTTTGATTTCTTTTTCTTGCCTGATTGCTCTGGCTAGGACTTCTAATACTGTGTTAAATAAGAGTGGTGAAAATGGGCATCCTTGTCTGGTTCCTGTTTTTAAAGGGATATCTTACAGTTTTTCTCCATTGAGAATGATATTAGCTGTGGGTTTTTCATATATGGCCTTTATTATGTTGAGATACTTTCCTTCCGTACTCATTTTATTCAGAGTTTTTATCATAAATGGATGAGTATCATGTCAAATGATTTCTCTGCATCTATTGAGATGATCATGTGATTTTTATTCTTCATTTTGTTAATGTGGTGTATCACATTGCTTGATTTGTGGATGTTGAACCATCCCTACATCCCTGGAATAAATCCCACTTGATCATGGTGTGTGATCTTTTTAATGTATTATTGTATTTGATTTGCTAGTATTTTGTTGAGGATTTTTGCATTAATGTTCATCAGTGATATTGGCCTGTAATTTTCTTTTTTTGGGTTGTCCTTGTCAGGTTTTGGTATCAGGGTAATGTTGGCTTCATAGAATGAGTTAGGAAGCTTCCTCTCCTCTTCAATTTTTTAGAAGAGTTTGTGAAGGATGAGTATTAAGTCTTCTCCTAATGTTTGGTAGAATTCACCAAGCACCCGAAGCCGTCTTGTCCTGGACTTTTATTGTTTGGGTGATTTTTGATTACTGTTTTGATCTCTTTACAGGTGATCAGTCTATTCAAATTCTCTATTTCTTCTTGATTTCATTTTGGAAGGTTGTATGATTCTAAGAATTTATCTATTTCTTTTAGATTATCCAATTTGTTGATATATAGCTTTTCGTAGTATTCTCTTATAATCTTTTGTATTTTTGAGGTGTCCATTGTAATTTCTCCTCTTTCATTCCCGATTTTACTAAAATGATATTCTGATGGTTGCCATAAACCTGAAATAAAATAGTATATGTGAAAGCACTTTGCAAACTGCAAAGTGCCATACCAACATTTAAGTATTTTTAGTGAGTTCATCTTCTTGGTCCAGTCCTGTACTAGGCCTTATGGTCAATGTAACAATATATAAACCTAGGTGTCTGATTTTGAGAAACTCACAATTTAAGTAGACCAAATAAATGCGTATGAAACAATAAGAAAGAACTTCAGTGCTAAATTGTGTGGTGTGTCTATATATCAGCACTTCTGGTGCCCAGGGGGCCAGTGTGGCTCTGTTACTTTATCAATGACTGCTGACATTCTTTAGGACTTCAGTATTGATTCCAGTGGTAACTTTGTTTGTGACCTTGGGCACTGTCATAACTCATTTGTATCTGTTTCTTCATCTGTCAAATGGGAATAAGAACTCTTGGTTTACTTGAAGGATCAAATGTGGTAACATACTCGAATGTACTTAGTCAAAGTAGACTATGCTCTACAAATGCAATTACAATCATCATTATACAAGCATTTGATGTCTCTGCTCTTGTGATACATAGCTAATATTAATTTTTCTTACTTATCATGCTGATAATTGGTACCCAATTTCCCCTTCTCCTTGGAGGGAGGATAATTGAGCCTTAGACAGCGTGAATCTACTAGCTGGGGTATCTGTTGAAATGTGGGTTAAAGCAGGCACTCCTTGGCAGAGTGTACACATCTAGCCATTGGGTGTGGCAACGAGGTGGGGTGGGGTTGGAGGGTGGGGGTTGGGAAGGGCGGACTGACGGGCCCTTTGGCAGTTGAGTTTGGGCTCTTTCCCTTGTCTGATGGGTGCTTCTGTTTCCTGGTTGGGCCTTTCCAGAAAGTGCTTGCAGGCTGGCCTATGTGTCTGTTTTCAGTTTTCCTGCACTGCCTTCTTGCTATGGACTGAATTGTGTCCCCCCAAAAATTCATGTATTACAACCCTAACCCCCAATGTGATTGAATCTGGAGATAGGGCTTTTAGGAAGTAATTAAGGTTGAATGAAGTCATAAGATTGTGGGCCTAATCTGATAAAATTTGTGGCTTTATAAAAAGAGAAAGAGAGAGAGGGACATGTCTCTTTCTCTCCACGGGCAAGCACTGAGGAAAGGCCATGTGAGCACACAGTGAGAAGTTGGCTGTCTGCAAGCCAGGGAGAGGGCTCTCACCAGAAGCCAAACCCTGCTGAAACCTTGATCTTGGACTTCCCAGACTCCATAACTATGAGAAAATAAATTTCTGTTATTTAAGCCACCCAGTCTATGGTACTTGTTATGGCAGCCTGTGCTGACTAAGACACTTTCCATTGCACTCCAGGCACACGTAGACTTGCACACTGGGGCCATGGAGAAAAGGACTACAAATCAGGAGGAACAGAAACTCCACCCTGATTTGAGGCCCCTAAACATGGGGAGCAGTGGTGTGTGGTGTGTGGTTGAGTGGTGCCTGTATCCCCAGAAAAGGAGCGCTGAAATTCAGTGTTGGGTTGGTGGAAACAACAACTGTTTTCCAGCAGGAGGTCGTCTGTGTTTTAAACTAAAGCCACAGTTCTGAGCAAATTGCTAAATTTTTCTGTAGTAAGGCTGGCTCAATTGAACCATGAGAAACTGAGTTGTTGAAGCAAGGAACAGTCTGTTTCTTTTTTTAGTGGTCAAGTTCTGTAGAGGCCTTCTGTAGCAGATGGGATTATTTCTGCACCTTCTTCTGCTATGTTTTTTTTTTCCTGTTTCTCTAGCACTAGAAGTAAATTAAAAATTGAAGTCGATTTAGAAATTAAGCTATTTTTCTTTCCATTTTGTTTTTTAAGTATTGCTATTGCTGCTTCTGATTCTGTGCTCCATTTAACAGATCTATTTATTTCCAGGCATCCAAAGGAACAGTGGCTCCTTCAGACTATATCACCTTAGTAGTCAATGCATCAAGATGGAATGAAAAACCACAGGCTTGAGGATTGCTTCCTGCACAGGCTTCACCAAGCTTGTTTCCCCAAGCTGCCCAGGAAAACATTTGGTTTCCAGTTACTATGTATGACAGGGCCCTTGTTCTCTGTTATGGTCTATGTGACCTGAGCTATGGATGCCTCTGGAATATGGTCAGAGCTACTTGCTATAGACAGTTTTCCAAGTAACTGTGTAAATGTTAGAACAACAGGACAGGTGGGTGATGTAGGCTAGGAAGGATTCAGTGACATCTACTGGTCAATCTTGACTATCTTTAAGGCACTGCTTTAGAGTCGTTTGGGCAGATTTCTAAAAATACAGGGTCCTGAACTTCTGTTCCCAAAGGATTTGATTGAGTAGGTCTGATATGGACTTGCATATCTGCATATTTAATAAAACTCTCACGTTATTCCGATGCGCAGTCAGGATTGAAAGCCCTTGCTGTAGAGGGCCTCTAAAATTAAGAGGTGGACATACTGCCCAAAAGCCAACCTCACCTTTCCCTAGCTAGATTAGTTCCAGACCCTCAGGCTACCATGGTTTGAAAAAAGGCAGCTATTTCATGCCGATGCTTGATACATAACGTGAAATAATCTGTGGTGCTTGTTTTCAGATGAAGAACTATGAAGTAGCACACCTCAATCCATAAATGAAATGGAATATGCCATTTGACTATTGCTATTTAAGAATAATTTATTAAATATTTAATAAGTCCTCAGAGTGGACAGGAAGGAATTTTTCATTCTATTGTTTGGTCAGAAAAATTGGTCCTGCCTGCTGATGTTATAGTAGCCCCAAAACTTCAACCCAATATTTCATCCTTCTATTTATTTACTCGTGTTTTGATTCAGACCCATTCATTCATGTATTCATTCATGCATCAGACCATGTTCCAGAGACTGTGCTGGCTTTGGGGATATAGTAAAGAAGTCAAGTCTCTGCCTTTAAGGACACTAATGGTTAAAAAAGCAGCAGCAGCAGTCTGGCACAGATGTTACCCAAACAAAGTTGCATATAGGCTGGACCATACACATGGGCAGAAGAGGCAAGGGGCTCAAAGAAATATATGTGTGATCATAACCCAACAGTTATGTAGTACTTACTAAGTATCAGGCGCTGTTCTAAATGTTTTACATCTATTAACTCATTTCATCCTCAAAATAATCCTAAGAAATAGGAACAATTATTATCCCATTTTATAGATGAAGAAACTGAGACATAGAGAGATTAAGTACTGAAGGTCACCCGGTTATCAAGATGCAGAGCTAGGAGTCAATGTCCTTTTCTTAACCACTTTTGTACATTTCCTTCACTTTGATATCTGAAATCTCCACCATTAGAGAGTCATTGTTTTTATTCATGATAACAATCAACAATGGTACCATTTATTAAAGACTTGATATGTGTCAGGTACTGTACTAACCACTTAACATATACTGCTTATCTCATTTAACCTTTACAACAACTATCCACATTTTAGAGAGAGGAAGCTTAGAATCAGAGAAGTTAATTCACTTGCTCAAGGTCACGCAGCTAGTAAGTGGCAAAGATTTGATTTGAAACAAGTTCTGTCTGAAAAACCCACACTCTTAACTACTATACCATACTGCCTTCCACAAAGTGGTGACACAATTATGGCAATGTGACACCAAGAGAGCTGTGGTTAAGTGCACACACTCTGAAGCCAGAATGCCTGGGTTTGAATCTGCTCTACTGCTTATGAGCTGTTGTGACAATGATTCAGTGTTTTCATCTATAAAATGAGGATGATAGTAATATCTATCTCATGGAGCTGTCATGAGGATTAAATGAGTTAATATAAGAAAACACTTAGAAGAATGCCTGGCACGTGGTAAGCACTATGTAAGTATTGGCTATTACTAGTATTATTCTTTGACAAGAAGTAGCCACCAGCCATCTCAGTATGAATGTCTATCAGATGTTAGCTAGCTTGCCACCTAGCAAAGCTCTGACAAGCAGTGCTATAGGATTTGTACAGGGGTTATGGAGAAGGGCATTCCAGGCAAAGGCATGAAGATCAGAAATAGCATGGTGTGTTTGGAGTTGAGGAATGCAAGGTGCTCAAAACAACTAGGGCAGGACATATTTGAAGAAGAGTTATCCAAAGCAGAAGTCACATCATACAGAGTCTTACATGCCACATGCAGGGATTTAGACATCACCCTCTGTAGAGTTGTGGGAGGTTTTAAGCAGGAAAGGGACATGGCCAGCTTTGCATTTTAGAATAATCACGTTGGCAACAGCCTGGTTGGATGGATTGAAAGGGGTCAGATTTGAAGCAGGTTGTTCCCTTAGTTGTTGTTGTTGTCTTCTTTTTCAATGAGTAATAATGAATGTCTGAACCAGGGCAAGTAGTAGCGATGAGAATGGAGAGGAGGGATGGATTTCAGAGATAATTAGGAATTGGCATTCATAGGACGTAGTGGGTGATTGAATGTGGTGGGAAGGGTAGAGAGAGGAATCTAAGATGACTCCCAGGTTTCTGGCTTGGGTGTCTTGGGGAATAGTGGGGCAATGCACTAAGAATACCCGGGAAGAAAATAAGGTTTGAGGGGAGGAAGTAGGTATAATTGATTTGATTTGGGACATGTTGAGTTTGAAGTGCCTTTGGGACATCCAAGCTGAGATGACCAGTAGACAGATGAATGTATGGGTCTGAAGCTCATGGGAGAGATCTAGACTGGAGATAAAACTGTATCTTGTATTTAAGGCCACAGGCGTGGTTGAGATTGCATAGAAAGAGTGTATGGAGTGCACAGAGAAAAGGGGCAAGGAAAGAACCTCGGGTCACAGAGCAGTTAAGGGGTGGGCACAAGAAGAGGAGTTAGTAATGGAGCCTGGGGTGGAACAGCCTGAGAGGAAAGAAGGGAACCGAGAGAAAAGGTTTCTTTTGGGAATAGGAGTGAAGTTTTGCTAGTATTTAGGTGGCATTTGTCTATAGTACCTGGGAATGTTGAAATTCTTCACTGCCAATCAATTCTTTCCCCTCATGAAATTCTCTAGGGAAAGATTTGCAAAAAACTGTAGCCAAATGAGGGAGAAAGTATCATTTTAATAGAAAAGCTGAAAACTCAATGTATGGCTCTCCAGGAAAGTTGAGTTGGAGTCCCTTGATCTTGGACTTCCCAGCCTCCAAAACTGTGAGAAACAAATTTCTGTTGTTCATAAGCCCCCCAGTCTACGGTATTCTGTTATAGCAGTCCGAATAGACTAAGACGCTTTCCCTCTAGCTAACTTAAAAAAAAAGGCTTGGTCCCAATTATCAAAACAATGCAAGGTCACTGTAGAAATGTAATAAGCATGGTATAGAAAAGTGTTAAAAAGCAGATAAAAAACATGTCTTATTATTCATCCACCTAGATGCAGCCACTGTCCATGCTTTGGTCCAGTTTTATTCCAGTGCCTTTAAAACACCTCTACATAGTTGAGAATTGTAGATACGATTTTTGGCTTGCTTTTTTTTTCACTTGATCATACATTTTCTCCATATCATAAAAAAGTTTTGCAAACTTGCACATTACACCCCAGCAGTGTTGAGCATTTAGACATTCTCAAAGGTTTTACTATTAAGAATACTGTTCTGACTGATATTTTTATTCATAAATCTCTATCTACATTCAAAATTATTTCCTTAGGAAAAATATAGCTAGAAGTGGAACTACAGGGTCAATTGGTGTGACATTGTTAAGCTCTTGCTACACATTTTTATCTGATTTTTAAGATCTATATGAGGATCTTCATGAGGGTTTTCATTATCTTCCTTTTTTTCATTATCTTCATTACTTTTACTCATTTAACAAACATTTACTAGCACTTACTATATGTCAAAGCTCTCAAGTGAATACAAAGAATTTAAAGATACAAACTGTTCTTTGGAGCTTGTGGTCTATCCAGAAAGACAAGACCCAAATACATAAAAGGTTGCCAGATTCTACTGGTAAGAATGTCCCTTCAGACAGGCTTGTGAAAGTTCACCAAGAAATATGGAGAAGGATAGTCACTGCAACGTTGTAATAGCCAAACAAAATGAAACACACACACACAACTGACAAAAACCTGGAAGTTACCAAAATGTCCACCAATAGGGGACTCAATAAATGAATATTGGTACAGACATACATTGGAATGTTGGGGGATAACATTGAAAAGAATAAGTTAGATCTGTATGGGTTGATATGAAAAAATCTCTAATATGTGTTATTCGGGGGAAAGGGAAGGAAGGGCAGAACAGTGTGTATACTACCCTCTGTGTGTGTCTATGTGTGAAAAAGAAAGAGAAAGAGAGAGAGAGAATATGAATATAAAGACAAACCCTTATCTACTTTTCCTTAATCCTAAAAGCTCTGAAAACAGAACAATTTTTTTCCCAAAACTTGGGACAAACTCATTTGGGGAAAAACCTGATATTAACTGACATGTGGCTGTTTGTAGTCTTCATTTATCCTAAATAGTGTGAACATTCAAACACTTTGCTCCATAAATTTTAATGTGTTTGATTAATACTGAACATACGTAACTTATATCTTTGCCGTCCCAAACTTCATTGAGGGAGTGACACACTAAATGTCATAGGCACTATATCACCATGTTGAAATCTTAAAAATGTTGAATTCCAACATATGTCTGGCCTGAAAGGTTTAGGATAAGGGATTATGCCATGTAATATAGATACGCATATGCGTGTCAGCATATGTTACTTTCTTTTTTTTTTCTGGTTGATACCACATGAAATATTTTATAGTGATCTTTGGGATGGCAGGAAGATGCTTTTGCTTTTCATTTGGTACCTTTCCATAGTTTGAATTTTCTAACGTTTACATATGAATTACTCTTATATTAAAAAATTCAACAGTTAGAAGGGGGAAGATTATGGCTCATTTTCGTATCCTTCTTTGTATCTCTCCACATTTAAGATCAATATGAAAGTAATTAATTTTTTTAAAAGTGTATTTAAAACAATAAAAATAAAGGTAGCTAAAATGAGAAAGCAGTCTATGATAACAATTAAGAGGTGCATATCCCAAGAGCCACATACATTCAGAAGTGTGAGTGATCCCTGTAGCCTGAGAGAGCTACAAAGAGCCTTCATGAGGGTGATGGGACTTAAGCTAGACTTTACACATATGTAGGATTTCCTCGGTAGAGATGATAGGGAGTTCAGATGGGGAAAGCGGTCCACATAAAGGTAAAAAAGTAAGAATGAGCTCCTGTGATCTGGAAATTTGGGAGATTGAGTAAAGTGAGGGATACTACCTATCCAGAAGGTACAAAGGACAGAGGAGTGAAAGGTGGCTCCATTTTCCACTTACATTTGACCCTGAGTGTTCTTCCACCAAACCGAAGGCTATGAAGTTCCAGTTTGTCTCCTACTTCCAGCCATTCTCAACCCCTCATTTATTTCCTTGCTCCCACTCCTTTCACAGTCCTTTCATTAAATAGCTTCTTTTTTTAAATTCGCAGGATCCCAGTTGATGCTCTAGAAACAGTTACCATTGGTATTTCTGTGCATGTTAAAGATATGCACAGAATCATTGTGGGGAGAGAAAAGCCATTGAAAATCAGCTAGTCCACCCCCCTCATATACCAGAAAGGGAATATGAGGTCATGAAAGGTGAAGCATCTTGCTAAGTTACATAGCCCACTAATGCAGAGCTCCAAATAAAACCCAGTCTTCCACCTTACCGACGGTTTTAGCCTGCTTTTCTTTTTCCCTTTGTGTTTACCGGTGGTACACAAGCCTGTGATCCACCAAGACTCCAGCATGTTATTGACATTCAGAAAAGGTGAAACAAACATAAAAGCTATGGAACTGGGTGGTCACTAGAGAAGCATCATACTTGTGTAGATTGGAGCCTGAGTACTAGTGAGTTACCATGGCAACATCTGGGCATGCATTTCTGGCTCGAGGGAGAAGACAGAATTCTCACATACTGCCTGGCCTCTCAGTGCTATCAAGATGGGATTCATCACTCTAAGAGAATGGGCCTCCAACTGTCAAGTGTTGGCAGCAGGGCAGGGGTGATGGGAAGATGGACACTCTCTTTTCTTTCTCTTTGCAATATCCTCATTTTTGAAGGTGAAGAAAGTGAAGGAAGGAAGAAAAAAACAGGAAGGAAGGAAGGGAAGGAGGAAGGGGAGAAGCTTTTCTTTTCATTGGTATTTTGCTTGCAATATAAAACACTGTGCTGCCATTAACCCTTCCTAGCTTGGAAAAAATTGTTCTGGCTATATCTCCTTCCTTAGAAATACAAGTTTCCTTACTTCTCTCTCCTGATCCCATATGCTGTAATAGGATTCCACCAATGGTCTGACATGGCTGAGAGGTTCACAAGCTTTTGTAGTAAAAGTAAATGTTATTTTTCTTAAAGGGCTCTCCTCACCTGGAGCAAAACCCAAGAGTCAAGGTGAGCAGTGAAGCAAGAAATTTAAATGAGGACAGGTATGGGAGTGTGGTAAGGTTCTGGCATGGATTTGAATTGCTTTGGCATCCTAAGGTAGGGAATGAGCAACTTTAGCTCAGACCTCACAAGGCTTATTCTCCTGATCCAGCCCATGAACCTTGCCAAATCTCAGTGGAGTGCTAGGAAGGAGAGATTGTGGCCTTGAAAACTGAGGGTATACCACATGGCCATGGAGCCTTTTTTTTTTGGGGGGGTGAGGAAGATTGGCCCTGAGCTAACATCTGTGCCCATCTTCATCTATTTTGTATGTGGGATGCCGTCATAGCATGGCTTGATGAGTGCTGTGTAAGTCTGTGCCCGGGATCTGAACCTGTGAACCCCAGGCCACCGAAGCAGAGTGCACAAATTCAGCCACTATGCCACCGGGCCGGCCCCAATGGAGCTTATTTTGAGGGAAGCCTAGAAGGACGATTTAGAAAGCATGATCACCTAAAGTGGATACAGTGGGGTGTGGAAGCAAAAGATTGCTGCTTCTGGATCTGAGTGGCTGAGTGGTGCTATTCCAGTAAACCAAGACTATAGAGACCAAGACTCTACTGTTCAATCTGTGAGGTGGGAAAGATAATGCTATCAGCCTGAGTTCCTACCTTTCTCCATCATTGGCCTCTGGAACAGTCAGGATAGTGTATCCTCTTTACTCCATACACACCAGGCTCATTTCCACTTTTCATTTCCGTAGTTTCCTCTACTTGGAATTCTGCCTCCTCTTCCCCTCTGCTTATCCAAATTCTAGTATGTTATTCAAAATCAGAGTTCTATCTCCTCTATAGAGCATTCCTTTATTACCCCAGCCCGTGATAATTACCCCTTGCACAAAGCTTACTTAGATTTTACATTACATAGTTGTTTAAGCTCTCTGTGCCTTGATGGGGTAGATGAGGAAAACCACAACATCCACCTTCTAGGTTTCTAGTGAGTATTAAATAAAATAATGCATATGAAGTGTTTAGGGCAGGGCCTGAAACATAGTAAGTGCTCACTAAGTCACATCCACTATTATTATCGTGGCAGGGCATTACACAGCCACAAGTCAAGGCCATCGTGTATTGCTCTATATGTTACATAGTAATAACATTGAAAGCAGCAGGTAAGGTATCTACTTGTGCTATAGATATACAACAGGATTCCATGCCTCCCAGAATAGGATAAGAATAATAGTTAACATTTTCTGAGTGCTAACTGTGAGCCAGACAATGGTCTAAGCGCTGTACTTGTGTTAACTTGTTGAATCCTTATAACACCAAGAATTTAGGGCTATTGTTACTATCTCCATTCTACTGATGAGGAAAGAGGGCCAGAGAGGTTGGGTAACTGGCTGCAGGCCACACAATTCAGCTAGCAAGCAGTAGCAGAGCTGGATATGAACTTAGACAGTGTGGCTGCAGAGGCTGGACTCTTAACCGCTATGCTATCCCCTTGCAAGTTGGATGCTACGGGGAGCAAGAAGGCCATTTAGAAAAGTGAAAGGGATTTAGCTGGAAAGTGTCCAGACTCTTAAGAGAACACAGGCTTTGGGGTGGCTCATATCTGTGGAGAATGAGCAAGTCTTGCATGTGAACTGGGTGTACTTATGCTCTCCTTGCTGTCTGTCCCAGAGTAGTTTCAGTTGCACTCGGGAAGTCCAGCATGAGAGTCTGTGGCTGTCATAATGACTCACTGTGAAGAAGGGGATGGGAGATAAGGGAAAGAGAGAGTAGCATTCCAAGGCTGTGGGCACCAGAAGAGCCCCAGCAAGCCCTGGGGTGGTGGCAGTGAAGCTGGAAGAGAGAAGTCTGCCAGCTGCTGCCTGGTCCCCGAGGGATATGATCACCTTTCAGAAACTGGACTTCATAAATCAAACCTCGAGGTCTTATCTCTCACTTCTTTTTTGGCTCCTTCTTGGCCACAATCCTGTTGTTTATCTGGAAGGAATTTCAAGTGTTACACAAAGCTGAGAGGGAACATAAATACTTGGTTTCGATGAAATAGTGCTCAGAGAGGGATTGGAAAGCTCCTCAGAGCCAAGGCTGGGTGGGGGCCTTTGGAGAAAGGGAAGCTGTCACAGCTCCCAGACTTTGAACCACAGGAGCTGGGTGGTTAGAAACCCTGGCCTACCTCAAAGTTCACAACTCTGTGGTGAGCTTTTGTTACTCACTTTGCTTCGGGCTATTCTCAAATCTCTGGTAAGTTTACAAATACTTGGAATATTAGGTTCTACCAGAGGAACTGCTACAGACCCACAGGTCTTACCAGTAGACACTTACATAGTTTTCAATCATAGGGGATATTACACAGAGCCTCATCTCTAAAGTATTGGCTGCCACCATACCTATCATCTTACTATTGACGTTAAATGTCTTTGAGTCTTGAAGTTTTTTCCCTGTCTTCAGGAATGCCCATCTCAGAACTAGAAGGGCATCTGCAGCTCATCTGACCCAACCCAGCTAACCTCTATTAAACTGTAACTACCCTTTGATGCAGGTTGCATTTAAGTTAACCTGAGGTTTATTGGTTCTCAGAATTCCCTGAAATTGTATGCAAAGTTTCATGTGCATGTGCATATGTGCATTTTTTTCTTTAACCCATTGCGAAGATTTATCAGGCCAGAGTATAGTCTGTTGTGTTAATACTTGGGAGTTAGTGTGGCACAGTAGAAGGCACAGGCTTTACTCAGAGAGACCTAGCTGTGAGTTCTGGCTCCACCACTTACTAGCTGTGTGATCTTGAACAATGTATATTGTTCCACATTATAACAACTCTAAGCATCATCTATCTATAAAATGGGAAAATAATAGTGCCTAACTTGAGTTGGTATTGTGAGGAGCCAATGAAATAAGGTAGGTCAAATGCAGAACATACTTCCTGGCACAAAGTAGGTGCTCAATAAATATTCATTCATTCATTCAATGAATATTTCTTGAATGCCCACTCTGTGCCATTCATGCTTCAATATTCCAGAACTACAACAACGAACAAAGATCTCTGTTCTCATGGGCCTTACATTAAAAAGTCAAATAAGGGGGCCAGCTCTGTGGCATAGTGGTTCAGTTTGCATGCTCTGCTTTGGCAGCCCAGGGCTCGCAGGTTTGAATCCTGGGCTCAGACCAATGCACCTCTCATCAAGCCATGCTGTGGCAACATCCCACATACAAAAAATAGAGGAAGATGGGCACAGATGTTAGCTCAGAGTTAATCTTCCTCAGCAAAAAAAAAGTCAAATAAGTAGAATAGCTAAAGTTATGATAAAGGCCATGAAGGCATCAAACAAGGCAGCTGAAAGGAGAATAATGGGGATGGGGGGAGGAAACTCATTTTGAGTAGGATGATCAGAGTAGGACCCCAGACATGGTGACATTTAAACTGAGATCCAAAAGATGGAAAGGAGATAACCACGTAAAGGGAAGGATGACATATTAGTATTCCATTGCGGTTATAATAAATTACCACAAGCTTAGTGAATGAAAACAACCCTGATTTATTGTCTCACAGTTTCCATGGGTCAGTAGTCCAGGCACAGAGTGGCTCAGCTAGATTCTCTGCCCAGGGTCCCCCACAGCCAAAATCAAGCTGTAAGCCAGACTACATTCCTTAGTGGAGACTCTGGGGAAGAATCCACTTTCCAGCACATTTCCTTTTTGCATTTTCCACATGGCTCTCTCCATCTTCAAGCCAGCAAGGGTGGCTTGAGTCTTTCTCATGCTTCCAATCTCTCTGACTTCCTCTTCTGCATCTCTCTGCTTTTAAGGGCTCCTGTGATCACATTGGGCCAACCTGGATAATCCAGGATAAACTTTCCTTACTAAAATCCACTTATTATTAACCATAATTACATTTGAATAATTTCTGTGCCATGTAATGTTACACAACAACAGGTGTGACATCAAGGGGTGCAGGTTATGGGGGCCAACATTCCGCCTACAACAGATAGAAAAGATATTCCATGTAGAGAAAACAGCATGAACAAGTACAATGAGATGGATTCCAGCTTGGCATATTTGAGGAACTGAAAAAGCCTGTGTAGCTGGAAAGTTGTGAGCAAGGAGGACAATGGGGCAAGATGAGGTTGGAGAGGTGGGCAAGGGCCAGCTCACGCAGGGCCTGTAGGCCATAGTAAGGAGTCTGCATTTTAGTCTAAGAGCAATGAGAAGCCATTAAAGAGGTTAAAGCTGGGAAATGACATGATCTGGTTGACATGTTAGCAAGATCATTCTTGCTACTGCATGGAGAATGAATTGGAAGGCAGCAAAAATGAAAGGGAGAAAATCATCATGCAGAATAAAAGTAATGATCCTTAATTCTAGAGCTTCTAAACCTGTTTCAGTGACACAGCACTGGAAATCACAGAGCTCTTTGTGGACCATCATGAAATATTCATATTTAAATCATAAAATATCTATAAATATAATTCTATGCTAACTCAGATGCTAACTTTTATAGTCTAGTACAGGCACATAGGAACAGACACCAAGGATGTCAGCCGAATTTATGGGAACACATTCTATCCATTGACTTACTGCTTTTCCTTGAAAAATTTGAGGGGAAAGACCGTCATTTCATTTCATTTCACTTTTAGTGGCAGAATATTCTGATTTTGTTCACAGAACACAGTACTCTGAGAAGATAGTTTGAAAAACACTGTTAAGAGCAATTTATTGGGGTGTAAACACTGAGGTAGACTAGACACAAGACCAGGGGCATTCCTGTGTCCTTTCAGCCTCTTCTGGTCCTCTTTGTCAGGATTTTTAGTTAGCTGTTTGAAATGCATTATTACAGTGGGAAGAAATGCAAAATCCAAAGGCGACACACAGGAAAAGCCCAGGTTCACAGTCTAGCTTAACTCATCACTGGGAAGTAAGATACTTTTGGCCTGATTCCTAGGTGGGTCCTTTGGTCCCAGGTTGAACCTGCTCTGAATCTACCTGGCAGCCTGATCAGACAGGCTCCCACGGCCTCCTGTCCTGGAGTTCTTTGAGCACAAAGGCCCCAGCTTCAGGCAGTTTCCCACCCAGGCTCCTCCTCTCCTGCTCTCTGGCTTTCAAGAATTCTCTGATCTGTGCTCCTTGCAGGCACTCAGACTTCTTTCTTTTACTTTCTCATGCTGTCTGTCCATTTACACACCTCTCATTGAGTCCTTCAAATGTCTCATTTTTCTAAATAACTCTCAAGTTTCCTTTCATCATTTCTCGGTCCCCTCCTCCCAGCATCACACATCTGGGGCTCTGATGGCACTTGTCCATTCCTACCCCTTGCACAGACTTTATTCAGCTCGTCCATGCTCAGAACATACATTTGCATGTCTAAAGTCCCATTAACATTATGATTATGCCTTCCCCATTCATCCCGCAGTTTTCTCAACATCACATACATTGAGAAGAGGGAAAGAGTTTCTATAGGAGCCAGGATGCAGGTGTCAGAATTGTGAGTGAGGCCTTAAAGGTGGCACTGTTGGATTCCTGAAAGCCGGGGTTAAAGTAGCTAGGAGTGGGCTGAAGAGGCGCTGGAATGTCCACTTAAGGATTTGTGGGAGATTTTAGGATCTGAGAAACAAAAGCAATATTGTCATCCCTTTTGGACAAGTCTACTCAGCTTCAAATGAAACGGGGCCTGTGTACTGCCACATCTTTATATCTATTTGGAGCATTGGGGGCTTCTTTGATGGTGGCGGGGGAGGAAGGGTATGGGGAGAGAGACGGAGAGCACAAGAGAGCGTGAGAGAGCTGGAGAGGGCACTAAGGCAGGAGAGAGATTGATAAAAGAAAAATCTTTTCAGTATTTTGAGAAAGCATTTGAAAAAGTGTGGAGGCTATGGGCTAGTCTGGTTCTGGCAATCAGCCTGAAGGAGACAAGACATTTCTGTGAAATATGACTCAGGTGGCAGCTCTTTCTTGTACCAAATTATTATAGTAATGTCCAACATTTATTGACTGCCTACTACTAGGTCCTGGGCTCTGTGCCAGGCCTTTGACTTGTCTTAACTCATTTAATCCTCACAATAACATTAGGAGACAGAAGTTATTATTATGTTTGCATTACACGTGAGAAAACTGAGACACATAGAGGAAGCAACTAGTTCAAGGACACATGTCTGCTAAGGGCAGAACCAGGATTCAGGCCCAGGTCTGGCTAACTTCAATGCCCATGCTCGTAATGACTATGCTATACTGGCATCATTGGCCAATCAAGGAACCATTGTAGAGGCCAGGAAGTCTCTTCTCATCCAGCTCATTGCTGTTCTGAATCCCTCTCCCCTTCTCTGCTCCCATCACCAGTACTTCCGATACTTTCTGAGAGGCCCAAAGCTTAGGGAGTGGGAAAGACTTGGAGAATGAGTACAGTCAGTTCACAGCAGAGAAACACCCTTTGGTGTCTGTACTCAGGCAAGCACTGATGACTAAAGAAATCACAAGCTATTTTCAGGTGAGCCAAATGGTTATTTTGTATTTTTCAGAGAGGAAATGAAAAATCTGTACACCCTTCCATGTCTGCTCTAGGGTCAAGCATCTGCTGGATGTGTTAAAGCCCAAGACTCCCATCTGGATTTCTTCAACTCTTTGTCCTTCACCCTGTCTTCCTCTCCTTTGCCTCAGCTCTGTCTCCTGCCTCTCTGTTCCTTTATCGGTTTCTGTCTCCCACTTCTCTCACTCCCTTTTCGTACTTACTTGCTAAGCCATAGCCAGAAAAGAGAGTTGTATTTTCACTCTCCAGGGTGATTTCCTGGCTGGTCACATCCTCTTCTACTAACTGCCTCTGATCATTATATTCTCTCAGAGCTACCCATACATATGTTTAAGATTTAGGAAGTAAACAGGGCCCACTCATGTTCAGTATGGTCAAGCTGAAATCTAGTCCCTCCATTGAAAAATGGTGTGAAATGCCAATTAAAAATAATAGTGTCACTTTGTTAAAATACTACTTTCAATTTCTCACAATATTTTTTCACTCTTTGATATTACAAGGCATAGTCAAGATGTGGCCTGTGGAACCAACTATAGAAATTTATATTCATACTACTCTCTTTCTTTTGGGCTATGGCTCTGTGAAGTAGACTAGGCAAGTATGATGGACCCCATATAGTGATAGGCAAGTGACTTGCCCATGGTCATACTGCTAGACAGAGGCAAAGCTAGAAGTAGAATCCAGGTATCCCACGCTTAATTCCAGAGATCTTTCCACTGTTCTGTACCCAGTGAATATGTTCCTTCCCCCGTGCACTCCGGATTTTAGGAGGCTGCAGTTGGAAGTAGCTTTTGGATGGTGCTCTTGAGTGACAGGAGACATATAACAATAGCACTAACGTTTTCTGGAAGCTTTCCTGTGCTTTACATGCATTTTCTCATTTAACTCCCACAAAATCCAACGTGGAGAGTATTATTATTGCTCTATTTTATAGATAAGAAAACTGAATTACAGAGAGGTTGAAGATTGGGGTACTTAGCAGAAGTATCCCTTGATCAGTTCAGGCTGACATTATTGATGTCTGATGGGAAGTATCCCTTGCTCCAGTTATAACTTTGGCATTTGAGTCATGGCATCAAATGTCCCCCTCTCTCAATTTCCACTTTCCGGACAGAAGTACCCCAGTCTTCATCTCTGAAACTCAGATAAGAAAACCCTATTCAGTTTGAACCATTCCTCCAGACAAAATGTGGAAGCCATGAAGTGTACAATTTAGTGACAATACCAACAATCGCACCTTACAGAATCTAGGAGTTAAAAGCTCTGGAGTCAGTCAGAGCTGGGCTCAAATCCCTCCAATTATTGGCTGTTTGACCTTGACAAGTCAACCTCTCTATTATCCCATTTTCTCATCTATAAAATTGGGCAATAATAATAATAATCACATCAAGTTTTATGGGAATTAAATGAGAAAAATTCATGTAAAGCACAGGAAAGCTTCTAGAAAATGTTAGTGCTGCTCTTATTATACTTTCACCTATTTTCTCCTGTTACCTCTTTTGAAAGTCTCACTACCCATTCTGTAGTGAATGGGAGGAAGCTGGGACAGAGAGTGAAATGACTTACTCAGGATCACTCAGACTTCTGTATACCCTCCTGACAGGGTGGTGTTGGCTCTGTCAGTAACAAGAGTCCCACCTCAGGGCTCCAGCCCCAGCTGCCTGCATGTGTTTTAAAGCATTCCATTGAAAACATATGTGTTGTGTTCACCAACCTCCACCCCTTTTCTTTTCTTTTTTTCCATCAGGGAGGAGAAATGAAACCAGATGCTATAAGACCAAGGGAAAAATCCCAGGGAAGTCTTGTTCTGAGTTAATTTTGTATATTTTATTGGCACAGTTTATGTCTTTCTCTCCATTCCCTTTGCACCTACACTGCCTTCATCTGCACTAAAAATGGCCCAGGCGAACAGTGCGGTCTAGAGGCAGTGGGGGTGGAGAGGTCGCCTCTGGGTTTCTCGGTCTGGACTGGGATAAATTCTGTGTCCTTGGAGAGCAGCTTCCTTTTCTGTGTGGCTTGGAAATATGTCAGTCTCTTGGGCTTCACACAGTCTCAGGTTCCTTCCTTCAGATTCTCTGGGCCTCTGTTGGGGGCAAGGAACAGGCCGGCCTCCCTGCCCTGGTCCCCTCTCCCCCTCCTCCAAACACCCACTTCCTTAAAAGCAGCTCCAGCTGCTTGGTCAGCCTGGGAGCCCAAACCCCCTCCCCACACCCCTTTTCCCCAGGTAAAAATAAATAAAATGTCAGTGAGTTGATTGCTTTTTGGATTGCACCTCACCTCTTTCTTCCTGTTTTGAGCTTTCTGGTTTCTTAGTGGGAACTACAAACCTTGCCTTGACCCTGGTGTGGGTGTGATTTCCTTATTCCTGGCTCCTGTCTTGCTCTTCCCCCACTCCCTCCTTTCCTGGCTTGACTCTTTTATCTTTCTAATTGGAATTTCTCACCAGCAAAGGGTTTCCATCTTTTCCCAAATTAATAAGTGTCTGGAAAGGATGGTGGAACTAGTGTTCTTTAACCCAGCAATTGGAGCCAAGAAGTGGAAACTTCTAATCTATCTTTTACCTAAGTCTTACTATGTGACTTTAAGCCATTCTCAGTGATAGTGCCATTTGGCTTGAGGAAGGGGTGTTAGTCACCCTCAAGTTACCCCAAATAAGCTTACAAAAAGTCTGCTTCCTTGTTCTACAAATACATCTTCAAGACAAATTCCTTAATCTTTACCAGCCCCAACAAGCCACTTCACATAAGTAGAGAATGTGAACACAAACAGTAAAAGATATATGGGGGGAGGGGAGGTGGCTTCCCAGTATAGATATTCTGGAGCTACTGCTGGCCCTTCACTTTATATGCTACTCTCTTTTTCAAGACTGAAAACAACACCAACATTTAACATATTTGGAATGGACTGTGATGTTTGTAGAATTTAGCTGGTGTATATTGCTCCCAGACTGTGGCCTGGACATATCAATCAGTACAGCAGCCTGTGTGGTGCGTTTGCAGTTCTTTTTTGTAATCGTTATAAAACTATACTCAATAAAACAGTTAATGAACATTGATTGAAATTCCTATGCAATGTAGAACCCTATTCTATTCACCTGAAGAGCACTTGGGCCTCCTCAGGTGATCTGGAATGCATTAAAGTCTTGGAGGCAGTGTGAAGGGGCAAAGCAGCAGCTGGAGACAGGCTTAGAGATGTAAAGCATATTGTTTTAGGGCAATGTGGCTGAAGAATAGGTGGCAAGTGAGGGAGGAGAGGTCAAGTGCTGGTTGTCTAAGCACAGTTAAGGGCTGGAAACCCGTGTCCCTATCTCCTCTTGAGAGCAGACCTGAGAGAGAGAGAGATTGTGAGTCTAACTTTTGAATGAAGGCAGTAGTGCCTGTCCTAAAGGAGTTCATGTTTAGTAGGGATGAGAAAAGTGTACACATATGTACAATGGTAAAGAGCATGGCCCTGGTGCCAGGCCATATGGATCAACTAGATCTTCCGCTAACCAGCTGTGTGACCCTGGGCAAGTCATTTCCCACCCTGAGTCATTGTATCCTCATTTAGATTATGGGGCAATTGTCATGAGGACAAGAAAACAAGCTCATACATGTAAAGTGCCTGGCATATATTGAGAGCTCAACTGATGTCAGCTACTATTTATTGTCTGCTTACTATGTGCCAGACTCTGTACTACATGCTTTACATGCATTGTCTCCCTTACTTCTTACAACTACCATATAAAGTAGAAACTATTATTTTCCCCAATTTTCCAGATGAGGAAACTGAAGCTAAGAGAAGTTAAGATGATTATAATTGAGTGTAGAAGGTACTATAACAGACAGGTGTAATAAGAGTATAAAGATAGACACGTCTAGCTCTGGGGAAATTTGGGAAAGGCACTACGGAGGAGGGCACATTGAAGGTGTGCTCTGAAGGATAAATAAGGGTTCATCAAGAGGGGCAGAGAGTATGCAAAGGCAAATGCATGGTAGTTGAGCATAGCTGGAGTGCAGATATGGGCAGGGTAGATACTGGCTGGAAATTGACCTGAAGTTTGGTTAAGACCTGTTTGTGTATGCCACACTTAGGAATTTGGACTTTACCCTCCAGAGAATCATCAAAGACGTGGAAAGTCTGCATACAGGGAAGGAGCTTACGTGAGTGATAATGAGGGTCTGTACTAACATAGTAACAGGGGGAATAGAGAGATAAATCCAGTTGCAATGCAACCTCTACTCTTACCTCATGGAGCTTACAACACAGTGCAGAAGACAGACCACAAATCAAAAGCAAACCAACAGTTATAATACAATGTGTTATGTTCAATGAGAGACACGCGCAGAGTGCTGGAGAAGCATAGAGAAAGAACATTGCTCTGGGTGGGGGTGGTCATGAAAGGCTACTCATAAGAGGGACCTCTGGAACCAAGTCTTGAGAGGTGAAAAGAGTTATCCAAGCAAAGAAAAGATAGCAATAGGGTTGTCATTCCAGTCATAGAAATAACATGAACAAAGGGGTGAAAGTATGCAACAGCATGAAATGTGTGAGGAACCACAAGTATTTCAGTGTTGATGGAGCAGAAAGTGCATCAAGGGTAAGAGGCAGGAGAGTGGTAGGACATGGGGCTGGGGAGAAAGGTAGAGGCCAAGTTTAGGGGTCTTTATATGCCATGCCAAGGAGTTCAGACCTAATCTAGTAGGCAAAGGGAGTCATTGAAATAATTTAATTAGGGGCCTACCAGATGCACTGATGCACCTACTAGACTAGTAGTAGTGTGGAGTATGAGATTGGAGGGAGTGAGATTAAAAAGGCAAGACCAGAACCAGGAAAACCTGGTAGGAAATTATTGTAACAATTCACACTAGAGATGATGAGCGAATCAACTAAAGCAAGAGAGGAGTGATAGAGAGGAGGGGACTGATTGGGGAATTAAAAATGGCAGGACTTGGTGACTGGTTTGATATGGTGGTTGAAGGAAAAGGAGTTGAAGAGGACTTCTAGGTTCGTGGCCTTAATGATAAGTGAATTTTGGTTTCACCAACCAAGATAAAGAATGGAGAACAGGTTCTGGAAGAAAAATGACAAGTTTAGTTTTGGACATCTTGAGTTCCAGATGGTCGTGGGGCATCCAAGTGGAGTTGTCCATTGGAGATTTTCTGATATATGACTCTAGAGTCCAGGGAGATGTCAAGGTGGGAGATTTAGATTTGGAAAGCATCAGAGGATATGAGATCACCTAGAGAGACGATGTATAATGAGAATAGAGGAGGGCCCAAGATAAAAACCTGGAGGACTATCAGTATTCAAGGGGCAGAGAAGAGGGTCCAGGAAAGTTTGGTGCTTGCCCTGAACCATATGTTTTAGGAACTGTGGGACTGAATGAGAAACCCCAACATGGCAACCCTAATCATTCCTTCTTGGAACTTTCTAAAATTATTTTGTGGTCTATATGATTGAAGATATTAACAAATTTTAGGATTGCATATGTTCCAACTTCTAAGATAATACCTTTTTTCGAATATTGCTGCAAATTGCTTTGCAACAATGTTCCTAGTGAAGTTTTCTGAGCTCCTTGACTGAAAACCTCTTTAAGTATAAAATTGTATTTATTTTCTTTGTCCCATTTACCTAAAATGCTTTTGAAGTATCACATCCCTTTTGACCCGGAAGGAGTTTCTTCCTCTTAGTTTTAACCTATGTAAAGCACTAAGCACCAAGCACAGTGCTTAGGAACATAATAGGTGGCCAAGAATTCAGGTGGCATTATCGGAATCCATTGTCTTAACCAAAATATGCACACGCTATCCTGTAGCTCCAGATACATGTGCAAGTAAGTTAGGTCTTTCTAAAATAGTGATGGTTCAATTTGAATCTTGCCTTTCAGGTTTTTGTTTGAATTCTTTTTGGCACAGAAGGGCAAATTAGAAAAAGAAAAGAATTGGTATATAGATTCCAAAGACTGTTTCCCTTTAGATTATTGCAGCCTGTTAAAAACTGATTTCACTTGATATACAGCAGCTTGCCGGAGTCTCTGCACCATGCCTCAAATGCAAAAATCCTTGGTGATGGACGACTGTGGCTAAAAACATACATGCATCAGATTTCTTCTCTGATAGCTTCCAGACCCGATTTTAGTGGGTTTGGCTCTCAAGGCAAACTCCATTCGACAGCACAGGAGTAGCACTCAGTCATTTCCCCCACGCTTGGCCTCCATTCAGCGGGCGAGCCAGACTAGCTGCTTACATCCTCTCCCTCCTAAGGGAGAGGGGAAGTTAAGAGAACTCCCTGGTGAGTCCTGAGTTGCCATCTGTGTACGGGGCTTTATAGGGGAGAACCAAAGTACTCTGCTTTCTCTCAACTTAATTGTAATAAATCTCTGAAGAGACTCTGAGAGAGTTGGATTACCTCAGAGAGAGAGGGAAAGAGAGAGAAAGGGAGAAAGAGAGAGAGAGAGAAGAGAGGAGAAACAGAGAGAGAGACAGAGAAGAGGAAAAAGAAAATGGCAAGACAAGGAAGAGGAGAAGGGGGGAGAAAATAAGAGAGGAGGAGAGGAGAGAATGCATTGCCACTGACATGCACTACTTTTTTGTGTGTGCTTTGTACTTGTAATGGTTAATACGCAGATGTGTCCTAAATTCCACAAAGCTATTTCTTTCTCAATGACTAGTAGTAACAATCTAATTCAAATGTGACCCTTGAGTTTTTCATGAGAGGCTAGAGTCTTTTCTTTCTTACATACCTTTTTTTTCTAGTACAGTGTTGAATTTAAAAGAAAAACATCTCTAGTCAATGTTCCAATAACCTTCTGCTCCCTGCCTCCCCCTACAAAACTGCTGCTCCTTGCTGTTCCACAGGTAAGCTGTGCTCTCACCTAAAGCAAGTCCTTGATGATCAGTCGAGGTGAGCTTGTTATCCCCTTGCAGGCTAGAGCTATCACACCCAAAACACCAGCCCTCATCACCACCAAGTCCCTATTGCTGTTGCCGCTCTATTGACCTGTCTCCAGGAGTTGAGGGTAAAGACAACTGGGTTTTTTTTTTCTGCCTTTGGCACAAAAAGAAAGAAGAAAAGAAAAGGTAAGGTAAAGAAAGGAAAGAAGAGGGGTGGGGGGAAGGTGAAAGGGGTAAAGGGGCATATGTGTAGGTGACGGAGAGAAACTAGACTTTTGGTGGTGAGCACGATGCAGTCTGTACAGAAGTTGAAATATAATGATGTACATCTGAAATTTAAACAATGTTATAAACCAATGTTACCTCAATAAAAATAAAATAAAAAAAGAAAGGAAAGAACAGGAAAAGAGAAAAGAAAAACAAAGAAAACCCGTGTAACAACTGTCCCCAGGTTCTACACCTACCTCATGTGGCTTTCCCTGCTTCTCTGCTCAGGAATTCATTAAACAAATGTTATTTCTTTGACCCACAGCCTTTCCATTCATTACTGTGGGGTCAAGGAAAGTATATGATATGATGGAGAGAGGACAGGCATTGGAATCGGATCATACTGGGTTCTCATTCCAGAACCTAGCACAGTGCCTGACCCACAGTGCCAAATAAACTGCCTTTCTTAAGAAGTTTGTGTTTGAGTCCCCTGTAGCAATGCCAATGTCCCTGGGCTGTATATATTTTTCTATCATTATGTGGTTCCAGTAATATCCCACTGGGACGCTACTTTTCTCAAATGTGTTTGGCTATGAGAGAAATGGATTCCAATCGACAGGCAAGTATGTTGTTGCGTAACACACACACAAGGACACACACAACATGTACATGGTAAACAATCCAAACCTAAACATAGGTATACAATAAAAGGTCTCTACTCCCTCTTCCACAACAACCCTTGGTTTCTCTTGCAAATGTAACCACTGAACCACTGTTAATTGTTCTTGTCTTCCAGGTAAACTACCATGGAAAGGAAATTGGTCCAATGTGCTCCTGGTTTGCACAGGGTGCTGAAGTAGAGGGTCTTCATTAGTTTAGGGTGGGAGGCATCAAGTTTTGGGCTCTCGTGGCGATAATAGCCCTGAAAACAGGTAAGATGAGAGGATGGGAAATGTCACCTGCTTTATACTCTTGCCTCCTTTGGGGTGTGACTCTTAGATTATGGAATGGAAGGGTTCCATCAAAGGAAAATCTGAGGTCCAGAAAAGAAAGGGCCTTGTCCAAGGTCACACACACACACACACCCGCACACCCACACACACATACACAGAGCCATTTAGAGGTAGACCTGGGATGCTAGCCCTTAGGCCTCCAGCTTCCTAGGACAGTGTTCTTTCTTTAATTCCCCAGTGCCTCCACAAGTGGAACAAACCAAGCTAGAATGGCTGCTTCTGGCACCTTCCATTGCTAGTCTGTTCTTTGTGTCTGGACTGTGAGCCTTACAGATCTCCTGGGTCCTTCAAAGGGAGATTTTTTTCTTCTCCTTTTAGTGGAGACATGATAGTTTGGGGGCCCAGAGAGACAGTTTTCAAATCTAAAGTGAATCTGAATCACCTTTGTTGATTGTTAAACATGCCAATCTTTCCCAGCTGTTACTGAATCTCAACCAATTCTCTCTACCCCTTTGGGAAAGGTATACCACTCAATGGAATTTTTTTGTGTTTACACGATGACTTTCTTTCCAAGGCATCCCTAAATCTAGAGGAAATACACCATCTTGCTTTTTCCTTTTAGTATAATGTTTCTATTTGACTATAACATTAATACAAATTAATTGGTAAAGATGAATATTATGGAAGAATATTAGGAAAAATATAAATCAACAGATGCTGTTCTTAAAACCTTTTGCCCATTGTCAAGGAAATCCCTATTCTGGACACAAGAGGGAGCTTTTAGCTAAAATGAAAATAAAGGCAGTTTAATGTAGGCTCTACCATCTTTATTTTATTTTCTTAAAAAAAATTAACTTTGCTATCTTTGAAAAAACTTTAGTTAACTGATCATGGAAACATATAATGATAGAACCAACAAGCTCCTTAATCATCGTGACCTCTCTACAGCGGTTGAAATGGTTGCCTACTCTTTAAAGGTTCTTCTTCCTTGGCTGCTAAGACACCACTCTGCCCCTGGCTCTGCTCATAACTTTTTGACTATTTCTCTTTCGTTGCTCTCCTCTTCAGTGTGGGTGCTTTCCTGAGCCCCTCAGCCCTCTTGTCTTCTCATTCTGCAGTATATACACATTTTCCTTGGCTGACCTCAACCATTCCCATGGTTTCAATTCCCATTATGTGTATCTCCTGCTATTAATCTATGCTGATTAATCTATAATCTATTAAATATGCATATGTACCTATGGAGCAAGCCCAAGAATGTGAAGGTTACTCAGAGGAAGGTCAGTTGGCCTGACGCAATGGGTAGTAAATTTCAAGACTATGTAATGCATTGGTTAGGGAGTCTCTTAGTTTTCAGGGTCCACAGAAGATCACCTTGGATGACCATATGAACTGTGATATTGTTGAAACAGAAAAAAACACAACAACAAAACCCTTCTAAACACTAGAACACAACAAAAAGTATCACTTAGAGCTGGGTTGTTCAATATAGCAGTCACTAGTCATAAGTGGCTATTCAGCACCTGAAATGTTGTTAGGTTGAATTGAGGTGTAGAGTAAATATAAAATGTATATCAAGTTATTTTTAAGTATTTATTTATTTTTATTTTTTTGTGAGGAAGATCAGCCCTGAGCTAACATCCGTGCTAATCCTCCTCTTTTTGCTGAGGAAGACCGGCTCTGAGCTAACATCTATTGCCAATCCTCCTCCTTTATTTTTTCTCCCAAAGCCCCACTAGATAGTTGTATGTCATAGTTGCACATCCTTCTAGTTGCAGTATGTGGGACACGGCCTCAGCATGGCCAGAGAAGAGGTGCATCGGTGCGCGCCCGGGATCTGAACCTGGGCCACCAGCAGCGGAGTGCGCGCACTTAATCGCTAAGCCACGGGGCTGGCCCCTATATCAAGTTTAAAAGAAAGCAAAGTATCTCATTAACATTTTTTCTATTTATTCCAGAACAGCTCCTAGCTCATATGAAGTACTCAATACTTGTTAGCTACTATAATTACTAGACATTCTGGTCATTCCAAATTTCTATATATTACCAAAACCAACCAGGCATGTTGATGCTTCTCTACTTTTGTGAATGCTATTTCTCTTACCTGGAATGTTCTTAGATTTTTCACCTGTTAAACTCCTATACATCCTTTAAGACCTAGCTCAAACATCACCTGCTTTTTGAAGCCTTCCTCATTACCAGGAATCATTTTCTCCTTTGGCATGGCACCGTGTACATATTGCTATTATTGCACAAATTATAGTACAGTTACACTTATGGCATAATTTATATGTTCATTTCCTCCACCAGAATCTTAAACTCAAAAGGGATAAGTGCTTGTTTGCTTCCTCCTGTATCTCCAGAGTCTAGCACAACATTTGCCACATAATAGACATGCAATAAAAGTTTTCCAAACAGAAAATTGAATTTTCTAATCAAACCATGTATCTTTACAGATGAAGAATCTGAAGCTCAGGGAAGTGACGGGACTTTTTGGATGAGATCACACTTTGCATCCCAGTGGACCAGAGGGCCTTTTCTCTTGCCCCTGAAAAAAAAAGGCAAAAAAGTGACTGCTAGAACACTAGTATAACCTGAAGTAGAACTTAGATTAACCCAGATCCTTCAGTTTCTCTACCTTGTGGGAAAATATCGTGAGAGTGAATCCCAAACCCTGATAGTGAATTAAGCATATAACCTGTATCAAAACTCCCACTGGTTTCTGATCTCAGGATGATGGTTAACAATTTTTTTTTCATTTATTATCCCTCTTTGGATGGCTAGATAGCAGGACCTACATGCAATTATAGAGTCCAATATTAATGTGCTGTTGGTGGCAAGGATACTGTGAGTCAAGAGACCTGGATACTAGTCCTTACTCTGTTGCTAGCTTCATAGTTAAGTTACTTAAACTTTCAGCAAATATTGTCACATCTATACAGTGAGGGTGTCGGATCAGATGATCTCTGAAGTCTAATAAACTCCTCTGTGACTGTGACTGTGACTATAATAGGATCCCTCATAGACAATAAGACTCTTTTATTTTTAGAGTTTCTTAGAGGAAGCATATCTTTTCCTTAGGAATGCCTTTGGTTTTCTTACATCTTTGAGGTCAGCAAATGATGATGGAAATAATATATCAGATTGGAATAGCGTTTGTAGATTTCAAATTACTTTCACATGCAATATTTCAGTTTGTAAAACCTCTGTGAGAAAAGTAGGCTGGTTGTTATGCCATTCTGTGGATAACGGTGATGATGATGATGATAAGAGCTAATATTTTATTGAGTGTGCCATATGTTGTTTTTAGAACTCTGCATGTACTACCATATTAAGTTATTCTAGATGAGGATTCTAAAGCTACATAAAACTAAGTGACCAAATTGGTAGTGACAGAATGAGGATTTGAATCTAAATTGGCTCTAATTTCTGTGTTCTGTACCAATTGCTCATCTTCCTGCAATAGACTGTTTCACTTGTTTTGTGCACCATTGAAATAAAGAATGAGTAAATATCATCTTTTATGATAGCACTTCACATCTGGAAGCTACCACTCTTTATTCTTTTAACTTTGTCTTCTCTTCTGGATGGGTTACATTTCTAGTCAGAGCTGGAGCTGGCTCACATCATCTCGGGAGAGCTAATTCTGTGCATCTCTTCCTGACTCCCCATTGAGTGACATCACTTTGGTGGCTTGAAATCAGCCGTGGTGGGAGATTTTTACACCATGGAAATATGTAGATGTTACAAATCAAAACCTCTTTTCTCTCTGGAGAACCATTTGTTAAATATTTACCAGCACATATCTGGTTCTGGATGAGAGAGAGAAATGCCTGAACCTTGTTCTGGATTCCATTGAGTAAAGCGGTCATTTGCATTTGAGTAAAGATAGCAGTGTAGACCACAGCATCTTTCTTAGTCTGGAGAGAGAGAGGAGTTATTCCTCCTTTGAGATGCCTTTGTTATATTTCCAGATATACCTAGACTGGAAGAGAGCCGAAAAAACCAAGAAAGAATTTACTGCTCCAAATTGTTATTATCCTCCTTTCTGTTGGATCCTGAAAACTACAAAGGTACAGGCTCTGATCCATTGTGGAATTGGTAAAGACTTTTGGTAACCTGCTTCAAGCAACTTAAATTGGTTTAGGGTGACACACCTAGTGAATGGTAATGCCTGGGTTTCTTGATGACCAGTTTGTAGCTCTCGTCACCCACCGCTGTACCTGTACAAGACATTATTTGGAAATACTTGCAATATGTGTTGATTGTCACTCAATGGTATATGAACAAACTTACATTTTATAAATAATCGCTCTGAGCATGTTTCCTTGGTGTTCACACTGTTCACTCATCAGAATCCCTGCATGTCCAGTTGTTACACATACTCAAATTTAACGAGAGTTCTGTGCCCCTTATAACATTTTGGAGCTGCAACAATCTCTGTTATTCTCTTGAGGAAAAGGATGATGGAAGATCTGATCCAAGAGTGCACTGCATTGACCACATGAGCACCCCATAAAGTCTAGCTGACTGAGTTATGTTCATTTTAGTGAACTGGACTTGAGAGTCCTCCAAAAAACTAGTCTAGACCTACCACCTGGAAAACAAAAGCCCTGGATATCCCCCAAAATCTCCTCAACTCCAAAATTTCAGTCTGGCTATAAGTCCTTATGCTAGAAAATGTGCCCTACTTTTTGGTTCATGAAAATACCATCACTGCATACACTGGAAATGAGACTATTTTGCTAGAAGACGATAAACAATTCATCATTATTTATACATTTCATTAGGGTACTATTTTGGGGAGCTATTGTATAGTCTGGATGAGTGGGCAGAGCTCTTGAGCTGGACTGATGGAGATGTGAGGGAAATCAGAAGAAAGTCACTAGAGTTCAGGCCTCAGGCATGTCTCTTCTCAGTAGCTTCCCCTGTGGAGCTGCGTCCATGGCCCACTTCCCAAGACCTGCACATCTAGCCACATGTGTCCTGAGGGGAAGGCCGCCTATTGAATGCAAGGCAGGCAGTATTCATGAGGCCACTTGCTCCAAACCCAGCCCTCTGTTGCCAGTGCTACAGCCCCTGAGTAGGGTTCCCTCAGGGCCTTGTCTGGGCCCAGGGCTCTGAAGGAGAAGCCAGACAACTTGGCCTATGGGACAAGGAGAAGCCTGAACAGGATACTTGTGAGGGCTAGTTAAGGAAAATATCAAAGGCAGGCCCAGAACGTGATTGAGTGAAGAACTGAGTAGAACTCCCCTCCTCAGGAATTTCTGCAAGGGCAAGGGCATGAAGACAGAACATTCTGGAAGAAGCAACAGTGGGGGGTAAGGACAGATGTGTTTGGTTGAAGGATAGCTGAACTAAGTCCCCTCCCCTGGATGTTTCTCTGACGGTGAAGGAATAAGGACAGAACTTTCTGGAAAAGAGCTATGTGATAAAAGGCAGAGCCTATCAGAGGCTGTTCCTGGATAAAGAGACTGATTACCATATACGATCATGACTCTCAAGGTTCTAAATAGACAGTGGACCAACCAACTGCTTTTATTATGTGGATTTTCTTTCCTGCACCAAAGCTGGCACTCTTCAGCTCTTTCTGATTGTAAGCCATATTATGAGACTAGCTTCTTTGTACTATCTTGTTCTCCTTCTGCCTCTCCTTTCTGCCTCTTTATATTTTTAAATATTGACTCTGTCATCCAATCCCAAGACTAGAGTGTGTAAGCCTCAGACACTCCTTAAGTCAGATAGTCAAATAATTTATAAATGCCAAGTTGAAGAATCTTGTACTCTTCTGGGGAAGAGTACAATAGGGTGCTAAATAGAATGGAAAGAACAAGAATGGTACCAGAAAAAGGGCAAGGCTTGAGTTTGGGACTGGGCCAAGAAACTGACAAAACCCCAAAGACCAGAGGAAAGCATAGGCTCTAGGTGAACACTGAAATTAATTCCAGTGATATCTGAGGCTAGATGAGATAGTGGTGAGGTCTGACAAATATATTTAAATGCTTATCTGGAGGAAGAGAGGATTAAGAAGTCATTGTCAGGGCCGGCCCTGTGGCTTGGTGGTTGAGTGCGCGCGCTGCGATGCTGGCGGCCCGGGTTCGGATCCCGGGTGCGCATCGAGGCACCACTTCTCTGTCCATCCTGAGGCCGAGTCCCACATACAGCAACTAGAAGGGTGTGCAGCTATGACATGCAACTATCTACTGGGGCTTTGGGGGCAAAAAATAAAAATAAATAAAATCTTAAAAAAAAAAAAAAAAAAAAAAAAAGAAGTCATTGTCAGAATTACATCCAGCAATGTTTATTTCTTTACTAGCTGTCTATGTTATCTGATCCATAGAAGTAAATGCTTATTTGAAGGAGGAGGGGGAAGATCGTCACTACCAAAATTAATGCAAGTGATATTGGATTCTGGATGAGTTAGTCATGGAGTCTAATCCATATAAGTAACCCCTTCTCTGAAAAGGGAGAAAGTAAAAAGCCACTCCCAAAATTACATGAAGAGGTGTTTGTTTCTAGATCAGTTATTTGTGTCGTCTAATCTTTATAAGTAAATGCTTATCTGAAAGAGGAGGGGGAAAAATGCTAATACTGAAATTAATTCCAGTGACATAGGATCCTGGGTATGGGACCTGATCAATATATGTAAATGCTGATTTGAAGGAAGAGGGGGAAAAGTGTCATCCCAAATTAATTGCAGTGACCTTTTTTTATGGACTAGTTATTAGTGTTGCCTGATCCATATAAGTAAGTGATTATATGAAGAAAGAGGGGGACAAAAGTCACCACCCAATACATGGCCAGATAAGCTGTATTATATACCAATTGTTCATTGAAAAGACTATGTGGATGTGACTGGCATTGGTTTTTGTCCCAAAGTGCAATTTTGGTGAAGAAAAATAGGTAGGAGCATGAGAGAGTCTCCTAGTATGAGGAAAATACCAGGGCATGGTAGAGGCAAGCTGTAACAGAAGTGGTGGAAGTCTTGTCTCAGAGTGGGCAGGGAACTCTAGAATAGTGGAAACAAGTTATCCTGGGTCATAGTGGAAAAGAAAGTGGACAGCTAAAGAGGGCAGGAAACTCCAGCTACAGTGGCAGCCGACAAGAAATCTGTCAGTGGATAGGAAATTCCAGCTACAATAGAAAGCAAATCTGCTTTCTTAGTAGAAAGGAAAGTGGGCAACTGAACATCCAGGGAATCCTGCTTGTGGACAAGTAGGCTGAAATCTTACAGTGGAAAGGAACATGGGCAGCTAGGAGAGGGCAGGAAATTCCAGATAGCCACGAATCATTGATCAGGCCTTCAAGTGGGTAGAAATGCATGCAGATAGTGGCCAGCCAACCACGATCTGCAAGGTCAGCGACATAGAGGCAGAAATCTTGAAGACTGGACTGCTGGAATTCTGAGACATGCCAGTGAGCTGTGGAACCCTCCACCCTCATTCCCAGTGGAGAGCAGCAGTAGAAGGATCAGAAGCTGAATTGAAAGCCTAAGCCATTCTCCAGAGGGGTAAGACATCAAAAATGAAGTTGAATTAATTATAATGATTTTAGTGAGTATTTGGAGGGGATTGGGAATTGTATTTCATTGTTCTGAGCAGTATGCTCCCATGAGATGGCAGTTGCAGTGCACTAAAGAGGAGCATTCAGAGTGCACTCAGGCATGCCATGATCTAGACTTTTCTCAAGAGGTAGGAGGGTAGGTTTGGAACACTAATAATGCCAATTAATGGTTAATAGGCATTTTCAATCCAGAGATTTTTTTCCTATTAGAAGCATTTTTGCATTCAATGCTTTTATAGAAATGACAATGCTAATCACATTTTGAGTGTACACATTATCATTTCAAGAGGTTAAGATTAAGGTAAAAATCTAGCCCTGAAATTTTTCTGAAACAGAATTCTGCTTTAGTACACTTCTTTTTTTTTTCTTTTCACACACTTCTTAGCTGAGCATTTCATTAAATAGCATGTCAATGCTTTTCCAGCTCTTTAGAAAACAATATCTCATTGTATCTCCAAAACTATACTAGAAAAAAAATCTTGGGAATGGTAGCACCTTGGAATACCAATCATTGTATATTTAGTTAAAACTTATATTTAAAAGTATTCCTTACAGTGCTAATGTATCTTAACCTTATTCATCCTAGAGCATTTTTCAGCTACAATTAACTCATTGTGAAGACTTTTAAGCTTTATTTTCTAACTTCATAAAAAGATAGTATCACTCAAAATCAATTTGTTAAAAACTTAGAGATACAGAGCTTCAAGAAAATTTTGTATCACTCATCCTCTGAGGAAATAGGCTCAAAGTTTTAAGTGGTTTGATTTAAAGCATAGCTGGGGCTAGCCCAAATCTTGCTTCCAAGTAAATTCTCCTTCCTTTATCCATATGGATTGAACGTCCAAGTACAGCAATAACGTTGCAAACTTCAAGTTTAGTAAGATATTATAAAATTTCCTGAAACAGTTGTTGATTCTGTTGGCTTTGGTCTTCTGTAGGCAATGGTGTTAACTGGCAGCATTTGGCTAAGTCTTTGTGCATACTGTTTTCTTAAACAGCTCTCTGTTGCTTACTTTGTCGAAAGCGTGAGGAAACTCCACTTCTAATAGAAATAAATGGAAGTGATGAGACTTCTCATAGACAAAAGCCAGGGAATGTCTTTATGATATCTGTCTCATTCTCCCTCTCCCTCTCTCCTTCCTTCCCTCCCTCCCTCTCTCTCTTTCTTTATCCGTTTTTTTTTTTCTTTTTTTGCGGCAGGATTCGTATTTTATTGAGGTCTAATAGAAATATATCATTAGTTTCAGGTACACAACATAATGATTCAATATTTGTATACATTGCTAAATGATCACCACAATAAGTCTAGTTACCATCTGTCACCATACATAGTTAAGATGACTTTTAAGATCTACTGTCTTAGCAACTTTCAAATATTGCTGCAGGATTCTGAATAAACCCTGAGTTGTTCTTTATTTCCTGAGCAACTAGACCATTCTAGACCTGCCTTGTTATGTAAAATTCTGTGTATTTTGGGCTGGATATTAATGCTTCACTGCTGTAAAATGAAAAGATAACCAATATCAAATAACATATAGTGTTTTTTTAAAAATAATTTTCTTTATAAAATCTAATAAATATAGGAAACGCCATAAAACAAATGTATAGTTTAATCATATAAGTTTATGAGGCAAACAGCCTTATAACCACCACTCAGGTTAAAAAAATAGAATTTTGCCAGCCACCTATCCCAATCACAACCTCTTTCCTCTACTCAAAAGTAATCACAGTCTTGACCTTTATGGTAATCATTTCTTCATTTTCTTTATAAGTTTATCACCCAAATGTTCATTCCTAAGCACTAGTTTTGTTATGCTTCCCTCTGCCCCACAAGTCTCTTTTAATCTAGAGGTGATCCTGTTTTGTTTTGTAATTTATTTGTTGAAGAAATGGTGTCTTTTGTCCTCTAGAGTTTCCCACAGTCTTGCTCTTGCTTGATGGCATCCTCTGTTGCAGTTTAATATGTTGCTCAGTCCTAAATTTCCTGTAAATTGGTAACTGGTTGTACAGGCTGGATCAGAATTGGGTTTACGTATTCACTTTTTTCTTTTGGCTTCATAGGTGGTGGTGTGTTCTATTTGGAGGTACATAATGTTTGGTTGCCTCTCTTTTCTGTGATGTTAGCTGCCATTAATGATCAATGCCATCTTTAGGTTGATGACGTCTCTCTAGACTATTTTGGTTGTTAGTAGGAAGGACTTGTGGGAACAATAGTCTCTGAGTTCTCACATGTGGATAAATTTGTTTGTGGCCTTTTTATCCGAAAATCAGGCTGGGTATAAAATCTTTGGCTCACATTTTCTTTCCTTGAGTATATAAAATATGCTACTCCATTTTCTTCTGGCATAACGATTTGTTGTCAAAGTCTGACAATAATCCATTTTTTTCTCTTTTAGGAGTGATTTTGATCCTTTCACTGAATTTTTTTCCTTAAAGCCCAGTAATTTTACCAGAATATATCTCTCTGTTGGTTGCTTTTGCTGGGTCAATTTCCTTTTTTAATATGCAGTTTTAATTCCTACTTCAGGGACATTTTCATGAATTATACTTTTTTGAAATTGTTCTGTTTTCTTTTCTTTGAAGATTGAGAGCCTATGAAAAGCAAAACAATTTTGAGCAGCTGCTTGAGGGGCATCAACATAGGGATGGCTAAAGAACCGCCGATCAGTATTTAAGGCTGAATTGAGATTAAATGGCATACACTTGCAGTGGAGCCAACTTTCTATTGCAGAACTCAGCAGATACAAACAAAACAGATGTTTGAGTATGGTGGCAGGGCAGATAGCATGGAAGGGCAAGGGACTGAGGGATTCTGGGGTGGTAACTCAAGTATAGCTGAAATAGTTACCATCATGTTAATTGTACAAATAAGTAAAAAAATACATGCAGGTATTTCTGGAATAGTTTCAATTTTTTACTATTTTATTTTAAATAAAGGAAATGTAAATGTATGACTAAATGAGTTTTAATTCTTATTCATTTGTAAGAATGTTCATAATACATTATCAAATCAGAAAAGAAAAATCCTGATAAACCATCTGTTCCAATTTTTGGTTTGAAAAAAATATATGCCATATCTGTATGTCATCAGACAGGCCATAAAAAATACTTACACATGGATTTTTGTTATGCAGTAATAAAGTCAACGAAAACTTTCCAGGAGTGAAGACCCTTTAGTTGGAAACGTTTTTTATCAGTCATGTTAGCAGGTTTCAGATGTCTCAATAGCATCATTTCTGCTAAATTGTAGGCCTGTGGAGCCGAAGTTACCACCCACTTAGAAAATGAGCAAAGCTGATCTTTGTCCACAGACTTCCTTTCTGAAGCGGGAATCTTTCAGTTTCTGAGTATTTTCTATATTTACACTCAGCTTAAGGTAATATACATTACTACACAATATTGTAATGTTAAAAAGTATATAGTTTTATTAGTCTTTTCATCATAGAAGTGGTAAAGGTACCCCTTGATCAAATCCCTTTTTACTCTCCTTTGAGTTTCTCAGTGTTCCTCTAGTCACATCTGACACCCTTGATGCTTATTGAGTGACTGGCTTTCTTTACTGCTTCCGCCTAGGTTTCTGTTAAACAGAGGCAATGGAAGGAGTAGAGATACCAATGTTACCACAGAAAAAGTGTTCATGTCTATATGGTCTCACCTTGAAAGAGGACGAGGGAGGGAGAAGCTAGATATACATCAAATCCTATCTGTAAATCTAAAGGAACTCTGCAGTCAACTTTAGAATCTCATACGGAGTTTTATTACTTCTAGCCACCCACTCCTTCTTCCTGTTACTGCAAAGTCCATTCTCCTTTGTTGATCCCCTTCCTTGCAATTGTCCAGTCAGTCACCATTTCTTGGTTGTCTTGAGTAGGATGGCAAAATGGAGTCAGAATGCACTGAGATCAGCCGAATAGTATCTTAACGTGAGCTTCTTGATGAATTTACCCAGCTTGCAGCCCTGGCGATAATCTCTTCCTAAAGGATCTCAGCCAATTTCTCTCCCTCTCTACTTTTAAGATGTCTGTTGCTGTTACTCTCCACAGATGGCTTCAGAATGCTGATGCTTTCACCAGGAACACTAATGCCTAAAGTCTTTGTTGGACCAAGGGGACATGACAGATGCTGAATCCCTCCTTGTGACAATGCTGCAGATGCCTGCACTTAGAGTACTGACACTGCCTCAAAGATAGTGCATCATATTACTGCCAAAGCTGTTGGCAGCAATGCTGCTGATTCTTTGACTTTCAATGTGCTATGGAGATTTACTCTGCTTACTGCAGCCTCCTTGCTAAAGGATACAGACTTAAATCTGAGGCCTGGCCTAAAATACAATCTGATATATAGTATACTATACTTAAAGTCTACTTTCCCCCTGTCTTCAAACACTGTTCTCTTTCAACTGAATCAAATTTGTTCATCTTGGTTCTTCCCATATGAATTTTCCCCAAAAGAATCCTTAGATCCTAGTATAATATCCTTCCCAGCCCCACCGATTATCCTGATAATGCTCAAACTGTCTGGAGCCCCTCCTCTATTCTTCCCCTCCACATTACCCTCAGTAAAAATTTTGTTTTCTTTATTAAGAGTCTACCCATACCCAATAATCAGCCTAAGTAATTGCCACTCCTTTAAGTGGGATCTTATACAATACTAAGGCTTTGAGGAGAGAGAAAGGTGGAGCCATCTGGTTCCTGTCTATTAGTTCACACAAGTTGTCACTGCCTTGTTGCTTTTTTTCCCTGTCTGATGACTCATGGGGCCCAGCAGAGAGCTGCTGTTCAGTGCCTTCTTGGGACATGGTAGTCTTTCTATTGCCTCTATTCCGCATTTGGGACATTGGTATATTTTATGAGATTTCTTATGGTCCTATCTTAGACACACATCCCATAGCCATTTCCTTTCTGGAGTCATGAGACCTCACTGTTCACACTGCCAAGAATCAGGAAGTGGGCCTTTGTTTGTTATCCACATACCTCTTTCTTTCCATTTTCCCTATGTCTTAACCCAGGGCAATATCTAGACTGTGGGAAAAATCCCAATCTCCCCACCACTCACTACCCTTATGAATTAATTTAATTCAACGTATTTCTCACATATAGCTCAGCTGGGGTGGGAGTGGGGTGAGGTTCATAGGAGCAGTTTAAATGTCTGTTAGAAAGCCTTGGAGTGGGTGTCTAGCAGCTGCTTGATGCTCTTTTTAGAATATGTATGTGTGGAGAGGTAGTTCACTCTTACTATCTTCAGCTTTGGGATTTTTAACTGAAATTGTGACAAAAAAGTCCCATTTAAAAGTCTATAAATCTTCATCATTAAATATCAATCTTCCTCTTAAGTATAGCAAAAGTGCACGTACTTCTCTCTTACTTGTTTTCTTAGGAACTTCCTCTTCCAAGGCTGGAGAGGGCCCTGTCTAGCATCCTGAAATACAGGCACACTTAATGTGATCTGGGGTGGACAGCACTGTGGGACTACCTCAAGGAGAGTGCTGGGCAAAGGTAATGAGGAAACTAGAATAAGGGACATTTTAGTTATTGTATAATAGGACAAACCAAGGCTATGTGCTTAAGTTTCTCTCATTGATGCAGTCACCAGTTAGTGTAAATAAGTTAGCTGTTAGCATACAATTCCAGGGGAGAAAGCAAGCTTCTGTAGCCCAGGGATAAAAAAACCTTGATATCTTGCTAGGGATAGGTAAAGAAGAGCAGGAGATTGGCACTGTGGAGAACGCAGGCAATAGACTGCTTTGAGAGTAGCAGGTTATTATTGTGGCTACCTTGCTCATTAGAGGGCTGTGTTACAAGATAGAGACCATTCTCAGTTCCACTTTGGGATGCTATGAAGCACAAAGTTCATAGGAAACGTGGGAATTAAAAGATTTGAAATATGGAGAACAGACCTTACGGATAAGATCCAGTGACCGGAACGTGTATGTACCAATACTGCAATTTTTTGATATTTTGCAAGAACATAAGGTAGTCTGAAATACCACTCAGAGAGGAGACAGTTTGAAGATGTGTATTTTCTCCAATGTATGGTGACCCTCACAATTCGTTTTTCTTTATTTTTTTTCTTGATAGATTCTTCTTTTCCCTAGAGCCACCTGAAGTCGTGTGGCCACCCAGGGTGGAGACTCCCTAACCAATGTCTACCTGTGCTGCAGTCTTTTCGGGGCAGTGCCCTGCAGCCCTTGGGCCCAGCTGGCTGACCCTCCTTTGGACAGCCTCCTGAGCTTTTGGAGCAAAAGCAGAGAGAACAAAATCCCAGGATCTCAAGGGAGCCCTTTGGGTAACATTCCATTGGGAAACCCCACACCAGGACTGTCTCCAGGTATCACGCATGTGATAGTGGTCACAGCACTCAGGGCAAGGCCAAGGTTCTGATGGTAAATTTTCTCAACTGTGCTTGTTCACAGATGCTGGACTCTGGACAACGGGAGTTGATGGGCTGTAATCTTGTGGAAGTCCAAACTTGGTAAAGAAGACACCTGAGATCCCTCAGTTAGAATCATTTAACTACAGAGGTCCTGACAGAGCTACCAGTTGGATCAACTGTCCTTTTTCTCTGCAATTTCACAATATATTCAATAAAGTGTAGTTGAATTATATCTTCATGAGGATGATGAGTTATTCTAGATTTTCGTATCCCCAGGCACCTATAACACTGTCTGTAGTGACCAATTTATACTCTTTCCATGATTTGAAGATTTTTTAGAAGGTAACACATACACAAAAGTACTTTCCACTAACATTCAGAAAAACAGATGCATTCCGATCTTTAGGATAAGCCTATCATAGAGGGTTAAATGATCAGTCCACACTAGTACATTGGAACCCCCAAGGCAAATCTATGCATTCAACCTTTGGTGGTATGCAGAGTGCTGCCATGCATGGTTTTCTATTATGGAATGACAAAGTTGGGAGGGTTGTCTTTTGTTATAATGTGTATAATATGTAATTTAACATATTTATATATTTTAAGCTAAAACCAGGGTCTTATACCAGTTCTTGGATACCTTCCCTTCTTATTTGGCCGATGTAATGCAATATTTTTCTAAGAATCAACCTCTCTGACCATTTTTCTATTTCATCCCAGATCACATCTGAATATATTCTATAGTCTATGCTGGCAACAGAAGTTTAGATTATAAAATGTGTGTTAGCTACTGGGTGCATTGTTTTTGCCTGGGAAATGTTATCTATGGGGGGAGTAGGTCCCTAAATTAAGCTAATTCTGTGGTCATACTTAGTGGTTATGGTTGTGTTTTCCAACTTTTGTGGGTGTAGGCATAGAGTAACATTTTTGTATCTTAATGTTTAACTGTAACTTTTGAAATGGAATCGTGAGAGATTTGGGGTGGTAGTAATTTAAACTCACAGGTAGTTTAAAGGGCTCATGAATTTACACTGGGCTGCAACATGTTACTATCCCTCCATCTAAGACAATGCAATGAGTAGAAAATGGGAGAGGATGATGCTTCTTACATATTTTGAGAAAGTATTTATTTATTTAGTCAGTCAGTTAGTCATGCATTTTAATTATTAAGTTGATTCATCTTTGGGGAGATTCATTTTGTTAAAACTTTAAATTTCAAACAAAAGATTGAGTTGACAAAAGGATAGACTTTGCAATCCTACGTTTTACAGAGAAGCTAAATTTCAAAGTAGTACATCACCAGCGATGTGTGTGTTTCTTGCACACGTTATATATAGCACTCTGGTAAGTCTGGACAACATACCTATGTATAATTTGAGGGAGGAAACAGAATTAAGAACTGACTTCTAGTATATACTTTGGACTTGAGGTAAATCGTTTCCTGTGGCTTCTCGGGGCAATAAAATCATTGAAACATATGCATTCAATATAGTCCAGTTCAACTGAATCTAGAGTTTAATTACTCATTTTCCAAGTCATTCATTCAAACTCATTTACTGAGCACATACTATGTGCCAGGCCCCTTGAGATCCATCTGTGAACAAAGGGCAAATATTTCTGTTCTTGCGAGATTTATATTCTAGGTCCCAGGAAGATACATAAGAGCAAAAGCACAGACTGCAAATACAGCTTCAAAGTACAGACGAGATTTTGATAATCTACTAATCTCCATTGATAGAAGTGGCAACACTCCTATTTGACCATAGGATTTGTTGTTAAGCCCTATGATGTCAAGAAAGAAAAGATGTTTAGAGCAAATGTCAGTTATACTCTCTAACCCCTGGAAGGAGAGACAAGCTCAAGGCTTAACCTTTTTCCTACACTTGCCCCCTTAGTGAATAAGAATTAAGGGCAAAATGATGGAATCTTTAAGGATAAAATACTCAACTATGGAGTAGATGGGGGTATGGAGAAAAAAGGTTGAAGAGGTTAAAGTGCCTCTATTTAGTTCTCTTGAAAATCTTGGATCATCTAATTTAAGAGTAGTGAAGCAAGATGACTTGGGGCTTTCTCCTGCTTTGTAAGTGGAGTTCAAGGGATAGAAGCTGTGTTGCAGGCTGCTTAGGTAAAAGGAGCCCAGGTAAACATATACTCTTGTCCCCACAGTAGGAGGTGACATAAACCAAAGTTCTAATTCACAATAAAGTGCTCGTCCCTAAAATTTCTTCTGTGTATGTATCCTTTGTTATTCTCACGAGTCAAATATGAATTGTAGTGACAGTGGCAAAGTGAAGAGTGTGCACAGTGCATGACAAATCATGCCCGCCGGTCCCGTTCAACCTGAGGGACCCGCAGGTCATGGCCCCTGTGTGTGCCTACACACCCAGGAATCATTTACCCTTATCACAACCTGTAAGGTCTGCATTACCATTCTCCTTTTACAGATGAGGGTGCTGGGGTTTAGAGATATAGGTGCCTTGGGCTACCTGCTGTTGTGTGTCCAAGGAGGGGGATCAAGCCTGGGCCAGTGTCTAGATGACCTTGTTGCCCAGAGATGCAGAAAATCTGCCTTTTATTTTATAACTGCTGACAAGTGGAGGAAGGTCAAAGAGGGAGACTCAGTATGACTGAGGCTGTGGATGAACGTTATTTTGTTTTTTGATGTTTCCAATACATACCTTTGATTTTTAGAACATTAGAGCAGAAAAAAAAATCTTAAAGACCCCCCAGTTCCACGTTCTTTAAACTACCAGTTGTCATCCTTACTGGACTGTAAAGTCTGTCTCATGGTCTACAAAAAATGTTTTAGTTTTCTATACAAGAAACCTTGTAAAATGTATTTTGATGTAGGTCATACTCACCAAATTTAAAAGTCACTTTCCAGTCCAGAATCTCCATTTCACTGATGAACTGGGCGTGACAGTGACTTGCCCAAAGTCACACAGTTAGTCGATTATACAAATTAAGGTTGTAGAATATTCAGCCAGGAGAACAGAATTTCTAAAATGACTTAATGCATATAGATGCATGCTTTAACTAACTACAAGACACTATTCTTCATTAAAGATAAGAATTCTTTACTAACTGTAAAAGGAAGGAAAAACAGTCAGACTACCATAGAGAAGCTTCCCTTTCATTTATGTCTTCATGTGAATGACATTTTATTTAGTTCTCCAAGACAATGATTATTTTTTTCTCTCTAAGCAGGATACTCATAATTAGGAAGCCTAAATTTTGAAGGCTGCACCTTCTACCTTGGACACACCAGGAGGCACTAGTGGGGGCAGATGGGATTTTGTTATTTCCTTCCCTCTATATAGAACTGGTGGACCACACATATTCTACCTGGGAAGCTCGGCAAACGCTGTCTGAGTCCAGTGTATAGGCTACAGTGTATAATGGTGTATAGTGTATAACGGTAGAGCAAAAGAGACTGTGTTGTCATTGAAAGAAATCAAACAACGAGGCTGAGTTCATTCAGACCCAGCACCAGAGACTATGAATTCGAGCAAGGGAGACAAGCCTTTAAAAGGAGAAATGTAGGTTGTTGGCCTGGTGAGAGCAGAGCCTGGTCCCAGACAGCCTGCCCCTATCGCCCAGAGCATTTGTGGTTTTCCTTCACATCCAGCATCACTTTGTCCCCGCCTACAGACACGGAGCATATGGGGTCTCCTAGCACAATGTGTGATTATTCTGTCCCTTCTTGTGGCCCTGGTGTGTCTTCCCCCTGAGGGCCATCCTTTTCTACACCTGTCAAGGATCAGTCCCCTTCTCATTCCCGCAACAGACTTTGCTGGGTCCATGGGACAAGTGGGCTTCCTTTGTCAAAGAGGCGGGGCTCCCAGGTGCCTGAGGGACACATCCCCACTGCCCTTGGCTGCCCTTCCTGTAGGAATTGGTCCTCTTGACAGATCTATGCCTGTATCAGACTCTGCCACACTCTTTGGAATGTGTGTCCTGGTGGTCAGGGGCTACTCACATTCTACATCACTCTCCAAACAATACACGGCTTCTTTAAGAAAGGTCTAGAAGTCCTGCTGCCTTCTGAATGATAACTTCCTTCAGTGTAGGCATTCATCTTAGATCTAGTCACAGGAAGAGTCTGATCCGCTCATCCTCAATGAGGAATTACTGCAAATTCGGGGAATGCAATCAAGATCAGGCACACAATGTTAAAGGCTCAAAAAGGCTCCAGGTTCCATCTCAGTTCACAGAGGCACCTAAGGCCTTGGTCTTGATCATTATCACATGTGTGGTACATGGAGACAGCCTTGGTTCATGTCTTCTCAGTCAAAAGGCATCCAAAGGGCCTCCCCTTGAGACCCTGGAATTTTGTTCCCTCAGTCTTTCTCCAAAAACTGAGAAGGCTGTCCAGAGGAAGGTCAGTCAGCTGGACCCAAAGGCTATAGTGCACTATCATTAAAAGATTGCAGCACAAGTAGACATTGGTTAGGGAGTCTCCACCCTGAGTGACCATATGACTTCAGGTGGTACTAGAGGAAAGGAAAGCCTACCAATGAAAATGAATCTAGTAAACTAATTTTAAAAGTGCTTTAACATACCACATGTAGTCCTCAGTCATTTATAGTGGTGGTATGCTTCATTTCCTAGGACTTTATGCCTGTCATTTGGTCCTAAGTGAAGATACTAGGAACAAGATACAGATTAACAGAAGGAGGTCAGGGCAGGTCTGCAGGACCCATAGATGGAAGAGAAATTAAACACACATTTACCCAAAAGGACAAGTGGGACAGCGGATTAAGGAAAGGATTCAGCCAAAACACAAGATTGCAAAGTGCACAACCATTAGTGAGAACACATTTAAACCTTCTAATGATGCATGTTTGATGCTTGGTATAATTAACTAAAAGACATTATTCTCTGTTAAGTAATAAAAATTCTTTCCACTCACCACAAAAAGGAGGAAAATAAAAACAAGCTTCCACATGAAACCCTCCCAGTCACATATGGTTTCTTGTGAATGACTATTTAGTTATTCTCTGAGGATCTAAGTTTGTTTTTTTTTTTTTTTCATTTAAGGTAATATCTTTCTTACTAGGTAGCCCAAGGGTGCAAAGGCTTCCCGAGAGTGTGAAGAATGCCAGGAAGAGGATCAGTTGTCTTGACTGTGGGGAGTATTAGGATAGACATTGGAAAGGGAGTCTCTGACTTTTCAGGACCCACAGGGGATTGATCACCTTTGCTGATCCCGTGACATGTGCTATTGTCCAAACTGAAGAAATAAACAAGCAAAAAAAAAAAAAAACTGTAAAAACTAAATAGCAGGGTAATGTTGGCAAAAATGACAAAGGATCTTTGAAAATTCTTTCCTCCACAAAAGCAATGAGAAAATAGGCAAAAGTTGTCAGAATCAACTTTTTCAGAGCTCTGAAAATCAATAAAGGGCTTGGGCAATTTTAGAAGTCTTTATTCGAGAAAAATGGCTGAATTTTGATTAGAACAGTGAGCTTTGTGGTGTTTTAACTTCTCTTATTGCTATCCCATTATCTCCAGCTCTGTGGTAGTCTTAAAAACCAGTAGTTCACAACCACAATGAAAACCAATGTGGTGGCAGCACTGGAGGGAAAAGGACAATTCTGGAGATCCTTCAAAACCTCAGTCCCAGAGAATTGTTATTATTTCTCCTATCCTGGAACACCCTTAGTTGCAAGGATGTACTCAGAGCTCACATAGTGCTAAAAATATTTTTCTTGGGGATATTTGTCAAAAATATTTAGAGACAATTGTTTAACTTCATGGTTGCCTGAAGTGGTGGATAACATTTGAGACAAAAAGTAGACTAACCAAAAACTTAAAGTGAAAACTTGGGAAATATGTCCATATGGACTTTGAAAAGCTCTGAATATATTCCTGGGAATCTAGAAGGTCACCCACATGCCAACCCTGTGTGTATGTTCAGCAAAGATCAATGAAAGCCCTATGCTCTTACCTCTGGCTGACCTGGAGGGGATCTTCGCAAGCAGGAAGAGAAAATTAAGGCAGAATTGTAAACTGCCTGGATGAGTGTTGAGCCATGCTCTACAACACGCAGAAAGCCCCTTGGCCAAGAATAGGAGACTTATTAGTTCCACACATTTAAGGAAATCTGTCTGATCATAAGCTGGCTAATAAGTTAAATGAACAGAGATTCCAGTGGCCACACATAATGAAGAATGTAGACTCTACAGAACCAATTCAGAAAAGTCCATAAACAAATGAAAAACAACAACTGCAACAAAAAGCAGCAACAGAAAAACCTGGGCAGGGGAGTGAATATGATTTCCAGAGTTGCTACGTTATATTATTTAAAATGTCCAGTTTTTAATAACAACAAAAAACAAGATATTAAAAGAAACAAGAAAGTATGGCCTATGCATAGGAAAAAATCAATCAACAGAAAGTCTTTGATGAAGCCTAGATTTTGTACTTATTAGACAAATATTTTAAATCAGCTATTATAAATATATTCAAAGAACTAAAGGAAACCATGTCTAAAGAACTAAATGAAAGCATGAGAATGATGTCTCACCAAATAGAGAATATCAGTGAAAAGGTAGAAGTCATAAAAAAGAACCACATAGAAATTCTTGGGTTGAAAAGTACAATAACAGAAATGAAAAATATAATAGATAGACTCAATAGCAGTTTTGAACATTCAGAAGAAAGAATAAGCACACTTGAAGACAGGTCAATTGAGATAATCCATTCTAAGGAACACAAAGAATAGTAATAGAAGAGAACCTCAGAGACCTATGGGACACCATAAATCATACAACATACTCAAATGAGAGTACAAAATGGAAGAGAGAGAGAGAGAGAAAAGGGTAGAAAGAATAGTTGAAGAAATAGTGGCCAAAATCTTCCTAATTTTGATAAAAAACAATATACACATCCAAAAATTTCAACAAACTCCAAGTAGGATAAACACAAAGAGATCCAAAGTAGACACATCATAATCAAACTGTCAAAAGCTGAGGCTAAAGAGAGCACCTTGCAAGCAGCAAGAAAGAAGTGAATCATCATGTATAGTGCATCTTGATAAGATAAACAGCTGATTTCTAATCAGAAACCATAGAGGTCAGAAGGCAGTGGATGAGAAATTCAAAGTAATGAAAAAAAATACAGTTAACCAACAATTCTATACCTGGCAAAACTTTTCTTCAAAAGTGAAGGAGAAATTAAGATATTCCCAGATAAACACAAACTGAGAATTCATTACAAGCAAATTTACTTTACAAGAAATAATAAAGGGAATTCTTAAGGGTGATCAGTAACTTCAATCTACACTAAAAAATAAAGAGCACTGGGGCTGGCCTATTGGCGTAGTGGTTAAGTTTGTGCACTCTACTTCAGCGGCCCAAGGTTCACAGGTTCAGATCTCGGGTGCAGACCTACGCACTGCTTATCAAGCCATGTTGTGGCAGGCGTCCCACATATAAAGTAGAGGAAGACAGGCACAGATGTTAGCCCAGGGCCAATCTTCTTCAACAAAAAGAAGAGGATTGGCAACAGATGTTGGCTCAGGGATAATCTTCCTCACCAAAAATAATAATAATAAACAGCACTGGAAAAGGTAACTACATAGGTAAATATAAAAGATAATTAAACTTATTTTTTGCTTGTAATTTTTTTCTATGTGATTTAAAAAATACATAAAGCAATAATTATAAATCTGTGTTGATGGGCATATAAGGCATAACTATGTGATTTATATGATAATAATAGCATAAAGAAGAGGGAGTAAATGGAGATATATAGAAGCAAAGTTTTATATAATAATAAAATTAATTTTATATTAATCTGAACTAGATTTTCACAAGTTGTTATTAATTATAATCCACAGGGCAATGAATAAGACAATAACTCAAAAACATGGTAAAAGAAAAGAAAATGGAATTAAAAGGATACATCAGAAAATATCTATTTAGGTCAAAGAAGGCAGAAATGGAGGGATGGAGGAAAAAAAGATATAAGACCTACTGAAAACAAATAGCAAAGCGGGTAGAAATAAATCCTAACATATCAGTAATTACATTAAATGTAATTGGATTAAACTCTCCAATTTAAAAGCAGAAATTTGAAAAATGGGTTAAAAAAATATGATGCAACAATATGCTGTGTACAAGAGACACACTTTACATTCAAACACTCAAATAGATTGAAAGTAAAGATTTTAAAAAATATACCATACAAATAGCAACCAAAAGAGAGCTGAAGTAACTATAATAATATCAGACAAAATAGACTTTAAGAGAACAAATTTTACTAAAGACAAAGAAGGATATTTCAAAATGATAAAAGGGTCAGTCCATCAAAAAGATATAACAATTACAGTCGTGTGTTACTTAATGACAGGGATATGTTCTGAGAAATGTGTAGTTAGCTGATTACCATAGTGCGTACTTACACAAACCTAGATAGTATAGCTTACTAAACTCTTAGGCTATATGGTACTAATCTTATGGGACCATCATCATATACATGGTCTGTCATTGACAAAAATATCTTATGTGGCACATGACTATATAAACATATAGGTCCTACAAAAGAGTCTAAAAATACATGAAGCAAAATTCTCAGAATTTAAGGGAGAAAAAAATAATTGAACAATAGTTGTAGGAGATGTAATACCCCATTTTCAAAAATGGACAGAACAACTGAACAGATGATGAACAAGAACATAGAAGACTTGAACAACATTATAAAACCACTATACCTAACAGACATCTATAGAACACACCACATAACAAAGGCTTAATGCATGTTCTTTTGAAGCATATATGGAACATTCTCCAGGATAAAATATATGTTAGACAATAATACAAATGTTAATAAATTTAAAAGGATTGAAATTATACAAAGTATGTATTATGACAACAGTGGAATGCAATTAGAAATCAATAACAGAAGAAAATGTACAACTCGTAAACATGTAGAAATTAAACAACAAACTCCTAAATAACAAAAGGGTCAAAGAGGAAATCATGAGAGAAATTAGAAAATACTCTGAGATGAATGAAAATTAAAATACGTCCCCAAACTTATAGGATGCTATAAAAGCAGTGCTTAGAGGAAAATTTATAGTTAAAAATGTATATACTAAAAAAAAAGAAAAATCTCAAATCAATAACCAAACCTTCTACCTTAAGAAACTAGAAAAAGGAGAGAGAACTAAATCCAAAGCAAGCAGAAGCAAAGAGGTAATAAAGATTATAGTGGAAATAAATGAAATAGAAAAACAAGAGAGAAAATAAACAAAACCAAAAGTTGGTTCTTTGAAAAGATCAACAAAACTGACAAAACTTTAGCTTGACTGACCAAAAAAAAAGGGAGGGGGACTCAAATTACTAAATCAAAAAATAAAGAGAGGACATTATTAACATTCTTATAGAAATAAAATGGCTTATAAGGTTACACTAAGAACAATTGCATACCAACAAATTAGATTAGATGGATGAAAAGGACAAATTTCTAATAATACACAAACTACCAAGACTAACTTAGGGAGGAATAGAAAATCAGAATAGAAGTATAAAAAGTAAAGAAATGGAAATCATAATAAAAAGGAAAGTCCAGGACTAGATAGTTTCCCTGGTGAATTCTACCAAACATTTACAGTAGAATTAGTAACATTTCTTCAAAAATAGTTCCAAAAACTAGAAGAGAAGAGAACACCTCCAAACTCATTCTATGAGGCCAGTATTATGCTGACACTAAAACTAGACAAATATATCACAAGAAGAGAAAACTAAAGACAACCATTATGGATATAGACACAAAAATCCCAAGCAAAATACAAGCAAACTGAATCTAGCAACATATAAAAAATACTATACACCATGAGCAGGTACGTTTTATCCCAGGAATGCAAGGTTGGTTCAGCATACAAAAATCATCAATATAAAACATAATATTAAAAGAATAAGGGGGAAAGCATATGATCATTTCAGTAGATGAAGAAAAAGTCTTTGACAAAATCCAACATCTTTTCTCAATAAAAAACACTCAACAAAGTAAGAATAGAAAGAATTTTCTTCAACCTGATAAAGGACTCGTGGGAAAAAAATCACAGCTAATATTATACTTAATGATGAAGGACTGAAGCTTTCCTCCAAGATCAAGAAGAAGATAAAGATTTCTGCTCTCACCACCTCTGTTATTCATTGTACTACAGGTTCTAGTCATTGCTATCATGCAACAAAAAGAAATAAAAGAAAGACATCAGATTGGAAAAGTAAAAGTAAAACAATCTCCATTTTCAGATGACATGATTTTGTGTAAAGGAAATCCTAAAGAATCCACAAAAAAAGCCACTATAGTTCAGCAATGTTGCAGGATACGAGATCAATATACAAAAATCAACTTTATTTCTATGCACTTATAATGAAAAGTCCAAAATGATATTAAAGAAACAATTTCACTTAAAATATCATCAAAGAGAATAAAATACTTAGAAATACATTTCAGAAAAGAAGTGCAAGACTTGTATACTGAAAACTACAAAACATAATTAAAAGAAATTAAAGATCTAAATAAATGGATAGGCACTCCAACCTCATAGGTTGGAAGACTTAATATTTTTAGAAGGCAACACAGCCTAAATTGATCTACAGTGTTAAGGCATTCTCTATCAAAATCCCCACTGCCTTTTTCATAAAGATTAAGAAGCTTACCTTAAAATTTACATGGAAATGCCAGAGACCCAGAATAGCCAAAGCAATCTTGAAAAACAACAAAGTTGGAGGATTCACAATTCTTGCTTCCAAAGCTTACTACAAAGATAAAGTAACAAAGTCAGTGTGGTACTTACATAAGGATGGACATGTAGATCAATGGAAAGAATTGAGATTCCAGGGAAAAAACCATACATCTGTGGTTAACTGATTTTATTTGTTTACTTTTTGTGAGGAAGATTAGCCCTGGACTAACATCTGTGCCCATCTTCCTCCACTTTATACGGGATGCGGCCACAGCATGGCTTGACAAACGATGCGACGTGTGTGCCTGGGATCTGAACCCTGGGCCACCACAGCGGAGCCTGCACACTTAACCGCTATGCCACTGGGCCGGCCCTGTGGTTAACTGATTTTTGACAAGGGTACCAATGCCATCCAATGGGGAAAGACTAGTCTTTTCAACATATGGTGCTGGGACAAGTGGATATCCATATGCAAACGAAAGAATTTGGATCTTACCTCACTTCACACCATATACAAAAATTGACTCAAATGAACCAAACACCTAAGTGTAAGAGGTAAAACTTTAAAACTCCTAGAAGAAAATTTAGATATAAATCATTGTGACCTTGGATTAGGCAATGGTTCCTTGGATATGACATCAAAAGCACAAGTGGCAAAAGAAAAAACAGATGAATGGGACTTCATTGAAATTAAAAACACTTTGCTCCAAAAGACACCATCAAGAAAATGAAAAAGACATTTAAAGAAGAGTTAATATCTATCCTTCTCAAACTATTCCAAAAAATTGAAGAGGAAGTAATGTTTCCAAACTCATACTACTGTTAAGGCCAGCATTACCCTGATACCAAAACAAGACAAAGAAACTACAAAAAAAGAAAATTACAGGCCAATATCACTGATGAATATAAATGCAAAAATCCTCAACAAAATATTAGCAAACCAAATTCAACGATACATTAAAATGATCATACGCCATGATTAAGTGAGATTGATCCCAGGGATGCAAGGATGGTTCAACATCTGCAAATCAATCAATGTGACACACCACATTAACAAAACAAAGGATAGAAATCACATGATCATTCAAAAATGCAGAAAAAGCATTTGACAAAATTCAATATGCATTTGTGATAAAAACTCTCAACAAAGTGGGTATAGAGGGAACCTACCTTGACATAAAAGAGGCCACATATGGCAAACACACAGCTAACATCATGCTTAGTGGTTGTAAGCTGAAAGCTTTTCTTCTAAGTTTAGTAACAAGACAAAAATGCCCACTCTCACCACTTTTATTCAACATAGTATTAGAAATCCTAATCACAGCAATCAGACAGAAAAATAAATAAAAGGCATCCAAATTGAAAAGGAAAAAGTAAAACTGTCACTATTTGCAGATGACGTGATACTATATATAGAAAATCCTAAAGATTCCACCAAAAAAATATTATAACTAATACACTAATTCAGTAAAATTGTACAAAATCAATATACAGAAATCTGTTGTGATTCTATACACTAACAATGAACTACCAAAAAGAGAAATTAAGAAAACAATCATATTTTCAATTGCATTAAAAAGAATTTAAAAATCTAGGAATAAACTTAACCAAGGAGGTGACGGATTTATACTCTGAAAACTATAGAACATTGATGAAAGAAACTGAAGACAACACAAGTAATTGGAAAGATATACCATGCTCATGGATTGGAAGAATTAATATGGTTAAAATGTCCATACTACAGAAAGCAGTCTATAGAATCAGTGTAATACCTATCAAAGTACCAATGGCACTTTGGACAGAACTAGAACAAATAATCCTAAAATTTGTATGGAAACACAAAAGACCCCATATAGCCCAAGCAATCTTCAGACAGCAGAGCAAAGCTGGAGATATCATGCTTCCTGATTTTGAACTATACTACAAAACTACAGTAATCAAAACAATATGGCACTGGAACAAAAACAGACACATAGATCAATGGAACAGGATAGAGAGCCCGGAAATAAACCCACACTTATATGGTCAATTAACCTATGACAAAGGAGGCAAGAATATACAATGAGGAAAAGACAATCTCTTCAATAAATGATGCTGGGAAAACTGGATAGCTACATGCAAAAGAATGAAAACAGACCACTTTCTTACAGCATATACAAAAATAAACTGAAATGGATTAAAGACTTAAATGCAAGACCTGAAACCATAAAACTACTAGAAGAAAACATAGGCAGTAAATTCTTTGACATCAGTCTTAGCCATACTTTTTGAGTATGGCTCTTCAGGCAAAGACAAAGAAAGCAAAAGTAAACAAATGGGACTACATCAAACTAAAAAGCTTTTGCACAGTGAAGGAAACCATCAACAAAACAAAAAGGCAAGCTACGAAATGGAAGAAGTTTGCAAATATCTGATAAGAGGTTAATATTCAAAAAATATAAAGAACTCAACCAGCTCAATATCCAAAAAAAAAAAAAATCTGATTAAAAAGTGGGCAAAAGACCTGAATAGACGTTTTTCCAAAGAAGACATACAGATGACCAGCAGACATATGAATAGATGCTCAATATCACTAGCCATCAGGGAAACGCAAATCAAAACCACAATGAAATATCATCTCACAACGGTCAGGATGGCTATTATCAAAAAGACTACAAATAGTAAGTGTTGACAAAGATGTGGGGAAAACGTAACCCTTATGCACTATTAGTGGGAATGTAAATTGGTGTAGCCACTATGGAAAACAGTATGGAGCTTCCTCAAAAAATTAAAAATAGAAGTGCCATACAATCCAGCAATTCCACGTTGAGTATTTACCTAAAGAACATGAAAACACTAATTAAAAAAGATATATGCACCGCTATGTTCATTGCAGCATTATTTATAATAGCCAATAGATGGAGGCAACCTAAGTGTCCATCGATAGATAAATGGATAAAGAAAATGTGGTGTATATTTATACAATAAAATATTACTCAACCATAAAAAAGAATGAAATCTTGCCATTTTTGACATTTTGGCCTCTTACCTAGGGCTGCTTACCGTTTGGATGGACCTCGAGGGTATTATAAGTGAAATAAGTCAGACAAAGAAAGACAAACACCATATGGTTTCACTTATATGTGGAATCTAAAAAACAAAACAAATAAACAAAACAAAACAGAAACAAACTCATAGATACAAAGAACAAACTTGTGGTCTCCAAAGAGGAAGGGGTAGGGGAATGGGTAAAATAGGTGAGGAGGTTAAGAGGTACAAAATTCCAGTTATAAAATAAATGTCACAGAGATATAATGTACAGTATAGGGAATATAGTCAATAAGATTGTAATAACTTTGTATGGTGACAGATGGTTACTAGACTTGTCATGTTTATCACTTCGTAACATATATAAATGTTGAATCACTATATTGTACACCCGAAACTAACGTAATACGTATGTTAAGTGTACTTCAATAAAGAAATGAAAAGACAATGTACAAAATGGGGGAAAGTATTTGTAAATCATGTATTTGTTAAGGGAGCAGTATCCAGAATATAAAGAACTCTTACAGCTCAACAACAAAAAGATAAGTAATCCAATTAAAAAACAGTCAAAAGATGTGAATAGACATTTCTCCATAAAGAATACAGAAATGACCAATAAGTGTATAAAAAGATGCTCCATGTCATTAGCTATTAGGGAAATGCAAATCAAAACCAGCATGAGATAGCAACTTAAATTTTTGTTTCTTGAAGACAAGTTTGTATTTTTTAATGTTTTGGGGAAAGGCTTAAAATAAAAGCCTAATACTGAGAAGAGAAAGAGTAAGAACGTCTTGAGAAAGAGGAAGGTCAGCTTTGCCAGAGTAAAGAGGACAGCATGTGCTGCTGTTTTAAGATTACAGAAAATGGAGAAACCAGTGAGGACATTTCTAAAGAGGCAACAAGAAAAAAAAATAACTAACAGTAAAAAAGCAATAAATCTTCCCCTTAGACACACATCCCACACACAGGAATAAAACACCCCAAAAGGCTCTCATATACAACCCTTTAAGTCTTGTTCACACTGAGCAACCACAGCACCTAAAGGGCACCCACTTAAACTGCAACCGGGAAAAAAGCAAACAATAGAAACAAATATGAAAGAAACATAAAGCACAAAAAGAAGAAAGCATTATGGTGCCAAGGCATGCATTTATGGGTCAAGTGATTTAGGAGGCCATGGAACAGGGTGTCATTCAATGTCACTATGTTCCCCACACCAAGCAGATGAGGAGCACTTGCTGTCTCCCAGCATGATGTGTGACTGTTCTGCCCCATCTCATTGCCTCCTGGGCTCCATTCTCTTGAGGATTGTTTTCTTCTACTCCTTTTAGCTCTCATTCCTCCTCCTAGTTCCACATTAGACTATGCCAGATTAGTTAGGCCTGAGTAAAATCGGAAGAGTAAGATCAAGAAGACTTCTATGTATCTGCTGCCCATGTCCCTCAATCAGAAGGTAAAAGGGAGCCAAGGTGGGGGCTTCCTTCAATGTGTTCATGGGATGTCTCTTCTGGTTATCTCATCCTCTTTTTTCTTAATATGAAAAAGTCATGAGCCTCATTGTCTTTTCCTACCCTCTGTACTAAATCAGTTCTCCTGGCTGACCACATTCATACCACATTCTGCCAGCAACTTAGAACCTTGTTTCTCCTCCACCAAAGAGGTGGGGATTTCCCTACAAGTCAGTGTTGCCCTAGTAAACTCCAGGCCTCCCTCTGAGGTTCCTCTCAGTCTATGCTCAAGGTGAAGGATTTGATTTTCTAACTTCTGATGAAGGCTAAGGAATTCCTTTGAGATCCTGGGCTGGTGGAGAAGTAAGGAAAGCCAGTATGAAATGCCACTGAATTACACAACCACCTCCTCTCTGTAGACTTTAAACTGACCTTGGCCTCCAAAATACTCTTACTGCAGCCTAGGCCTCAGGCAACCCTGTTCTCCACATCTCAACTCACAAGCCGCGGCAATGGCTCCTTGAGATTCCTTATACACTATCGAGGACTGGCATGTCCAGTCACATGTGTTCCCAGAAGGGAGAACTTTCCAGAAATAGTCATAAGGTTAGACACAGGGGATAGCAATGCACTGTTATTTATTTATTTATTTATTTATTTATTTATTTATTTATTTATATCTGTATCATCCTTAAATTCATTTTTTTTTTAATTTTTTGTTTATTGCAGTAACATTGGTTTATAACATTGTATAAATTTCAGGTGTACATCATTATACTTCTATTTCTGCATAGATTACATCATGTTCACCACCCAAATACTAATTACAACCCATCACCACACACATGTGCTGAATTATCCCTTTCGGCCTCCTCCCTCCCCCCTTCCCCTCTGGTAACCACCAATCCAATCTCTGTCTCTATGTGTTTATTGTTGTTATTGTCTACTACTTAATGAAGGAAATCATACGGTATTTGACCTTCTCCCTCTGACTTATTTCAATTTGCATAATACCTCAATGTCCATCCATGTTGTCACAAATGGCTGGATTTCATCGTTTCTTATGGCTGAATAGTATTCCATTGTGTATATATACCACATCTTTATCCATTCGTCCCTTGGTGGGCACTTAGGTTGCTTCCAAGTCTTGGCTATTGTGAATAACTCTGCAATGAACACAGGGGTGCATGTATCTTTATGCATTGATGTTTTCAAGTTCTTTGGATAAACACCCAGCAGTGGAATAGCTGGATCATATGGTAATTCTATCCTTGATTTTTTGAGGAATCTCCATACTGTTTTCCATAGTGGCTGCACCAGTTTGCACTCCCACCAGCAGTGTATGAGAGTTCCCTTCTCTCCACATCCTCTCCAACACATGTTGTTTCCTGTCTTGTTAATTATAGCCATTGTGACGGGCGTGAGGTGATATCTCATTGTAGTTTTGATTTGCATTTCTCTGATAGTAAAGGATTTTGAACATCTTTTTATGTGTCTGTTGGCCATCTGTATATCTCCTTTGGAGAAATGTCTGTTCAGGTCTTTTGCCCATTTTTTAATTGGGTTGGTAGTTTTTTTGTTGTTGAGATGCATCAGTTCAATGTATATTTGGAGATTAAGCCCTTATCAGATGTATGGTTTGCAAATATCTTCTCCCAATTGTTAGGTTGTCTTTTCGTTTTGTTGATGGTTTCCTTTGCTGTGCAGAAGATTTTTAGTTTGATGTAGTCCCATTTGTTTATTTTTTCTATTGTTTCTCTTGCCCGGTCAGATGTGGTGTTTGAAAAGATGTTGCTAAGACCGATGTCAAAGAGCGTACTGCCTATGTTTTCTTCTAGAAGTTTCATAATTTCAGGTCTTACATTCAAGTCTTTAATCTATTTGGAGTTAATTTTTGTGTATGGTGTAAGGTAATGGTCTACTTTCATTTTCTCGCATGTGGCTATCCAGTTTTCCCAACACCATTTGTTGAAGAGACTTTCTTTTCTCCATTGTATGTTCTTGGCTCCTTTGTCAAAGATTAGCTGTCCATAGATGTGTGGGATTATTTCCTGGGCTTTAAATTCTATTCCATTGATCTGTGTGTCTGTTTTTGTGCCAGTACCATGCTGTTTTGGTTACTGTAGCTTTGTAGTATATTTTGAAATCAGGGAGTGTGATACCTCCAGCTTTGTTCTTTTTTCTCAGGATTCTTCTACTTATTCGGGGTCTTTTGTTGTTCCAAATAAATTTTAGGGTTCTTTGTTCTATTTCTGTGAAAAATGTTGTTCAACTTTGATAGGGATTGCATTGAATCTATAGATGGCTTTAGGAAGTATGGACATCTTAACTATGTTAATTCTTCCAATCCAAGAGCATGGAATATCTTTCCATTTCTTTGTCTCTTCTTCAATTTCTTTCAGCAATGTTTTATAGTTTTCCATGTACAGCTCTTTCACCTCTTTGGTTAAGTTTATTCCTAGGTATTTTATTCTTTTTGTTGCAATTGTAAATGGGATGGTATTCTTAATTTCTCTTTCTGCTACTTTGTTGTTAGTGTACAGAAATGCAACCGATTTTTGTATGTTGATTTTGTATCCTGCAATTTTACCACATTCGTTTATTACTTCTAAAAGTTTTCTGGTGGATTCTTTAGGGTTTTCTATATAGAAAATCATGTCATCTGCAAATAGTGACAGTTTCACTTCTTCCTTTCCAATTTGGATCCCTTTTATTTCTTTCTCTTGCCTGATTGCTCTGGCTAGGACTTCCAGTACTATGTTAAATAGGAGTGGTGACAGTGGGCATCCTTGTCTGGTTCCTGTTCTTAGAGGGATAGCTTTCAGTTGTTCACCATTGAGGATGATATTAGCTGTGGGTTTCTCATATATGGTCTTTATTATGTTGAGGTACTTTCCTTCTATATCCATTGTATTCAGAGTTTTTATCATAAATGGATGCTGGATCTTGTCAAATGCTTTCTCTGCATCTATTGAGATGATCATGTGATTTTTATTCTTCATTTTATTAATGTGGTGTATCACGTTGATTGATTTGCAAATGTTAAACCATCCCTGCATACTTGGAATAAATCCCACTTGATCATGGTGTGTAATCTTTTTAACGTATTGTTGTATGCGATTTGCTAGTATTTTGTTGAGGATTTTTGCATCGATGTTCATCAGTGATATTGGCCTGTAGTTTTCTTTTTTTGTGCTGTCCTTGTCTGGTTTTGGTATCAGGGTAATGTCGGCTTCATAGAATGAGTTAGGGAGCTTCCCCCCTCATCAATTTTTTGGAAGAGTTTGAGAAGAATAGGTATTAAGTCTTCTTTGAATGTTTGGTAGAATTCACCAGGGAAGCCGTCTTGTCCTGGACTTTTATTTTTGGGAAGGTTTGTGATTACTGTTTTGATCTCCTTACTGGTGATTGGTCTATTCAAATTCTCTACTTCTTCTTGATCCAGTTTTGGAAGGTTGTATGATTCTAAGAATTTATCCATTTCTTCCAGGTTGTCGAATTGGTTGGCATATAGCTTTTCATATTATTCTCTTATAATCTTTTGTATTTCTGAGGTGTCTGTTGTAATTTCTCCTCTTTCATTTCTGATTTTATTTATTTGTGCCTTCTCTCTTTTCTTCTTGGTGAGTCTAGCTAAAGGTTTGTCAATTTTGTTGATCTTTTCAAAGAACCAGCTCTTGGTTTTATTAATTTTTTCTATTGTTTTTTTGGTCTCTATTTCATTTATTTCTGCTCTGATTTTTATTATTTCCCTTCTTCTACTGATTTGGGGTTTGGTTTGTTCTTCTTTTTCCAGTTCCTTTACGTGCATTGTTAGATTGTTTATTTGATATTTTTCTTTTTTGTTGAGATAGGCCTGTATCGCTATAAACTTCCCTCTTAGAACCGCTTTTGCTGTATCCCATAAATTCTGGCATGTCGTATTTTCATTTTCATTTGTCTCCAGGAATTTTTTGATTTCTTCTTTGATTTCTTCTTGGACCCAGTCGTTGTTCAGTAGCATTTTGTATAATCTCCACGTATTTGTGGTTTTTCTGAATTTCTTCCTATAGTTAATTTCTAGTTTCATACCGTTGTGGTCAGAAAAGATGCTTGGTATTATTTCAATCTTCATAAAATTTATGGAGAGTTGTTTCGTGGCCTAATATGTGATCAATCCTGGAGAATGTTCCATGTGCATTTGAAAAGAACGTGTATTCTTCGGTTTTTGGATGGAATGCTCTGTATATATCTACTAGGTTCATCTGTTCTAGTGTGTCGTTTAAGGCCAATGTTTCCTTATTGATCTTCTGTTTGGATGATCTATCCGTTGGTGTAAGTGGAGTGTTAAAGTTCCCTACTATTATAGTGTTCCTGTCTATTTCTGTTTTTATGTCTGTTAATAATTGCTTTATATATTTAGGTGCACCTACATTGGGTGCGTAGATATTTACAAGTGTTATATCGTCTTGTTGGATTGTTCCCTTGATCATTATGTAATGCCCTTCTTTGTCTCTTTTTACAGTTTTTGTTGTAAAGTCTATTTTGTCTGATATGAGTACTGCTAGCTACCCCAGCTTTCTTTTCATTGCCATTTGCATGGAGTATCTTTTTCCATCCCTTCACTTACAGTTTGTGAGTGTCTTAGGTCTGAAGTGTGTCTCCTGTATGCAGCATATATATGGGTCTTGTTTTTTTATCCAATCAGCCACCCTATGCCTTTTAATTGGAGCATTTAGTCCATTGACGTTTAAAGTAGCTATTGATAAGTATGTACTTACTGCCATTTTTTAACTTTTTTTTTCTCAGTGTTTTAGTAGTCTTTCTCTGTCCCTTCCTTCTTCTATACAGAATTGATGGTCTCTTTAGTTTGACCTCTGTCTGAAAGCTCTACTCTTTAACTCCCCTCCTCCATCCTCTTATGTTTTTGATATCATATCTAACCTCTTTTTTGTGCATTTGTATCCATTACGTTCTTATCATGGAAATAAATAATTTTTCCTATTTGTGGTCTTCTCTTTTCCCCTTAAATCAGTCTCTTTAACATTTCTTGGAGCACTGGTTTCTTGGTGACAAACTCCTTTAATTTTTGCTTGTCTGGGAAATTTTTGATCTCTCCTTCCATTTTGAATGATAACCTTGCTGGGTAGAGTATTCTTGGCTGTAAGTTTTTTCCTTTCAGCACTTTAAATATATCGTGCCACTGTCTTGTAGCCTGTAAGGTTTCTGCTGAGAAGTCAGCTGATAGCCTTATGGGGTTTCCTTTGTATGTAACTTGACTTTCTCTTGCGGCTTTTAGGATTCTCTCTTTATCTTTAATTCTGGACATTTTGATTATGATGTGTCTTGGTGTGGGCCTCTTTGGGTTTATCTTGTTTGGGGCTCTCTGTGCTTCCTGTACCTGGATGTCTGTTTCCTTCCTTAGGCTAGGGAAGTTTTCATCTATTATTTCTTGAAATAGATTCTCTGCCCCTTTGTCTCACTCTTGTCCTTCCGGGACATCTATAACACGGATGTTAGTGTGCTTGGTGTTGTCCCAGAGGTTCCTTAGACTGTCCTCAGTCTTTTTAATTCTTTTCTCTTTTACCTATTCAGCTTGGGTAATTTCTTCTAGTCTTTCGTCCAGCTCACAGATCTGTTCTTCTGTATCCTCTACTCTGCTTTTGAGCCTCTAGTGAATTTTTCATTTCCAGTATTGTATTCTTCATTTCTGATTGGTTCTTTTTTATATCTTCCATTTCTTTGTTGACATTCTCACTGAGTTCATCTATTCTTCTCCCCACATCAGTGAGCATCCTTAACACTCTTTGTTTGAACTCTCTGTTGGGTAGGTTGCTCATTTCTGTTTCACTTAGTTCCTTTTCTGGGGTTTCGTCCTGTTCCCTTACTTGGAATGTATTCCTTTGCCTCCTCATTTTGCCTCTTTCCCTGTCCTTGTGACTACATATTAAGTAGGTCAGCTATGTCTCCTGCTCTTGGATATGTGATCTTATGTAAGTGATGGCTTATGAGACCTGCTGTGTGCTTCCCTCAGTTCTCAATGTTCCAGGGGTAACCACTACGTGGGCTATGTGTGTCCTTCTTTTGTGGCCTGTTTGCTCTCCCTGTAGGCACCCAGGTTGGCCGAGTTATGCTCCTAGCTAGCTATTGTAATGCTCAGCTGCTTGTAGTTGTTGTGGGCCCGTCAGTCTCTTTATCAGGTGTGGGGAGCCCCAGCACAGTTGGCTTCAAGTTCTAATACCACATTTGTGTTGCAGTATTTCTTTTAAGTGAGTAGGCCCCCAGCGTGGCAGGTTGTTAGGCTTTGGGGCTTACAATTGCTATAAGCCTCCAGCCTTTTGGTCTCTTGTCAGTTCTCTGAGGATTGGAGCTGGGTGGGGCTGGCCTCAGGCATGGGAGCACCCAATTGTTTCAGGCTTTGGAAGGTGGGGCAAACCCCCTATGTTGGTCTTTGAGAAGCACAAGTCTTCTGCAGCTGACAAGCCCTGCTGCCCACAGGTCCACACACACAGTCAACACAGTCCTGCCCCGTATGCACGCCCCAACCTCCCGAAGCGGACCCAGTCTCTCCACGGCGGGAGCCCCACACACTCCACCAACACCCCACACTCTCCACCCGCTCCTTGTGCACGCCCTGCCCCACTGAATTCAGCTCAGTTGCTAGGTTGCAGAGAATCCAGTCACCAATCTATGCAGACCCACAAGTTGCCTGAGGGCTTGTTGTTGGGTGGGGCCAGTCTCTAGAAGGGGCTGCCTGCCCTGGCTGAGCTGGATTAAATTGGTGCTCTAGCGGGTGGGGCAGACCCTGGGCTAGCAGGCCCCAGGGAGAACTCCAATGGCGTCTGTGTCAGCACGCCCACACCAGGCCACAACAATGGCCGCCACCAATGTCCCAGTCCCTGGAGAGGTCTCACCTCTCACCGAGATGCACTCAGGGCCTATTAGGTGAGTCTCTTTTCACCAAAGCACCGTGCACCTTTCTTTCTGGTGATTTTAGGTTGCTTTCTGAAGCGGGTGAGTTTGCTCGTGGGCCCTTTAAGAACCGATTTTTAATTTCTTTGTGAACCAGCTTTTCTGGGGGTATTCCCCAACGTTTTAGTAGCAGGCAAAGTCAGATATTATGCCACTCGTCTCGATTGTGCTGGGTCCACAAAATGCCCCCAGCGGGGACGCTCCCCGGCTCAGGGCCCCTCTCCTCCAGGGAGGGCTGCGTACCTGTGGGCTGCTCCCTGGCGGCCGTGAAGCTGGCGGCTTGTGAAGGCGGCGTTTTTCCTCTTCAGAAGGGAGTTTCTGCCTCTTCTACCTCAGTTAGGATTATCCGTTGTTGCAGGAGTTCATCTTATCCAGTTTTCAGTTCTGTCTCAGGGGTAATTTTTCCACGAGTAGTTGTAAATTGGCTGTGTCTGCGGGAGGCGGTGAGTTCAGAGTCTGCCTACACCACCATCTTGACCATTATTCTGCACTGTTATTTAAAAATAATGGAACAGGTGGACATTGATGAGGGAGAAACTTTTAGGACAAATAGGGTTTTACCTTGACCAACCACATGACTGAGGTTCTGCTCTTTAAACAGAAGTTAAATATATATATATATATATAACTTGAAAAATATAGTAACTATTAGTATCCCTTCATGGGATAACACCTGAAGGTCATCATTCCTTTGGGTGGTGTCAGGACACTTATAATAAGACTTTATGGCTTAAGTGGATAATGGAGTGAGGGTACTGATTTTTGTTGTGGTACAAGGAAGAGGTCTGCTGAAGGTCTGGATTCCAGTCAATAAAAAAAGCCAAAATGCAGAGAGCCCCTTGGAAAGGCGAACTCCTTGTTTAGAGGGTCCATTGGCTAGACCCGAGGTTAGGGTTCAAGATGGAGTAGAATGCTCAGATTAAAATATTTAGGGCTCTAGAATATACAGTCATCCATGAGAAAATCTCTAGGCATTCATGAGGAAATATCTCTAATGCATGCTGCACACTTACTGTAGCTAACTACATGGTACTATTCTCTGTTTTAAAGATAAGAAATCCATCCCTTTGCCCAAAAGGGAAAGAATGAAAAAAGGGGAGTCTACCACATGGAGCCCTCCCAGTCACTCAATTTAAATTGCCAAGCCCAAGAGTGCCAAGTCTGCCCTAAGGAGAGTCCCTTGGCCTGACCCAGGGGGTAGAGTGTGCTATTACTTAAAGATTAAAGAACAGGTTGGGCCAGCCCAGTGGTGTAGCGGTTAAGTTTGGGCTCTCCGCTTCGGCAGCCCGGGGTTCACAGGTTCAGATTCCAGGTGGAGACGGACGCACTGCTTGTCAAGCCATGCTGTGGCGGCATCCCATATAAAGTGGAGGAAGATGGGCACGGACCTTAGCTCAGGGGTAATCTTCCTCCCACACACACACAAAAAGAACAGGTAGACACTAGTGGAAAAGTCTTTAAGTTTTTAGGACCTACAGGGGTTCATCTCGGCTGATGAATCAAAGGAGATATTTTTTAAATAAAAGAAGAAAACAAACATTTTCAAAACTAAAAAAATAGTAACAAAAAGTATTGATTCCAGAGAACACACATGAAGGCCATCACTCTTTTGTGTGATGCCAGGACCTAAGAGAAAACTTTATGGCTTGAGTGTCTTACATGGTGAGGCCTGAGGAGTCTCTAAGAGTACTGATCCCTGTGTGCATGGGGAGAGGAAGGGGGTAGATGGAAGAAGTTAGCCAAGAAGCTGGCAAAAATTAAGACACAGAAGCCCTTCTGGGAAGGCCAACCCCCTTTTAGAGGGTCCATTGGCTAGATCCAAGGACAGGGTGAGCAGTGGGCCCAGAATAGGCAGTTATTGGTGAGGAAGTCTCTTAACCTTTCTGATTTGTCCTGAATGCTTGCTTTAGCAAAGCTGAAGTGTCATCCTCTATTAAAAGATAATGATAACTTCCTCTCATTAAAAAATAAAGATAAAGAAAGTAACTGAGCAAAAAAACACTGCACACTACTAAAAACTCACTAAAATGGGGGCTACCACATTGACACCTACCAAAGATGTTTTTATTTCCTGATGATGTCTTTTGTTTATTTGTTTCTTGTGGCAAGACTACCAATAGTTTATTTTCGGGATACAATGTTTTTATTGAGGGCTTACTTTATTCCTAAGGGGAAACATTGGAGAGCATTCCATACCCTTGCCCAAAGGATAAAGACAAAATAAATGACAGTAAGAAAAGCTGGTATGGGGGGAAACCAGGGGCTTATACACAAGTGGTTCAATAAACCCTCTACTTTGCATACACTCTACACTTTTTATATTCTGATGTATATATTTAAAGGTCAATTTTTATAGAAATTTCTTGGAGTAAGAAAAGGAGCACCTGGAGACTGGACATTTGGGAATCCCACAAAGGGGAAAATCAGGTTATATGCATCAAGGATCAGTTGCCCTTTTGGGAAACGTGAAGAAAAGCTGATGCAAGCCTCCGTTAAAGGTACAGTCCATCTGTGAGTCAAAAATTTGATTGTCATCTCTTATTCTAGGCTAAAATGGAAGCTCTGAAGGGGCAGCTGTTGCTTTCAGTAACAACCCACATTTTACTGATTTCTAGCCAAGCTCAGACCAGATGACCTTCAGGACAATTGGCTCATTAATCAGCAGGATGCCTCATGATTATTTGATGTCATTCAGCTCTCTATTTTCACACAAAACTCTATTATTAGCCTCATTTCTATCAAAGAGCCACAGGCACAAAGCCAGCTATGGCAAACCTGAATATTTGCACTTACAGGAAAATGTTGTTCTGCAAAGGATGGAAGTCAGTGAGAATTGAAGCTGGCTGTGGTATGGGGAGATGAAAGTGGGAGTGCATGTCACTGGTACAGTGATAGCTACAGCAACTAGTTTTACTGCCACTGCTCTGGCTTGTGAGTGGTCTTCCCTCTAACCAGTGCTCTCAGAGATTGCTTTGAAGAGTCCTACTCCATAGAAGATGCAAGGAACAGCCCTGGAACCCAAGCACTTGGATATGGACAACAAGGTTCACTCTGAAAGCAGAGTCTTATGTTAGTTAAGAGGCCCTGACTTTCTGAGAAGTTGATTACAGATTTAACAAGTATCCTCATTTTATATTTTCCCTTTTATAGCCTCACAGAAAAGACTTCAAAGGCCAACTCTGGATTTTAAGGTCACAGAGCACTCTTGGCAAAAGATGAGATGAAAGAGGCCTAAAGGATTGAGAGTCCTTTAAACTCCATTCTATTTCAGTAGTAAGAAATATCAGAGACCCTTAGAAAGGGACTTGAGTTGTTGAGGCACCATCTCATTGGTCAGAGGTGGTTACATAGGAACGGTGGGAGGTTTTAGAGAAGTGACCTCACGAATGTACAGGTAAGACTCTCTGAGAGTCTACAGACTTCCATCTCTGAGGGGGCAAGCCCTACCCCTGGATGACCATACAACTTTCTCATTAGTCCACTGGATTTACAGTAAAAATAGTAAAATATCTTAATAGCACACACCTAACTTCTGGAAGCAATTCAAGGCACCCTTTCTCTCTCCACAAGAGGAATGCACTGAAGGGCCTGAAGGGAGATAATACAATGTGGGGGGCTAAAAGTAAGGGCTCTGATGAAAATGATAAGCAAAAGAGAGCAGGGATGACTATACTAATATCAGACAAAATAGGCTTTAAGTCAAAAACTGTTACAAGAGACAAAGGACATTGTATAATGATAAAAGAGTTAATTCACAAAGAAGATATAGTAATTATAAATATTTATTCACCAAACCTCAGAGCTCCTAAATATATGAAGCAAACTTTGACAGAATTGAAGGTAGAAATAGACAGAAACACAATAATAGATTTAAATATCCCACTTTCAATAATGGATAGATCAGCAAAAGATGAATAAGGAAACAGAGGAGTTGAACAACACCATAGACCAATAGGATCTAATAGACATAAACAGAACACTTCACCTAACAACAGCAGAAATATACATTCCCCTCAAATACACATGGAACATTCTCCAGGATAGACCATATATTAGGCCACAAAACAAGTCTTAACAATATTGATATTATACAAAATATCTTTTCCAATCATAATGGAATGAAACTAGAAGTCAACAGCAGAAGGAAAACTGGAAAATCCACAAATATGTGAAAATTAAACAACACGTTCTTAAACAACCAACAGGTCAAAGAAGAAGTCACAAGGGAAATTAGAAAATACATTGAGACAAATGAAATGAAAACACAACATACCAAAACTTATGTGATACAGCAAAAGCAGTGCTAAGAGGGAATTTTATAGCCATAAATGTGTACATTAAAAAAAAGAAAGACCTCAAATCAACAGCCTAACTTTACACATCAAGAAATTAGAAGGGGCCGGCCCAGTGGCATAGCAGTTAAGTTCGCATGCTCTGCTTTGGTGGCCCAGGGTTTGCCAGTTCGGATCCTGGGCACGGACCAATGCACTGCTCATCAAGCCATGCTGAGGTGGTGTCCCACATAGAGCAACTAGAAGGATGTACAATTATGACATACAACTATCTACTGGGGCTTTGGGGAGAAAAAAGGAAAAAAGGAGGAAGATTGGCAACCGATATTAGCTCAGGGCCAATTTTCCTCAAAAAATTAAAAAAAAAGAAATTAGAAAAAAAGAATAAACTAAACCCAAAGCTAGCAGAATGAAGGAAATAATACAGATTAGAGCAGAGATAAATAAAATAGAGAATAGAAAAAAATCAACAAAATGAAGAGTTTGCTTTTTGAAAAGATCAACAAAATTGGCAAACCCTTAGCTAGATTAACTAAAGAAAAAAGAGAGAGAGAAGATTCAAATAACTAAAATTAGAAATGAAACAACGGACATTACAAGTGATGACAGAGAAATAAAAAGGCTTATAAGAGAATACTGTGAACGACTGTGTACCAAAAAATTGGATGACATAGAAGAAATTGATAAATTTCTAGAAACACACAACCTCCCCTGAATCATGAAGAAAGAGAAAATATGAACAGACCAATAACGAGTAAATATATGGAACCAGTAACCAAAAACTTCCTAATAAAGAAAGGCCCATGATGAGGTGGCTTCACTGCAGAATTCTACCAAACATTTAAAGAAAAATTAACACCAATCTTCCTGAAATTCTTACAAAAAATTGAAGAGGAGGGAGCACTTCTAAGCTCATTCTGAGGCCAACATTACCCTGATACCAAAGCCAGACAAAGATACTACAAGAAAAGAAAAGAAAACAGACCAATATCCCTGATAAATATTAATGCAAGAATTCTCAACAAAATAGTAGCAAACAGAATTCAATAGCACTTTAAAAGGATTATACATGATGATTAAGTGGAATTTATTCCTGGGATGCAAGGGTGGGTCAACATAAGCAAATCAATAAATGTAATAAAACGCATTAGCATTATGAGGAACAAAATTTACATAACCATCTTAATTGATGCAGAAAAACAATTTGACAAGAATCAACATCCTTTAATGATAAAAATACTCAACAAACTAAGAATAGAAGTAAACTGCCGCAACGTAATAAACGCTATATATGGAAAGTTCACAGATACCATACTCAATGGTGAAAAACTGAAAGCTTAACCTCTAAGATCAGGAACAAAGCAAGGATGCTCACTTTTGTCACTTCTAGCCAACATAGTACTAGAAGTCCTAGCCAGAGCAATTAGGCAATAAAAAAGTATCCAAATCAGAAAGAGAGAAGTAAAATAATACCTGTTTGCAGACGACATGATTTTCTATGTAGAGAACCCTAGAGATTCCACAAAAAAACTGTTAGAATGAATAAATGAATTCAGAAAACTTGCAGGATACAAAATCAACACACAAAAATATGTTGCATTTCTATGCACAAACAATCCAAAACACAATTTAAAAACACAATTTCACTTACAACAGCATCAAAAAGAATAAAATACTTAAGAATAAACCTAACCATGGAGGTGAAAGTCTTGTACACTGAAAACTACAGAATATTGCTGAAAGAAATTTTAAAAAGCACAAATAAATGGAAAGACATTTGTGTTCATGGATTGGAAGACTTAATATTGTTAAGATATCCATACTACCCAAAGCAATCTACAGATTCAATGTAATCTCTATCAAAATTCCAACAGCAATTTTTGATTAAAGAAGTTCACTATATATTATGGATATTAAGCCCTTATCAGATATATGATTTGCAAATATTTCCTCCCACTCTATAGGTTGCCTTTTCACTCTGTTGATTGTGTCCTTTGATATACAAAAGTTGTTAAGTTTGACATAGTCCCATTTGTCTATTTTTTGCAGAAATAAAAAAGAATTATCCTAAAATTCTTATGGAATTTCAAGGGATTCCAAATAACCAAAACAATTTTGAAAAAAAAGAACAAAGCTGGAGACCTCACATTTTCTGATTTCAAAACATATTACAAAGCTACAATAATCAAAACAGTGTGTTACTGGCATAAAGATAGGCATATAGACAAATGGAATAGAATAGAGAGCCTCGAAATAAACCCCCATGTGTATGGTGAAATGATGTTTGACAAGAGTGCCAAGTCCACTAAATGGGGAAAGGACACTCTTTTCAACAAATTTTACTAGGAAAACTGGATATCCACATGCAAAAGAATGAAGTTGGACCCTTACCTTACACTATATACAAAAATTAATTCAAAATGGATTAAATACCTAAACATGAGACTCCAAACTATAAAACTCCTAGAATACAACACAGGGGGAAAGCTTCATGACATTGGGCTTGGCAATGATTTCTTGGATATGACACTAAGAGCACAGACAAGAAAGGCAAAAATAGACAAATGGGACTACATCAAACTTAACAACTTTTGTACATCAAAGGACACAAGCAACAGGTAAAAAGGCAACCTATAGAATGGGAGAAAATATTTGCAAATCATATATCTGATAAGGCATTAATATCCATAATATATAATAAAATCCTACAACTCAACAATAAAAAATCAAATAACTCAATTAAAAAATGGGCAAAGGACCTGAATAGACATTCCTCTAAAGATGGTATACAAATGGCCAACAAGCATATAAAAGATGCTCAACATCTCTAATTATCAGAAAAATGCAAATCAAAACCACAATGAAATATCACATCAAACTCATTGGTATGGCTAAAATAAAAAAAAAGAAAATAATGAGCATTGGTGAGGATGTGGAGAAATATGAACCCTTGTGCACTGCTGGTGGGATAGTAAAATGGTAAAACCATGATAGAAAACATCATGGAATTTCCTCAAAAAACTAAAAATAGAACTACCATATGATTTAAGAATCTCATTTCTGGGTATATATCCAAAAAATTTGAAAGCAGGATCTTGAAGAGATATTTTTATACCTGTGTTCATAGCACTGTTCATAATAGCCAGGAGGTGTAAGCAACCCAAATATCCATCAACAGATGAATAGACGAACAAAATGTGGTATATACATTTCTGGAGACTAAATGTTTGTGTACCCCCAAAATTCATATGTTAAATCCTAACTCCCAATGTGTCGGTATTTAGAAGTGGAGCCTTTGGGATGTGATCAGATCATGATGGTGGAACTCTTATAAATGGGATTAGTGACTTTATAAAAGAGACTCTAAAGAGCTTCTTTGCCTTTTCTGCCATGTGAGGACACAGCAAGAGGATGTCCATCTATGAACCAGGAAGCAGACCCTCACAAGAGACTGAATCTGCTGGCACCTTGATCTTGGACTTCCCAGCCTCCACAACTGTGAGAACTAAATTTCTATTGTTTAAGCCACTCAGTAAATGGTATTTTGTTGTATCGGCCTGAACACACTAAGACATACATACAGTGGAATATTATTCAGCTTTAAAAAGGAAGGAAATTCTGTCACATGCCACAACATGGATGAACTTTGAAGACATTATGCTAAATGAAATAAGCCAGTCACAAAAAACACAAATATTGTATGAATACACTTATATGAGGTATCTAAACTTGTCAGATTTATAGAAACAGAAAGCAGAATAATGGTTAACAGGGGTTAGAGGGAGGAGAAAGGGAAGTTTTTGTTTAATCAGTATAGAGCTTCAGTTTTGCAAGATGAAATAGTTCTGGAAATCTTTTGCACAACACTGTGAAAACACTTAACACTGTTGAACTGTACACTTAAAAATGATTAAGATGGTAAATTTTATGTTATGTGTTTTTTACCACAATAAAAATAAGTTTTAAAAAAATCAAGGTCTCTGAGATCTGACTGACTGAAAGTGGACATCAGCTTCAGTATTTTTATGAGCTGAGAGATCTATGATAAGTTTGTTATAGCTATATTTCGGTTCTTCCAATTATAAAAAGAGGATGATAACATAGCACCTACTATACAGGGCTGTTGTCAGGATCAAATGAGATAATCCATGTAAAAGCACTTATCACAGTGCTTACTATACAGTAAGTGCTTAGTATTTGTTAGCCATGATTGCTAGCTAAGGACACCTTTAGGCTATAGTTCTAGAGTAAAGGTTCTCATATGATGAAGGACACAAAGCTTGAACTCTGATGACCAACATGCTCCTCCTCTCTTTTCTCAGAGACCTCAGCTGGGTCAGAGAAGCAGCATCATGAAGGTGTACGGACAGGACGTTTCTGATACTCTGCCTAACGTGGCCAGCTACATCCCTAGTTGACCAAAGCTTTGTCTATTTAGCCTACTAAATTCACCAGAGAAAGAATAAAAGTTGTTAGGAGCATACCCCTAACTTCTAGAAAGTTCTCAGAGCTCCCTCACCTGACTCCACAGAAAAGGAGCACGCCTGGGATCAGAGGAGACAGAGTAGTATGATGTGGAGCTTAAGAGCAAGTTTAGTTTGACAGAACTTGAGTACTCCTTCTTATTATCTGTGAAATTTTAGGCAAGGTTTTGAAACTTTGCCACAGTTTCCTCACTTGTCGAATTGGCGATACAAAGGTATAAAGTCCTCACTGGATTGTTGTGTGAATCAAATGAGGTAACCTATGCAAACTCATCTAGCATAATGCCTGGCACAGAGTAAGCATTTAATAAAATGTGGCTGTTAATGTTAGCCAAGAGGATCCTTGGGCCACAGTTCTGGAGAGTAGAGCATTTGATGTCAGCAGGGAGCCATTAAACCTCCATGTCTTTGGAGCAAGCTTATTATATCCTCTCTCCATTGCTCCTTTGATTCTTTTGATGTCTCTGGAATGTTTATGGTGGGGCTTGGGAGGAAGGTCCCACCCTGAATAGGAATAGGAAGAGTAGTTGGACTACCTCTGCTCTAGATGCAGGGACAAATATTCTCTTTCTTCCTGAATTGTTATGGGATTCTCTGTTCTTTGATTTTAGAGTACTAATTTCTAAAAGGAAAAAAAAAGGCCTTGGGTCGAGCACAGAGTCCAGAAAAGCTACTTAGCATATGTTTAGCTTCATGAGCCTTAGATCTGCATGGGGCCTTAGGAGGATGGCATCCTTAGGCAATTTCCATCTCTGCCTCTTCTATTACTTTCCCTTACTATTCTCCTTACCCTACTTTTTTGTGATAACAGCCTTACTGACATACAATTCACATATCATTGAATTCACCCATTTAAAATGTATAACCAAGAGTTGTGGAACCTTCACCATTATCTAATTTTGGAATATTTTCATCATTCCTAAAAGAAACTCTGTACCCATTGAGCAATCACACCCCATCTCCTGCCCCCAGCCCCTAGCAACCACTCATCTACTTTCTGTCTCTTTAATTTGCCTATTCTGTACATTTTATAGAAATGAAATTGTATGATATATGATTTTTTGTGTCTGGCTTATTTCACTTAGCATAACATTCTCAAGGTTCATCCATGTTGTAGCATGTGTCAGAATTTCCTTCCTTTTACGGATTAATCATATTCCATCGTATGGATATACCACAATTTGTTTATCTATTCATCAGTTGATGGACATTTGGATTGTTTCAATCTTTTGGCAATTGTGAAAACTGCTGCTGTGAATATTTATACACACGTTTTTGTTTAAATATCTGTTTACAGGTTTTCTTTTTTCTTTTTGGTATATACCTAGGAGTAGAATTGCTAGATCATACAGTAACTCTATGATTAACTTTTTTGAGGAATTACCAAGCTGTTTTCCACAGAAGCTATGATTTTACATTCCCACCAGCAGTGTACAAAGGTTCTAAATTTTCCACTTCCTCTCCAACACTTGTTATTTTCCATTATTATTGTTATTATTCTAGCCATCCTAACAGATGTAAAGTGGTATCTCATTGTGGTTTTGATTTGCATTTTCCTGATGACTAACAAGGTTGAGCATTTTTTCATGTGCTCATTGGCCATATACATCTCTTCTTGAAGAAATATTTACTCAAGTCCTTTGCCCACTTTAAAATTGGGTTGTCTTTTTGTTGTTGAGTTATAGGTCTTCTTTATATATTCTGGATATTAGGCCCTTATCAGATATATGATTTGCAAACATTTCCCTCCATTCTGTGGGTTATCTTTTCATTCTTTTGATAGTATCATTTGATGCACAGAAGTTTTTAATTTTGATGAAGTCCAATTTATCTATTTTTTCCTTTGTTGCTTATGCTTTTGGTATCATATCTAAAACACGTTGCCTAATTCAAGATCATGAAGATTTAAGCTTATGTATTCTTTTACAAGTTTTATGGTTTCAGCTCTTATATTCAGTTCTTTGATTCATTTTGGGTTCATTTTTGTATATGGTGGGAGGTGAAGTACAGGTTCAGCTTCTCTCTTTTGCATGTGGACGTCCAGTTGTCCTTAACCTGCTTTTGGTTCCTTAAACACTCTGAGCATTTTTATGACTTGAGGCCTCTTCATTTTCTGTTTCCTCTGCCTGGAAGTTTCTACCTTGGCTCTTTGCACACCTAGGTCCTTCTGATCTTTTAGGTCTCATGTCAAGTATTACCTCAAATCCTCTCTCAACTACGCCATCTAATCTAAAGTTGCCCTTATTTCCACTCCAATACCCCATCTTACAATCAATTTTTTTTTTGTTTTAGAACTTATCACTCTATTTCATTAATTGTTCACTTGTTTTATTGGCTTTCTTCCCTATTAGAATGTGAGCTCTGCGAGAGCAGGGACTTTATCCTGTTTGATCACTGTATCTTCAGTGCCTGATACATAATAGGCCGTCAACAAATCATTGTGGAGTGAACACAGTGGTCCCACCAGTAGTATAATACCGATGACACTGTCCTCCAAATCATTTTGCCACTTAATGGATAATCTGTCCCCATAGCGTATGAGGATGGTTTTTAATTTTCTAAAATTTTTCCCTAGATAGGAAAATTTAGTTCTGGGAAGGGTAAAAGTGACTCCCCAAGGTCAAACAGAGAGTCTTTGATTTGTGAAGTGATTCCCACAGCACTAATTTAGCATGTGGTATCCCACAAGAGTAAAGGAGAACGACATAGGAGATTGTTCAAGGCCAAATCCAAGGTGCTTGAAACTGCCTTCAGCCTTCCTGTCATTCCTTGAAATTTCTCTAAATTCAAGAAAGAAAACCAGGTGGTACTGGAGTTGATGGCTCTTTGCCAAGCACAGCAAGAGTCAGCTACTGAGTGGCCCCTTAAAACTCATTAAAAATGAAAGATACTTGTTAAGCTAGAAATACAGTTGCATTTCTGAGTGAGATCAGTTTCTCACAGCCCATCCTTGGTTACCTCCAGACAATGGTTGGTCGATAAAGCACTTAACACTGAAGGGTTTTTAACCACTCTGCCTCCCTCAACCCCCATATCCCCACATCCTTCCTGAGCCAGTTCCTCCTGAGCCAGCTCTTGCTCTTGAGAGGCTGTGGTGTGTGGGAAACAGGATAGTAAGAGAGGGACTGAGCAATTTTTGTCTCCTTCACAGGTCCTTGTCTCTACCCATCATTTAAATGTGTATGTTTATCAGGGTTATTCCTGTCCTTGGCCCTCATATTTGGTAAGCACCTTGGTCATGTCATCTACTTTTAGGGCTGGTGTCTTCCACACTTGAACTTTCAGCCCAGAACTTTCCTCTGAGCTCCAGACCCATATAACTATCTGTTTACTGTATACTAGGATGTTCCAGAGATGCTTCTAACCTAATAGCCAAGCTGAACTCAGTTATTAACTGCTCTTTACTGGTCATCACCAAAGGGAAGGAGTGTGGGGAGGTCACACTGCAATCTCCATTTATTCTTACCTCAGTGGAGGATATCTCAATGCATCCAGTTTCTCAAAGCAGAAATATAGGATTCATATCATATTTCTCCCTTTTCCTCATACTCCTTTTGGCCCCTCCCCTCTGTTTCCATCCAGCCTGTCTTCTAAGTCCTTTTCTGAATCCATCACTTAGTACACCTAAGAGCTCTGTGGCTTTGGAAAAGGCATTTAACTTTTCTAAGCCTCAGTTTCCTGTCCTAAAAATGGAGGTAATGCCTATTTCATAAGGCTGCTGTGAGGATCAACTTTATTATTCAAACTTAAGGGACAGTTATTCAGTAAAAGGCAAGTCCTGCTTGCAAAGATTAGGCAACATTTGTCCATAATTCCTGGCAAATATCCATGATGTCAGCCTCCTAGTCAGGTCTTCTAGATAGAAGGCATTTTAGAATTACAGATGTGCTTATAATGTCCCCAGAAAGCAGAATTACATTCCAGGAAGAGATAGAACAAAGTGTTTTGGATGTAAATTGTATTTTACCCACAGCAGCCAAGAAAACATGGTATATACTGCAGGTCACCAGGCAAATGCCCAAATGTGCCCTAGGGTGGTCTTACCCCAGCACCCAAATACTTACCCAGAGAACAAAGCTGAAGTTCATAGAGCAGGGCCTTGCTTATTGTGTGGTCCTTATTTCCTGCAGCTGTTGCTTCATGGGATTTTGTGGGCAAGTAAACTGGATCGTAGCACTGTCTCCACTGGTCAGCCACTAGCCCTATCAGATTACCCTTGTGGAAAGGCTGTCGTATATTTCCTGAGCTCTATATCTCATTTCCTGAGCATTTTTTGGTTATCCTGTAACCCTCACTTTTCCTTCAGCCTCTAAGCCAGTACTGAAATGGCAGGAGACACACTCATCCTTTCACCTTTTTTAATGTCCTTGTGTAGTGTGGTTTCCTAGGTCTTTTGGAGCAGCCTGGCTGGCTACACCATTTAGCAAAGCCAGGAAAGTGTAGTAATGCTGTAATAACCAACTGAATGCCTAGAAACTAGTCTTTGTGAATGAGTTACCCAAATTGACACAGTTCCGTCCCTTGCTTCAGGAAGCGGAGGCAAGGATAATAAGTATTTCTTGGCTGTAGAATGCTGCTTCTCTTGTTTCATTGAACCTCTTGTAACCCAGTTAGATTATCCTCTGGGAAATGAATCAGAGTAGTTTAAAAAATCAGTTATGCTACTAGTGGCCACTCTCCCAGTATGGTTTGGCTGACTGTGAAGACAGGGGTGTTAGTGCTAGAAAGGCTTCAAAAGACACTAATGGCTTTGTAGTGAGAGAGGTGGGATGGGGAAGAATGACAGAGGAAATACTGTTGAGAGACTTGAAAGGAGACGATTTGTTCTTTCAGCTATCTGGACCATCATTAAGGACACTGCCCTAGGAATAGAATTCTAGTCAAACTTGGATTAATTGGAGCATGAGAGAGTGGACCCGCTGTACCTAGGCAAATCAATCTCATAATTAGTTCAGCATCAAAGTACCTTGAATGCAGGGGCCAAAAGGGAAATGAAAAGTGAAATTTGGAGGTTGTAAATGCAAGACGATCACTGAGAGAAGAAGAAAGCTTTGAGAAAGACGTGGGGCCTGGAAATGCCAATGTTACAAATTTCTATATTTTACAAGACAGTTTTCAAATATGAATCAGATAATGCTTTAAACTAGGCAGTGGCTCCTCATTGCTCTGAACTAGGCCAGACCGGAAAGCTTGGTCAAGGTTCAAGGGTCCTCACCAAGCCTGGTGAGCATAATGATTCATACCAGGTCAAGGTAGCCTAAATAATGAAGTAGTAAACCCCAGGCCTAAGTAGTAAACCTCAGTTTACCACTAACAAATTTGTGAACATTAGTACCTCGGAAACTCTGAGATAAAAATAGGAGTTGATGGCCATTGTTTCCTGTAGCTGCTTCTGTTTTCATAGAGGTACTTCTGAAGTTGAGTGGACTTAGAGGCTTAGAAGCTGGAGACCGGCCACATCAGCAGGCTAGGGTTTTATACCATTTTGCCACAGTTACCTATGTTTGCAGTCTATTTTTCTTTTGTGCCACACTGAGCTCCTGGAAGACCTGCCCCTAACCTGCCACTGTACTTACAAGGAAATCCTACAAATCACTGCATGATATGCCCTCTGTTTACCTCTTCAGCCTTACAAGGTACCACTCTCTGGTTGGTTCAACAAGATCCAGCCCCACTGGCCTTTCAGTTCCTTAACGTGCCACAATCCTCCTCTCCTCAGAGCCCTTGAATTTACAATCTTGTCCCATCTTCTTCCAGCTCCTCCCCTTACTTCTCATCCTTAAAGTTTTTAGCTCTATGCCACATTAAAGAAGCCTTCCCTGATTCCTCTATTTAAGGTGGGTCTCCCTCACCCCCATTATTCTATCAATATCACTATTTTTTAATCCCTCTGTATTTATCACTGCCCGTTATTATCATATTTGCTTGCTTGTTTAATATTTTCCATCTCCTTGAGTAAAATGTAAACTTCATAAGGGCAGGGACTCTATCTTCTTAATCCTTCTGCTTCCAGCGCCTAACACAGCCTGGTACATGTTGGCAATTAGTCAGTAATTGTTGACAGGTTGCCTTTCTCTTAGAGGGCAACGGTTAGCATGGGTGATGAATCCTCTCTACCTGGTATACAGGACTTTTTAAGAGTTTCATTTAACATATTGATGGAAATTTTCTCCATATTTTTGTCTTTTTAAAAGTTTATTTCAATATAAATATGCTTACAGAAAGATACTCATAGTGGTTAAAATAACGCAATTTAGTGTAACTTACACTATACAATTTGGACCCAAAATAAGGTACATGATTTAAGTTAAAGAAAAGGGATTCGCAATCTGGTTTATTTTTCATCTATTATAAATATAATAAAGATCCTCTCTCAAAAGTTGTTAAAGCAGGCAGCAAGATCCATGAACAATTATCTTTGAATAAAACACAAATTGCACTCTAAAAGCTTAAAAGTTGGTGCAACAAAATATTTTTGAAATATTTCAGTGCCAGCTAACACATTGTATAGTGGGGAGAAGTCTATGTGCAACATATGAAACAACTATGTTAGCTATCCTATCTTGGTTAATATCGTATGTACATTATAAATCTACATAAACCAAGACTGAAGTAATTTCTTGAATCTGAGTTCCTGATGTGTGCTGAAACTGGTTTGTACCAGCTCATGAGAGTATGTAGATTGTGTATATATCTTCCCAATTCTACTTTCATTGACTTCAAGTTGGTAGCTTGAAATTGGCCATGGTGGGAGTATTTACACCATGGGAATCAGCAAATGCCACAAATCAGGGCTCTCTTGCTCCCCCTGCCACCTGAAGCCAGTTATTAAACATCTATTAGCACACCACATTGCCAGTTAACACTATCAAGTCATCCTCTGAGGTCAATAAGGAAACTGAACAAAGGAGTTGTCAGTTCTGATTTTTATATTAAAAAAACATAAGTTTCATCTTTAGGTTTTCAGTCTAGAACTGAAACTATAGTATAGGCAAGGTGTACATTCCATATTCAACTTGCATGGGTGACAGGTCATGGAGTCTATGTGCTTTTAAATTTGTAAGCACTTATATGCAAACTCTCCAAAGTTCAAGGGCAACGGGACTCTAGAAATGACTCTAGAAATAAATGGTCCCTTCTTGTAAGACAAGAACACAACCTACACCCATAGTAATAAGAAACTTTATTAGAAAAAAATTAGCCCGCAAAGAAGAAGCAGTTCTGACGAAAGAGAAAAAAATAACTTAAAATATATGTTAATGAGTGTGGGGCTTGTTTTGGGGTTGATGAAAATGTCCTGGAATTAGATAGTGGCGATGGATTGCACAACTTTGTGAATATGCTAAAAAACTGAATTATACACTTTAAAAGGGCGAATCATATGGTATGTGACTTATATCTCAATAAAGTTGTCAGTAAAAAAAAACTGTGAAATATATTGGAGAACAACATAAATATAAGTTCAAAGGATAGTTAACAGACAAATACATTTTCACCAGCTACCGACTATTTGGCTTATACTGATTTCTAGTGTGTTGTTAACTTCACAGATTCTAAAGAACTGGAGAGGGTTGACTAGCCCATTAACAAAGCTGAAAGCAAGCAGCATTTCTCTTTACTTCACTTTCACCCCCCTCTTCCTTGTCAACCCTTTTCTCCTAACAATTAACATAATGGTTCTACTATAATCTATCGGTATGGGTCTAAACCAGGGGTCAGCATTTTTTCTTTCTGTAAAGAGCCACACAGTAAATATTTTAGGCGTTGTGGACTGTAAGATCTTTGTCACAACAACTCAGCTCTGCAGTTGTAGCTTAAAAACAGCCATAGATGATACATAAATGAATAAGTTGTGGCTGGGTGCCAAAAAAACTACAAAAACAAGCAGCCTATTGGATTTGGTGCATAGCACAGGCTCTGACTGACCTCTTGTCTAGACTGCAAAATGTTGTGGGAGTGTTGATTTTGCTTGGGAAATTCTATTGTATAGAGCAGAGTTTTGCAAATTAGGGATGGGAGTGCGGATATGTATCAGAATTACCTGTCACCATATCTTGTCTTTTCAAGATCCTATTCCAGACTGAACAAAGGCAGAATTTAGGTATTCCCTGGGTCCCTGACCAACACTCATTTTAGCTTTATTAAAAATAGAAGTATTCCCTTCTCAATCCTTCCCATGTAATCTTATGAAAGCAGGGCTAAAGAGCATTTTTAAGTGAAAAAAATATCAAGAGCCACAAAATGCAAGTAATTTTTTTTTTCTGAAAGAACTATCAACTGTGAAACTAATAAGAGGAAACAAAATTTTACCCAATAAATTAGATAATTATTTAGCATACATTTAAGTTTCCTTATTCTTCCACTTAAGGGAACTGGAGGCCCAAGGAAAAGAGGATAACAAGAGGTAAGTAAAAATGGGTCTTCTCAGAGTTGCAAATAGTGATCAGCTTCCCAAATGACAGGTGTAGCCACTAAGCAAAGGGCAATATTTACTGGTGCATAGAGTGGAATCGAATATTTGTGTTATGTCAAAATTTTCAGCTATATCTCACATTCAGTTATTATGTGTCTATTAATATTGACATTTTTAACGACGATCTAGCATTTCTTTTTATATAGCCTTATATCTGAAGCAGTAATTCTTAAGGGGACACCAACTAGGAGATTATAAAACTTATCTCGGGAGCTTACATTGCCTAAAATTTGACATTCCATCTAGGGGATCATTTCTCTCTCCCTCAGAAACTGCTTTAGTAAGCCGTTATTACAGATGGGAATGTGGTTTATCAGTGTGTGGGGCAGAAAAAAAATGGTTAAAAATTGCTGATGGAAAGTAGCAAAATAGAGAAATGCATGCGTGCATGAATATAAGGCTATATCACTGATAAAAGACAGGATGCCTGCTTGTATCCATAGCAGGCAGGAAAAACTTTAGCAACTTCATTAAATAATCAGGGTACAATGAATGTGTTAAACTGCTAGCTCATTTACATTCGTATTTTGAATTATTGCCACAAAATGCTTGAAAACAGGCCTGATAACCTTTATGGCGTTCTGGGAAGGTGAGTGGGCCGTTATAGAAGCAGAGATACTTTGGATGTCTTGTATGCTCTATTAAGTTAAGCTAGTTACTATTCCTCCTTCCAACTCATTTCATTCCGCAAAGTTTCCTGCTCACAAGGCATCTAGGAGGGGAAATGAGACACAAATGCAAAAAACTAATACAAAGTAGAAGGTAATGTTTCCCCAAATAAATATGGAGTGCCAGGGACATTTATAGGTAGGAGAGATGACATCAGGTTGGAGCAGAGCGTCAGGCAAAGCTCCATTAATCTCCAGAACTCTCAGCTCTTTTCCCAAGCACAAAAGCAGTTATTGGTGCTTTGGGATAAGTTAGATACTGACTTTTGTTAGTACCATTATTTTTAAAAAGGTATTATTTAGCCTTTTCAATGTGTGATTTTAAGTTTCTTAAATGTAAACTTGTTACATCTTGGAGCCATGGATTGCTCTGTTGGAGCACCTTCCCTGTCAGACAGGGTAAATCAGTTTGGGGAAAAGAGGTTATTCTGTCATACTCCGTTCAGGCATGTGTTTTCTGAGTCGTTTACAGCTGCAGATGTCTGCTACCTAATATATATGGTGGAGACTATTTAGGGTTTTGGAGGAAAGTTAGAGAGAACCTCTATTCCTCAGCAGGCATTAGGGCAGCTGGTAAGGAAGTGAGATAGATAATGCAGTTCAAGTGCGGATGCGGCTGCGCGCACACACACACACACACACTCACACTCACACACACTGCTGACTTGGCAGCTGTGAGGATGGAGGTGGGAGACTCAGTGCCTGATAAGCTACTTCAAGTGCCTGCAGGTCCGAGGCTGGATTTGAAGCCTCCAGCGTGTTTGGAGTTAATTCCCATTAGGTTGGACTCCGCCCCTCTCTCTCAAAGGTAAAACAAGGTTTTCAGGCATCACTGCAAAAAGAGCAGCTGGGATTCCCATCCCCTTCTGACAAGCTGTGAGGAGAAGTTGTTTCTCAGATCTGAGTCGGAAGAGAGGGAACAAGTCAATCAGCCTTCGTGGTCAGAAGGTAAATTTGCAACTTGGGCCAAATGCAATTGAAACAGCTGGATGAGAAACTGCTTTGCTCTCCCCTTGCTCAGCCCCCCTTTCTACCTTTCCTTTCTCAGCTTCCTGTCCTTTCATCTCACAGCTCAGAGAAGCTGTTTTCTTCCCAAAGGCAGCCTGGTACATTTTTACTTCCTGGTAGTCTGTTGTTTGCACAGAGGCTAAGAGGAATCAGAGCTGGATTCCTATTTCATATTGACATGGTTTGAGGACCTAAGGGTTAAATGCTAGTTGATTTCCCCAGGAGAGTTGGTAACTTGAGGAGAGGAAGTCCATGTCTCTGGGAGCAGAGGGAGGGATTTTGTTCTGACTTGTCTATTAGAAGCAAAAGTGGATCCGGTTTGCCGATGTGCTATGTTGATCTCTTAGACTTGCCTCAATTGAGGTTATGGGACTGAAATGGGTTGATGAGGTTAAACTGAAATGCAGATGTTAAAGTCAGTGAGCTGGAAATAAAAGATCACATTCACTCAGTAAATGTTTATGTGTTCCTACTATGTGCCAAGCATGATGCTTTCCAGAAAAACTTGAAATATTTTAGCTATAAATCCATTCTTGAAAAGAACACTGGGCCAAGTGGTTCCACTTTATGGTGGAAAACTGAAAGCAGAACGAAGCCTAGGGGTGAGGTGAAATCACTGAGAGAGTGGTTGGGGGAGAGAGAAGGAAGAGGAGTGATATTCTACTGCTTAGGTGACTTCAAGTCTTCTCTATTACTTATGGGAAAATGGAGTCTTCTCTGGTAGGGGAGAGACTCGAATCCTATCCTGGTGTTAGGTATTCCACAGATGTTACTGCACTTGAACTTTATGTTCCATCATCTCCATTTTATAGTTGAAACTGAAACTTAGAGATTTTAAGTGATCCTCTCAAGTTCATATAACCTGTTAAGGGGCAGACCTCAGGACCCTATCCCAGATTTGATTCAAAAATCTAGACTCTTAGTATTTTTCAATCATTAGTTCCCATGAGAATCAATTGAGGATTTTTAAAAAATGCAACTCTCATCAATTCTAATTCAGTGAATCTGAGAAGGAGTGTCATAGTCTGCATTTTGAACAAGCATTGAAGGTGTTTCTGATGGAGAGGGGTGAGGGTCCCCGATTTGGGTAACACTTTTAATATGCTGTGCTGCCTCTCATATCTGCTGAAGTGATTGGAGAAACATTCAGCCCACCTTCCTCCTACACTGGCCAGATTCACTGAATGGAGGTAGTCAGCTGTGGTGGCATTTTATTCCTTGTTGAGGCCATGGGTAGAGAGACTACTGGGCAATGATAGCAAGGCTGGGGCTATGAACCTAAGGGTATGGGGGAATGCTTTACCAATTAGTCCACTGCTGATAGGGCTTAACAGTGTTTGGCTAGAGCAGGCTGGTACTAATATTTTCTAACTGATGGGAGGTGTGAGATAGTACTCCTAGCCAACCAAGTGATCACTAAAGGTGGTGGCACCTGTCCAGCCAAAATAAGAACTGGAATAAAGATTTCTAATTGGCACCTCGCTTTCCAAAGCAGAAGACAGATGGGGAGCTCAGTGAGCAGAATTGTTTTGCAGGGAAGGGAGAAGCTCATATGAAATTTAGGGCAATCATTCCAATTCCCACCTTTCCAACCACAAACTCTGGAGAAAGGTAATAGCCCACAACCTGACGTGGAGGTTCTTTTTAGCGGCTCTCTCTGTCTCTTCATGGCCAACTTGATTATTTAGAATTGACCTTCTAGGTTGTCGATGACTTGATTGGTCCTCTCTATCCACTTACTCTCTGGCTTACTGCCTTCTAATGCCTTACCTGCTTGCGAGCATCTCCACTGCAGGATGGAGAGATGCAAAGAAATAAATAGACAAACCCAACATAGATAGTTTTGCTAGTCTTTCTACTCCAGACTAAAAGAGGAGGGAAGGAGGGGGAAGTCTTAGGAAGAGGATCAGCAAGCACAAAATCTGAAGAATTTGAAGACAAGGCTTAAGTCAAAAGTGAGGTCTTCTCAAGCAGACAGTAGAATGGTGGTTTGCCAGGGGCTGCAGGAACAGGAAAATGGGGAATTGTTACTTAAAGGGTATAAAGTTTCAGTTACACTAGATGAATACATCCTAAAAATCTTCTGTACAACTCTGTGCCTATAGTTAGCAACACAGTGTTGTGCCCTTTAAAATATGTTAAGAGGATAGATCTCATGTTAAGTGTTCTTACCACACACACACAAACTCCACAAAAGAATACAAGGAACTTTTTGAAGGTTATGAATATGTTTAGTACCTTGACTGTGGTGATGGTATTACAAATGTAGGCGTATGTCCAAACTCATCCAGATGTATACATTAAATGTGTGCAACTTTTCATATATCAATTATACCTCAATAAAGCTTAAGAAAAGTGAGGTCTTCTTGAGTCACTGAGACACAAATGGGAAATAAAGCCTTGGAGTAGCTACAAATGGGAAATAAAGCCCTATGGAGTAGCTATATAGGAGAACCTGGAGCAACTCCCACTGTGGAGATAATACACGGAAGGAAAAACTGAGGGACTCCGGTGACAGAAAACCAGGAGAGAAATATTTGGAAAGTGGTAGTGGACTCTTTTTGAGGCTGTGTCTGAAGCAGAAAGATCTAGAATGGTCAGGCTGCATATATACCCAACTTGATACAAGCAGTCACATTGGGCAAAGACCTGTCTCTGGAGCAGAATTTTATTTACCCACTGCAAACATATGCCTGTGTATTTTGCTCATTTCCTAGGGAAGTCTCAGAACTGAATATGATTGATGTCTTTGTAACAGGGTTGGCAGGTAGGAAATGCACACAGTCTGGGGGCTTGAGGAGAAATGCCTGTTGATATTCCTTTGCCAACACCAGTGCCAACAAAGCTGCTTCTCGCAGACCAGTCTGAAACCAGTAGTCTTTCAGCCACATTTTTCTCAGCAGCTGCAAGTCAGAGACTCCCTTTCTGACCACTTCATGTTCTAGCCATTAACTTGCTGGCTGCTTTGCCTGGACCCTGTTACCCCTAGTAAAGTAGTACTTTCCTTAACTCAGAACTTATATGACAAGCTTAAGTGGGAACAAAGGGATTTGAGTCTTTTCCTGTGGGAACTGTGGAAGAGGTAAGGAAGAGGAAGGATTTTGTTTGTTTCTCTCCACTAAGAAAAATACAAGAGCAAAATTTCCAGTTTTATTGATACTAAGTATGTACCCACATAGGAGTAGGTACACATGAGAGTGGAAAAGTGAGAATAAATCTTTAAAGACTTGGCAATTAGACACCACAGGGAGAGGCAGAGTGCTCATTTTGGGGAAAAAAGGCTAAAGGTAAGCTACTAGCAATCTGAGTTGATGAAGTGCTCTCATCTGGCCTTAAGTTGCAGCAGAAAAGGTTTAAAATGAGTCATAACAAATAATTTATTGACTGTGAGAGTGGTTAAGCTACCAAGAAAAATTGTAGTCTTCTTGTCTAGAGTTCTTTCAAAGCAGTATAGATAAACATTTGACATGTACAGCTTAGGTGAGTTCCCTGCCTCATATAGGTTGAAGTGATCTCTAGCCATGACTCTGTGTTAGAATGACTACCATATCTCTAAATATTAGTGAACATTACTCTTTAGTAAAGACAGTAAATTCAGAATAGACCTAACGCTTCAACCGTGGTTGTTACAACTTTCTGCATCACTCACTGCATCCCATTCAACCACTCTCAGAAAAAGGTATGTGACTCATTTAGGAGATGGAGAAACTAAGGGATGAGGGACAATGTAACACCTAAAGTGAGAAGATCAATAGCAATCCTATCAATGCCTGGTTATTGGACCACTTAGCAGGAGCACCAGGGTGAGTTCTTGGTTTCTGAAATCCAGTATGGCTGTGTGGCTAAACATTCCAGGATAGAGAAACAAAGCTATTGAACACATGAAATATACAAGAGGAATAAAGATAGAATGAAGTATAGCATTGTGTCATTGTGTGTGATTTTTGTTTATGTGAATGCAAAGAGACTTGACTAGTTCCTGAGAATGAACTTGGATTGCTCTGAAGGGCTGTCATGAAGGGAGGTTACTCCATTGCAGGCAATGCAAGAAATAAAAGCATTTGCTTGAATGCACTTCCCTGCCTGGCACATGTGAACACGTAGCAACATGCATGCCATTGCCTCCCTATCCAGCCACAGGAGAAGCTGGGCCAGAGCTTATTTGTGTTCAGAAAATATTGAGTAATTTGATCACTGAGATCTCTTCCTTGACTGCATGAGGTCAAGTCTATGATTCAGAAAGGTTTACATTAGAAATATAGGCTTCATCTCTTTATTGTTTAATTCCATGGTCACTTTTAGCTTTATATTTTTTGAGTCCTGGAGAGAGAACATTAGAGAATTATCTGTGGCAGTGATTCTCAACCTGCTGTCCATGGATGGTGCTGGCTCACCACACCTCCAGTCCTAAATAGGGTGACTCACTCATCCATGTTTGGGACTTTCCTAGTTTTATCACTGAAAGTCCCACATCCTGGGAAATCCCTCAATCCCAGGTGAACTGGCATGGTTGGTCATCCTAGTTCTAAATGAAATAATGACAATGAGTTTTTCCTGAAGTTGAAAGTATTTAATTAAATTCTGAAAGTCAATGAATTTTTGTAAAGCTAAATGTGTTTAATTTAATCTGAATTTTGTGATTCTGCCTTCCTATATCTTTGCTTCAAAATGCCTTTTTTTAAGTGAAATTATGGTGACAGTGGTTGGTAGCACTTTTAAGCAGTCAGATTTGTCACATATAATGATAACCTTATGCCAGAATCTGTCCTCTTATTTCTAGTATAGTCTAGGTACCACTCACTAGTATAGTCCTTTTCTCTGACTTAAGTTCTCTGCCCTTCTACTGGTTGTCATCCTGGGACTTTTGATCTCAAGATGGTAACATTCATGGGAAACATACGGGGTTAGTTCTGACTACAATTACTGAGTTTATAACAGCTAATGCTCTTGTTCTGCTGGTTTACACACTCTTAGAGAAAGTGGCCTTCCTCCTACCTTCCCTGTCTTCCTCTCTAATTCTTTCCCCATCCTTAAACAATTTTTGAAATCCTGGTTGAGAAACCATGGAGGCTTTTCATTGTGATATTATTGGGGTGATGAAGGAGTATGTAGGGGAAGGTTTCGGGTAAAGGAGAAGTGGGAAATGATGGCTCTGCCATTGAATCACTGTGTAACCTTGTACAAGTCACTTAGCTTTCTGACTTTCAATTTGCTCCTTTGTAAATTGCCCTTTCTTACCAACCTAAAAAGATTGTTGGGCAGAGCACTTGAAATAATGGACTTGGAAGGGAACATGATGATGCAGCCAACAGCTGTTTATCAGCTTGTTTCCTCTCATCCTCTGGCCTGGGCTTCTTCACCCGGAAGTGAGTCCATAAAAGAAGGCTACTTTCACTTTTCATAATCTTACAAACTCTAATATAACAAGCAGAGGCATTACCTCATTGCAGTCAAGCGTACCTGCTTTCTAACAGCAATTACTCAAAACTAGTTCTACTTCTCCTCCTGTTGGCTTTCAATCCCTCATCACAGCTTTCTCTCATTCTCCCCACTCTCAGGCACAAAGCCTCATTCCCAGGGGCCCAGCTCAGGGCACTTTCTTCCCAAGCCCTAACATTCCAAAGTAAGCACCTGTAATTTATGATCTCTGCTCCCTTCCTGCACAAAACACATAGCACACCATACATATGTATCAGGAGGGGAATTGTGGCGGAGTGAAAAAAAAGAACATTTTACTAAGAGTCAAATAACTGGGCTCTGGTCTGGCCAGTGTACCTCACTAGCCCTTTACTCTTGGGTAAATCACTTCCTCTCCATATTCCCATCTGTAAAGTGTTGGGGGAGGAGGAATTAGCACTCTGTGGTAGAAAAGTACTGGCCTAGGAATCTGCAGATCGAGTTTCTTATTTTGATGTTGCTGCTTGCTAACTTACTCTGTGAGTTGGGCGAAATAATCTCCCCCTTTACTGGGCCATACTCCCGCATATATAAAACAAGAAGATTGAATTACGTGATTCATTAAGGTGCCTGCCAGCCTAGAAATTGGGTGCTTCTATCAAATGGGTTTCATTAAACAAACATGAATTGGAGTGCCTACTCTGTGCCAGGTACTGTTTGATGATGATTGTGAAAGGGCTCATGGCTGGGCACAGTCCCTGAGACCCTGGGTACAACTGCTGCTTGCTTCCAACAATGTCCCAAATTGACAATGTGGTGGCCCCATACAGCCAGTTCCTGCACTTCCCTTGCCCTGAGCCCCCCACCCTGAACCCCTCTCCCACCACCTGTAACTTTAAAAAATGGTGATGAATCATGGAGAAGTTTCTGAAACATACTCCACCATCTGCCTGCTGGAGACATTCACAATGCTGTCATCAAGCTGTGGTGTGGTCTCTGGCTGACTTAATTGAGAAATAGGCCAGAAAGCAATGGCAGATTAATGGAGCTTGGAGGGAAGTGGTTGATTTTTGACAGAGGGTTCTGTGAAAGCCATTTGTGAGCTAGGCTGAGGAGGTTAGATTTGAAAAGATTCTCAGCATCTTGAATCTGAGATTACTTGTTCCAAAAGGCACCTTGAAAGGTTCTTACAACTATATATATATGTTCCTGTTGCCAGGAAGGGGGTACTTGATCCATTTCAGAGAGATGAGAAGCTTTCTTGACTATATTCAGCAAAGAACAAGGCAGCTTTTCTTAGTAGCCAGTCTAGAGTTAAATAACTTTCGCTGGTTGGAAAGTTGCCTCCCATTTTGATTTTGGGAAAAAGTGACTGAACAGTGCTTGCTCAGTGATAAGCATACAGTGGGAGACGAGGCATCCCTTATTTTATTCTACCCATTTCAACCCGGCTGATGTATCCCTGTAAAAAGCCCACATTAATGCACTGGTGGACATCCTACCTAGGTCAAATGGGCACACCCTATAACTTCATGGTGAGCTCTCCTTCCCTCTTCTCCCTTGTAATACGGGCAGGCTCTGTCAGTTGTCTTCTTTCTTCCTTCACTCTCTGAAAACAACTTGGTTCCTGACTCTCTTGAGATATCACTTTCTTCCAGGCCTCCAGGCCAACAATGCCATTCTACTGGAAGCTGAGGGCTTTCTGGGCAGCCTTGATTTCATTCAGGCTTTCCTCCTGCCACTTGTTCCATGCCGGATGTCAAGAGTTAAAAGCTATCTGATCAGGCTGCATTTGAGTTGACAGAGCAGTCACTAATTCAGTTCTATGGTTCTTCCATTGCGGCCTATAGACCATAGAACTCTGAATCAGGCAGAAGGAAGGGAAGATGGGAAAATTGCTGGAAAGCAGAATCCCATAAAGACCCAAAAGGTCCTTGAGAGAATAATCTTATCCAGAAACAAGGGCCAAGTGGCATATAAATGAGTCCCAGGACTGGCAAGCCAGATAAAAAATAGGCCGATGGAGCTTACATGATAACTTTCTACATTTGGTGCTGTGACCCAACTCATCTCCCCATCCCTGCAGAGAAACCTGGGACCATGAGGAGCAGCCTGACCCTGGTGGGGACCCTCTGGGCCTTCCTGTCCCTTGTTACCGCTGTGGCCAGTTCTACCAGTTACTTCCTGCCTTACTGGCTCTTTGGATTCCAGCTGGGGAAGCCAGTGTCATTCAGCACATTCCGGAGGTGCAACTACCCTGTGCGGGGAGAGGGGCACAGTCTGATCATGGTGGAAGAGTGTGGGCGCTATGCCAGCTTCAGTGCCATCCCAAGCCTGGCCTGGCAGATGTGCACGGTGGTGACAGGTGCCGGCTGTGCTCTGCTGCTCCTGGTGGCACTGGCTGCTGTCCTGGGCTGCTGCATGGAGGAGCTCATCTCCAGGATGATGGGACGTTGCATGGGAGCAGCGCAGTTTGTGGGAGGTAAGAATGTTGCTGGGATTGGGTAGGTTGGGAAGCTCTGCAGGGGGAGTGGGGAGTGGGATGTATTGCCTTATGGGGAAATCAATTCTCATCCCCTCCCCTTTGTCCAAATCTAAGGCTATAAATGGGACTCCTTTGAAACACCTAGTCTAGGACTCCCCAAAGTGCAATCTACATCATACTTTTATTCACAGCAAAATTGGCTAGTAGACAGAGTTGATATCTGGTTTTTAACCTTCATTTTCATCACCTTCTTCTTCCTACAGGGTTCCCAATTAAGAATATTATCCAGGTCTGCTTTCCAGGAGCAGCAACGTATACTCTAGTATTACTGCTCCAAAATAAACTTTATCTCTGAGATCCCTGATCTCTGGTAGTTATCTCAGAGGGCAGTGATCTGATACACATAGGTGCTATTACTAACAAGAGTTTAATGTACAGTCCCCATCAAAGAAATACATCTCTAATAGTGAAATGCTCGGTACCAGACAGACTGTAGGTCACTGATTATTAGGCCTACATCTAAGGCTAGCACTGTCTGGTAGCCATTAGCAGTCTATCCAGGTTTCTTATGGCCCTGACTGACCCTAATTATCTTTTCTCTCCTTTAGGCTCCCTCTAAATTTAGTGCAGGAGACCTGGGATGCTGGCAGGGTGTAGATGGGCTAGGAAAGAGCAAAATGCAGAAATGGTAGACTGCAGGAAGGCAATAGGAGCAGTTTAATTTGAACTGTATTAGAAGAAAAAGCAAGTTTAGACAGACAGGCAAATACGTGTGTGAATATATGAGTATTTTTTACAACTGGATGAGACACTAGGAAAAAGTGCTGGTAGAACCTATTGCTGAAGTTTGTTATTATTGCTCATGAAGTTTTAGAATCATTATTTAATTCATTATCATTTCCATTAGCAGCACAGTGTGGGCGACTGGAGCCAGGAAACTTGGATCCCACTTCTAGCTCTTTCACTAAGTTGCTCTGCTGCTGTGGGCAAATGACAGGGACCTCTCCTGTGTTCACGTCCCTTCTTTCCTTGAATTTGTTCACTGGCAAGATAGCCCAGATCCTAATTTTCCTTTTTCTCTTCGATGACTACATTCAGGTAGCCTTGCAGTGAGACGGTAGTAATGAGCTAAGATAGTGGTCCTCAACAGGGGCTGATTTTTCACCCTCCCCCCAAGGATATTTGGTAATGTCTTTGAGACATTTTTGGTTATGACAACTTGAGGAGGGTGCTACTGACATCCAGTGGGTAAAGGCAATAGATGCTGTTAAATATTCCACAATGCACAAGGACAAGACAGCTCCTCACTCTCAACAACAATGTATCCTGCCAAAAAGGTCAATAGTGCCAAGGTTGAGAAACCGTGAGCTGAGGTATCGTGGTTTCCTGGCCTGCTTATGAAAAGCACCAGATTTCTTTTGTTGTGCCAGTTAAGGTGATGTTTTCTGGTTCCCTCTTTCCTTAGACTCATTGTAAAAAATTTAAATCTGAATTAACATTCTAGACTCTCTTTTCTCTATATTTTTCCACTCTTTAGCTGCTAATGGTTTTCTGGCCACATAGAAAGTTGTTAGATTAGTTTCTTTCTTCTCCTTAAAACCCACGGTACAGAACCAGTTACTGGTTGGTCTAAAGCTGGTATAAGCCAATGACTTTATCTCCTTTTGGGGGCTCCATGGATATCACAAATGAACCTTAAGCAGGCTCACCTTTCACCTGCATTCTTGGGCATGCTATAGCTAGCTCAGCACTTCTACGGACACATTATTTCAGAGGTGACACCTAGCTGGCAGGAGAAAGACGTGATCTTTGGAACTCATATTTATAGCTCCAGGGCCTAGCTCCATGCCTGCCATAGAGAAGGTGTTCAGTAACTATAGAAAGAATGAACACATAGTTAAGGCAATGTCTAGTATATGTTTGGATAATTTGGACACGTGAGAGCTGGGTTCATTCACATCCTTTTCTTTTTTTTCAGGCTTCCGTTCAGGGGTGTTAGCACCCTAAGTTCTTTTCTCTTCTGACTTGAGAGTGACAACTCAGCCTCACTTGTATTTCTAAGAGTTTCCAGCAGAGAGTGAGGAGATGCTAACTGGTAGGAATCAGAAGGCCAGTAGAAACTGCCTCCATCAGACTCCAAGCATTAACAGTGGCTCCTACTCCCAGCTTGCTTCCTATCTTTGGCTTGACTGAGACTTTTACAAAACCCTTTACAAAACCCTTGTGGTTCTCCATATGACACATTTTAGCTAATCCCACCTCCTAGGTCTAAAAACTCAAAGGAAATTGTTGGGGGAGATGTGGGTAGGTAATAGAGATTTAGATATTCATGGACTGATTGAGGAAGAACTTTGACTAAGTGGCAGGTGTCATACAGAGGAAGTCAAAACATCAATGCCATTTTTATCTCATATGATTCTGCCATTCTATATTCTCCATTGACCTTTTCTCATAGGAACATGGTCACAGTATTTTCACTTAGATGAGGGTCTTTAAAGTTCAAAAACAAAATGCCATTTGACAGTAGTCGTGGAAAGGGTCAAGACCCCCAAGGTGTTCCACAAAGTTTATCCCTGGGCAAGCAAATATTGGACAGATTGCTAAATTTCCACAGCTTCCCCATCTGTAACACCAGTCAACTAAGAGTCATTTCTACCTCTTTTTTAGAAATTAGTGCCTGTCAAGATTACCTCAGTTGTGGAGGAATGGTTAAGACTGCTTGGATGTATCATATTTTCTAGGATCTCCTTGGCATATGACCATTACCCAAGGATCTTCAGAGATCTTGGGTCTGACTCCTCAGAGACGGGCTCTGCCAGTGGCAGAAAGCCAAGCCTGAACAGCATTTTGAGCTCCATGGATAAAAGACACAAGAGAAAGAGCTGTGGGGGTTAAGTTTGAGCTTGTTGTTCAGTTGAGGGGAATTGATTTTATTGCTCTAGGCCTGGCTGCTTCTCGGCAGCTAGTGCATTAACCGAAATACATCAGGGGGAGGAGCCAATTTGTTCCAGGTCTGGTTTATCTCTGCCAGACCCCAAACCACTGAAGAGATGGAGTATCCATTAAGAACTATCCCCTCCCCCTGCCTGACTCTTGTTCCCCAGTTTGGCGGCTGCCCACAGAGATGAGCGGTGGGAAGTGGGAGAGACAGGAAGAAATAAAGAGCTGCTGGCCTGAGTCATACTCAGCAAGGTGACCTGATGGGGCCCTTGGGTCCCATTTGCTCCACCTGCAGCTGATCCAGCTGGACAAGCCTAGGGTCCAGAGAGCCTTCCACTGGGACCTTCATGCCTTGCTCCAACCGGTGAAGGAAACATCTGGCCAGGAGATTATTTCAACCCTGGGGATGGCTGAGGTTTCCAACCAGCTGGCCCCCAGGCCCTGAGAACAAAGTCATTATTCACATTCCCTTGTGTATGCATTTGCAAGAGGCTTGTGAATTATCCTCTATCTGCAGTGAGAGCTAAACAAAGAAGAAATAGGTGAGAAGTAAATATAAGGAACTTCTTGGCAGGAAAAAGTGTAAGATCTTGGACCAGGTTACTTGAGGGAGGCTGAGAATCTTTCTAGAGCAGGGAACATATCAGAATCACCTGGAGTGCCTAAAAAATGTGGACTCTCCACTCTCCAGTCCTCTTTCCCATTTGGATATACACAGCAACAGGTGGAAGGCTGCATGTTTTGAAAAATCTTTCCCGTGGCTCTGATGTGTATGTGTGCCCTTTCCCCAACCCAAGTGAGAACTACTACCTTGGACATTTTGTTTTTGTTTTTGTTTGGTTAAGGGCATAGAATGCAACACACCCAGACAGGCACCAATGTTTTTCTCCGTGTAAGGTCCTCAAACTACATGCTTCAAGCTGAATGAAAATCACCACTGGAGACAGATCACTGAGGTCTTGATTCAAGGAAAGGTTACTATTTTTCTAAAAACCATTATCTTCTCTGGAAACCATGGCATTTCCCAGAAAGTCCTCCAAAGTTTCACCAGGCATCACTTATTTTATCCTTACCATGCTGAACAAGGATTATAAGAGTGACTTTCTGTTTGAGAAAATGGTATTTAAAGAAGTTAACCTACTAGCAAAGGCTCATGTAGCAGATTGGAGGAGAACAGAGAGTATGGTCCATGGCTTCTGACTCTCAGCCCTGGGATTTATGCACTGGTGCTATTGATTTTTCTTTTTCTGTTTGGAGAAGAAGTGCTATCATTATGTTTATCAGAGTGGTCCATGAACCATTTGTATAAGAATTATCTGAGGTACTTGTTAATGCAGATACCTTAGTGCCATTCTAAGCCTACTGGATCAGAACTGATGCCTGGAACTCTGCATTTTATACAGCCTCTTAGGCTGATTTATTTTTGAAAATATAGTTCGAAATATTTCAGATGTATGTACTACTCAGCTTAGGAATAGAATATTACCAATGCAGTTGAAGTCTCCTTCATATCCTGATCATATTCCCTTGTCCCCACAGCAAAGGAAACTACTGTCTTGGATTTGTTATTTATCATTCCCCAGCATCATTCTAGTACATACTAAAATTTGGAACTTCTGCTCGATTTTGTTCATAGTGTTGCTTTTTTCTGGAATTCCCTTTTCTTCCATCTCTGCCTGTAAATATCTGTCTATTTCTCAAAGGCCAGGTCAAATACTGCCTCCCTGTGAAGCCTCTTCTGATCTACTTTAGAAATCTCTATCAGAAGTGAACTGTCTTATAACTCTGAGAGAGAATATGGGGTCAAATGAATGGGAGAGTTGAGTGGGGGAATTCCCTGGGAAGGGAAAGCTGAGATATAGCAGAAAGGCAGACATAAATTTTCTATGTTTGAGTTAGTTGCTACAAGAGCAAAAAATTGAGCAAATTAAAAACAAATTAACTCATTCTAGCCTTCTGCTCAGGATAGTAAATTCAAACTACCTAGTCACCATATTTGGACAGATATTTGGGAATGAGTTGGGAGTATAACAAAATGGCTGCCCACTCAACAGTTGCACTTGTGAATGGGATGGGGGTGGTGAGGGGGTTGGTAAGACTCAGTGAGGAGGCTTTTCCTGCCCAGAGACTAAAGATTAAAAACTAAAGATTAGGCACCTGCCTAACTGAGAATGTGCAGTTGGAGGGGGTTATACAGCTGTTGGGATATGAGGAAGTAGTAATTCTGGCATCATGGGAAGGTTGAGGGCAGCTGGGATGTAGCTGCAGGGAGGGCTCCAAGGTCTGAGATTACGTGCCTGAGGGTTTGTATTGGCATGAGGTTGCCACAGCATTGAAACTGAGTAAAGTGTCCAACTCCAGGCTTCTGCTTGGTGAGAGCAGTGAATTCAAATTATAGCAACCATGTTTGGGGAGGACATTGGTACATTTTGTGATAGGGGATTCTTGTGGGGGAAGGAGCAGTTGAGGAAAGGAAACAAGATGGCAGCCCACTGGTCACTTGCACATGTGCAGTAGTGAAGTAAGGATGGTAACACACTCTGAAGGGCTTTCTTTCCCTTTCTAGAGGCAGGTGAGAATAGGAAAGTAACCTCTGAGCATATGCAGTTGGGACAGACTTCTCCAAGGGGCATATGTGGTTGAAGGGGCAGTAAAACTGGGAGTTAGCAATGACAAGTAGATAAGTAGGAGCCAGGGCTACAGCTCATATGTGGCAGGGATAGGATTTAAACTAGTTTTCTCTGCCTCTAGGCCTCCTGCTCTTAATATTTTTAGTGGTGTTTTTCTTAAGTGTTGCTACCAGGACCAGATGCATCAGCATCACTAGGGTGCCTTTGGAATACATATTTCTGGGCTGCAGTTACTGAATCAAATACCTATGGGTGAGACCTAAGAATCTACATTTTTAATAAGGCCCCACTCTTCCAGAAGGTGGCAGGGCATGGCACTGGCAAATGACTTCCATGTTGCTATTTGAAGCATATCTTAACAGTCGCAAATTGATGAGAACTGTTGGGGACAAATATAATTGAGGATAAATTACCCTATAACTTCATTTTTTTTTAAAATATGTCTCGCAGAACATCTTTCTCCAGCTATGATCAAATGCAATGAAATCATCTATCAGTTATGAGTCAAATGTCTCCATGAAGTATGTATACAACTTACTGTGCTCACCTTTCTAAAATCCAGGAGGAAGGATGGGGGATGGGAGGGCTGGTAGGGCAGGTTGGACAGAGCATGGAGCCACATGCTCTGGGGCAGAACGCATGCCTGGCAGAGATTCCTGGTCTTTGGCCCAGTGCATGTGAAAAATTGCAAGGTAACTCCAACCAGGCAGGTTTTGAATTGAACCCTGTTCAGCTTTTGACTTTTTAGCTGTTTTTTATGAAGATGAAGAGGTGAGAAAGAAATTAGCATGGAGACTATAGGTGGAAAGTGAAAGAGGAGCTGTTATGAGTATTACTTTTGAAACAGCCCTGTAAGATACAGTACTATTATTCCTATTATTATAAAGATGAGGTAACCGAGGCACAGATGGATTAAGTAACTTGCCTAAAGTCACACAACCTCTAGGTAGCAGAGCTGAAATTTGAATTTAGGTCTAGACTGACTACAGAACTCATTCTCTTTTTTTCTTCCAGCTCCACTGAAATATAATTGACATATATCATTGTGTAAGTTTAAGGTGTACAACGTGAGGATTTGATACACTTACACATTGTGAAATGATAACCACAATAAGGTTAGTTAACATCCATCACCTCACATAATTGCCATTTTGTTTTTGTGGTGAGAACACTTAAGATCTACTCTCTTAGCAACTTGCAAGTATATAACACAGCTTTATTCTCTTAAGCCATCATGTTGTGCTATCTCTATGGATCTAATGCCTATAAGATTCCTAGTACCTGCTAGAAATATTATTGCCAAAAGGTGGTCAATTCTGGATACCTGTCTCTAGAAGGACAGAACTTCTAAGGGTTGATAATCTCTCTGATTAGTGAGAAAAAGTGTTGCCAGTAACTGGCTATGTGACCTTGGGTAAACTGCTGTCCCTTTCTGGGTCTCAACATCCACATCTGTATTGGGAAGAGATTGGAGTAGGTAATCTCCAAAGGCCCTTCTCTCTCCAAATTTCTATGGCTGTATCTGGTGTCTAGGATGATCTCCCATTCCTGGCATGGAGATCCCTTCAGAAGGATTCCCCCTTGGGTAGTGTGGGTGAAGGAAGCTGTCTGTTAGGTAGGCACAGCATTCTCTGAAACAGATGCATTTATTGAGCACTTATTATGTGCCAGGGTACATAGCTGAGGATAAATAAGTCCCTTTCCTTCAAGGAATGAACACTGTAGTGAGGGAAGGAGACAGCAAACAGTTGTAAAGGAAATATATCACAGGATACTTTAATCACAGGAGTATGCACAGGGTGCTATGGGAACAGAGAGAAGGAATATGTAACTTAGCCTGGGGGTTGGGTGTTGGAGATTGTTGAGGAAAGGCTTCCTGGAGGAGGTAATCCCTGGCCTGAGCTCCTCAGCATGGGAAGGTTCCCTCTGCCATGTCAAGTAAGGCACTTGGCCAGCACTAGTTCCTGCTTAAGAAACCACAGAGTTTACGCCAGTCCCAGGGATCTGAATGTGCAGGTTGAAAGCAGAAAGGCAGTTCTTTTATAAGCTTGTGTTCCTTTCTTCCTAGTCTGTGTGGGAAAGTTCACTTTTTATTACCTCTTGCCTTAAAGAGTATACACTGGATGCAGAAAACAGCTTAGGTTTCATTTCCAATTTTGTCTTTAAGCCACTGTGCAAACTCTGGGTTCACATACTCTGGCTCATACCTCCTCGTATCTCAGGATTTCAGTTTATCTGTGGTTAAAAAAAAAAAACAAAAATAGGAGTATTGTTCTATTGCCACTGCATAAATTCCAGAGCCTAGAAAAGTCCTTGAGTGACCAGTTTCATTTCCTTTAAGACTATGAGACAGATAAGAATGCCTTCTAATTTTAAGCATTCCACTGAAGGGAATTTCTAACCCTAATTGGTTATTCTTTTAGTTTCTAAACCCTCTCTCCCTGTCAGGAAGTTCTCTCTCTTTTTCTGTTTAAACTTCTTGCTCTTTCTTAAGGTCTTTGTCTTTTTCTCGGACCTCATTGAGTATTGAAGGAATCTGGTTGCCATATTGCAGACAGGCTTAGGGAGCACTTTGAGATTTTCTTCCAAAAGGATTCATCTGAAGGCAAAATGGGCTTATTAGCTTCTCAGAGTGTATATGGAATCTTTCTCAGTGAGGAAAGACAAGTAAAGTTGAGGCTGGCAGTCCCTGGAGCTAGCCTACCTTTCACTGCCCAGCTGAGGCCTAGAGCTCTGGAACCTATAAATATACCATTCATTCGTCATTGATCAAGTAGCTTCTCTGTGGAGTTCTGTGTTATGTGTTAGTTTCTGCATCCACGTTCGCGGCAGGTGACCTTCCCATGACCTTTGTTGCGGCACTCAAGTATAGTGTTCTTATAATTAGGCTCTCTTGATTGCAAGTAGCAGAGACTCACTGGAGTTCTCTCAGTGAGAGGAGAGTTTATTATAACGTAAGGAAAGTGAAACTGGAAAGCCATTGGGAAGGACTGGATTCTCTCTAGCTCTTTCATGGTGTGTCTGCTTCGTGCCACTGTATTCTCTCCCTCTCCCAATCAGTTTGCTCAGCTTACCCAGAATTGATGTCTATTTCGAACTTCGGATTGAACTTGGCTTCAGTTTGACACAGACTTGATTCTAACTCTTAGTGATTTTTCCTAACTTCTGCTCTATCTGCTAAGTGGCTCAGCATCTCTGTCTGTTGATTAAAATTTCCAGAAACAAAAATCTGGCCCAGCTCATCACTTCATGCCAGATTATGTCACCCATTACCGGCCAGGCAGTGAATTTGGTTGCTTTTGTGTCAGATGCCAATGGTTGGTTCAGTCTACTGTTGTCAAAAGCACAGTGGTGGAGGGGGGGTCATAGGTTATAAAATGTAAACCTAGGCAGTAAGCAAGGGCTGTGGATGAGGCAGTTACCCTTAGAAAGCAGTGTCAGCAAGCAGACACAGATTTGTATCTCTGGTCGAAAGAGTAAGGTTATCACTAAGATCCCACCCACAGAGTTTCCCTGTGGTGACTAAATGACTGAAACGAAATGGAGATGAAGGCAAAGAGCACAGCAGAAGGTATTAGAAGCCAAAGAAAGGAAGAATGCTTAGCATGAAGCTGAAATAATTTCCCAGAAGAAGGATGTATTTCTGGAAGAGGGAGTGTGGTGCACTTGTCACCAGGAGAAGCCTATGCAACGTGTGTGCTTTCTGTGGATCTCAGTCTGGCAGCTGACTCCAAGTTACAGAAATCGTGACCTATCTCAAATGAGTAGGGACCTACTTGACTTAGAGAAGGCTAAATTTTAGGAAAGAATATCAGTCTCTATATCATTATTCTTTGTAAATCAGAACAAAGTAGAAGAGGAATTTAGTTGGAGACGCCAAGTTAGCTTTGTAAGTCATTGTCAAAATCATTTTGGCTGTAAAAAGTACATTGGCCTGGGGCCGGCCAGTGGCTTAGCGGTTAAGTGCGCACGCTCCGCTACTGGCGGCCTGGGTTCGGATCCCGGGTGTGCACAGACGCACCGCTTCTCTGGCCATGCTGAGGTGGCGTCCCACATACAGCAACTAGAAGGATGTGCAACTATAACATACAATGATCTACTGGGGCTTTGGGGAGAAAAAGGGAAAACAAAAAAAAGGAGGAGGATTGGCAATAGATGTTAGCTCAGGGCCCATCTTCCTCAGCAAAAAGAGGAGGATTGACATGGATGTCAGCTCAGGGCTGATCTTCCTCACACACACACAAAAAAGTACATTGGCCTGTCTCGATTCCTAATACTGCTCTTTATGAGTCGTCCCCTGTACTATCTACTGCAACTCACCACCCATGGCATGGCAAAGAAATCCTGTTGAGTTGGTACTGTCATAGACATTTAGGGTAAAAGGGAAAAGGTAAACTCTGAGTGGAGGAGGCAGAATTTGAGCTGAGCTAATCCAGAGGGAATATTGGGGTGACAGAAGACCTGTTATATATATATTTTTCTACCTGTGTATATGCTTTTCTTTGCAGGACTGCTGATAAGCTCAGGCTGTGCATTATACCCCTTAGGATGGAATAGCCCGGAGATAATGCAAACATGTGGGAATGTCTCCAATCAATTTCAGTTAGGTAAGGTGGCCTGGGTAGGATGGCAGTGATGGTTCATTGCGAATCTGTTTTTCAAAGTACTTTACCTCTTGGAAGGGCCTCCGCTTGCTAGTGGTGCTTGCCTGAGTCTCTCTCACTATGTTAGCTTGTGGGAAGTGATGGCTTGGCCAGACTCATTTGGTCTTGCTAACTTACAAGGGTTGGACATAAATTCCACTTTTAAAACTATGTCTCTCTAAACCCTGTATACACTTTTACTCAAGAGTTCTGTGACCAATTTGGGGCAACCCTATCTACAGAGGAATTACAAGTGCTTGGAGACTAACAATCTGTCATCCTCTGAATAAATCCTAGTTCCTATTAATATTTCCTTCTAAGTACTTTTTCCCAAATATGAATCAACAGTACCTCTTCTCATTCTCCTCTGAGGATATAACAAGAGGTAATTTGGTTTACATCAAACATTAGAAACCTAGGTTAAATATTGGGGATTTTTACTTGCATGTTACTGGCATTGTTACATTGTTACTGGCATGTTAATGACAAGAGCTGTTAACTATTAGAATGGGTGACAGAAGTAGCTCTGGACTCTTCTGTGGTTGCCAACTCCCATTGATAATGGCTTAAGTACACTATTGTGAGTTTAGAATAGATTATACTCTAATTGGAAGACTTCAAAATATTTTCCCAACCTACCATAATGGAAGAGAGTAGGAGGGGAAATGTCTAGGTTTCCTTGAGTATTCTCAATTGTAGGAGAGAATTTTGGAACAATGAAGCCACCTATTCCCTATAGCTTATGGTCCAATACTTTCCTTTCTCTCTGTTGCCTCAGACTGTTTTTTGAGTCTCCCCTGTCCATTTTCGGAGGAAGGAGTTGTTCACTGTACAAACATAACACAAAGGAAGTGTTATATAGAAGATGTGACAAGTGTGGACCCTGGAATGTCCAGTGTTCCTAGCTCAGGGCAGAGGTGACTGGTAAATATAATAATTCTGGCATAGGTGAAGGAATGAGTAAATACTTTGGGGCAGGTGCTGAAGAAAAGGGAAGCAAGCTACTAGTCTTCCTAGCTGGGGTAGAGAAAGATGAAGATTTAGCATATTTCTCCTACTTGGTTATTAGACATATAATTCTACTTTTTTAAGATAACAGCTTTATTGATATATAATTCACATGCCATAAAATTTGCCCTTTTAAAGTGTACAATTAGTTGTTTTCAGTATATTCACAAGGTTGTGCAATAATCACCACTATCCAACTCCAGAATATTGTCATAACCCCAAAAAGAATCTCCTTACCCATGAGCAGTCACTCTCCATTCCCCTCTGTGCCCCAGCCCCCAGCAACCACTGTCAATATAGATTTGACTATTCTGGAAATTTCATATAAATGGAATCATATCATATGTGGCTTTTTGTGTTTGGCTTCTTTTACTTAGCATAATATTTTTAAAGTTCATCTACATTGTAGCATGTATCAGTACTTCTGCTTTTTGTGGCTGAATAATATTCCATTGTATGGATGTAACACATTTTACTTATCCACTCATCAGTTGATGGATACTTGGGTTTTTCCACTTGGGGGCTATTATGAATAAGATTGTTATGAATATTTATGTACACATTTTTATATGGACATATATTTTCATTTCTCTTGGGTATATATCTAGGAGCAGAATTGCTGGGTTAAATGGTGACTCTGTGTTTAAGCCTTTTGAGGAACTGCCAGGCTGTTTTCTAAAGTGACTGCATCATTTTACATTTCCACCAACAATGTACAAGGATTGCAATTTCCCAACATCTTCACCAGTACTTATTTTCCATGTTTTAAATTATAGCCATCCTAGTGGGTATGAAGTGGTATCTCACCGTGATTTTAATTTGCATTTCCCTGATGACTGATGATGTTGAGCATCTTTTCATTTACTTATTGGCCATTTCTATATCTTCTTTGGGGAAATGTCTATTCAAATCTTTTGCCTATTTTTAACTGGGTTATTTGCCTTTTTTTGTTGAGTTGTAAGTATACTTTATGTATTCTGGATACTAGACTCTTTCCAGATATATGATTTGCAAGTATTTTTTCCCATTCTGCGGGTTGTATCTTCACTTTCTTGATGACATCCTTTGAAGTACAAAATTATTTAACATTGATGAAATTCAATCTTACCTATTTTTTCTTTTGTTGCTTGTGTTTTTGGTATCATATCTAAGAATATATTGCCAAATCCCAGGTGATGAAGATTGTTTTGGCTATATTGATCCCCTGCATTTCCATGTGAATTTTAGGTTCAGCTTGTCAATTTCTGCACAAAATCCACCTAGGATTTTGACAGAGATTTCAATGAATACATAGATCAGTTTGGAGAGTGTTGCTACTCTAGTAGTATTAAGTTTTCCAGTCTATGAACACCAGATGATGTTCCATTGAGTTAGGTCATCTTTAATTTCTTTTAATGATATTTTGCAGTTTTCAGTATACAGGTCTTGCACTTCTTTTGTGAAATATATTGCTAAGTATTTTATTGTTTTCTATGATACTATAAATAGAATTAGTTTCTTAATTTTATTTTTGGATTGTTCATTGTTAGTGTATAAAAATACAAATGATTTTCCTATATTGATCTTGTATCCTACAACCTAGCTGAAACTCTCTTATTAATTGTAATGATTTTTAGTGAATTTCTTAGGATTTTCTATATAGAAGATCATGTCATCTAAAAAGAAAGAGAGTTTTATTTCTTCCTTTCCAATTTGGATGTCTTTGGTTTCTTTTCTTGTCTAATTGCCCTGGCTAGAACCTCCAGAACAATGTTGAATAGAACTGGTGAGAGCAAACATCCTTGTCTTATCTCTGATCTTAGGGGTAAAGCATCCAATTTTTCACCATTCAGTATTGATATTAGATTTTTTTTCATAGATGGCTTTTATTAGATTGAGAAAGTTCCCTTCTATCTGTTCCTAGTGTGTTAAGTGTATTCATCAGGAAAGGGTGATAGATTTTGTCAAATGTACTTTTTTTACCTACTGAGATGCTCATATGCATTTTATCAATTGAGTTTCCAATGTTAAACCAACCTTGCATTTCTGGGATAAATTGTAGTTGGTCATGGTGTATAATCCATTTTATATGTTGCTGGATTCAGCTTGCTAGTATTTTGTTTAGTATTTTATTGAGGATTTTTACATCTATATTCATTAGGAATATTGGTCTGTAGATTTCTTTTCTTGTGATGTGTTTGTTGGATTTTGCTATGAGGGTAACATTCGCCTCATAGAAAGAGTTGCTGTGATTCTAATTTGATTACTGTAAAATGCCAAAGTAAAAAATTGGCGATGTGATTTGCATGTAGGCATTTGGCAGTTTTCCGCACTAATCACCACCCCAAAGAAACTAGTTCACAAATGAGCAATTTTTTGTGTGACTACCTCTGTCCTAAGTTGAAAGCCTTCAAGCGTGTTTACCACAGGATCATTATTTTTCTTTTTCTTCTTTTACTTATTTTTTTGTTATTGTTTCACTCTTTATTACCTTCTCTTCCTTTCTTTACCCTTCTCTCCTACAGCATATGTTTGCCCAAGGGCTCTAGCTACCCTCTCCTCAGTGCAATGGATACTGTGCTGTTCTGTGAATCCTTAGGAATGAAAGGATTGCTGAAGCCTGCTTGAGTCAAGCCCACCTAGCTCCTTTCTTGAACCACTTTTGTATTCTTCCCACTGCTTAAGTTTCTCTCACCCTTCTGAGGCCCACATTTCCTGCCCATATTCTCCAATTACATGCCTCCATATTACCACATTTCTGGTTAATGCTGAAAAGAAGAGACAATCTGTGCCATCCCTGACCCTTTTTGGTCAGCTGTCCAAACACACACAATAGTGCCAATTGTATTAACCCTTGCAAAATAGAGGTGACAGAAGTAGCAGCAAAACATGTAGTAATATTAAAAGGCATTTTTTTATGATGTGTTAGGAATACAAAGCTTGTGAATACCAAGGTTCAGGAATGCCAGTGCTAGAAGTAGAGCCTTTCTCCCTAGACCTTTCTTTAATATTTTGGAGAGTCTGGCAGTGTGGAAGCATACTTGTCACACCTGAGATATTGTATAGCTGGATGAATGAAATGGTAGAAAAGTACCCTGAGTGTCCCGTGACAGACTTTTGTGACTTTTTCCTTGAGAGGCAGCATAGTATGCTGAAAGTTCACAGGCTTTGGAGTCAAAGATCTCAGTTGGTATCCAGGCTCAGCAACCTATGTAGTTGTATGGGATAAAGTCGCTTGATGTCTGTGTCTCAGTCTCCTTCTCTGTAAAATGGGGGATAATAATAATATCTGTCTCAGTGCTATTGTTACAATTAAATAAAAAAAGTATATTAAAGTACGTAGCACAGTGTTTGACTTAGGTGGTGGCCTGCTTTAAAAGATAGCAGAGTAAAATGCGTTGGGGAGTAGAATATCAATTGATGACATTTCCTTTGATTCTGCTGTAGGCTCTATATTCTACTATGTGCTCTGTATTTTGGGAAAGGAGATTCACAGAGCCAAGAAAGACATGGACCCTACTCAAGGAACAAAGTTTCTTACCCTGACTTACTTGAGAGAGATGAAGGGGGTAGGGAGGACAATAGAAGCAGGCACTGACAGTCTGCCAAGGTGATTCTGAGAGTAAGTAAAAAAGATTTCTCTGACACTCTGAATGGCCTCTTGCAGCCTCCAGTGTGAAGGGATCACACTCATGTCTTCAACTCCTCTTTCCCTAGGTTTTCATTCAAGTTATCCTGAACCATCCACAGTTATGATTTTTAGTCCTAACCTGAATTATCAAAGATATAACTTGTATTAAGGCAGCAGCCTTGATGTCCGTGTTGGATTAAAAATAGCCACAAATTCTTTGATACTTTTCCCATAGAGAGGCCAGGTCTATCTGTACCACCTATCCCCTGAATCTGGGCTGAAACATAACTGCTTTAACCAATAAAATATGGCAGAAGTGACATCAAGCTTGTTCTAGGCCTACCCTCTAAAGATCTTGTAGTCTCCATGTTGGCTTCTTGGAGCTCTGAGCCATCATATAAAAAATCTGACTACTCTGCTGGAGAGACTACATGGAAAGTCCTGGAGATACTTGGAGACAGAGATAGGCCCAGCTGAGTTCAAACCTCCAGCCATTCCTGCCAAGGCACCAGACATGTGAGTAAAGCAGTCTTGAACTCTCCACACTAGCCATCTGAATACCACTGAATGACCCTAGTTGATGCCAATTGCAGTAGAAGAATTGCTCAGCTAAGCCCTGACCAAATCGTGACCAAAGATTCATGAGATATAATAAAATGGTCATTGTTTTAAGCTACTATGTTCTGGGGGTAGTTTGTTATACAACAATGGATAACCAGAAAATTCCAAATCATATACGTATAAATTTATTATTTTTAATCAAAAGTAGTTTATGTATGTGACAAAATAAAACAGTACATAAAAGTTTAAAATGCAAAGTCAGTCTTTTTTCTGACCGCAATCCCATTCCCCAAAGGGACCATTAAATTCCTTTTATATCTCTCCAGAATTTTTAATAAATACAAAATATGTATTTTATGCATATCTTTATTTTGTCCAACTAAGATCACATTACTTATCTATCTAACTTTCTAGCTAGCTATACCATTCTGCACCTTGATTTTTTCACTTACTGATATCTCTTGGAGAACTATCAACATTTCTAGATCTCCCTCGCACATTTTAGGCACACCATATTTTTGCATTGTAGGGATAGCATAAACGCTACAAGGGCAGGGATTTTTGTCTGTGAGATTAAGTAACTTGCCTCAGGTCACTCAGTGGGTAGAGTGGCAGAGGTGGGATTCAAATTCTAAAACTCTGGTCTAGGTAGCACCATTCAATAGAAGTTTCTGCAATGATGAAAATGTTCTGTATTTTGCTGTCCAATGTATTAGCCACTAGCCATATGTTGTTGTACAATTGAAATGTTAAGTTAGTGGAACTGAATTTTTAATTTAATTTAATTAAACTTTATTTAACGACTACTTAATTTTATTAATTTACTTAATTTCATGAATTTAATTTATTTTATTAATATAAATGTAATAGCCACAAGGTGACTAGTGGCTACCATGTTGGACAGCAGGGCTTGAGAGTCTGTGCTCTTAGCTGTTATTCTCCTCTGTAGAGAATAAAGAACCTACTAAGGAGACTCAGAAGGAGTAGCCAGAGAGATAAAAAGAAGATTAAGAATGTGGGGTCACAAAAGCCAAGAGAAAGAGAGTACGTCAATGAAGAGGGTGTAGTCAATTGTGTTTAATGCTATTGCAAGTTGCTAGATGAGGATAGAGAAGTAACCATTGGAATCTGCCAGACAAAGGTGACCTAGAAGAGCAGTTTTGGAGTTATAGATATTGGAGGTATTGTGAGAGGAGGAAAATGAAAGCAGCGTGTGTAGACAATTCTTTCAAAAAGTTTTGCTATGAAGGAGAGCAGAGAAACTGAGCAGTAACTGGAAGAGAATGTAGGATGAAGAGAGGCTTTTTCTAAGATGGCCAAACACTTGAATGATAATAGTAATGAGCCTATAGTGGAGAGAGATTGATGCAGAAAAGCAAGGTCCTTGAGAAAGTGAAGGCGCAGTGAGGAGGACTCCTGAACAGAGATTTCAACTGATTTCCTAATACACACATTTCAGCTTTGCTGTGATTTTCAAAATCCTCTTAGATCCACAAAACTATTAGGGAATTTCTTCATACCCAATGGCCTATAGACAGTGGACACTCAAATAAGCCTCATTGAGTATTTAGCGATGCTAAATACTTCTAATGGGACATAGCTGTTTTCAAGCAAGCTTATAAAACCATTGTGCTATCCATAGCTCTTAATTCTAAGGTAAGGTCTATACTGTCTATCAATGGATCACATTTGCAACATGCTCTCATGAATATGATCAAATCTGATCCTCAAAAGTGCATGCATACCAGATAATAATATGACCGTTTTTGTAATGAGGAAACCCTGATATATGGAGAAGTAAAGTGATCTGTGTATGGTCACATAGCAAGTTAAAGTCAGAACCATGAATGGAGCCTATCTCCAAATTCACTGTTCTGTGTGTGCTACAATGACTTTTTTCTTCTCCACTGGTGAGGGCATGTCTTGAGTCATTTGAGAATTTTTTCCTTAAGATACACATTAGCTCTATTGTTTTCGGAAACAAATGTTTCTGAAACATCATGGAAAGTACCCAGTCTTGCATCCTGTCTCCCTCACCCCCACCTTCAGCCTGAGTCCTCTGTCAATCTTTTAGTATTCTCAGAGTACAAATAAATAAGTCAGTGTCTGGATCTGATGGGATTCTGTAAGAGGTCCTCAGTGGAATGGATATGTGTGGGGAATTTTAAAGTGCCTCTAGATTTGACTCGCACTAATAAAGGCACCTAAATTGTCCTGTTAAACTTGATCATAGAAGAAAGATATACTAAAGTTTTTGTGTTCCACATGTTCTAAGATCATATATAGTCTACCTGGGCTTCTCTCTGGTTTTCTGGGATATCTACTTTTTATGCACTCCTTATCTCACTCTCTCTTCTTGAGAGAAAGAGATTATGTGTGTGTGGTGGTGGTGGGGGAGTAGGATAAAAGATCAGAGGGGTGTTGGAGAAGACACAGCTTTCAAAACAAAAACTTACTACCATGTCTGATCTGCCAAGGGAAACAATAGAAAAAATAAACAAATGGGACTACATCAAACTAAAAAGCTTGTGCACAGCAAAGGAAACCATCAACAAAACGAAAAGACAACCAAACAATTGGGAGAAGATATTTGCAAACCCTATATCTGATAAGGGGTTAATATCCCAAATACATAAAGAACCCATACATCTCAACAACAAAAAAAACCTAATAATCCAATTAAAAAATGGGCAAAAAGTCTGAACAGACATTTCTCCAAAGAAGATATACAGATGGCCAACAGGCACATGAAAAGATGTTCAACATCATTAACTATCAGGGAAATGCAAATCAAAACTACAATGAGATATCACCTCATACCCCTCAGAATGGCTATAGTTAACAAGACTGAAAATAACAAGTGTTGGAGAAGGTGTGGAAAAATGGGTACTCTCATACACTGCTGGTGGGCATGCAAACTGTTGCAGCCACTATGCAAAACAGTATGGAGATTCCTCAAAAAATTAAGAATAGAACTACCATATGATCCAGCTAGTCCACTGCTGGGTATTTATCCAAAGAACATGAAAACACAAATGTGTAAAGATATATGCACCCCTATGATCATTGCAACATTATGCACAATAGCCAAGATTTGGAAGCAACCTAGGTGCCCATTGAGGGATGAATGGATAAAGAAAATTTGGTATATATACACAATGGAGTACTACTCAGCCACAAAAAAGGATGAAATCTGGGCATTTGTGACAACACGGATGGACCTTGAGGGTATTATGCTAAGTGAAATAAGTCAGAGGGAGAAAGTCAAATACCGTATGATCTCACTCATAAGTAGAAGATAAAAACAACATAGAGACAGAGATTGGGTTAGTGGTTACCAGAGGGGAAGAGAGGAGGGATGAAGATGAAAGGTGTGATTAGGGACGTGTGCATGGTGATGGATTGTAACTAGTCTTTGGGTGGTGAACATGATGTAATCGACACAGAAATCAAAATATAATGATGTACACCTGAAATTTATAAAATGTTATAATCCAGTGTTTCTGCAATAAAGACAAAACAAAACTAACTAACAAAAAAGACCTTATGGTTGCAAAAGAAATCCCAAAACCAACCCTTGCCCTCTAAAAGCTTTACCTCCTTCCTTCTACCTCCTCTCCTGTTTCTAGGATCTCCTCTCAGGTTTCCCAGTGCATCTTCCAGGTTCCCTGCTGTCCATCTTCCCTTGACGCCTGCTCTTCCCCCTGGAAGGTCACTTATTTGGGTGTCACTCCCCAGAGTCATCAGTTGAGCAGTTTAGGGAGTTGACTCTCTTTCTTCTTTTTCTTCATTTAAAGAAGAAATTAATTTGTATTGAACTGCAAAAGACCCTGAATAGCCAAAGCAATCTTGAGAAAGAAGAACAAAGCTGGAGGCATCATGCTTCCTGATTTCAAACTATATTCTAAAGCTATAGTAGTCAAAAGAGTATGGCATAAAAACAGACCCATAGATCAATGGAACAGAATAGAGAGCTCAGACATAAACTTTCACAAATATGGTCAATTAATTTATGACAAAGGAACCAAGAATATACAATGGGGAAATGATAGTCTTTTCAATAATTGGTGCTGGGAAAACTCGAGAGCCACAGGCAAAAGAATGAAACTGGACCACAATCTTATACGACACACAAAAATTAACTCAAAATGGATTAAACACTTGAACGTAAGACTTGAAACCATAAAACTCCTAGAAGAAAACAGGTGATAAGCACCTTGAAATTGGTCTTGGCAATGATATTTTGGATTTTACCTCAAAAGCAAAAGCAACAAAAGCAAAAATCAAGAAGTGGGACTACATCAAATTAAAAAGCTTCTGCACAGCAAATAAAATCATCAACAAGATAAAAAGGCAACCTACCAAATGGGAGAAAACATATGTAAATCATATATCTGATAAAGGGTTAATATCCAAAATATATAAAGAACTCAAACAACTCAATAGCAAAAAAACAAGCTGATTAAAAAATGGGCAGAGGATCTGAATAGACAAGTTTTCCAAAGAAGACGTACAGATGGCCAACAGGCACATGAAAAGGTGCTCAACATCACTAATCATCAGGGAAATGCAAATCAAAACTACAATGAGATATCACCTCACACATGTTAGTATGATCATTATCAAGAAGACAAGAAATAACAAGTGTTGGCGAGGATGTGGAGAAGAAGAAACCTTTGTGCACTGTTGCTGGGAATATAAATTGGTGCAGCCACTATGGAAAACAGCATAGAAGTCCCTCAAAAAATTAAAAATAGAAATACCACATGATCCAGCAATTCCACTTCTGGATATTTATTTGAAGGAAATGAAAACATTACTTGAAAAGATATATGCACCCCCGTGTTCACTGCAGCAGTTTTACAATAACCAAGTCACGGAAGCAAACTACGTGTCCATTGATGGATGAATAAAGAAAATGTGATAAATATATACAATTGAATATTATTCAGCCATAAAAAAGAAGGAAATCTTGCCATTTGTGACAGCATGGATGGACCTCAAGGGCATTATTCTAAGTGAAATAAGTCAGATGAAGAAAGACAAATAAGGTATGATCTAGAAAACCAAACTAACCAAACAAAAAACAAACTCATGGATACACAGAACAGATTGGTGGTTGCCAGAAGCAGAGTGTGGGGGTTTGGCGAAATGGGTGCAGAGGGTCAAAAGGTACTTCCAGTTATAAAATAAGTCATGGGTATGTAATGTGTAGCATGGTGACTATAGGTAATAATACTATATTGTATATTTGAAAGTTGCTAAGAGTGTAGATCTTAAAAGTTTTCATTATAAGAAAAAAAATTTGTAACTATGTGTGGTGATGGACGTTAACTAAACTTATTGTGGTGATCATTTCACAATATATATGTATATTGAATCATTATGTTGTACACCTGAAACTAATATAATGGCATACGTCAATTATATCTCAAAAAATAAATAAGAAATTAACAATCAAATATTTAAAACAGAAAAACAAAGCAGACAATAATCATGAGTTTGTACTGCAACCTACAACGGAAGGGACCTTGCAGATCAATCGTGTGCTCATTTATAGCTACTGAGACCCAATTAGGGCAAGTGATTTTTCTCAAGACCCCACAACTAGGAATTTGGGACTAGCTTCCTGATTCTCACACACACTGTAGATGCTGCTCAATGGCAATCCAATATCTGTTGAATGAATCACCCATTCAGTAAGAAGGGGAAAGTCAAAGACTCCCAGCAACAGCCTTGTCAAGTGCAAACTTTCTCACTCTTTGATTAAGTAAATGAAAGATTTAAGCTGAGGAATGTGTTTGGATGGTTGTTACTTGGACTCTGGCCATAGAATGAAGAGTTCGTGGACTTGATCCCGGACAAGCGTATCCTTCTCAGTCCAACGCTAAATTGATGCATTTAACTCCACTTCCTAGTTATCTTTCACCAAGCCTCTAATTGGCATCAACAACAGTGGGAACCAAGGAAGAACCCATGGGAGGATTGCCTAGTGGTAAGAATGGGCTTTAGCATAGCTACATCCTAAGCTCTGTGACCTTGGACATGTTATTCCGCATTTGGGAGCTGATTGCTATCTCATGGGGTTGTTGTGAAGATTAAATGAGATCACACATGCAAAACACTGAGTACAGTGTTGGGTATATAGCTACCAGTCAATAGTTGTCTGGTATCATCATCATCATGATAATAATACCAGTTGTTGAAATCAAAATGTTCCCAGTACTTTGGTTTTCAGAAAAAGGACCTATTACAGCAAGGAGCCACTATATATAGCATGATAGATAAAAACATAGGTTAGTAGTAGAAAGACGTGTGTTCAAATGTGAGCCCTGTCACTTACTAGTTGTGCATGTTTGGGCATGCTACATAACCTCTTTGTGTTTCCACTAATGGGGATTGATAAAAATATTTTTCTCCATAAGGTTATTGAAAAGATTAAGTGAAGTAATACATACATGCAAAGCATTTAGCACAATAGGCTGCATTAAATGTAACTTGCTGTTAGTAGGTAGTCAGCCCAGTTTTCAAGAGCCTCTTTGGAAAGGATGCCCAGGCTTGGCTCCTGGGAGGGAGAGAGGGACCTACTCAACTTGACAAAGGCCTGCAACAGAGGCTGCCCAAAGGCCTTGTGTGTGCTTCCTGTGTTTCCTCTCTCAAGGGCCCATTTCCTTTGTTCTCCCATCATTTCCTCTCATTCTTGCCAGTTCAAAGCCCTTTACGGTGACTCGAGGTTTGGCCTTTATGGCTTCATTTTCCAGGCATTTCCTGTTACCTTTCTTCTCTGTCAGCTTCCTTCTTTATTGACAGTCTGTTTTCTTGTGCTCACCAGAGTACAATGAGGCAGGTTAATACATTCGCACGTCCACAGAGGGGCAGTAGAATGTGGTAGAAACAGCCCTGGTCTGGGTATCAGGACAGCTGGGTTTTAATTTTTCTAAGCATGCTTGGGCACATCACTTTCCCACACTGAGCCTTGGTTTCCCTGTTTTTACATAGAGAGCATTGGACTAGACTGATGAGCAACCAGAGGCCCCAGATACCTACCTAGCGCCTTGTTGCAACCCACCTACCTTTATGGCCAGGCCTTTGATTTAATTTCATATCTATCTATTTTTTTCTTAAAAACCAGAAAGATAGTGAAAAACCAATCTATTTAAGGCTGCCCTCCTACAGGAGAGGACCCTTTTACTGTCACTCACCCATGGGAGTGGGGCCAGGGATTGGCCAAGGGGATTGCCAAATGCAACTCATTCATTGGGCAGCATCAGCTAGAATGCTCTGGGCAGACAGTCCTTCTAGAAAACTCATGGCTCAGGCATTGCTTAAGGTTTTTCAGTTGCCTTCCTAGCCCACACAGAGAGGTGTCTCCACTCTGAGGAGAATCTGAGATAAGCTGGAGGAGGCAGGAAGGAATCAGTAGGACAGGGGGCAATTTAATTCACCTGCATACCCCTGGTGCCTGGCAAACTCTTGGTGCTCTCTAGATGCTGCATTAAGTGGAATGAACAAATTGTAGGTGGCTTTGTTGCCGTCTTACTATGTGACCATAGCCAAGTCATTTCAGTTCTTCATGTTTTTTTAATTGAAATACGTTTGACATATGACACTGTGTCATTTTAGGTGTACAATATGTTAATTTCATTTATATATTGTAATATGATTGCCATTGTAGTGATAATAATCACCTCTATTACATTACATAATTATCATTTCTTTTTAGTGGTTGGAATAATTAAGTTCTAGTCTGTTAGTAAGTTTGATGATTTATGGTACAATATTGTTGTCTATATTCACTGTGCATTAGATCTCTAGGGCTTATTTACTACTTGTTGCAAGTTTGTACCCTTAAACAACATCTGTCCTGTCCTCCCACGCCCCACCCGCTGGTAACCACCATTTTAGTCTCTGTTCTTTACGAGTTTGGCTTTTTTAGATTTCACATATAGATTTCAGTTTTTTCAACCTCTTTCCCCATGACTAAAGTGAGGGTGATTTTATCTACCTTCAGAGATTGTTTTGGCCATAAAATGACAAAGTACATGTAAATGTGCTTTATGAAAACAATGCCCTACAGGTGTAAGGGGTAAAAGATGAGAAAGCTGATCTAATGTTAGATCCCTCTTCCCTATCATTTTAGTGGCTAAAATTGAGTGCCAGTTTTCTCACTGACCATCTTCTATTAAAAATAGTGAAAAGCTTAAAGTCATGAGACTCTATACATCCCATGGGATGCTAAGCTATTTTCATTTTGAATAGAAAAAATGATGGTGCTTATAAACATTTCTGCCTTTCCTGAAATAGCCCACATGAGACAAGGGTCCTTACCCCTGGAGTGGTTGATCCCTAAGGTGACTTCCCGCCTGGTGATTCTAGAGGGAGACAAGGCTCTAAAAAGGCCTCAAAGGCAGGTCCTCTGCTTTACTTGGCCTTACTTCCTCACCCAGTGCTTTGCAGAGGGTCTAGTAGGCTCACTGACTGAAACAATGAATGAGAATTGTGAACCAGTTGTCTATACATCAGGCCACCACGCGATGGCAGTAAAGTCAGGAGAATGCACTCTGTTCTATGCTGCTTTCTCAGTCTTGCCTCTGATCCTCAGGTCAAAGAATGCGATTCACGCTTAATTTCCTTGCTTCCGTTTCCTCCACTCTGTTTCCATCTACAAACCTCAGCATCGGCTTTCTTTGTCCCCCTCAACTTTAGTGAGTGTTTGTCTTCCCTGTCTATTCTGGAATGATCCTGTATCCTAATCCTTTGTTTAAAAACAGAAACCATTTTTAAATGGGGGTATTAATACTGTACCACCCATTTCACAGGGCTCTCGTGCGGATGAAATGAAATGATGTACCTAAAACATTTAGTACAGGGCCTGCACTCAATAAATGATAACAGTAACTGCTATTATTATTATTATTATAGATTAGACTGACCCAGAAGGTTTTTTCATAAAGTGAAATGGGTTTCAAAGGCAGGAACCAGAGGAAAACCAGGGCCAACTCCTGCACTTCCTAGGAGAAATTCTCTGGCAAAGTTAGAGTGACAAGGGTGAAAATATATGTCTGTGTGCTATGTCACATGACTTTTTGAAACCATCTTCACCAAGCCCTACCCAGGTGAATTGGGAGAAATTTCAGACAAATGTATATTTCAAGTGAAAGCCCCTAGCACTGCATCAAGCACACTATAGATTCTCAATACATGTTTATTCCCTTCCACTTTTCATCTAAAAGCTAGACCAATTTGGACTAATGATATGGTTTGGTTCAGGTGGTTCCCCACAAGATTGTGCATCAGAATCATCTGGGCCCTCTCTCCAGAGAAAATAATTCTGTAGATCTGAAGCAGGGCCTCAGAATCTGTATTTTAAAACTCTCCCCAGACATTTTTGGGAATTAGTGGATTAGTTGAAAAGTGTTTAGCTGAGAGAAAAAGGAGCTAAGTATCGGTCATTCTAAGTGCTGTCTTAAGTGCTTTATAAGTGTCATCTCATTTGACCTTCACAGCTACTCTGTGAGGTAGGTGGTATCACTTCCATTTTACCCATGGGGGAGCTGAAACTCAGAAAAGTTAAACTACTTGCCCAGAGGTTCAGTTTGTAAATGACAGAGCATAGTTTCAAAGGCAGTTCTCTATAACTCTCATCCCAGGCTCTTTTCCCTGAACCACATGACTTCCCGAGCACACACAGGCCTGGCCCAGTCTCTCCCCTTTGACTAAGTGGGAACCTTAGTCAAACATCTCATCTAGCTGCTCAATTACTTCTCTATAACAATATTCCTGCCTCTGGCTAGAACTTGAATGAATAAAACAAATGAAAGAGGATTAAATGAGATAGTGGATGAAAAAAGTGCCTCGTAATTTGTAAAGTTCTATATGCATATTAGGTGGTATTATTTGTGGCATTAGTTATTACCCAGGGACCTTGGGCCCTAGCAAAGTCTCTATGGTCTATATCTGTTGGCCGATGAAGCATGCATAGAAACAGCTGATGCTCAAAGCTGGTTTTGCTGGTATGAAGCTAAGTCAATGGCTGGAATGAGGATGTACTCACTCCTAAGTCTTGAGGTAGGTCAGCTTGCCAGGTCTGGCCTTCTAACATTGGTAAGTGTTTGAAGATTATGTCAAAAATAGATAACAATCACTCCAGAAGCATATTCTGGACACTTAACTGTATACAAGATGCTGAACGAGGCACTGTACGTAATTCAAAGAATTCAAGAACATAGTCTTCAGCAAGCTTGTAGTTTATTTGAAGAGATGTGATATATATATTAAAAACTGGACATCTAGCAAATACAACCATAATAATGTCAATCCCAAACCATAATGATGTCAATTTTCAGTAGGAATAACTATTCCTAGCTAAGGCACACAATGAGAACTCTAGAATCTATCTTCTTTCCTTTAGTATAAATTCTCATCTGGATTACAGAAAACAGCCTCTGACTCTCTCTCCCTATTTCCAAAGATGCTGCACACCACTCCCTTGATCTGTCTTCCAATCTGTGGCCAAGGTGATATTTCAAAAATGCAAATCTGATGTCACTCCCACTCTCTAGCAATGTCGTTGCCTTCAGAATAAAGTCCAGGCTCCTTAGCATGGCCTATAGGGACCCTGGCCATCACTTCCATCACCACTCAAGCATCTTCTCTTGCCCAGCCACCTTGAAAACACCATGTGCTTTCAAACCTTTGCAACTTTACCTGTGTTCTTCCTTTTGTTAGGAATACTCTTCTCCCCTTCCTCACCTAGCTAAATTCCTACTTTTCCTTGAAAACTCCCTGCCCCCTTTAAACTGAATTTGATGCCCCTCATCTATATCCTTGTATCATCCTATGTCATAGCACTTGTCACACTAATAGTCTGTTTACTTGTTCCACTTCTTTCTCTGGCTCCCTTTTACTCCTCTGGTTTGTTGGTCTTACCTATGTGAGAACATGTTTAAAGAGCTTACCACAGTGCCTGGCACATGGATGCATTTGACTAATATTAGATATTACTATTCCAGTTACAGACTTAATTAGCTGAGAAAGTTCAAGCGGCTGCAAGCAGAGGTCTATTGAGCAGATGTTAGAGGAGACGGGCCAATTTCTTAGAGGCCAAATATCCTAGAGAGCTCATGCTGAGTCAAAGAAGTCCAATACGTAGTTAGCTGTTTTTTGACCTGTCTCTTCGGAGAGAGTACCTGTCTTAGTCTGTTTGGGCTGCTATGAGAGATACCAAAGACTGGGTGGCTTATAAACAACAGAAATGTTTTTATCAGTTCTGGAGGCTGGGAAGTCCAAGATCAAGGTGCCAGCAGATTCAGTGTCTGGTGAGGACCTGCTTCCTGATTCATAGATGGCCAACTTCTTGCTGTATCTTCATATGGTGGAAGGGGGCAAGGGCGCTCTCTGGGGTCTCTTTTATAAGGATACTAATCTCATTCATTAAAGCTCCACCCTCATGACCTATTCACTTCCCAAAGGCCCCACATCCAAATACCATCACGTTGGGCATTAGGATTTAAGATACGAATTTTGGGAGACATAGACATTCAGTCTACAGCAGTTCTCAAAGCTCTTCTGAGAAGCCACTGCAAATGTAGTTGATGGGCTGTACAAAGGACAACACAGAGTCACATGGAGGTTTTTTCAGGGACAGGTAGGGGGCCATCTTGCGAAAGACCCAGAAGTTCAATTTAAATTGGCATGAGACATGGTTCTTCTCCCTCTTCCCCCATTGAAGAAAAAGATGAGCAGAGTAGCTAAAACTCAGGCTAGCTGTGCAAGAAATGATATAAATTGGAAAGACTGGCTGGCAAAGTATGAGGATAGGTCAGAAGCAAATGCACTATAGTAGCAAGGAAGATTTCAATAGAAGGACTCAATTTGCTTGGCAGAAGTATGTGTAAGAGGGAAAAAAATAATCAACCAAATCTAGGTGTCTCTGTCACCATAAGGATTTGACTCTTCACTGGGTGCTGCCCTGATTTTCTAGCAAGTGCCCTGGTCTGCCCTTACTCTTTAGAACATTGGGTTGGACCAAGATGGAGTTGGCAGCTCAGAATGTCCTATCTCCCTAGTAGACCTGACTGAGCCAAAGAGTGGCTACTAGCAAGAACATGTTTAAACATGTTTACCTAACTACTGAAGTTTTCAGAGGATTTTTTTTTTTTTTGCCATCTTTTTTGGCAAGGGAGCCTGATAGGCTCTTGGAATCTTCAGTAGGTTCTGGGCCTTCAATCTGGCCTCCTGTTGACACTCATGCCTCACCTGGAGAGTGAGAAGAGAGCTGTTCTCATAGCTTTGGCTATCTATTTACTGGGGGCCATGGCGGGGTGTGGGGTTAGGGTGTTTGGCAATTGCCCTTGAATTCTTTAGCTTTATCTTTGACAATTATTCATTTGTGCTGAACCTAGCAGAGAAAGTTCTCTGCTCATTTAGCTTGGCTGCATTGAAAATGTTTTTATGCTGCTACAAATGGAGACCCTAAAGTCAGCAGTATCTCTCTGAACAGATGGGACCACCAGCTTCTTCCAAACCCCTGCTGCCTGCTTAACACAAAATTCAGATCCTTGTGGCAAAAATATGTCAAGTAAGCAAATAGCAACCAGCCCTCTCCCTCCCCACCCCACCATGCACACCAACAGCAGTTTGGGAGGTGGGTTGAAGCCCTGGTTTCATAAGCTTAGATGGTGCCACAGTGATGGGAGGAGCAGCTGGTTTTCCTGAGCTGGGTCTGCTTTGGAAAAAATAACACCGTTATAAGGAAGAAGTCTGTTGAAGAGCTCAGTCTCTCGCTGCTCCTCAGTCCCTATGCACCATGTTCTCTAGTGTTCTAATCTTCTCCTTATGTTCTCTAAACAAACTACCCCTGCCTTTCTTTTCTTCCTCTTCCACCTGCCCCATTGACCCTCCTTTGGTTTCTTTCTCTTCTTTGATCTCTCTCTAGTCCTTTCTTTATCTCTCTACTCCATAGAATTCCAAAGGAATCTTAGGTGTCTCTCTGTAGCTGAGGGTTTTGCGTATCTGTCCTGTCCCCCTGCTCTGGGTGGTGAGGTTAAGGGCAGTATGCTGGTTCTCATTGCAGGTCCCCCTCCATCCTTGGGGTCACTCCTCCCCTTATTTTGCCTATCTAGTTCTAGAGCAGTGTCTCTCAAATTTCCTGGCTATTGGAGTATATTAGATGAAAAAACAGATGTTAACATTGTTCTCTTTGCATTCTACCAGAATCACTTCCCAATATCCTGACTCCATGAGTTCCTAGAATTTGGATTTCGTCTTTGTGTAGGAATACAGTCCCCTCTCTATGACCCTGAGATGTTTACATTCTTAAAACAACTTTATTCCTTCTTGCCCTGCCCCAAAGTTCCAAGATACTTCACAATTCTTTTCCCCTCCATCACCCTCTCTCTCACCATACTAATATCCAGGGCTTCTTACCACTGATCCTGGGGCACAAGCACGCCTTTTCCTGGGTATTAGCTCTCAGAACTTGACTTTTGGCAACATTTGCGTCAAATCAAAACTTCGTAGACCTGAAAGTTCCATTACATGTCACCTAGCCCTAGTTAGTTTTGGAGGTGTTAGTGGTCATATATCCCTGTGCTTGCTATATCCCTGCGTCCCTGTCTCTTCCTTTAATCTTTCAGGGGCCTAGAATTCCATCAGATGATTCTCTAAAAGGGAAGACTTGAGAAACTCAAAAGACAGACTTACCTCACTCTCTCTCTCTCTTTTTTTTTATTAAGACTTTAATAAAGCAGTTTAAGGTTCACAGCAAAATTGAGGGGAATGTATAGAGATTTTCCACAATTCCCCTGCCTCCACACATGCATAGCCTCCTCCACTACCCACATCCCCCATCAGAGTGATACATTTGTTACAATTGATGAATCTATATTGACATATCATAATCACCCAAAGTCCATAGTTTACATTATGGCTCATTCTTGGCGTTGTACATTCTATGGGTTTGGACAAATGTATGATGACATGTATCCACCATTATGGTATCATACAGAGTATTTTCACTGCCGTAAAAATCCTCTGTGCTCCACCTATTTGTCCCTCCCCATACCCTCCAAGCCCTGGCAACCACTGAGCCTTTTATTGTCTCCATAGTTTTTCCTTTTCCAGAATGTCATATAGTTTGAATCATACAGTATGTAGCCTTTTCAGATTGGCTTCTTTCACTTAGTAATATGCATTTAAGATTCTTCCATGTCTTTTCATGGCTTAATAGCTCATTCCTTTTTAGTGCTGAATAATATTCCATTATCTGGATATACCAAATTTATTTATCCATTTACCTACTGAAAGATATCTTGGTTGCTTCCAAGTTTTGGCAATTATGAATAAAATTGCTGTAAACATCCATGTGCACGTTTCTGTGTGCACATGAGTTTTCAACTGCATTGGGTAAATACCAAGGAGCATGATTTCTGGATCGTATGGTAAGAGTATGTTTAGTTTTGTAAGAAATCATCAAACTGTTTTCCAAAGTGGGGTCACTCTCTTTTTATGCCTTTTCCCTCTTCCTCCAAGGAGGACTCCTTTCTTTGGATTAGTTCTCTAGTATTCTTGGCTTTTAAATTGGCATTCTGAACATGACCCCTGCAGAGAGAATCTCTCTGTCAGACTCTTTCTTACTCTGATTCCCAACCCTGACAGCAACAACAATGCTAGGCTTCACCAAAAGCAATGTTTTGTAGCTAACTCCTCCCAGTAGCTCATCATGATCCATTGACAGCTGGCCAGACACCATGTCCCTGAAGGGCATAGGACTGGGGCTCCAGGGAGGGGGGTCAGTTTAAGTAGTAGCCAGTGACAATTTGTTCTCTAAACAGCAGAAATGTAATAATATAACTTAATGCTGAATCAAAGGAAATAGAGTCAAACTCCAAACCAATTTGATTTGCAACTTGGAATAAAAGCAACGTGTCTTGATTTAAATGTCAGGCTCACTGCTGAGTGATGATTTAATAACTTTTATGAGGGATCTTGTCACAGCAAATTCAACACTGGAATAGAATGACTCACAGATAGGGTGTTAGAAATGATACAGAAGAGCACAAAAAGAACAGGCTTATCTCACGCCTCATCTACAAGCTTTGCATAAAGCTAATTTGTAGTTGGGACCTCTTCTCTCCCCCTATCCTGCCATCCCATCTTTGTCTTCACAGATACCTATGCATGTATGTAGAGACAATCTGCAGGTGTGATGTCAGCTCACTGGAGTATTTTCTGAGGACACAGGCCTTTGGACAATTCTAGCATGGAGGCTCAGAGTCAGTGAATTCAATCTGAAAGGCACAGCAGCAGTGAACCTGGCAATTTCTGAAAGGGACCTTAAGAACTCGTGTGGTCTTACTGCTCTGTCTTTAGGCAGGTAATGGATGATTTTCTCCCATTTGGAGGGTGAGAAAGCTGAGATCTGTGGGCTTAGGGGATCTCTCCAAAGTGTCCAGTCTCCTGACACCCAGGGAATCAGTGCTTCCTTCTCAATACATTGTGAGATCGCTCTCCTTGACCTTCCACAGTTTCCCTGGGCTAGCATACTAGAATTCTGAAGGCTGACCATGCTCCAGTTCCAGCCAGCTTCCCAGGTCAATAAGGAACCATGCACAGCTGTTCTTAAGGGAGAAGATTCCATTCTATTGGGCTAATATTTCGGTTGCCAAGATTCATTTTGGAGGTAATTCAAAGTGTAAATAACTGGTGTTTGCCTAGATGAGAGTTGCTCAACCTCAAAAATATTGACATTTTTGGTCAAATCATTTTTTTGGTGTGGGAGGCTGTTTTATGTATTGTTGGATGTGTAACAGCATCCCTGGCCTCTGGTTAACTAGCCTCTGCCTATAGCATACAACTGCCTCCAATTCCTTTTACACAGAGCTTTTAGGTTAATCTTCCCAAACCATATCTTCAACTCAGTGTTCTTAATGGAAAGCAATCCCCCCGCCCACCCACTCCTCCGGGGATATTTAGCAAAGTCTGTTAATATTTTTAGTTTCCGCAACTCGGGGAACGGAGGAATAAGTTGCAGACATCTAGTAGGTAGAGGCCAGGTCGCTACGATGCACGGGACAACCCTCCCCACCACACTCCCATAAAATAAAGAATTTTTTGGACCAAAATATCAATAGTGCCAAGGTTGAGTAACCTTGCTGTATCATATCATTGTCTGATCAGAAACTTTCCATTGTTCCACACTGCTTTTGGGAAAGATGACAGATTTCATGGCTCCTCCTGGTCTAGATCCAGCTTATTATTATTTGCCAACTATAACTCCTTTTCTGAAACAACTCTGGAGTGCTGTTTCTCAAACATGTGGTCTACTTTCTCACTTATATAACTTTGCTCACACCAACCACTCCCACTGCCTAGGATGCCCACTTCCCACTACTCAAGTCAAGTTGAAATGCTATCTTCTGTATAAAACCTTACCTGAGCCTGAATTCTCCCAGCTACAAATACTTCCTCCTTCCCTGGATGTTCCTGTAGTATTTTACTCATATGTCTCTTAAAGCATTTATCACATTTATAGCAGAATGGAAAATTTTAAATGGAAGGGGCTTGTAGAAATCTCTCCAGGAAAATTCCCTCCACTTAACAAAAAGGAAATCGAGACCCAGAAAGGTGAAGTGATTAGTTGAAGGCATCATACTATCCCATAAAACTTGGACCATAGTGAATTATATCCTTGGCTCCACTCTCCTGACATGGTTGAAATGGATGACCACGGACTTTCAATCCTGGCAATCAAATCTCATCTCTGACACTTGTAAGTTGACAAAGTAATTTACCTTTCTGAGACTCAGTTTCCTTAGCTGTAAATGGAAATAATAATGGTTGTTGTGAGAATCAAATGAGATGGTGTATTCAAAATGTCTGGCACATAGTAGGTACTTAATAAATATTTGTCAAATGAATAGAAGGATCAACAGTACTTCAAGGAATAGGATTTAGGGATTGATGATGTTCCATGGGACTTCACTAAAGGGTGATTGGAAGTAAAATGTGGTAGCTCATGCCACCGCTCCCTACTTTTGCATCCTTCCATAGAAAACATGAGTTCCTCTGTAGGCCATCAGAACACTGTCCAAGCTTTCTGTGGAGCAGGTGAGTACTGACAGCAGCTCTCAACTTGGAAATGTAGTTCTTAAAGGTTTGCTTTTTTCCCCTTTGCAATGCGAGTGGTATAACTTCTCTAGTCCCTCAAACAGATAACAGGTAGGGTTGTGGGGAGTGGGTTGGATAGAAGATATACTCCCTCTGTTTCTCCTTGGCTTCCTGTGTGGCAGCAGCCTGAGGCTTAGATGCTGTTCAGTGGCCTAAAAGGAGACTCGGTGAGAGGAAATGCAGAGTGCACTCGGGGTGGCAATGGGAGCACTTTGGTGTTGGCTTCTAGCCCACTGATACTTGGTTCTGACTTGACTTCAGTAAGGTTTATTGAGGTCTTTCTAGCCAGCTCTTCACTCTGGAGCTGCTCACTCTGTCAGCTTTCTTCCTGCCTAGGGCTTTGGGGTAATGGCATGCTATGCATTTATTCCTTTCATTTACAGAAACAAGTCTTTCCCTGGTCCCAGGGTGCATGTACCTAATATAAATATCCCTGCTACTCTAATGAGGGGATGACCTGACAGGAAACTGAAGAAACAGAATAAGACTTCTGATGCCTTTTCTAGACTAGATTGGGAGCATGCCAGAGAGGAGGAAGTTGCTTGACAGTGAGCCCACGCTGGAGCTGGCTCCTGTCTACTCTGCCATATGAGCACAGGAGATTTTGGTTGGAGGGGCTAGGGGAGAAGCTCAGGCGAGTCTATTACAAATTGATTTAGGAGCCTCCTCTTTAGGGCTTACAGGTCAACTGTCCTGTAAGAAGAAAATGGCTTTGGGGAGGATGAGAAAACCAGTAGAGAAGAGCACTGGATTGTGAGTAAAGAGACATGGTCTAGATTCCTGCTTCTACTTCTCTGCTTCTGAGCGAGTTCCTAGGGCTATCACCTGAACCTCACAATCCTGTCTGTGAAGTGGATGCGAAAAGCCTACAGCTTTCCTCCCGAGGAAGGCAGATGTTGACAATTTGCCCATCTCGAGAGTTTTCACTCTGAAACTGAAAGCACTGTATAAAACCTCCTACCCTGAGTGAGTGAGTGAGCAAGTGAGTGAGTGTCTAAGCAGAGGTGCGAGGAGGTGGGGGGGTACATATCTATTGGCTGCTTGCTTCAGTGTGGTATTCTTCAGTTTACTCTTCTCAGAATTCCATCATTGTTGGTCATGTTGAGGCCATTTTGTAGATAGTTGGATTCCTTTGTTTAGGAAGGCTTCTCTTTCAAATTCGCCCCCCTCTCTGAGGATTGCATTGTTTCCACAGCTATTGTAGTCTGGCTTTCCCCATGATTTTGAGTGGGGCCATGGGATTTCAGGAAGTTATATGACTGCCTCAGTCTATTGGTAAAATACTATCTCTTCCAGAGGACTAAGATTTGACACTTGCCGTGGGAAGGGCTAAGGGAATCACTCATTCATTCAAGTACAGAAGGAAAGGTACACAGTGCTAATGAAGGCCTGTGATGAGGACATTTGACTTCGGGAGCTCAGGGAAGGCTTCACTGAGGAATTAATGATTGAGTTGAGCTCTGAAGAATAATGGAACATTTACTATGCAAAGAGAGCGGTAAGAAGTGTATGTGTACACGTGCACATGCAGTAAGCAATTTAGGCAGAGGAAACAGAATGTGCATAGGCTTTATGGTAGGAAATACCATAGTACATTCTTGAAACAAATAGAATGCAACTTTAGCAGGTTTTATAACTGTAATTCAAAATTTAAGCTATAGGTTTGGGTGTTGAGGGTTGAGAATGCAGGTGTACCCATCTTTGAAGTATTGTTAGGCTAAGTCACACATACTGAGCACCTAGTGTTGACAGAGCACGGGAGGAATTATCAAGAAAGAAACAAATATGTCTGCACTGTTGAGCCAACAATCCGGAAGGGGCTAAAGGGCAGATAAAAAATACATGATATGCAAACCTTCCTCCCAACATTTTGCCCAACAGGTACACCTGTGTAAGGGGTGCAGAAATAAATTCCTGTAGGGCTACTTGGTTAAGTACTTGACTTGAGCCCACTGGGGTTAATCAGAGAAGGCTTACTGGAGGTGCTGAATCCTGAATAGTGTTCTGAGGAAGACATGAATTGGTGAATAAGAGGAAAGAAGCTGTTTCTGGCAGGAGAGACAGCATGAGTGATGACTTGGTGGTAGACTGTTTCTGAGGTGGGAAATTTGGGGTAAATTAGCCTGGCCTGGATGGAAAAACAAAGCAGCCTAACTTGGGGCCGTCTTAGACTTTTTATATGACATGCCAACCAGTCAATTAAAACAAGGAATATTAAGGTTCACTGGGCACCATGTGAACAGAAATAATTGATTATTAAAAAGTAAATTGTCACGAAGATCAATCTTGACATCCCCAACTGACAGATTGTAGTCAAGACTAGCTTTTTGCAAGACTGTGAGGTAGGTTAATGTCACTGCTTACCTCTTTGCTCAGGACCCCTGTGCAATTTTGCATCACTGGGCATCTACCCCAATTTCTGGAGTCCTGTTTGCTTAAGCACCTGATTTTAGCAATTAGTTGTCACTCTGATCCCTTGTAAAATGATAGTTCTCCTTCTTTCTTTGGGCATTGGCATTTTCCAAGGGATCTCTGAAAAAAACACAAATACTTCAAAGGGAAGAATCTACCTCTGATAGAATGGCAGGTGGTGGGGTGGATGTTTTTGAGCAGGTGATCTTTCCCCTTACCCTTCAAACTGAAACTACCCCCTTAGAAGCTTGGCCTTGATTCCAATGCATATTTCCTAGCTGGATGTTGAAACACTAGGTTAGGATAGAGACATGTATTAAAGGACAAGAAATTTGATTTTCCCTGTCAAACTCCTCTAGATGCAGGATATAGTTCTTTGAAAACATTCCATGCACTGTAGTATATCAATGCGGTTAAAAAGTGTGGAGCTTTAGAGTCAAGATGAGCCAGGGTTTATATCCTGACTCTACTACTTTTTAGCTGGGTGATTTTTCACAATTAACTTAACCTGTGCCTTGGTTGCCTCATCTTGTATAAAACAGGGATATTAAGAGTACCTATCTCATATAGTTACTGTAATGATCAATGAGGTGTATGTCTAAGGAGCTTAGCATAGTTCTTGACACTTGATCATGTTGTTCTTGTCATCATTGTCATTAGCATCACCATCACTACCACCACCCACACCACCCCCAGTTTCTACTGTAACAGAATAAAATTTTATAACCTCTTGCTAAAGCAAATACTACCATCAGCCAAGAAGGAAAGGAGGAAACAGGAAGCCCCGTTGTGTTCATTGTTTCCCACTCTCACTTTAACCCTAATACCCCAAAAAGAATGTACGAGAAGACAACACAAGCCTCATGTCTCTGTCCCTGTTTCTACAGGTACCTGTCGGCTTGGCTGGGCCTATTACTGTGCTGGAGGTGGAGCAGCTGCAGCCATGTTGATCTGCACCTGGCTCTCTTGCTTTGCTGGAAGAAACCCCAAGCCTGTCATGTTGGTGGAAAGCATCATGAGGAATACCAATTCTTATGCCATGGAGCTTGACCATTGCCTCAAACCTTGAGCTTTGGCAGAATATTGGTGAGGGTGGTAAAAAGGAGGGAAAGGAGCCTTAAAAAGAGGTACTAAGACTAGGCCACTTGCCATCCACCTGCCAGTAGTGTAGCCTAGTGTTTACATGCTTTTTAACTCACCAGTCATCCATTTTCACTTTCCCTGAAGCCAGTGGGTCAGTGGCTATTTATAAAATCCTTCAATAAAGATGATTCTCTCAAAAGTTTACCTAGCTGGCGAATATCCACTAGCCCCCAAGTCCTAAAATGCTCCTTTATGCAAAATAAGGAGAAGATCCTCACTTGAAAGGTAACTGCACAACCAAGCAGCTCTTCAGAGCTTTACAGCTCCTCTTCTATCACTTACCTCAAAGCTTAAAGGCTGGGTAAGAACACTTGTGCAGGGAGGGGCCAGAAGATGGACGGGGCTGATTCCTACCACTCCATTCATACGGCCCTCCGCCTGGTATTTTTTGCCATCTCCAAACATCTATGGATTTCCACTACTCAAATTTTTGTGACTTTCTCAGGACTATACCTTGACTCTTCCTCTTTTCTCCTGCTTCTCTTCCTTTCCAGTTGTGGGGAAGCTTGAGGGGACAGTGATTCTCAGTGGGGAAAACACTAATCAAGGAGGCTCGCATATAGTCTAAGACCCCTCCCTCATTATGCTTTAGATTATTCATAAGAATTCATTTCGTGTTCTGGTGGGTGACTGGCATCAAAACAGTGTCAAGTATTCCCTAGTCCCTTATAGATACAGAAATGGTGTTCATCAAATGTTCTGAGCAGAGACTAGCATTTGTTGTGCATTTAATAAAGAAGAATTAACAATGATGATGACAAGAGTGTTTCTGCTGGCTCCTTATTGCAATTTCTATCAGAGTTTATTTTTATTGACTAGGAAATCCACAGTATCCTTTTGCCCCATAGTCATTCCTAGCATGATATAAGTTTCTCTGCCTGTTGCAAAGACTGCCTGTCAAATGCTTTCCCCTCCATCTGGGGTGAGTTAGACATGAAAAAACACAGCCCTGATGTCAACTAGGGATGATGTATTTTTAGGCCTGGCCTCCATCCCATCTGTGCTCAAGGCTGATGGATGGTGTAGAAGAACTTGGTGTCTCCCAGAGACAGAATTTGTCTCACCCCCTCCAGCCCAATTAATTCAGGCCAGCTCTATTGTTCCATAACTATAGCTTTAGGGACTAGGGAGAGCCTGTGACTCAAAAGGCCAGCTCATTTGTTTCTCTTCTTAATCACTCCAGAGTGGTTTGGGTACAGCCCTACCTGGAAAAAGAGAAATGGCAAAAACTGGCCTCATTAGTTATACGCCATCACAAGAAGGTTCAGGGTCCTTATATCGACCTTACGTAGGTAAGTGAATTCAAGATATACTCCATTTAAAGGCTCATTCATTCATTTCATCATTCATCCAGGACACATTTCTTGAGCATGGTACTATATGCCACATTTTGTGCTAAGTACTGGGGATAAAAGGATGAAGATACAGTTTCTTACCCTAAAAGGAATAGTTTTGGGGTATTGACAGATATGTAGATAAATAATTGCTAAACTACGTGTTAAGTGCTAGTAAGTGAAGAGGAGGGCACTAAAGGATTACATAGCAGGGTTATTAAATCAACTAGTGGTGAAGGGCTTCATGGGAAAGCTTCCTAGAAGGTGATGTCTAAGATAAGTCTGACAGATAAGTAGGGGGAGTTAGTCAGCAAAGGCAAAGAGTGTACTAGATAAGGGAGCAGGGAAAGTGGAGGCATGGAGACATGAAAAAACATGGCACCATCACCAGAACAATGAACAGAGGCATAAAAAGTGAGGTGGCCTTCTACCCCAGGATAAGGAAGTTGGATTTTATCCTAAAGGAAGGCCATTTAAAGGGAAGTGACATGAACATATATGTGTTTTTGTCAAAGATCAGTTGGCTAAAGTGAGGAGAATGAAAGAGAATAGGGAGAAACTACAGATATCTCAATAATCTAGGTGTAAGAGGATCAAGTCCTGAACTAAGGTAGTGACTATGGGGCTGGAATAGATGGATGGATTTCAAAGAAGATATTTAGGAAGTAGATCCCACAGCACTTAATGTTTAATGGATATGTGTAGGTGAGGACAAAGGAAAATTTGGGGATGAACACTCTGGGAGTGGGTGGTTCTTATCATCAAGGTGGGGAATATTATAGGAATAACAGATATTAAGAAATTGATGATTGAATTCGTATCAAGTATTATCTTCCCCATGAAACTGGATTCAGTGTTTAAGGTAAGGTAAGTTGAATATACCTCTCTGAGACAGAAGCAATGTAATTGGCTTTGCAGAATCTCCCTTTCCCCGAGAAAGATAGTAAGAACAGGTATAGCAAAAATGGAACTGTCTCAAACCTCATTTTTATTGTATAGACACAATAATGCAACCTTAGGAGAGCCTAGTGTATGGAGAATATGTCAAGCATTTGAGAAAAGGCAGATCACTCTCCTTAGAAAAGTAGTTGGACCAGGTGATTTCTCTTCTCAGGCTAGGGAACCTTCTGGAACTCTGTGGGATGGAATTTGTGGAAGTGATATAAGTGTTTACGTCAGAGACTTGGCAGGAAACAGGTGACATACTCAAGGGATTTCACTGAGATGAGCTTAATGAAGGGACCATTTATGGTGGTGCAGGTGGGATTAAGGGAACCTATAAGTGATGGTGAGGCATTCAGAGACTATGAACACTGGGAAGCTGTTATCATCCCTAAGACTGAAGGGGCAAAGGAAAGAAACCATGGTAGTGGAATCCAGAAAGAGCTGTAGCAGTGCAAGAGGGGCTGCCTCAAAGGAGCTGCGGCTTTCGGCAGCACCATGTGGGATCTGCCTAAATGCAACACAGCTGGAAGGGAGACAGGGGCATAAAATGTATATCTCATTCTCTTCCCACTCTCTGATCTCCTGCCAGTGGCCACCATTATCCAGACCCAGCCAGACGCCAGCTGGCAAGAAAGCCTGTTGCTATTGTCCATTGAGGTCAGCTTCCTTTGGCACAGAGCATGGCAGAGAAGGGCAGAGAATGGACCTTGGGGGTGTGAGGGGCAAAAGGAAAATAACAGCTCAGTGAGTGTTTTTAGCCCCTGACACCATCGTTCCCTTACACATTGCTTCCCAGGAAGTCTACGCTTTGCTGCCTTCCATGGCCTAGATACCTGAACACATTGAAGTAGTTGCACCTTAGAGAGGAGACTGAGCAGGAAGGAGTTAATTCAAAAGAATCATTTTAAATGACTATCACCTTGTGTAAGGTACTAGTTAGTTGAAATGTTTCCTTTCCTTTTCCGGGGAAAGGGGATAGGATTTAAAAGGGATTTTTGTGTGTGTGTGTGAAGAAACCAGGCCTGCAGGGGCTTATATTCAAAGAGGGATTCAGCCCCTTGCTCAATTTGAATTTAAATTCCTCCCTGCCTGTGTCTAGCTTCTCTCCTGCCAAGCCTTGTTTTTGCATGGATGTCTGATTAGCCTGGTATATTTTTTCCTGTGGCCTGGAGCAGGCTCTTGGAAGCTAAGCCTGCCTCTTCTGGCTATTGTTGAGCAGAGAGGAACTAGAGCCCATGGGTCTGGTGGAGGGCTGAACCAGTGAAGTGAGGGCCTCAGAGACTGTGGTTCGTCCCATGCCCGGCTGCCTGTCATGCTCCCCACCTGTGCATGCAGATGGAGTGCCTAACCATGGGTCCTTTTTGACTCTTGGAACCACTTAGATTTTGTTGTGGGTGTATGGGAGGGGGGCAAGTGTTGGGATGCTATTCACCTGGGCTAGCTCACAATCAACTGAGTATTTCTTAAGAGTCTATTTAGCAGGACATTCCTTCAGGAAGGAATGCCAGATGGGCAGCAACTGCCCAGTTAGCATGCCTTTGTGTGTGTAGGGTTAGAATTTCTACACATGGAGTGGCTCTTGGTATACTGCAAGTGTTAAGTCACTCAGGTCTATCTTGAGTGATGCCTTCTCCCTGCTGTCACCTCTCATTATCCCTGCTCCCAGGAGCATAGCTGCCCCCATTCACTTATAACTGCTGGCGACTTCTAGGCAGTGGGGTCCTGGCTTGTAGGATCATGTGTCGCAAGCCAAGATGGAAAGGCTCTGGCCTCTGGGAAAGGGAATTCTGGCTTCTGCAAGAGTGGGTGGCAATATGAGGTTTTTGCTGGATGAGGGGAAACCCTGGGAGGATTGAGGGGATGAGGAAGCTGCTGGGAAGCAGAGGCTTTATAAAGTGTCAAATAAGTTGCACTAAGAGGGAGGGTCTGGCCCCTTCAGAATGTGATAAGGACACTTTTTTCAGTCTGGCACTCACTCTTGGTAGAAATACTAACATGGAGAAACTTCAGGATTGTATTTGGTCCCAAAGCAGCCTGTCGGTGGGAGAATAATGAAAGTTTCAAGAAAACTAATAGTGAATGCATTTTATAAAAGATGGGAAGCATTCCACTTGGTGGCTTGAGGGGAAAGGTGTGCTATTTCTAGAACTCACAATCAATCTCCAACCAGGCCTAGTAAAGCTCTCTTAGCAGACAGGAGGCAGGGCCCTCGCAAGCAGTCATCTCCACCCTGTGTCCTTGGTTTAAAAGCATTTTCTGAGCTGGAGGGGGGCTGAAGTTGAAGGATATTTATTACTGGCCTCTCTTTCAGATGTAGAGAGAAGCATTTTCAGCTTCAATTTTTATTTCATCTACTTATAACATTAAGCTCTCCCAGTGTTGATCTCTTCTCTAAATGCATCGAACCCCCACGGGGTCCTCAAAGCTAACAGCAAATAAACAGTTGCTATGTGTGCACACAAATGATTTAGATTTTCATTATACAGAGCTGCTGATATCTCAGGAGGCAGGAGTAGGCGGAGACAAAATGCTTGGTTTTGACTGCAGCACTGTATCTTGCTCCTTCCTCTCTCTCCAGAAAGGAGACCCTGGAGAACAGCACTTGGGGAACGGGGGCATCAAGGCCAGGTGGCATCCATGAGGGCAGCCCACAATGTTGGCTCCCTCTCACATAGTGCCTCTATTTCCTGGAGAGGTGGTGGCAACTACAAAAATGAAACAAAGCTGGCAGAAACATCAAGGGGAATAAAGAGGGGTAGATAAAGAGGTAAATATTGGAATCACTCCGGAGACATGTGGCCTTCTCCCACTGTGGCCTATTAGAATCTCATTTGGGGAACTTTGAATTTCTTTCCAAGATATCCCTTTGTATCTTCTGAGCTAAAATACTGCCCCCTAGATAACATGGTAAAGTGAACACTTTGGAGTCAGACAAATTAATGTTTGAATGCCAGCCCAAACATTTCTGTGCTGTGTGTCCTTGGGTAACTTACTTAACTTCTCTAAGTTTACAAAACTTTCTAAGACAGCATTTCCTATCTGCTGTTGGCCTCCACACAACCCAGAAGCTATACAAGGTGTTTACTATCCAGTGACCCCATACTTTTTAGTTTGCACTGATTACTCTAACACAGTGATTTTTAATCCTGGTTCACATTAGAATGCTCTGAAAAGCTTTTAAAAAAGTTTGATGCCTATGTCCCACCCCAGTTCAATTGAGTCAGAATCTCTGGGAACTGCTAGACCATACTAGTGTATCTTCATTGTTAATATCATCTGCTGACTTCCTAGTCATCTCTCATTCATTGAAGACTTCAGCACCTGGCTCACTCTTTTATTTCCCATTCCTATTTCTGTCATCCTTTTGGAAGCTTCAATATCCATGTAAACATTCTGCCAACTTCTTGACTTCTAAGTTCTTTGACTTCCTTAGCTCCAATGATATTTTTCCTTCACCCAACCTCTGCTGCTCCACTCTCGACATCAACAATAAATGCACCATCACCAAAATCCTGATTCCAAGCCTGCCATTCCTAACACTTCTTAACCTTTCAGCTCACGTTCTTTGATATCCCCACTCTATCAACTCTTTGATCTCATCCTCCTTACCCAATCTAGAGTCCATAGTCCATAGTCCATCAATGTAATCACCTCTTGATTAAATATTCCACTCTTTTGCCCCTCACTCACTCTGTCATATATTTGTCCGACAAAGCCCTAATTCTGGTTAAATGTAATAATCTGCCTGGTCTGTGCTTGCACCAAATTCCCAACTGTTGACAGAGAAAAACAATAACTGTTCTTGCACCTTTTCTCTGTCTACACCCACTTCCTTGATGAGTTCATCCAATCTCATGGCTTTAAATATTATCTATACCTTGCTCACACTCAAAGTGTGAGCTATAGTCCAAAAGCATGGCAGTGTGTTAGAAATTTAGAATCTTAGGCCCCTATCCCAGACCTACAGAATCATAATCTGCATTTTAGCAAGATTGCCAGGTGATTCATATGGATCAAAGTTTGAGAGGCACTGATCTATACCAGTGGTTCAGAGTTGATCACAAATTGGAATCAGCTGGAGAGTTAAAACTGTTAATGCCTAAGACCACTTTCAGAGGTTCTAATTTAATTGGTCTAGGGTAAGGCCTGAACATACATAAATTTTATGTCCCTATGTGATTTTAATGTGCAGCCATGATTGAGAACCACTGACTTAAATATTGATGACTCCCAAACTAATATCTCTAGGCTAAATTGCTCCTATGAACTCCAGGCTCGTAAGTCCAACTACATACTCTATATCTCTATTGGATGTCTAATAGGCTTGACAAATTTGTACACATCCACAACCAAGATCCCAAACTTCCTCCCTAAATCTGCTCCTTGTAGTTGTCCCCATCTTAGTAAGTAAATGCTACCATACTTACCCGGTTTTCCCCCTATCTCCTTGGTTGGCCCTTCTCATCATTTTCTGGCTCTTCTGCCTCTGTTCCACCTCTTAATGTTGAAACACTCCAGGGCACATTGCTCCTCTCAAGATGCAGAATCATCCCAAGTGATCTCATCTATGTTCTGAGGATGCTCTGGTTTAAACATGGTCAAGTCGCTCAAATTTAGCCTGTGCAAAAGAAAATTACTGGTTTTCTTTCCCCCTTCTCCAAGTAGTTGCTCCTACCAAAAATCTTGAAGTAGTCTCTGATTCCTTTCTTTTGCTTGGCCCCTATCTCCAAATCATGTGCAAGTCTTGTCAACTCTACCTGTAAAATATATTTCTTTTCTGTCTAATTCTCTTATCTCTACTGCTACCATCCTAAGACATTAATGATAAAAAAAAGTCTTAGCAAACTGGGACTGAAAGGGGATATTCTAACCCGATAGTAGATATCTATTAAGCCTTCAGCAAACACCATACTAAATAATGAATTTTAGAAACATTCTAATTCTAGTCAGAAAAAAGGCAATGAAAAATATTTCAGTCTGCAACAAAAACATAAGGTACCTAAGATTAAATTTAACAAAAGATACAGAGAAAGTTATAAAACATGATTGAAGGGATGAGAAAAGACTAAATGAAAAGATAAATATATTTCATGGACAGAAAGACTTGATATCTTAGTGTGTCAGTTCTCTCTAAATGAATCTGTAAATTCCATGCAGTTCCAATGAATATCCCATCTTTTTAAGTGTAACTTTACTTTCTTATTTTCACATTTGTATTCAGATATCAAGACAATGCAAAATTATAATGATTAACAAGTGTAATGTTGACACAGGGATCAACAAATAGACCAATGGAACAGAATAGAGGGTTTCTATGGACTGAATTGTGTCGTCCCAAAATTCATAGGTTGAGGCTCTAACCCACAATGTGATAGTATTTGGAGATGCGGCCTTTCAGAGGTAATTAGGTTTTGATGAGGTCATGAGGGCGAGGACCTCTAGATGGGATTAATGCCTTTATAGGAAGAGATATCAGATCTCTCTCTCTCTCTCCAATGCGGGGACACAGCATGTCCCCTGAGACTTCCCCTTCAGTATTAGCCTCAGAATGAAAATACATGGAGAAAAGCTGCCCCAGCTGACACACAGACCTGAAGAGCAGGAGACTAAATGCTTGTGGTATGGCTCTAGGTTTGATATACACCAAAAACTGAAGGGTACAATGTTGTTTATGGATATGGTACAATGTATATGGATATATATACACACACATATATATATGCACACACATATGTATCTCTGTATACACACACACACACTACATATGTGTGTGTGTGTATAATAAAAACAGGAATAATAAACAGTAAATGTAGGAGACTGGTTATTTTTGAGGGAGGGAAGAAGAAATCCTTATAGCCCTTTATTCCACTTCATTTTACCTCATAGCACATGTTTGTTTATTGGTTCCCTCTTCCTCCCACTAAAATGTAAAGTCCACAAAATCAAGCAACTTTCCTTATTTGCTGACTGCTATGGCCCAAGCATTCAATACATTGCCTGGCACACAGTAGGCACTCAATAAACACTTGTTGAAAGGATGAGATTGCTTACATATCTGTAAGTAGGGACAATACCACTGGCCTTGCAGGATTACACTGAGGGTTAAGTAAGAGTATGTCTGCGAGTATGTATAGGGTTGAACCTGTCATCTAGGTACTCAATCGTGACAGTTTCATTTCTTTTCTCTTTCTATTCTGGATCTGCAGTTTCTATGTTGAACTATCTCAATAATGTCTAGAGCACTCAAAATGTAGGTTTCACTGCTTTTTGGCTGTGCAATCTTGAACAAGTTATTTAACCTCTCTATGTCTTAGTTTCCTGGTCTGTAGGCTGGGGACAATAATATCCACCTCATAGATTGGTTGAGAGTATTAAGTGGTATAATGACATTAAGCACTTAGCACAGGACATGACACATAGTCAATGCTCAATAAATGTTAGCCGTTATTATTATTATTGTTATTATTATTGTTACTACTACTACTACAAAACAGACAGTTGCTTGTGCGGCATAAGTTCAAGAGTACTTGGAAGGCTTCTTTACTAAAATAATATCTGCCATACCAGCCAGTCATTTCCATCTTAAATTTCACCATTATGGAATTATTCTTTTGGTTTATGTCTTGTCCATTCTAGCTGCCTCTTGTAAACTTTATTGAGAATAAGCTCCCAACCATTTAGCATCATTAGTTTTATGTGATATCTTGTTTTCCTCCATTACTGGGCAGATGGGCAGCATGAGGGCCCTGGGTACAGGTTTGAGAAGAGAAGTGAAGGAACAAATTCCAAAGGCAACTTTGGATTACTTGCTTTTTTTCCTTAACGATAGTCCTGTTCATAATTGCTTCTAGTCATCATTCTCTGTCTCAGCAGAAGCCAACTCTCTAGCATCTGTTACTTATAATGTGGGTAAGAGGTTGGAAATCCTTGAGAAGTGTTTCTTCTGTTAGAGTTCCCAAGTATTCCATGTTCTGAGGACTATTTCTAGCTGTTTTATGTCCCATCAACTCTCCCGCTTTTTGAGGATCTGCCAAGAGAAACCAACCCCAAACTCACTACACAGGTCCTATTGGCCTGACTTCTTCCTGGGTCTGGGAATATTATCCTTAGCTCTCCTGATTATAATGCTGCATTATTTAGCTTATATCTTATTTTATGGACATGTGCTTAGGACTCTTTGAAGTGAATTCAAGAATGATTATAATTGGTGTGCAAACATGTGCAAAGGTTTGTGAAAATACCTGTGCCTAGTTGGCTTCTTTTTTTAAATGACCTTATTAAAGTATAATTTAAATATCATAAAATTCACCTATTTTAAGTGTATGCTTCATCTATTATTAGTAAATTTATAGAGTTGTGCAACCATCACCATAATCCAGTTTTAGAACATTTATGCTTGCCTTCTGAATGTATTGCTTGTACCATTACTCACTCTTCTTGATGGAAATCTTAGAAAATATATAAATTTTAACCACACAGTTTTATGGAATAAATGCCTTCCAACAAAGTGGTACAAAACAAATTTCTGTAGAATTAATACAATTTTAAATAACCAAGATCTTTTATACTTTTCATACAACTAGAAATGCATTTAATGACATGTGGGAGAGGAATATAGGAATGAGGCAAAAGACTGTATTAGATATTCTCATGAGGGGAGGATTGCACTGGGGCTAGTAACCAGTAACTGCCTCACAAGATGAATAAAAATTTCAGTATCTCAACACAACAAAAGTTTATTTTACCAAGTCTGATGCAGATTGGTGGAGATTTTCCTCCAAGCAGTGACTTGGGGATTCAGATTCTGCCCATTTTGTGACACCACCATCTCAACATATAGCTTCCAAGGTCATAAAAGAAGAAGAGAAAGATAGAGGAGGAACACCAGCTCGTAGTGCCCTGGACCTAGGAGTAGTACACATAACTTCTACTTAGAGTCCATTGGTCAGAACTAGCCACATGGCCCCAACCTAACAGCAAGAGAGTTTGGGAAAGTAGATTAACGCATAGATCGTTATGTGAGCGCTGTCCCAGCTATAGTGGTCAAGCCTTTGGTGCTTTACCCTTAAGCCCTCAGAATGTCTCTAATAGCTCACAATCTTATGATTCCACATTTGTTGCTTCCAGAAATTAGATTCACTCTTGGTCATTTAAAATGTGCAGTTCCAGCTACTGTAATACCATCGTTCACCAAGAGGTGACACAAGTGAACATACCTGCTCTTCAGCCTGCAAAGTCCTCCTCTAAGATTGTTAGTTCTGTACAACCATCTGTTTTACTTTACAAATTCAGCGAGATTAATTCTTTGTAAAATTCATATATCTGTACCAATAGATATCCATGTTTTTATGAATCTTTTTTCAGATTTATTGAGATGTGATTGACAAATAAAAAATGTATATATTTAGATTGTAAAATGTGATTCTTTAAGGTGTACAACTTGATTTAATATATGTATACATTGTGAAATGATTACCACAATAAAGTTAATTAACATATCCATCACCTCACATAGTTACCATTTTTTGTTTGTGTCTGTGGTTAAGAATCTATAGATTGTCATCCATCATTTAACCAGCTCAATAAATCACCAATGATTTTGGGCACTGTTTGATCATCCTTATTTAGTCTTTGTGATAAACGTAATGAAGCAGCCCCTTTCTCTGTCCTCTAATCTCCTTTTCTTCAATCTCTGCCATACTCATTAACATCTTACAATAAAGTACTCAAGGTCAAGAGCCTAGAAATGAAAGCTACAAATAGGCCTGGAGAAACGGGTTCCAGCCCTGGCTATCCTGTTAATTAAGCGTATGACTTTGCGTGAGTCTCTTAACCTCTCTGAGTCTCTGCCTTCTTATCTGAAAAGAAAAATTATATCCGCCAATGACAATTGAGTGATTAAGGTGACCTCCAGAGAACAGCCTGGTAGTTTCTGTTGTTGGTAATTCTCCCTTCCTGCATCCTACAGGTTTCTTCTCTGAGACCCTTGCTCCTGGAGTCTCACGTCTTCCCTCAATTTCTGTAGTGCTTGTCTCCAATTATTGTAGATTGAAATATACACTGTGCTTATACAGTTTCCATTGGTTCACTAAATTTTCTTATACTTCTCTATCCGCAGTCTAACGCCACATCTCTGCCTCAGCTCCCTTGCCCCCCAAGAATACAAAGTCCTTTTTGGCCGAACTTTATACACTTCATCTCTCCTTTCTAGGTCAGACATGCTGTCATTATTTATACAAAATTCTGACTCAGTGGCATTCCTGGATCCTGAACCAAACTCCGAACTCTTTGGCATACAACCTAGGGAAAATGACCTTTCTCATTGTTATGCAAGCTTTCCTTCTCTCTCTGACACTACATTTCTCCACAGATCTCTAAGCTCTTTCAAGTTCTGCTCTCTCAGCTAGGAGCAGCACATCTCCACAACATACTTTTAGGTCTGAGTCAGCAGTAGTGTAGAACATTAACTCATTAACAAGAAAATTGTCTTTCCTTACTCTAAACTCTTGCCAGACTAGGGTTGTTTTCAATTAGCAAATTTGGAGAGAGAGGGTTTTTTTTTCCTTTTTTGCACAGCCATTCTTTTTACAGGGTAGTTGGGAAGCTCAAAGGAATCCGTGTAATTATACACGGTATATATACATATGATAGGTATAAAGCATAGCTCAGATATAGAGTGGGGTTATATATGGGGGCAATCCTCTATAATTTATCTTTCCTCGGTTGCTTTTAGAAAGAAAAAGCCTAGAATCTTCATACGCCTTAAGTTTCAAGGATTTTTATCATTTGCATGATGATAAATGGCATGCTACTGGCATGCCAGTAGTAGCTGGCATACTACCTTTCAAACATAATCATACTTATTTTCCAACCCTATTGAGTTCTGAAGACTAATGCACATCTCTTTCCTTCTGTAAATCATAGCAATGCATGGACATTAGCCTCCTACCCGAACTGATCCCCAGCTGCACCACTAACTCGAATGTATCCTGCTTTCATATCTTTACTCATGTACTACCTTTTCTTTGAATTTATATTTTAGACCATCAGACATGAAAGGAGTCAGAAACCCATTTTATTTATAAATGATAGAAAAATCACGTGCATTTAGATAAATGGAATTATTTTTGAAATCAGTAACTCAAAGAGATTTGGGTTCCAGGGAGCTTATGAAATGTAAACGGCCACCACCCACTGCTACACACCGTTGATCACTTTTGTAAAGCCAACAACAAAAAGGGTTTCCATGCTTTTGGCCAACCATGAGAGAGAATTTGTTCTCTAAGTAGTGTTCTACTACAATTGTTAAATTCAGTCGCTTTTTTGTGGTTTAAGCTCAAGGACTACACTAGTATCTGAAATGATGGGAACAGTAGGATCTGTTCTATTTCCAGAATCATGACAAGAAAAAGAGAGGTTAGGGAAAATTCTGACTATTGCTAGCTTCTGGATGTGTATTGATTTATGGACTCACAGGTCTGCAAACCTGTGAATGCTGAAGAGGGAGAGGTACAGAATGTATGTGTGTACACACAAACATAAGTGTGCTTTTTTTTTTTTTTTAATTTTTTGTTTATTGCAGTAACATTGGTTTATAACATTGTAAAAATTTCAGGTGTACATCATTGTACTTCTATTTCTGCATGGACTACATCATGTTCACCACCAAAATACTAATTACAACCCATCACCACACACATGTACCGAATTATCCCTTTCACCCTCCTCCCTCCCCTCTTCCCCTCTAGTAACCACCAATCCAATCTCTGTCCCTATGTGTTTGTTTATTGTTGTTATTATCTACTACTTAATGAAGGAAATCATATGGTATTTGACCTTCTCCCTCTGACTTATTTCACTTTGCATCATACCCTCAATGTCCATCCATGTTGTCACAAATGGCTGGATTTCATCGTTTCTTATGGCTGAGCAGTATTCCATTGTGTATATATACCACAGCTTTTTTATCCATTCGTCCCTTGATGGGCACTTAGGTTGCTTCCAAGTCTTGGCTATCGTGAATAAGGCTGCAATGAACACAGGGGTGCATGTACCTTTGCAAATTGGTGTTTTCAAGTTCTTTGGATAAATACCCAACAGTGGAATAGCTGGATCATATGGTAGTTCTATCGTTGATTTTTTGAGGAATCTCCATACTGTTTTCCACAGTGGCTGCACCAGTTTGCACTCCCACCAGCAGTGTATGAGAGTTCCCTTCTCTCCACAACCTCTCCAACACATGTTGTTTCCTGTCTTGTTAATTATAGCCATTGTGACGGGCGTGAGGTGATATCTCATTGTAGTTTTGATTTGCATTTCCCTGATAGTTAGTGATTTTGAACATCTTTTCATGTGTCTGTTGGCCATCTGTATATCTTCTTTGGAGAAATGTCTGTTCAGGTCTTTTGCCCATTTTTTAATTGGGTTGGTAGTTTTTTTGTTGTTGAGATGCATGAGTTCTTTATATATTTTGGAGATTAAGCCCTTATCAGATGTATGGTTTGCAAATATCTTCTCCCAATTGTTAGGTTGTCTTTTCGTTTTGTTGATGGTTTCCTTTGCTGTGCAGAAGCTTTTTAGTTTGATGTAGTCCCATTTGTTTATTTTTCTATTGTTTCTCTTGCCCGGTCAGATGTGGTGTTTGAAAAGATGTTGCTAAGACTGATGTCGAAGAGCGTACTGCCTATGTTTTCTTCTAGAAGTTTCACAGTTTCAGGTCTTACATTCAAGTCTTTAATCCATTTGGAGTTAATTTTTGTGTATGGTGTAAGGTAAGGGTCTACTTTCATTTCTGCATATGGCTATCCAGTTTTCCCAACACCATTTGTTGAAGAGACTTTCTTTTCTCCATTGTATGTTCTTGGCTCCTTTGTCAAAGATTAGCTGTCCATAGATGTGTGGGTTTATTTCTGGGCTTTCGATTCTATTCCATTGATCTGTGTGTCTGTTTTTGTGCCAGTACCATGCTGTTTTGGTTACTATAGCTTTGTAGTATATTTTGAAATCAGGAGTGTGATACCTCCAGCTTTGTTCTTTTTCTCAGGATTCCTTTAGCTATTCGGGGTCTTTTGTTGTTCCATATAAATTTTAGGATTCTTTGTTCTATTTCTGTGAAAAATGTTGTTGGAACTTTGATAGGGATTGCATTGAATCTATAGATGGCTTTAGGAAGTATGGACATCTTAACTATGTTAATTCTTCCAATCCAAGAGCACGGAATATCTTTCCATTTCTTTGTGTCTTCTTCAATGTCTTTCAGAAATGTTTTATAGTTTTCGGTGTACAGATCTTTCACCTCTTTGGTTAAGTTTATTCCTAGGTATTTTATTCTTTTTGTTGCAATTGTAAATGGGATGGTATTCTTAATTTCTCTTTCTGCTACTTCGTTGTTAGTGTACAGAAATGCAACTGATTTTTGTATGTTGATTTTGTATCCTGCAACTTGACCATATTCGTTTATTACTTCTAAAAGTTTTCTGGTGGATTCTTTAGGGTTTTCTATATATAAAATCATGTCATCTGCAAATAGTGACAGTTTCACTTCTTCCTTTCCAATTTGGATCCTTTTTATTTCTTTCTCTTGCCTGATTGCTCTGGCTAGGACTTCCAATACTATGTTAAATAGGAGTGGTGACAGTGGGCATCCTTGTCTGGTTCCTGTTCTTAGAGGGATAGCTTTCAGTTTTTCACCATTGAGGATGATATTAGTTGTGGGTTTCTCATATATAGTCTTTATTATGTTGAGGTACTTTCCTTCTATACCCATTATATTCAGAGTTTTTATCATAAATGGATGCTGGATCTTGTCAAATGCTTTCTCTGCATCTATTGAGATGATCATGTGATTTTTGTTCTTCATTTTATTAATGTGGTGTATTACGTTGATTGATTTGCGAATGTTAAACCATCACTGCATACCTGGAATAAATCCCACTTGATCATGGTGTATAATCTTTTTAACATATTGTTGTATGCGATTTGCTAGTATTTTGTTGAGGATTTTTGCATCGATGTTCATCAGTGATATTGGCCTGTAATTTTCTTTTTTTGTGTTGTCCTTGTCTGGTTTTGGTATCAGGGTAATGTCAGCTTCGTAGAATGAGTTAGGGAGTGTCCCCCCCGCCTCAATTTTTTGGAAGAGTTTGAGAAGGATAGGTATTAAGTCTTCTTTGAATGTTTGGTAGAATTCACCAGGGAAGCCGTCTGGTCCTGGACTTTTATTTTTGGGGAGGTTTTTGATTACTGTTTCGATCTCCTTACTGGTGATTGGTCTATTCAAATTCTCTACTTCTTCTTGATCCAGTTTTGGAAGGTTGTATGATTCTAAGAATTTATCCATTTCTTCCAGATTGTCGAATTGGTTGGCATATAGTTTTTCATAGTATTCTCTTATAATCTTTTGTATTTCTGAGGTGTCTGTTGTAACCTCTCCTCTTTCATTTCTGATTTTACTTATTTGTGCCTTCTCTCTTTTTTCTTGGTGAGTCTAGCTAAAGGTTTGTCTATTTTGTTGATCTTTTCAAAGAACCAGCTCTTGGTTTTATTAATTTTTTCTATTTTTTTTTAGTCTCTATTTCATTTATTTCTGCTCTGATTTTTATTATTTCCCTTCTTCTACTGATTTTGGGCTTTGTTTGTTCTTCTTTTTCCAGTTCCTTTAGGTGCATTGTTAGATTGTTTATTTGAGATTTTTCTTGTTTGTTGAGATAGGCCTGTATTGCTATAAACTTCCCTCTTAGAACCGCTTTTGCTGTGTCCCATAAATTCTGGCATGTCGTATTTTCATTTTCATTTGTCTCCAGGTATTTTTTGATTTCTTCTTTGATTTCTTTATTAACCCAGTCGTTGTTCAGTAGCATTTTGTTTAACCTCCGTGTATTTGTGGCTTTTCTGATTTTCTTCCTATAGTTGATTTCTAGTTTCATACCGTTGTGGTCAGAAAAGATGCTTGGCATTATTTCAATCTTCTTAAATTTATGGAGACTTGTTTTGTGGCCTAATATGTGATCAATCCTGGAGAACGTTCCATGTGCATTTGAAAAGAACATGTATTCTTCGGTTTTTGGATGGAATGCTCTGTATATATCTACTAGGTCCATCTGTTCTAGTGTGTCGTTTAAGGCCAATATTTCCTTATTGATCTTCTGTTTGGATGATCTATCCGTTGGTGTAAGTGGAGTGTTAAAGTTCCCTACTATTATAGTGTTACTGTCTACTTCTGTTTTTATGTCTGTTAATAATTGCTTTATATATTTAGGTGCACCTACATTGGGTGCGTAGATATTTACAAGTGTTATATCCTCTTGTTGGATTGGTCCCTTGATCATTATGTAATGCCGTTCTTTGTCTCGTTTTACAGTTTTTGTTTTAAAGTCTACTTTGTCTGATATGAGTACTGCTACCCCAGCTTTCTTTTCATTGCCATTTGCGTGGAGTATCTTTTTCCATCCCTTCACTTTCAGTTTGTGTGTGTCTTTAGGTCTGAAGTGTGTCTCTTGTATGCAGCATATATATGGGTCTTGTTTTTTTATCCAGTCAGCCACCCTATGCCTTTTAATTGGAGCATTTAGTCCATTGACGTTTAAAGTAGCTATTGATAAGTATGTATTTACTGCCATTTTTTAACTTTTTTTTTTTTCCTCAGTGTTTTAGTAGTCCTTCTCTGTTCCTTTCTTCTTCTATACAGAATTGATGGTCACTTTAGTTTGACCTCTGTCTGAAAGCTGTACTCTTTAACTACCCTCCTCCCTCCTTTTATGTTTTTGATATCATATCCAACCTCTTTTTTGTGCATTTGTATCCATTACGTTCTAATCGTGGAAATAGATAATTTTTCCTATTTGTGGTCTTCTCTTTTCCCCTTAAATCAGTCCCTTTAACATTTCTTGTAACACTGGTTTCTTGGTGACAAACTCCTTTAATTTTTGCTTATCTGGGAAAATTTTGATCTCTCCTTCCATTTTGAACGATAACCTTGCTGGGTAGAGTATTCTTGGCTGTAAGTTTTTTCCTTTTAGCACTTTAAATATATCGTGCCATTCTCTTCTAGCCTGTAAGGTTTCTGCTGAGAAGTCAGCTGATAGCCTTATGGGGTTTCCTTTGTATGTAACTTGACATTCTCTTGTGGCTTTTAGGATTCTCTCTTTATCTTTAATTCTGGACATTTTGATTATGATGTGTCTTGGTGTGGGCCTCTTTGGGTTTATCTTGTTTGGGGCTCTCTGTGCCTCCTGTACCTGGATGTCTGTTTCCTTCCTTAGGTTAGGGAAGTTTTCATCTATTATTTCTTGAAATAGATTCTCTGCCCCCTTGTCTCGCTCTTCTCCTTCCGGGACACCTATAACACGGATGTTAGTGCGCTTGATGTTGTCCCAGAGGTCCCTTAGACTGTCCTCACTCTTTTTAATTCTTTTCTCTTTTACCTGTTCACCTTGGGTAATTTCTTCTAGTCTTTCTTCCAGCTCACAGATCCGTTCTTCTGTATCCTCTACTCTGCTTTTGAGTCCCTCTAATGAATTTTTCATTTCCAGTATTGTATTCTTCATTTCTGATTGGTTCTTTTTTATATCTTCCATTTCTTTGTTGACATTCTCACTGAGTTCATCTATTCTTCTCCCCAGATCAGTGAGCATCCTTAACACTCTTAGTTTGAACTCTCTGTCGGGTAGGTTGCTCATTTCTGTTTCACTTAGTTCCTTTTCTGGGGTTTTGTCCTGTTCCCTTACTTGGAATGTATTCTTTTGCCTCCTCATTTTGCCTCTTTCCCTGTGCTTGTGTCTATGTATTAGGTAGGTCAGCTACGTCTCCTGCTCTTGAATAGGTGACCTTATGTAAGTGATGCCTTAGGAGGCTTCCAGTGTGCTTCCCTCAGTTCTCAATGTTCCAGGGGTGGCCCCTATGTGGGCTACGTGTGTCCTTCTATTGTGGCCTGTTAGCTCTCCCTATAGGCGCCCAGGGAGGCTGAGTTATGCTCCTGGCCAGCTGTTGTAATGCTCAGCTGCTTGTAGTTGTTGTGGGCCCTTCAGTCTCTTTATCAGGTGTGGGGATCCCCAGCACAGTTGGCTGCAAGTTCTAATACCACATTTGTGTTGCAGTATTTCTTTTATGTGAGTAGGCCCCCAGTGTGGCAGGTTGTTAGGCTCAGGGCCTTAGAATTGCTGTAAACCTCTAGCCTATTAGGTCTCTTGTCAGCTCTCTGAGGATTGCAGCTGGGTGGGGCTGCCCTAAGGCACAGGAGCACCCAATTGTTTCAGGCTTTGGAAGGTGGGGCAAACCTCTTATGTGGGTCTTTGAGAAGCACAAGTCTTCTGCAGCTGACAAGCCCTGTTGCCCACAGGTCCACACACACAGTCAACACAGTCCTGCCCCGTGTGAGCGCCCCGACCTCCCCAAGCGGACCCAGTCTCTCCACGGCGGGAGCCCCACACACTCCGCCACCACCCCACACTCTCCACCGGCTCCTTGTGCACACCCTGCCCCGCTCAAGTCAGCTCAGTTGCCAGGCTGCAGAGGATCCAGTCACTAATCTATGCAGGCCCACACATTGCCTGAGGGCTTGTTGTTGGGTGGGGCCAGTCTCTAGGGTGGGCTGCCTGCCCTGGCTGAGCTGGATTAAACCGGTGCTCTAGCGGGTGGAGCAGACCCTGGGCTAGCAGGTCTCAGGGAGAACTCCAATGGCGTCTGTGTCAGCACGCTCACACCAGGCCACAACAATGGCCGCCGCCAATGTCCCAGTCCCTGGAGAGGTCTCACCCCTCACCGAGATGCACTCAGGGCCTATTAGGTGAGTCTCTTGTCACCGAAGCACTGTGCACCTTTCTTTCTGGTGATTTTAGGATGCTTTCTGGAACGGGTGAGTTTGTGCGCGGGCCCTTTAAGAGCCAGTTTTAGTTTCTTTGTGAACCGGGTTTTCTGGGGGTGCTACCCAATGCTTTAGTAGCAGGCAAAGTCAGATATTATGCCGCTGGTCTCAATTGTGCTGGGTCCACAAAATGCCCACAGTGGGGGCGCTCCCCGGCTCAGGGCCCCGCGCCTCCAGGTGAAGGAAGTAAATTATATTAAAAATTTAAAAGTTAATACCTTAGAGACAGGCACCTCCACACCCTAAGGATTCCTGGTATAAGGGGGAACGTTTATCGATCCTGACTGACTCTATTCATAGAAGACTCGCCCTAAACTGTTCGGGGAAAATTGAGAACAAGAGAGTGCTCCAGAGGGATAAGTTTGGGAGGGTCGGGGTGGAGGGGGTCCAGATGGGGACGCGTGTGTGTAACCTGATAATTGCTTCGCGCCATAGCAATTCGCGCCATAAAATGTAACTGTTTAAATGTTTTAAATTAGCCAATCATGTAAGACCGCGCCAACCTTTTCCCGCTTTATGCTTCCGAATCCTATAAAAGAGCTTGCCCCTTAAGGTTCGGGGTTGACTCCTCTGTCTCCTGCGAGAGACACGTGTCGACCCGGAGCTCCGCTTAATAAACCTCTTACCTCTTGCGTTTGCATCAAGCTCGGTCTTCTGTGTCTGTGGGTCCGCGCCTTCCCGAGGCTGGAGTTGGGGTTTCCTTTTTGAGATCCTACACAGGGAGGGTGCGTACCTGTGAACTGCTCCCGGCGGCCGTGAAGCTGGCGGCTTGTGAATGCGGCGTTTTTCCTCTCCAGAAGGGAGTCTCTGCCTCTTCTACCCCAGTTAGGATTGTCCGTTGTTGCAGGAGTTCCTCTTATCCAGTATTTCAGTTCTGTCTCAGGGGTAATTTTTCCACGAGTAGTTGTATATTGGCTGTGTCCACGGGAGGAGGTGAGTTCAGAGTCTGCCTACGCCGCCATCTTGACTCCTCACGTCCACAAGTGTGCTTTTATTAACTGCGGTAGGAAGAATTCTAAAAATGCATCCCCCCTTCTTGACCAGGTTGCACTCCCTAATATGATGAGATATCACTCCTGTGATTATATTATGTTATATGGCACAGTTGACTTTTAGATAGCGAGATTATCCCAGTGGGCCTAATCTAATCACATGAACCCTTAAAAGGAGAAAAGTTTTTCTGGCTGGTGGCAGAAAGGAACGTCAGAGAGATTCAAAGCATGATAAGGACATGAAACCCTATTGCAGGTTCAGTTATGGAGGGGACCAAATGAGAAAGAATGCAGGTGGCCTCTGGGAGCAGAGAGTGGCCTCCTGGCTACAGTCAGCAAGGAGATGGGGACCTCAGTCCTATAATTGCAAAGAACTGAATTCTGCCACAACCACACAAGCTTGGAAGAGAGCCCTGGGCTTATAGATGAGAATGTAGCTCAGCTGACAACTTGATCTGAGCTTTGTAAGACCCTGAGCAGAGACTCCAGTCACACCATGCTGAACCTCTGCCTACAGAACTATGAACTAATAAATGAGTACTATTTTAAGCCCAGAAAGTTTATGGTACTTTGTTATGCAGCCATAAAAACTAATACATTACTGAATTAATCTTGTCCCAGGATCGTGGTGCTCCTGAAGACATGGATCATATCATCTCTACGGAAAAGGCCCACTGTCCCTAATGCAAAGTTTTGTGTCCAGTAAATACTCCAGAACTGTTAGCTGGTGGGAAATAAGCTCACTGGACCAGGTGCAATTGCTCAATGTGCTCATTGGACTTGGAGTGTCATTGAGCTGCTTCTCTGGTTAGCTGCTACTGTTAAACTGCTGGCTGGAAGACCAAGGCCAGAGAGCCAAGAGGTTCAGCTTAGGTTCTCTCTTCCCCTACAACAGATAGGAAGGGTCCCTCAGGCACACACGAGTTTAACAGTAACATTGTATGGTCTTAAATAAGCCAGGCTCGGCTCCCTCTGGGATCAGGGAGATGATATCAGGGATATAAATAAACCACTAGGCACTTGCTGCCCTCATTCTTGGGCTGATGAGAAACCAGATGATGAAGTTACACGTTTAACATGATCATGAGAATGGAAAAGGGATTATTCCTCTTTCAGTTCTCATTAGGGTCTTTGTCTAGAGAAAGGCTATATTTACAGGTGCTTTGCAAAAAGTACTTCCCTTTCTGTTCTCAGCAGGGAGGGCAGCAGTGGCTGCTGTGATGTTGGCTCAGCTTCCTCTTCCACTTCCGTTCCTTCCTTTTCTTCCCCCATCCTTCCTTTCCCCTGCCTCCTATTCCTAATTTCATTTTTTTGCTATTGAGCTGTTTGGTTGGGAGAGAGAGCTCCAGAGCAGCAGCAGAAAAAACCTCAGCCTCTCAGAGTGAGATAAATGCCCTTTATTCTTATTTGAGTTTCTCACTGCCTAAAGTGTAAGGGTAGAAAATAGAACAGTCTAACAGAAGCAGAGAGCAAGACCTTTTCCATGGTGTTTGGAAAAGACTAAAAAAGGGGCCAGAAAGGAGGATGAGGTGACCCTCTTCCTGTCCCTTGGCAGTCACTCAGTCAACATTTATGGAGTTCTGTGACATTTACTGTCATTTCATGTCATGTCATTAAACAAAGTATAAAGTGGTTTTAGTACAAGTGCCCACTGTGTGCCCAGACATTTACTGTCTGGTCTTGGGCTCCAAAGGAAACAGAAGATTTGGTCTCTTCTCTTAAGGAGCTAATAGGGTTGTTGGGGAGTATAGAACTTATATATAAAAAAGATATGCCAAAGACACAGGTGGACCCAGGATCATGCAGAAGAACTGAGGGGACAGGGTATTATGGGGCTGGAGGAGAATAGTGGAAGGGATGTGACTTAGTGGAAGCAGCAGTGATGGCGCAGAAGAAGGTTATTTGTGGCATGGGGTTGGAAAGGACAATTGAAATGTAGTTTCATAGATGCAGGGTGAGGTGGGGATAAACACTCTGTGCTCAGTTGTCACAGAGTTTTCATTTTGTTATGGACTGTACTGTGTCCCCTTAAAATTCATATGTTGAAGCCCTGACTCTCAGTGTGAATGTATTTAGAGACAGGGCCTTTAGAGGGGTAATTAAAGATAAATGAGGTCATAAGGGTGGGGACCTAATCCAATAGGACTAGTGTCCTTTTAAGAAGAGGAAGAGAGACCAGGGAGGCACATGCACAGAGGAAAAGGCCATGTAAGGTCATAGCAAGAAGGTGGCCATCTGCATGCTAAGGAGAGGGGCCTCAGGAGAAATCAATCCTGCTGATACTTTGATCTTGCACTTCTAGCCTCCAGAATGATAAGAAAATAAATTTCTATTGCTTAAGCCACCTCGTCTGTGGTATTTTGTTATGGTAGCCCTAGCAGACTAACACACACATGAAGGAAGATTGTTCTCAAGCCCTGGTTCTCAGTCCTGGATGAGGGTTGCTCTAAGTCACTTAATCTCATGGTCAGAAGTTTAAGTGGGCTAACAGTAATGGGTGCGTCAGCACTGGAGGATACAGACAGGTTCTGGCATGGCTCTCAGCTAGGTGACCTTTTGTAGGTCATGTTACTTATCTGGGTCATTTTTGTCTCTTCAGTGAATTAGGAAATTAATAAGAGTAAGTTGCTAATGCATGGATATAAAGTTCAAGGTGAGGATCCTAATAACCATGGTATATTTTTCAAAATACTCATGCTCTGCTGCTTTGCTCCCTGTTCCTATTGAGAATCATTGGTTTTGATATTGCAGGTCATTTAAGGTCAGTAAGATCTATAGTCTTACACCCCAATACATCTCTACTTCTTGTTATTGATAAGTTCTCTAGTCCTAAAAGAAATAGTACGTTCTGCCTTTTGACTGGGTAGAGTCAAGAACTTAATCCATCCTATGATACCACCATTAGGTGGTAAGTGAGAGGTAAATGCCTCCTTAGAGGCGAAAGTTGAGGAGAACCATGAAAGTAGGGAGTAGGGGCTCTTAGATCTCTCAACTGTCAGAGTGGTCAGTAGGTAAAACTCAAATTAGGAATCACCAATGCCTTCACTTCCTACTTTGTGTTCACTCTTAGAAAAGGTGTCCCCAGGTCTGGAGGAGGCAGAATATAATAGTGTGACTTCGCATGCTCAGAGAGGAGCCCCCATCCTTAGCAACCATTGCTTCCCACTAACCAGGCATATCTTGGCTGTAGTTGTCCATTCAGACAGCCTGAATATGAGTCTATTCATAGAGACCAGGGGCCTGAGTACGAGAAATAGAATTTTCAGCTCATTATCACAGACCTCCTGGTTCTCCTCTGCCACTAAGCCTAGTTACCTCTCCTAACCTGTTCCCAGCCTCCACTACTCAAATGCACACACCACCTATCTGAACTTGAGAGTTCTAAAACACACTGAAGCCCATACTAGAAATCCTGAGTGCAGCTGAGCAAGTGGCAGAATGATTGAGCATCTCTTCCTTTGGCTTTGATGAGCCTCTAACCCAGGCAAGAGATTTATTTTGGTTGTCAATGTTATTTCAGGGCTCAGAAACTAGTCTACCTGGCTCTTCAGCCAATCACAAGCAGTGGTAAAGAGGGGGTTGGCAGGCAACAAGGTCTGCTGGGGATAGCGCAGGTTATTTTGAGCTTATCTTATTCTTAGCCGGCAGCCTGGGGCGTTGGTGTCTGCACATGATTCAGTTTTGTTTGGTTGTGGTGGCAGCAGGACACTTTGCTTCAGGTGCTTGGTTCAGTATTACAGAAATGAATTGTGGGAAAAGCAGTTTCTTGGTGCCAACTCAGGCTCCCAGTAGACCTGGAGGGTCAGGAGGAGGATTTCATGTAGGCAGCCTGCTATGTGAGCAGATGCAGAAACGCCAGTGCCCGCAGGGGAGCCTGGTGCTTAAAACAGAAAACAACTAACCCAGCACCACAATATGACTGGTCTGATTTAGAGATGCGAGAAACTAAAGGCCTCCATAATTCTGCTGTCCAGCTAGTGTGGCAAGACTGGCAAGAGACTGGGCATTGGGAGAGGGGATGGTAAAGTGGACTAACGAAGGGATGCCCTACTCTGTTCCCCTCCCTCTGAGATAATAGCGATGGAGAGCCAACACCTGCACTTTTTCAGTGCATCACACTCTAGATGATGAGTTATTCTGGTTTCCAGAAAGCCCTTTCCCATTGTCTCTACACTTCCAAATCTTTGGTGTGTAGAATTCATTAATAACTCCAACCTCTTTACTAACTTCCCATAGGAATACTTAGCACAGTGCTGGCCACATAGTTAAGTATTCAACAAGTGTTGAATGAAAGAATGAATGGTCTATATTGGTGGCTTTCACACTTAAAAAATCGACAGAACACTTTGTTTCAAATATAATCTTACTCTGAAACTCAATACAAAGAGTGTATAAAAGGAGAACCACTCTGATTATACTGGCACTGGGGTGTGGTGGGGGGCGCAAAGCTATGTCTCTAAGTCTCCCCCTCACTGCCTCCTACGGGAAAGAGTCAAGAATGCTAGGATTCACTCAGCAAGGGTTCATATGGTATCTATGGTTTGCCCAGCCCCATAAGCATTCTGGAGAGTTTAAAAGGAGTAGAATGTTTCACCATGGGAAGGACAGAGTTTAAGATGGATAATAAAATGTATACATTAAAGATATTTGAGAGAACTAGGGAACCATAAAGAAGGAAAATATCACAATGGGCTGAATTCCACAGAAAAGGTTGGCTTTAAGCTAGGCCTTAGATGTAATGCAAAATTTCAGTTTATATGAAGAGGGGAAAGTGTTACAGATTGGGATACAGTATAAGCAAAGGCACAGAGGTAGGAATGAGCATAACATTGTCTCAGGATGGAGGAAAGGGAGTGGTAGTGGAGCAGCCTCACTATGTAAGCAGAAGAGGGGTGTGTGTGTGGGGGGGTGTTGGGAGGGGTGGGATTTACTGGACATCCAGTTGGATTCAGATGATGGTGGTCTTGAAAGGCTACTAGAGGAATTTAGGAGCCGATAGGCTGTAGGGGAGCCACTGGAAGTTTTTAAGCATTTGAATAGCCCAGTGAGAAATTTCTTTGTCAGTGACCTGGAGAACACATGCATGAAAGGGGTGAGAGTCCACAAGTTCATGTAAGATGTTATGACACTAATCCAGGCTGGAGGCTTCTTTCTCTTTCTTTTTCTACTTAATGTGATTCAGTCCCTGTTGAGTTGGGTTGGGCCAAACCAATCTAAAAAGTAAGTTACTATTTGTGCTCCATTGCAGGCTGTATGGCCTGCTCAACTGCAACCCATTTTTAAAGCAAGTAATAGTCTTAGTCTACAGGAATACCATCCATCTGACTGTTCCAGGCAGTTTAGTGAGTCTCTTATAAAGAGAAACAGCACAGGGAAGGCAGCTTGTAATGGCATGTCACTGAGTACTTGCTTGAGCCAACACAGGCCTGCTTTGAGACATTGACTTAGTGTGGCATCGTGTTTGGTGGCACTCAGATTGGACAGGCAATGAGGATTTGTTTTAAAGTATCTGAAGAAAATTATACAGAACATTTGGATTACAAGGATCCTGGGAACTTTTGCTGGAGTTACAAGCTCTAGACAATAAATTTAAGCATCCAAGTCTGTGCAAAACCAGTGAGCTGCATTTCACTCAAGGAATGTGATCAAATCTGGAGTTAGTGCATTTATTCCTTCTTGTATCTCCAGTGCTGCAGGCAGCCTGTGCCAATTCCCAACCTGACTGTGATTTAGATACATCCATGTGGGGTCCAATTTTAGTTGTCTTCTCTAGGTTAGAGTATTAGGGCAAAAAGTGGGAGTGGTGGCAGTAAAGGGATCACAAAGCCTAAGCAAAGGAAGCTCAGAGAGAAGAACACATCAGGAGAGGCAGATGTGACCAGCTAAGAACATTCCCTGGACCTTGGAGATGTGACGGCTGTCATTTTCATGAGTGAATATGACTCTTTATGAGAGAAACAAGAAAGAATAAAGAAACAAGGGACGGGAGGCTAGGGTGGGGCCAAATGTGACTGTGAGGGCCATCCATTGAGAGGCATTTAATGAGAAACTTAAAATCATTAATTCTACATGTTCAATGAATTTGTAATAAGTGAACTATTATAGGCACTAAAAAATCCCCAGTGAATAGAAATACCTGCCCTCATGGAGTCTACATTCTAGTGTGGGGCAGGAGACAGGCAAGAAACAAAATAAACAGACTCTGTCTGAATGACTCATCTAGATCCATGGCTTTATTTACCATCTATCTTCTGACTCCTAAATATACATATCTAACCCTGATGTCTCCCCAGGACTCCAGATTCATTTATCCAATTGCCAACTCAATGTCTCAACTTAGATCTTATGGGCCCCTCAAGTTGGACATGATCAAAACAGAACTCTTGATATTTGTCCCCAAATCTGTTCCTCCCACAATGCACCCCATTTTGATAAATGGCTTCACCATTCCTCTAGTTGCTCAGGCCAAGACCTAAGATTCCTTGATTCCTCTCCTTCTTCACCCTCCAGCCTGCAATCTGTCAGCAAATATTGTCTGTTCCACCATCAAAATACATGCTACATCTGACCATTCCTCACCACCTCCATGGCTATCACCCCAATCCAAGCTGTTACCATCTCGCACCTGAACAACTGCAAGAGACTCCTAATTAGTCTCCCTGCCTCCACCTTTTCCTCCATCTAATCCATTTTCCACACAGCAGTCAAATGATGTTACATGTTATGAATTAGATCATATCACTCCCCACTTAAAAACTAATGACTTCCCATGACTCTAAGAATTTAATGGAAACACTTTTTCAAGGCTGCTCACAAAGTCTGGTCAAGATTTGGCCCCAGTTTATTTCTACAATCTCATCTCCCATCAGTCTCTCTCTCTCTCTCTCTTGCTCATTAAGCTCAAGGCAAACTGGTCTCCTCTCTATTGGTTGAACCAGCCAAGCTCTTTCCCTCCTCCTGCTTTTTGCCATTCCTCTTCTCTCTGCCTACTCTGATTTTTCTCTGGCTCTTAACGTGGTTTGTTCCTTCCTTTCTTTCCAGATAACCACCACAGAGAGACTTTCCCTGACTACCTAAAATAGACCCAGCTCCATTTTTCTCTGGCGTGACACCCTATTTCTTTTCTTCATCATATTATCACAACTTAAAATTACTTCCCCTGTTCATGTGTGTGGGTATGTACGTGTGTGTGTGTGTTGTTTGTGTGTGTTTCTATCTCTCCCATCAGGATGCAAGCTCGATGACTACAGGGACAATGTCCATCTAGTGGCTTGCTCAATAAAAATGTTTTCAATGAACAAATGAGTGGGGAAGGATTCTGGAATATAGGCATCACCAAGGTCTGGAGAGACTAAAACTATTAATTTTCTGGGCCCCAGACCTCCAGACAAAGGACTGTTGGGGTTAGGCACAAACCTTCAGAATAGAGTCAGAGGCAGAGACTATTGTAGCCAGGGTGCATGGTATGGAGGCCAGAGCAGTAATTGCATTTGTATTAGGTCAATGAGAAGAGACTGAAATAAGAAATTCAAGTACAATGTGAAGCTGGCCCTGGTAACCAGTGTTTAGGGCACACAGAACTTTCTTCCATCAGAGGTGTAATGCTACCCAAAGAGAAGATATAAATGCTTTGTTATCAGACAAACCTGGGTTTCGAATACAACCTTTGCCACTGACAAGCTGGGTGACTATGGGCAATTTATTTAACCTATCTAAGCATCAGTTTTCTCATCAGTAAAATGGATATAATAATACTCCTACTACATAGGGCTATTGTAAGACCTAATGAATTAAAAATGTAGAACAGAACCTAGTACATAATACACATCAATAATGAACAAGAGGAAGAAGAGAAAGAAGGAAAAGAAGAAGAAATAAGCTCTCACAAGTTTATACAGTCCTAGGATTCTCTCTGTCTGTATCATTGCCTTGGCCTAGATTCTCAGAAAGGTAACTGTGATGACCTGGGCATGATTTCATGGGCTGCAATCTGAAGGCTATGGCCATAGCTCCATGACTATACCAAAAACCAGTCAATTCAATAGGAAAAATTGAATCATTCAAACTAATTATGTGTCTCAGGGCCCAGACAATGGGCCAGCAGTGGCTTACTAGCCCTACAGTGTCACGCCACTGTATTCATGTGGGTCACTTTAGACTAGCTCCTTCTTATATTTTAAGGTGGGGATATATTGGTATAGCACAAAGTCACAGATAACCAGGGAGACAGGAAAGGCTTCAATATGGCTTCCTTCAAAGAATGCCACAAATGCAGTACAATCAAAAAGAAGTCACTTAGCTCTGGAATGAGGGCATAAATTCTGAGAAGTAATCATACCAATAGTCGTTCTTGATGTGCAAAATAGAAGCAGCAGTAAATTATCAATCCCAAAATTAGAAAGGAATGTTTTCTATGAATATTTGTAGTTCATTATTGACTTTTGAGGCTCATTATACAAGTACTAAAATACGAAATTTTATGATTACTTTGTATAATTATGTATAGACAGAGAGAGCCAAACTCCCTTTAAAGTCAGTGAGAGATATGCATGAAGAATGAGAGATAAAATTGGTCCCTATGTATTTTTCAATTTTGCTAGATGCAGAATTCAATATTTTAAAATGACAAAAGACTCATCTTGTTTTCAAATAGACTATAAAGCACAATAACAATAATTTATTTACATAGCTACGTTCTTCTGGGAGTTCACAGCATTTTGCAGCTGTTCTCTTAGTTATTTCCACAATGGAAGAGATAAGAGATTTTAATCTCTGCTTTTTTCCAGCAATGGAAACTGAGGCACAGAGTGGCCAAGTCATTTGCTAATAATAGCACAATAGGTTGTTAATAAATTTGTCTTCTAAAATGAGATTATTAATAATGCCTGCCCTATCCTTAATGTTGCTATAAGGGCATGTATAGGACACCTCTTGTGTGACTTCAAACCATCTTAACCTTACGTCCTACCCTAGCCACTACTGTATTTATTTCTTTGAAGACTTCCAACTTAACACTGATTCACCTTGGACCCACTGCTGTTATCTCTTGCTCCCTACCCTGAGGACATTTTGAGGTTGGATGTCCTTAGGACCACCCTTGACCAATAGGAGCCAGAGTTGATGGATAAATGCTTTCTACATTTTTTGCTGGGCTGGTAGTTCTGAGACACACTCTTAATTTCCTCAGCTTCCCAATCATCCACGAAGATAACCAACTTGAGAATGCCTCCTTGTATTATCTTTCCCTCCTTCCCTATTTCACTTCTCCATCTCTCTCTTTGGAATTGCTTCTTAAATATGTTACCTGCACCCAAGCCTTTCCCTCAGTCTCTGCTTTCAGGATACCTAAGGCCAAGACAAAGTGACATGAAATAACATATATGAGAGAACTTGCAAACCTAAACGTGCTATGTAATATAAGCTATTACTATAACTTATATAATACTAGCAGTATTTGTACCTATTATAACCACCATAATGCTCAAATGTAAGCTATTGAAGGATTGAAGCAAAAACTAGCAGGTCTTTCTGAAACCCTGAAATCACCATAAATCGACAGTATTCCTTTCTCTGGAGGAATACAAAGACTTCCCAAGGTGTATGCAGGCAAAGAGAGAATTAAGAGAATCAATTTCCAGTGTCATCTCAATTTCCATATGTATAATTCCTAAAATTGATCTGCTTGAGCACATGCCTGCAGTCAACGTGTCCTACCAAGGTTTTCCTTTCCTACTTCTCCTTTCACAGTGGTCTTTCTCCTGTTACACAAAAGAAAGGCAGAACATTTATCCTGAATCTTACAATGATGTATCCCAGCTTCTAACTATTGTTTAAAAACAACAGCAACATTCCTGAGAAACAATCCTATGAGAGCAAAGCAAAGAGAGCAGTGGTAAGAAATAACTTTTGTGGACCTCTCACTTCCTAATGGTCCTATAGCTACTCTTCCATGTTAATTTCCACACATAGATTAAAAATGCCCTCATAAAAGCAGAACATCCACTTATATACGTGTAGGACAAAATGTTTGTAAAATACTATCTAGAATGTGATGCCCAGAACTTTAGGAAACCAGTTTCATTTAATTAGGAAAAGAAATCTTTCTCCTCAGCCAATATGCTTTTCTAGTTCTGTCAAATAAATAATTATAAGCAATAATTTTCAACAATAAAATGAAATTACTAATCTATATATAATAATTCTCAAATATCTTTCTGTCTACCATGAATTTTTAAGTTACTTCTAGAAGATTTAGATTAGAAAACTAAAATATAGCATATAAAATACGTGTATGTATGAGTTTATGTGTTTGTAGCCCATGAGACGAATCCTAAAAAGCGCAATTTCCAATTTTTGTTTGTTTTTAACTTCTTATTTTGAAATAAGCTCAGATTTTCCCTTTGTAATTAATGCAAATCTCAAGGGAGATACTTTGAGACTATGCAAACGGCCTATTCCTCCTTAAACTTTTGCCCACTACTTTTAGCATCTGTTGGTGGATCTTGTCTACTATAATCATTACTGTGGTGTTCTAATGGTGATTTTATATTTCTCTTATTCCCTCTACATTTATTACTTGAAATTTTTCTTAAGGAATAGCTATCCGTTCTCTGTTTATTTATTTGTTCAATTACGTGTTATATCACTATGGACTCATGGAGAGGATGTGGAGAAAAAGAAACCCTCATACACTGCTGGTGGGAATGCAAACTGGTGCAGCCACTATGGAAAACAGTATGGAAATTTCTCAAAAAATTAAAAATAGAAATACCATATGATCCAGCTATCCCACTGCTGGGTATTTATCCAAAGAACATGAAATCAACAATTCAAAGAGATATATGCATCCCTATGTTCACTGCAGCATTATTCACAATAGCCAAGATGTGGAAGGAAGCCAAGTGCCCATCAACAGAGGAATGGACAAAGAAGATGTGGTATATATATACAATGGAATACTACTCAGCCATAAAAAAAGAAAAACGTCATACCATTTGTGACATGGGTGGACCTTGAGGGTATTATGCTAAGCCAGATAGAGAAAGACAAACACCATATGATTTCACTCACATGTGGAAGATAAACAAACACATGGATAAGGAGAACAGATTAGTAGTTACCAGAGGGGAAGGGGGTGGGGGGAGGGTGAAAGGGGTAGAGGGGCACATATGGTGATGGATAAAATCTAGACTATTGGTGGTGAACATGATGCAATCTATACAAAAACTGAAATATAGTGATGTGCAACTGAAATTTACACAATGTTGTAAGGCAATATGACCTCAATAAAAAATTAAATAAGAAAATTTCTCTGTGAGGCAGATGGTTTAAATTATTAACTTTCAACAAAATTGAAGGACTAGTCAAATTATCAGCTAATTGATCATTAAAAAGAATGTCAATGATAGAACGCTGTGTAATTTTTAACATGTAACACAGATGTTCAAACAATTAAGTGACAGTCTAATAAGAAAACTTCCATTCCTATATGCTTATTTATGTAAACAAGATTTCTCAATACTTATTCTGTAAAAAGTAAAAATTAAAAGCAAGAAATGGAATTGATGCTGAAACATCTAAATCCAGCAGTTTTCAGTAACATTTTACTTCTTCATATTTAGCAATTTTTAAAAATGTGTGATATATCCTTATAGTTTTATCAATTATGTAATTCTCATAATTGTAATGGTTACTTACTCCAAAAGAAAAAATAATAATTAGAGACTATGGTCACAGGAAATAACAAAATAATTCAATATACAGAATTATAAGTATGTGAGAGTGATCAATGAAATACTTTCAAGCATATTAATATATTTTGATAGTATGCTGTGTAGATAGGATACACAGTAGAAAAGAAATACAAGTTTAAGGAGAAAAAGGGTTCACATATTTTTAAATGGTTGAGGTTGGGTATCAAATCCCTATGCTAGGTAAATTCCATTGGATATATTTAAAGGGGTAATATAGTAGTTTTATTTAACAAGTCAATATTTACAATATGCTAGGAAAGATATCCTTTCCAACTATTAAACTTATAATACAAGTTAGATGTTGGCATAAACATGTACCAGGGAATACATTGTTTTTCAAAAGTTTTTTGGGGGTTCCATGAGAAAAAAAGAAATAAAACAACTACTACAAATGATTGGCAAATGTTTCTCAAAGTTTTGACCCAGTGGTCAAAATCATGAATGATTTGTAACCCAACCTGAGCTCACGAACTTGTTCTTGGGCAGAGCTTGGCTGTGAGAGGTCCCAGAAGCTGCTCTGGCCACTTGGTGATGAGCTCTTTGGACTGCCTGGCTCTCTTGGGTAAGTGCCCAGGGGGCCATGCCCTTCAGTAGAGCCTGCTTGAAAAAGCATTGTGATATAGGGTATGGGTGGCTTTGCCAGCTACAACTCTCTTCCTAGAACCCTTTCATTCCCACTCCCTTCTCTTAACTCCCCTTAACCAAAAGCTGCTCCTGGAAAAGGTGCTGCTTCCTTTTGGCCAGTGCGTAAAAGCCTCTGAGTGGCCCTTTTCAGGGATAGTTCATCTGAGATGGAGAAAGGACTGTCTCTGCCCCCTAGGAAAGCAACGGTTGGCTTCAGCAAGAGCAGGTCCGGGAGGTAAGGGGTGTATCCTCTCTAAGGAGCACACCAGCAAGAGCTGACCACTCAGTCTCTCAGCATCTCTGCTTCCATCATCCCCTGATAGGCTCAGTATGTTAGGGTAGGGGTTGAGTGGATAGACTTTGCAAGCTTTCCCTTCCTCTGCAGTCAGTCTGCCTGTCGCCCTGATAATTCAAATATTCCATGGCCATCCTTCCCACTGTGCCAAGCTGTCACTGACAGGGCTACCCAAAGAACTGTCCAGAAAGAGATCCGAGACTTGAACAAATTAAGTATGTCTTCCACATGAGAGATGGTTATCCTCCGGAAAGTATAAACAACTATATAAATTCATTCGTTCCACACATATTTTAAGTGCCTTCTATGTTTTGGGCACTCTGTAGGTACTTCGGATATATTGGGGAAAAACAAGCCAAGATCCCTGCCTTCCTGAAGTTTATATTTGAGTTGATAATCATAGCTAATAAGTATGGTACCTGTCTTAGTCCATTTGGGCTGCTATAACAAAATATTACAGACTGGGTGGCTTATAACAACACAAATTTACTTCTCAGTTCTAGAGGCTAGAAGTCTGAGATCAGGGTCCCACCATGGTCAAGTGAGGACGCTCTTCCAGGTGGCATAATTCTTGTTGTGTCCTTACATGGCAGACGGGGCTAGGGATGTCTATGGAGCCTCTTTTATAAGGCACAAATCCCATTCACGAGTATTCCATCCTCATGACTTAAGCATTCCCCAAAGGCCCCACCTCCTAATACCACCATATTTGGGGCATAGGATTTCAACATATAAATTTTAGGGGGATGTAAACATTCAGACCTTAGTAGTATCTAATGTACCAGGCCCTATTTTAGGTGGTTTAAATGTATGAACTCTTTTAATGCTCACCACAGTCCTATTAGGTAGGAACCATTATCATCTCCATTTTACAGATGAGGAAAACTGAGGCCTAGAAAGCTTAAGTAATCAACCCCCAATTTTTACATATGTGTCATTACCATGAGTATAATTCATTTTATTTATCTGACCCATGCTATCTCTCCTAGACAGAGTCCAGAAAACAGAATCACTGTTTCTTTGTTTGTTTGTTTGTTTTTAATGTGGCCAAGTACTCTGCGATAGTTACTTCTATGTGTCAGCTTGACTTGGCTATGGGATGTCCTGATACTATGTCAAACATTATTCTGTGTGTGTCTGTGAGGGTATTTTTGGATGAGATTAACATTTACATCAGTAGACTGAGAAAAGCAGATTGCTCTCCCTAATGTGAGTGGGCCTGATCAGTCAGTTGAAAGCCTGAATAGAACAAAAGGAAGAGATTTACTTTTTACTTTATTCATTTTTTAATTAAAAAAGTAATTTGGGGGCCAGCCCGGTGGCGCAAGTGGTTAAGTACACACGCTCCGCTGTGGCGGCCCGGGGTTCACCGGTTCGGATCCCGGGTGCGCACTGACACACCACTTGGCAAGCCATGTTGTGGTGGCGTCCCATATAAAGTGGAGGAAGATGGGCATGGATGTTAGCCCAGGGCCAGTCTTCCTCAGCAAAAAGAGAAGGATTGGCAGATGTTAGCTCAGGGCCCATCTTCATCACAAAAAATAAAAAAGTAATTTGTGCTCATTGTAATAAGTCAAACAAAACAAAGATACATATAAAGAGTTTACACTCCTCCACCATCCTCCCAACAAAGTCACCAGTTTGGGATTAAAAACAAGGTTGTGTAGCTTTCTGTTTTATGTGGCATTTTTCTGATTACTAGTGGATTTTTTTTCATCGGCTTATTGGTGATATATAACTCCCCTTGGGTGACTGGCCAATTTCTGTCTTTTGCCCAGTTTTTCATTGGATACTTTGTCCCTTTTTTGTTTTGCAAGAGCTCTTTATATGTCCTGTATATAAGCTCTTTGTATCCTATATGCATTGAACTTTTTTTCTCAGTTGGTATTTTCCAAACTATTGTCTTTATTGAAGTATAATTTATATACAGTAAAGTGAAAAAATCCCAAAATGAGTTTTGATAAATATGTACACTCATGTAACCACCATCCTGATCAAGATACAGAACATTTACAGGACCCCAGAAGTTTCTCTTAGGCCCTTTCCCAGACAGTAGTGCCCCCAAGATGGTCTTACTTCTGTCACTCTAAACTGAATTTAACATGTTCTTGAATTTCATATAAATGGAATCATTCAGTATATACTCTTTTGTGTGACTTCTTTTACTTAATATAACGTTTTTGACATTTGTCAATGTTTTGGGGTATATCAGCAGTTTGTTCTTTAAAAAAATACTGTGTTTTTATTCCATCTTGTGAACAGACTGCAATTTTGTTTTCTATTCTATTACTCATGGATATTTGGGTTGTTTCCAGTTTTGGGCTCTTATGAATAAAATGGCTATGAACATTTGCTACAAGACTTTGGGTAGACATACATGCTCATTTCTCTTGGATAAATACTGAGGACTGGAACTGCTGGGCCACAGGATAGGCATATGTTGAGCTTTAGTAGATAATACCGAATTATTTTCCAAAGTGGTCAAACCAGGTGATACTCCCAATAGCAACATATGAGAATTCCAGTTATTCCACATCCTCCTCATCTCTTGTTCCTGTCAGTCTTTGATTTTAGCCATTTGGTGGTTGTATAGTGGTATCTCATTGTGATTTTAATTTATCTGCATTTATTTTGACTTTATCTTTTTCTCTTCTAGAATGGTCTCATTTGGGAGTTAGTGTCATTTTCCCCTTGCAAGGAAAACCAGGCTGTGAGCGACGTGGACAAATGTAAACATAGAGCTAGAGAAAGGAGGCCAGGGAGAAGTTGACCCCATTTCTGACACACTCCATCACGAAAACCTAACCACCAGTCATTAAGAGCTGGAATTGGGTCAAAATTTTTGAATCCATACAGGGCACAAGACAATCTGAGTTTTCTAAATCTAAATCTCTTATTGGGCTTTTGACAGTGGAGTGGCTTCTACATGCAGATTGCATAGCTTAGCTGAAGATACCTGCACTGGCTTGGAGAGGAGGAAGATTGCCTGTGGACACACAACCCTTCTTAGTAAGGTCTGGATGATGCAAGTCAAGGCAGAAATCCAAACTGCCCCTGAGTTTCGTTTGATATATTTGGTATGGCTTTCACAGGGTTGTAGTTTTAATTGAGGCCAACATGTAAAGACTCAAGAATTTCACACAAAAATTATTCACATCTATCTACAATCAGGTGGAACTGGGTAGCAGCCAGCCCCCCAGTCAATGATGTGTTCTGAAGTTTGCCATAGTCCTCACGATTTTCTCTTGTTCTCTGACAGAGGCAAGCTGTCAGGTTTTCTGATGCCAGTCCCACAGAACTCATTTCTGTTAACTATCTTGTCCCTAGAGGAAATTGTTTGTGACCTGGTGTAAAATACTGTGGAGAAAAGACAACAGACTACATTTTAAATACTATCATTTACTAATAATATACATGAATGGGAGGGAGAGAGAGAGAAAAAGAGAGAGAGGGAGAGAGAATAAAGTCCTCAGATGGACTGTTTTACTTACTCAGCTTGTTAGTACCTTAAAGTTACCAGTGTTCTTCTACACAACTTGACATAGAACAAATATGCAGAACTATCTTTAGAAAAGTTAGCAAGCTGAAAGAGGTCCCTTTCCAATTAATTGTGTTTCTTTTGGCATTAGGGGACAGGGTGTACTGTGCAAGGTTTTCTTGTAACATAGGGGAACTGTGGATGCTTCTGGCAGGGGAGGAGTGAATGCAGTCTTTTAAAGAAGTGCCTGAATTTCACTCTTGGGACCAGCTCTCAAAGGGTTTCATCCCTTTCTGGACCCAGTTAAAGGTGGCTTACCTCCTCAGCTGACAGGGAGGTTAGCCGGGTGAGGTAGTAGAGTGGCTGAGCCAGCTCCTTTCTTAAATATAGAGCAGGGGTTCAGTAGTTCAGTGCACCAGAAGCACATGGAGGGCATGTTAAAACCAAGACAGCTGGGCCCCACCCCAAGAGTTTCCATTCAGTAGGTCTTGGGTGGACTCCAAGAATTTGCATTTCTAATAAGTTCCCAGGCCATGCTGATGCAGCCAGTCCAGCAACCACACTTTGAGAATCCTCAGGGAAATCCTCAGCCACTGGTGCAGAGGGATAACTCATTGGAGACTGTATTAATGATTTATGCTCACGAGGGTTAGACATAAATTATAATCTAATAGGTTGAATTGCATGTTCTTTAAATACATGCTTCCAGTTGCTAATTACTCTGATTTTCTTCTGCAAGTAACTCAGGAATTGGAAGTATTTAATTGTGTTTTTTTGGGGAGGGGCATAAAAGTAATCAGTGGAGAATTGACTCAACTGAACCTGAGATCTAAGTCCTTCATTTCTCCCTGGGTAGTCACTCCAGTAGGTAGCCATTAACAAATTCTGCTCTGTGGTTTTGTTGCTGAAGCTAGGCGGTTCCCATGATAGATCGGGAAGTGCTGAGCTTGCATGGCATCAGAAGGGGCCACTGTTAAATAGCAAGACCAGACCAGCTCTAAAAGTAGAATGGGCATGCTGGGAAAGTGCAAAAAGATTCCCTTCTCTCCCTGATGAGTTTAAAGATAGGATCTTGATGCTCCCAAGAACTGGTCCAGAGCATTCCACTAAGGTATGAACCTTCTCTCTGCCTCTTATATTTACTACAATCAACCATTCTAAGGTAGTCAATGCGTATCTTTTCGTTTGTATATGTTCATGCAAAATCTGTATGCATTTTTAATTTACATAAATGTTGTTCTAAACTTCACTGCTGTTTTTCCCATTTAGCTCTGATATTTTACGATTTATCTATGTTGCCAAGCACACCTCTAACTTCAGCAGACATCAGAATTGCCAGGGGAAGTTGTTAGAGACTCCTGGGTTCCATTCCAAGAGATTCTTATTCAGCAGGTCTAGAGTGGTGCCTAGGAATGTGCATTATAAACAACTTTATTGAGATATAATTTATATACCATAAAATTCACTGGTTTTAAGTGTACAATTTGAGGAGTTTTAGTAAATTTGTGTTGTGCAACCATCACCATAATCCAGTTAGAAATCTGCATTTTAACAAGCTCCCCAAGTGCTTCCAATGCAGCTGCTCCTCAGACTGCACCTTCAGCATTGTAGAGATTAAGAGTATGGTTTTTTGGGACTCCAACATCTCTGTCACTTCTTGTTAGATCATTTCATGGCCCCCACCTCTCTCATGCTCTTACCCCACTCATTCCTCGTGGTTCTCCATACTTTCCTTTTATATGACGTGAGCTGTACTCATGGCTCCCACCCCTCTCATTTATCCTTACTCTTGCCCCTCTCACACACATACCAATATTTCCCTGTTAGATGACTCTATTCAAAATGCATATGCTCACTCAAGTATTTTCTTATGCTCTCATTCATGAGGTTCTTAGACCTCACTTTAAAAAATATTCTTTTAAACTATGTAGAGGGAGATTATATGACGGTCATAGGAGCTTCATGTCACAAGGCATATCGATCAGCCAGGGAAAGTGATATTGCATGGCTGGGGAAGAAGGTGTTTCTTCATGTGAGGTAAATAAGGCAGACCCCAATAAAAGCCTTGATCAGAATAGTTCCTGAGCAAGAGACCAGCCATGGGTCTCAGTCAGTCCCCAACCGTCCTCAGGGCTGTTAGAGCAGTAGGATCAATAGCTCGGATCTTGTGACTTTATGTGTCAAGTGCTGCTTGTCAAGACACAAGCAACAGCATCTCAAGTTCAGTCTGGAGCCTAAATAGGGAACAAAAACCAAACATCACTGCTCTTGGCTTTCTAGTAGATCCCGGGGATGGATATCACTTGTAGGTGCATCAGACTCTGGGTCTACATGCAAAACCCAAAGTTCTAGGTGACTGAGAAATGCAACTTAATAAACTACTGAAAATTATCTAGAGTTTTCCATTCAAGTAAAAATATTTATTGAGCAACTATGATATCCCAGACACATTAGTTTCCAGGTCATCAGTGCACGTGATTAAATTCAGCAGTGAAGATGGCAAAAAATACAGATATTCTGACCTTGGTCCTAAATCTCTGATTCAGTATGCTTGAGGTAAGGCTATCGGCATTGCTGAGGAGGGACAGGGTTAAGAACCATGGCTGTAGAGAAGGGGTTCCCAAACTTTTGTTTTCTCAATGTCAAAACCACAGTGCAGAAATGCTGGTTGCTATTCACAGCTAATCCAAAACACACCCCTGTAAAAACTAAATAACCAATGATGTCATTTTCTACTCTTTTCCCTCCAAGCTCCTTGTCATGGCATGACAACCAATTCTCCCTATAAGTAGTTGCCATGTGATTGGAATTCAGTACTCTGACAAATATGAGGCCCCAGAGGCTCCCTGTAGGTTATGTTGTTTTTGGCTCACTATTCTGCTGTAAAACCACAATGCAAAACTGAGAGCATCTGTGTTTTTCAAAAAGGTGACACAGATGCCTTGTATGGTAGACAGAAATCTATGATGGCCCCTGTTATGGGCTGAATTGTGTTCACCCAAAATTCATATGTTGAAATCCCAACCTCTAGTACTTAAGAATGTAATAGTATTTGGAGATGAGGTTTTTAAAGAGGTGATTAAGTTAAAATCAAGACATTAGAGTGAGACCCTAATCCAATAGGACTGGTGCCCTTATAAGAAGAGGAAGAGATACCAGGGATGGACGCACGCAGAGAAAAGTCCATATGAAGAAGCACCAAGAGGGCAGTCATCTGCAAGCTAAGAAGAGAGGTCTCAGAGGAAACCAAACCTACTGACACCTTGATCTTGGACTTCCAGCCTGTAGAACTGTGAGAAAATAAATTTCTGTTGTTTAAGACACCAAATCTATGGTGTCAATCTATGGCGTTTTGTTATGGCAGCCCTAGCAAACTAATACAGTTCTTAAGATTTCCATCCCCTGGTATACATACTCTTTCTCCCAATTATTCAAACAAACACAAATTTAGGTACTACTATGATTTTGCTGATGTAATTAAAATCCCAAATCAGTTGTCTTTAGGAGAAGTTATTCTCAGTGGGTCTGACATAATCAAGTGATCCCTTATAGAGGACTGGGCTCTTCCTGGCAGAAGTGATTTCAAGTGTCAGAGGGATTCAACATGAAGAAGGTTCTCTGTTGCTGGAGGAGGCCATGTGGCAAGGAATGTGGGTGGCCTGTAGTAGTTAGGAGCAGCTTCCAGCTGACAGCCATCAAGAAAATGGGGACTTCAGTCCTATAACCATAAGGAACTGAATTCTGGCACAATCACACAAACTCGGAAGAGGACTCGGAACTCCAGATGAGAAAGTAGCCCAGCTGACACCTTGATTTTGTCCTTGGGAGACCTTAAGCAGAGAACCCCATCACGCTGTGCCTGGACTTCTGATCTACAGAAATGTGAGCTAATAAATGGGTGTTGTTTTAAGCTGCTCAGTTTGTGATAATTTGTTATGCAGCAATAGAATATGAATTCACATTTTTATGGACAGAGCCTTTTAGGTGGAGTTTCCCAAACTCAAGTATGCATGAAAATCACCTGGAAGGTGATATTCTTGGGCTCTACCCCCCAGAAGTTTGATGCAGTATGTCTGGGATGGTTCCCAGGAATCAGCTTATTTAACAAACTCTTCAGGTAATGCTGATACTGTTGGGCTGAGAACCATAATGTGAGCAAGAAACTGATCCATTGGTTTCCTCATACTACTGAGATGTCTCATGGACTGCTTAGAGGTAGAAGAGATTTTGGGGAGGGGGCGGTGAATAGCATGCTAGAGCAGAGTTCTTGGGCATACACTCCAAGCTCAATCAGAAAATTCCTCTTTCCTTTATTTTATTTTTTAGATATTAGTTTTTACCTTTTTTCCACTGCCCCCTTTCATTGTTTAATATATTAGACTTACATACAAGATTTCCTTTCAAGAAAAGTTTCCACTATTTAGAAAAATATTTTTTTGGAAAACCTTCAGAGTAAACTATGTCATTAATTTGCTAAGAGCTTTCTTTGTGTGAGGTACTGTGTTGGTTGTAAGGTGCTGAGGGGCCACTCAGATATGGGAGATGCTTCTTATTTTTCTTGCTTAACGTTATATCCTCAGTACCTAGCACAGAGTTTGGTTCAATAAATTTTTGTTGAAGGAAATGAGTGAATAAATGAATGAGTAACACTAATTACACTGTATTGTAATTATTCATTTACCCGTTTGGTTTCCCCATTAGAATGTGAGCTCATTGACAACAGAAACCATGTCTTGTTTGTTGCTATATCACTGGCATCTTCCATATGACTTGATGCATAGTAGGCACTTAATATTTGTTGAATGAATGAATGAATGAATGAATACAAAACAGGTGTAAAACCTTGCTCATGGCAACATAGACTATATCTACTATAGTAGATCCAGAAACAGAACTGACAGTTATTGTTTTCTGATCTCATACTTATTGTATAAAGCCATAAGGCCCCCTCTGAGAAGAATGACACATTTTGGGTTCTTTGAGACTGAGCGGAGTGGTGAGCTACAGCAAGCAACGACCTCGGACAATACCACTGTGACCTCATCTTTGCCTGTCCTTCCTCTTTGGCAGGTTTGATTGCTAGGTCTGTAGAAGAATGTGCTGGGTTGCTGTTTAATCCTTAGCAAGCAGTCAGATAAGCTGGATTGCAGCTGGAATCTGAAAGGGACACTAGAAAGGCTCTATGCCTTCTCTCCAAATGCAAATACCACTGGGAGGGTGAAGTCTCAAATCTCCATTTCTCCACTCACAGTGAGTAACCTAACAGATAATCAGGCTTCTTTCATCTGCTACTTGGCATTAACTTGCTCTTATTGGAGATCTGGGCTTGAGTGAGAGGACATTGTGGATCCATCACTTACCGCAGAGGTAAGTTGGGCAAACAGAGGAGAATGGGCAACATGAGTAGAGAGGGGGGCCAGAGGCAGTGTAAGTTTAGCAGGGGTTAGCAGGAAAGGTACCAGTTGTGAAGCCAAGCTTCTCTTACTTCATATTTTACCAAGAGTCTGCTTGGCCTCAGTCAATAAACCACATGCCAACGTTGACATCTAAGCTTTGGCTGCCCCTCAATGGAGCTACCGGGGTATAAGGCATGGCCCTACTAACCCTACACTTTCTTATCATTTTAATCTACAGAGGCTTTTTCCACTCTTCCCAAGATTGTATGAACCTTGTGTCTAGCTCGGGAATCAAAAGGCTAAGCATTGTACGTAGTCGGCCCTGCTAACTTTATTTTGACTATTGGATACATTAGAGTTGACCACATGTTAAGTACTACTGGGGACAGCAAAGCAGCACAATTGGAAAAAGTGTGAGACTAGAAGACAAGAAGCTCAGTTCTGTCATTTATTAGCCTCAGGAAAAAGAACCTCTTTTGCCCTCAGTTTTTCCACCTGCTAAAAGAGCATAATAAAACACTTGCTGTATCCACCCCATAAAATTGTTTTAAGTGTTAATAGAGAAAATGGATGACAAAGTCTACTGAAAATTATAATGAGCTATAAAAATGCAAGTATATAAAATGCAAGGTATTTCTCTTTAAAGTAATGGACTCAATAGAATGACCATATAATTTTACCCTCTAAATCAGGGTAAATTTGGAAGTGAAATAATTATTAACAGTTGTTAGTCTTCAACAGGCATAAAATAGGACTGTCCTAGGCAAATACAGACTATAGTCACCCTTACATTGACTTTTACTTCATTCCATCTATCCTGCCCACTTCTTCACTTGGCTCCTCTCCCATCCCTTCACTCTAAAATGCGCTGCTTTACCTTCTAGCCCAGACATCGTGTTCAGGGAGAGCAAGAAAATGTATGTGTATGATTGTGTCTGTGTTCTTTGAAATATCTGACCTAGAAAAAGTTGGCCCATGAATAAACGTTTGCTATTGTAACCTAAAGATTCCCAAATAAATGCTCATCTTTGGCTGATGATTGATTACTCGAATGGACTCCAGTTTTCCCCTGGGCTGTTTTTGTTCCCTCCCCTCTAAGACTGTAATCTTTTTGCCTCTGTCATGTTCCTAAGTATAGTGCAAGGCAGAACCACCAGGGCTGGTCTAGACAGCCTCCCCAGCTGAGCAGCCAGAGACAATGGTCTGGTGCACAGCTTGGGTGGGTACCTAGCAGAGAAGCTGAGAAGTGGCCCATTTTGGGTCTTGCAACAGAAAAAGCAAGTGGCCAGCTTTTCTCAGGCTCTTGGCTTAGGGTGTGGCCTTGTCCTTTCCTGATGGGGTTTACCCCAAAATTTCCATCCAGGACAAAGGAAGGAGATCACTTCCCTTTTGGGGCCTGGAAAGGCTACCCTCAAATGGAAATGGATGAGAAATGATAAAGCCAAAGGCCAAGTAGTTGGCCGAGTTTCTCCGCTCTCCCTTTCTCATCATAATAAGCACCAAATCCAGAAGACTGAGTGAGCATACATGAACAAAATTCATTGGTCAAAGTGAAATAAAATTTGCAGCATAATTAATCTGATACATATTTAATAGTAAATGGTTATTATAGGGGTGTTCCATCAATAGATATACATCTTAAGCCATTCACAGAAATGGACGTAATTGAAATTGCCTTTAGATAGTAATACAAGTATTTCTGAGGTAGGCTATGGTCATCTGTCCCTTGTTTTCCTTTTTTTGAAAAAAACTCAAACCACTTTGGTTTGGCCCCGATAGTATGGCACACTTAAGCTATTATAACAACTGGTCTCTTTGCCTCCATTGTCCCCAACTTCCATGGTACATAAATCATAATGCTCTTTTACTCAAAGACTGTGAATGGCTTCCCTTTGCCTTCTAAAATCTGACCTGATTATTATCTTATGAGCATATTTTTATTTTATGCCAAATTTTCCACGTGATATCTGTCCCTCCACCTAGAATGCCAAAGTGCATATCCAAAATCCCACCTATAATGTGGAAAGAATACTGAGCCAGGAGATAGTAGGTCTGGACATTGGTTGTGGCTTTGCCATTAACTTATGTAATGGGAAGCAAGTCAATTCACTTCTCTGAGCCTCACCTTTCTAGATATCTAAGGTTCTTTCTAATCTGAAAAGTGAAAAAAAGAAAATCACTGAGTAACAAAAATAATCATACTTATTTTAAAGCTCTAATTCAAGCACCATTCCAACTCACAGTTCAATGGCTTACAATGGTCCCTTCCTGCTCTGAGCTTCCATAGTGCTCCTTTGCCCTCATGATTATAAGATGGCTGTTTTAGCTCCAGTCTCACCTCCCCTACCAAAGGAAGAAAAGAGTCAAGACTTTTTCTCAGCAATCCCAGTAAAGTCCTGAGATTTTCTGATTGTACCAACCACTGAATCAATAACTGTGGCCAGGGGAATGTGATGCACTGCTTGGCTTTGGCCCAGGTCACATGTTCCACCCTCTAAGGCTAGGTGTGGACTGAAGTTGGAAAGAGGAAGATCAGGACCATCGCCAGAAGAAGGGTGAATGGATCCTGGAGAGGCAAATGTCCAAAACACTGTCCCGTTGTGTTTGTTCCACACTACATTGTATATTGGTTATTTGTGTGCATGCCTTATCATCTCATTCATTCATTCCACACATATTTTTGAGCAACTACTGTGTGTCAGGAATAATGCTAAGTTTGTCAAGCTGTTAATGTAGCTAAATAAAAAGTGACACCCCATTTGATTCTACTTGGAAGGTTCCCGTTTGTGATGTATGCTTGACAAAGCATACTCGCAACAGGTCAGTCTGGAGCTACTGTTATCCATATCCTCACATTTACCATGCATCCAGCTAGCTAGATGTGGGGTATATACTGTAATACTTCAGAGGGATGGCCAGTATACATGGGCCTCCATACCAAGCTCCGCTCTAAGGGATTCCACCAGCTGTGCATGTAGTCTTAGGTCAATGGGTACTTAAGGCCCAGATGAAGTCAGGTGCTTAAGACTCTACCCAAAGCTCTGAGATAGCCCTCTCCCAAGGTTTGCAGTGTATCTGTGGAGGTGGGAGTGGTGACTGCAGAAGAAATGAACATGGCCCAACCCAGCCACAGAAAGGTTGCAGCTAAGCTACATTATTTGCTTCATTTATTCCACATTCATCGATCACCTATTATATGCCAAGCACTGGGCTAGATGCTAGAGATACAGAGATAAATAAGATATGCTAGTGATCCCTGCCCTTGCAGAACTTGCAGATGCACTCGGGGGAAATGGTCTCTTAAACACATCACTGCAATGTGACATATCAAAAGTTCAAAGTATAGTGACAATAGGAGTGGGAAAAAAGGCACAAAGGCAAGAGACATTAGACCAAGTATAGTAGTGATTTGGCTCTGTGAGGAAAGAAAGGAGTCCAGTTCTGTTTCATTCACCATTGTAACTTCAGCATTTTTCAGGAATGATGTTGGACTCCTCTGTAATTCATTCCTTCATTCATTCATCCGTGTATCCATCCATCCATCTGGCCTATTCTATGCCAAACACTATGCAAGGTACTAATGATATAAAGTCAAATAAAATACAGTATAACAAGAGAGAAAAAGGAGTGAACAAATATTTTGATGGATCATTGAGGCAGTATTGTGGATGATGGACTGAAGGAATACCTGTGGAGACAATTGCAACAGATAAGATGCTAATGGCCTAAACTGAGGCAATAACAGTAAGAATGAGTATAAGAGAAAGATAAACAAGACATTTAGAACATAGAATTTTTTTTTTGTTTTCTGATGAGATGTAGAAAATGATTGGAGTGGTGGTAGGGGATGGTGAGAAGGAAAAAAAATTGAGGTTGAATGAGTCCCGGTTTTCCAACTTGGGTGACTGGATGCTGTCATTAATATATAGAGAAAATTCAAAAGGAAAAACAGATTTGGGGCAAGAGTTAGGAAAGAATATTAAGAGTTCAATTGCAGAGTTGTTGAGTTTGACGTTTTTGTAAAATATCTAGGTGCAGATGCCCAATAAGCTTTTAGACATTTGAGTCTGATGCTGAGGAAAAACATCTGAGCTGGGGATAAAGACTTAGGAATCTCTAGCCTACTTGTCACAGTTAAAGCTGTAGGAGAGAATGAGATCACCCAAAGAGCTTATGTAGTATGAGAAGAAAACCTGAGGAAATCTCAATATATGTGTTGAGGAAAAGAAAAGGGGGAAGCAGTGAAGGACACTAAGAAAATCTCCGTATTCAATACTCTACAAAATGCTCTTTCACTCTGGAGGAAGAGAGAGCGTAGTAGCTAGTGGGAGCCATTGATTCTCTGCACAAGTTGGAATTCAGCAACCGCTGTTCGCGTGCAATTCATGGCTCACTCTACACCCCAATACTTCAGTCTTACCTCATAGGTCTGCCACGATGGACTCTGATTCCCAGTATGTGTGAATATTGTAGGGAGACTGGTTGAACCCAGGGGCCAATCCTGAGAAGTTTTCTGATGAAAAGTTCTTTTTCTTTTTTCCTGCCATAAAAATTGTTTTCCCCTGGAAAAGAAATCTCAAAAGTGAGATGATGGGAAGAGGAATCGATGATTGTAGTGGAAGAAGGATGGGGGTGGGTGGGAGGTGGGAGCCATCTGGATATCTGGAAAAAACACTTCAATCATCCAAAGGCTGGGTTACACAGGTCTTAGTTGCAAAACCTCTAATGAACATATAAACAACAGATATGATATAATCACTTCACACATTGCCATCCTTTCTCTGAATAATAGACATTTCTTTAGCAAACTTGGGCCTTTCCCAAGTTAAAGTTTTCCATTAGGATTTCCATAGAACGTGTTTGTGTTCACGTCCCGTTCTTCACCAGAAGGTGCTACTGGTTAAGACAAATCATTTGAATGTAGTTGCTTTAACTTATTGAGGTATATTGTATACACAATAAAATGCACAACCCTCAAGTGTTCAGTTCAATGAGTTTTGACAATTGTGTACACCCAGGTCAGATCAAGTTTATCAGCTGCTCACATTTCCCCTAAGTATCTTTGCACAGGGCTCCCAGCACCATAAGGGCTTCCTGCTGGCTCAAGGCTTTGACTCAACTTTCCAAAATGCAGAGGTCCGGGTGTGCTTGGTACTTGACCACCCTCTTCTCCTGGTCTCGGTGCCTGGATTACCTATCCTTGATGGGCTCAGTGGTCAGTCTTGCCCCAATACAGACTTTTCATTCTGCCTGCAGCAACCAGAATGTTTTTTAAAAAATTATATATGTGGCTCACATTATCTTTCTATCAGCATGCTTCTATATAAAATAGATAGCATAGCCTCTCTTTTTTCTCTTTAATAACACCTTGGCTCTTTTCTTCATAGTGTTTAAGGCCATCTATAATTATATCATTTATTTTTGTATCTCCAACATCTGGCACAGTGCCTATCACACAGGAGTTTTTAAATACTTATTTATTGACTTAACACATTAATTCAATAACTATTTCATTAACAAGTTGATCTGTCTACATTGACTCTTGTCCTCCTCTTATCCAGTCTCAAATCTGCAGTCAGAGTGATCTTTGAAAAATATATAGCAGATTCTGTTCCTCATCCTGTCAAAACCCTTCAATAGTTCTGTGTTTGAACAAAGTTCAAATTTCTTAAGGCTACTGCTTTACTTTACAGGATAGACTGTTGTACTGTGGTAACAAATTAACCCCAAAATGTCAACAGTGATTTATTTATTGATCATTATATGTTTCTGATGTAGGTGGGAGAGAAGGGAAGCGGGCCTGCTTTACACCACACTGTCACTCAGGAGGCCAAGCAGCTGGAGGCCCCATCTTGTAGCTGAACCATCCACAGTATAAACACATTATATTTCAGACACTTTGTCTGTTCTTTGCAAATTGTTTCTCTACTAGTAGCCTTTAGCAACCCTGAGAGACTAAGCCCTAATGCCCTAAGGCAACCGTTGTATATAATGCATTAACTTCTCTCCTATGCATTTATAATGGTATTCGTTATGTACCATCCTTGGGAGAATTGAAAAAATAGTCAGGAAAATCATTTTCTGTGATCTGTAGTTCAGATGAGGAATCTTGGTTGAGAAAAACTGCAAGACTAGGAGAGTTCCTGGCACATAGTAGGTGGTGGATCTATGTCTCTTGTCTTTTTTTAATAAAGAAATCTGTAAATGTTAGGTCTAGAAGAGATCTTGTAGATCATCTAATCTAATGGTTCTCAACCCTGGCTATGCATCAGAATCATTTGAGGAACTTCTTAAAAATTTAGATTCTTAAATTTCACTTCTGGAGATTCTGATTCAATATTTCTGGGTAGGGAACCAGGAATGTGTATTTTTAAACAAGACCCTCAGGTGATTTTGATGCAGCCATTTAATTACTGCTTTTGGCGATGGGCAGGTATTTGAGTATCATGCTTCATTTTCACATTTGAAGTCGTCTTTGTCCCTTAGATGCAGAACACAATTCAGAGGAAGAAGTTATTTAGTTGTTTTTTTGTTTGTTTGTTTCCTGCAATGCAAATACTCTTAACCTTAAGTTTTAAAAACAATTCCTCCTAGGATTAAATTGAGCCATAATAAGGCTAGATGCTTTGCAAGTTTTCAGCTCTAATATTTTGGGAGATTGCACTTTTAAGCCAGAGTTTCTCTCCCAAGTGAAGGAAAGCAACTGGGGCGATAACTCTTTGGAATTATACCATCTTCTCAAAAAGACGGGAATAAGAACAGAGATAAAGCTGGCTGCATTGAAAAACACTGTATGATTATATTTGTTTCCGATCCCAGATGAACCAAGAGTCCTGGTTCTGAAGAGGGCCTTCATAAGACTACAAAGACAGCTTATGTCTGTGCTGTTTTCTTCAATATGACAAAATCAACTGTAAAATTCTAGGGTTTTAAGGCTACATTCCTTGGCCTAATACTGGTATCTTGTTCATGGCAATGTCTTTCAAAATACATCAAGTCCAGAACTTTAGCTGTGCTCTAAAGCTTCCTTGGTTATTTGGCTGAATAGTGGAACATAACCTGTAATTGTTTAGGGGCTGCACACAGGGCTTAGAAAGCATGCTGGGGTAGATAGGTGCCAGCCCAGTGGAGAGTTTAAGTGTTTGGCTTGCTTTCCCAAACTTCACTCCATTTCACCAGTAATTAGGGGAAAAGGACTGTTTCTTGTTATTGGAAATAAAACATGTGTTTCCAACACAGTTCCAGTGTGCAATTTCTTCCACCAGTTCTAGCAAACCACAGCCTAGAAGAGTGCTATGTGTGTTTGGTGAAATTTTTTTCCTTCATAGTTTTCAGGACTGAAGACATATGTATTAATATACTAAATTTATAAAGTATGTTTTACATAGTTGATAGACCCACATTTCCCAAACTATATTTTGGTGTATACTAGCCCTTCAAGATGCTCTGAAAAAAATGAATTCTGTCACAAAATAAATTTGGTAAGGCTGCATCTTTAAATCTTATCTTGTATATTTACCTTGCATATAATTGTATTAAAGGCTCTGAGAAGTCCTATAATTATGAAACCTGTTTATCTTTCTTAAACCCATCACATCCCAGTCATATAAGCATGGCACCTTTTCTTGAAGGAACACTTTATGGTATACTGTGGATCACCACTTGAAAAATGCTTTCAAATACTGAGAGATATTAATGAAGGGACCTCTGAAAGTCATCCAGTGCAACATCAAACCTGCATTTAGGGCTTATTTGTATTATATACTTGCAGCCATTTCTGTCATTCCTTAGGTCAGAAAGGAAAAACAAACCTTTCATTATCGACAGGGCCAGTATAATTGTACAGTAATGAACATTGACATTTCTGTAACACTTCCTTTTCAAGTTATTTTTGAAGAGGCATGGAATAATTTTTTACAAGGCATTGTATTAGGAATTTAGAGACCTAGCTTCTCTACCAGCTCTGCTACTAACCAGCTGTGTGCCTTTATACCAGTTGACTAATTTATCTGGGTATCAGTTTCTTCATCTACAATATAGGAATAACAATGCCTAACAACCCCTCACAGGGTTGTTGTGAGGATCAAACAACCAAATACATTGGATAATTATTTCCTGGAATTGTGGAAGGACACAGATGACAGTAGGACAGGGCTACTAAGGTGAGGGGTAGGACCAAGAGAGAACTAGCATTGTATCAGGGTCTGTGATGATATATATAAAGCACAGTGCCGTCGTTGCTCCAAAAGGACTGGAAGTCAAAAACAAGGCTGAGGAAATGCATTATTTTGAGCCCAAGTTTTACAAATCCCTTTCACTCCCTCCCTTCATTTTAATAGATCAGAAACGTCAGGGCTGAGGCCACTGGAGCACAGGTAATGGAAGGGCATGCATGATGTCTCAGCTCTGACCTTTATCCTGCCTCACGTCACCCCTCAACCCCTGTCCCAGGAAACAACAAAGCAGGCTCAGTGGCTATTTGCAGGTGTCTCTTCCTTCCTCTCGCCATCTCGCTTAGCTTAATATTCCCCATTCACCTTCCAATTGATTTTCTCTCCAATTCACTCAGCACATCTCAGAAGCTGCAAAAGAACAGGAGCCTTCTATTTCCTGCCCTCATCCAAATCCTCATCGTTCAAGGGAAGACTTGAAAAGGAAGTCACACAGAGGAGATTTCTCTCTCATCAGGTCTCTGGTAATCTTTACCAGATACCTGAGCTGACTAGACCATGATGCTGACCCAGGCTGCCAATTCTTTTGGGCTTCTGGTCTCTGGCCCTTCGTTGAAACTTCCTTCTCTGTGTCCTTGATTTTGTCTACAGTATGTGTCCTTGGTAACAATAGGACAAGGGGCTTTTCTAGGATATTATTTCTCAAATAGTCCCCTTCCCCGCTATCTTGTAATGATCAGCACAGAGATCTAATGTTTTGCTGCCACTTATATCATCAAAACGTTATAAAGCCTGCTTCATCTTTCCCCTTTCCAAGCATGAGCCTACAGGCTGCTTTTCCTGTTGTATTAGTTATTCATTGATGCATAACAAATTATCCCAAATGTTAGTGTCTTACAATATCACACATTTATTACCTCACAGTATCTGTGGCTCAGAAATCTGTGGATGCCTTAGCTTGGTTCTCTAGCTCAGAGTATTTCACAAGTCTGCAAACAAGGTGATGGCCAGGGCTACAGTCACCTCCAGGTTCTACTGGGACAGGATGCCTCCAAGCTTACTCAGTGATTGTTGGCAGGATTCAGCTCCTTGAGGGCCATTGGACTGAGGACCTCAGTTCCTCATTGGCTGTTGGCGAGAGGATGCCCTCTCTTCCTTGCCACATAAGCCTCTCCATAGAGCAGCTGACAACACAGAAGCTGGCTTTATCAATGTGAACAAGTGAAAGAGGGCAAGAGAGAGGGAGTGTGCAAACACAATGGAAGTACAAGTCTTTTATAACCTAATCTCGGAAGTGGCATTCCCTGTTTTTTTGTTGTTTTCTATTAGATAGAAGCAAATCACTCCATCCAGTCCACAAAATAGGGAAATGGACTATATAAGGGAAGGGGACTACACAAAAGTGTGAATACTGGAAGGCAGGGATCTTTGGAGGGCGTGGGGAATCTTAGAAGGCTGCCTACCACAGCCATCCTGTATTAAGTATGTGGAAAATTCTGAGATTTGGGCTCCTCTTCCTAGAACATCCCAATCTCAGGAATGTTTCTGCTCATTGTATCTTAAGATTTCTTATTTCTTTCCACCAGCAATTTCCTCTTTAGGTCAATTCATTCTATCCTCAGATGTCTCAGGTTCTTAAATCTGGCAGGATTTCTTATCCTTCTCTCCACAACTTTTATTTTCTGGGCTCCACTTCCCTCTCAGGATTCTTTACCCCTACTTTTGATCAGTTGCTTTCTGAGAATGTCCTATTCCCTTTACTTTTCTTGTCACATTTTATTTCTTCATCCCTGTGTGGCCTCTGACTGTTCTTTGAAATAAGCCAGATTCCTGTTTTTGTTGTTTAACAATCAAGGGACATGGGATCTAAAGTTTCCTTTATGGCTTCTAATTCTTTTTTCTTGCTGAAAGAGAAAACATAAACCATCAGTCATTTCACTGAGCAGTTTTATCTCATTTATTCCAATTTCCTACACTAGAGGTAGATACACTTTCTATTCTTTAATCATAATGAACTTGCTGTTCCACCAGGCAGTGAAAAACAATCTCCAAAGGGTAACATGCCCATTTGGCATGAGATGGCCCTAGGTTTGTATTCAATGAAGCTAAATTAAATCTGTTTCCACAGGAGAGGAGCCTTCTCTAGAATTCTGCAGGATTTGTTTTCTATTCACCATAAATCAGGCAATCAGCTAATATTTATTAAGTCCCTATAATGGGCCCAACACTATTCTAGGTGCTTAGAGTATCTAGAAGAAAACAGTAAGACTTGGTGATTGCCATAGAAGACCTGAATGTTTGTGGTTCCCTCAAGGTGTGTCCCATTTCGATTAAGACCAGACACATGACATGAATTTCAACAATATTGTGGAGATCTGTGGAGCTATGTCTTAGAGTATGGATAGGATTTCATAGGCATATGGAAGGAGGAGAGAAGAATAGCATGAATGTAGATGTAGAACCAAGCAAAGGGTGAGATGATATATTCCATTCATTGTGTTTATCTTCATGAATGTCTCCCCATTAAAAAACAGCTTCTCAATGGTAGGTCACATGAGCAGCTTGAATTTTCTTGTGACCGTTTTCAACTCATATGCTGGCCAAAGCTGCAGCTTGCCCATTTTTACGCTCTTTTGTTTCCATTTCCTCTAGTCTACAACTGCTTTTGTCTGATTTGAGCTTGGCTTCTAATACTTGGTCCAGATTTGAAAGCTGCCCTGCACTTCCTCTTCTGTTCCTCATCTTTCTGTATTTTGCCAGTAGGTTTATTTTTGTCAGCATTTATAAAGTGCTTACTCTAAACCAGGCCTTTTGGGGCCGGCCCCGTGGCTTAGCAGTTAAGTGCGCGCACTCTGCTGGTGGCAACCCGGGTTCGGATCCCGGAAGCGCACCGACACACCGCTTCTCCGGCCATGCTGAGGCCGCATCCCACACACAGCAACTAGAAGCATGTGCAGCTATGACATACAACTATCTATTGGGGCTTTGGGGGAAAAATAAATAAATAAATAAAATTATAAACCAGGCCTTGTGCTAAGTGCTGTAAGTAAATAACAGAGATGTATAAGACATGGCCTCTCCCCTCAAGAAGGTAGTCCAGTGGGAGTATGGGGAAAGATAAGATGACACCCATAACACTCAATCAAGACAAACTGGTCAGTACCATTGGGAATGTTAAAGACTATTACTATGAGGAATGTGAGTTCTGCCATCCTCAGTTGGGCATATGGTATTTGTTTTCACCTATGCATTTTGTAGACCTCAATTATGCCCCATGTTTTGAAATAAAAAGTGTGTGTGTGTGTATGTGTGTGTGTTTTTCCTGGTTGGATATTGCATGGTCTCCATTCTTTCCTACCAGCAGCCAATTAATCTCTGGAATGCCTGGAATGTCATTTCATAATGAGCTGAAGCTATGTACTCTGGTCCATTCTCCTTCAAAGGGCTTTGTTGGTGCTGGGTGGGGAGGGAAGCTAAGACAAAGCTATTCTTCTTGGCCAGTAAGCATCTCTTTGACACCACACCTGGGATTGGTGAGAAGAAATAGCAAATAAACTGAGTCACTGGCCCCGGTGTTCAGTCAGGCGTTCCTTTCATCCTTGCAGTACTGAGGAGAATTAGTCTCATCATAATCAGTAGTTTCTTAATCCATCAGAAAGTAGACTCTTTTGTGAGGACATTTTAGTCATAATGAACATGTGATAAGATAGTAAGCAGGAGGTAGAGTCCAGCTGTGCTAGGCTGATAACAGCCCCCATGCAATGGATGGTATGTGACTCTGAAAACAAGACCTGTAAATATAGCCCACATTTGACAAGATGTCAATAGGGGAACTTTCAAAATATATTCCTGTCAGGAAAACTGATCCAGCTCTCTACCCAGTCTCCTCAAACTAGTAAGTATTATGGTACACAAGTGCCTACTAAGACCTTAGCAATAGCCATGATGAAAAGAAATGGCCACAGGGGTGCAGGGGTTATAGAGTTGCCTACTATTTATACAAATGCGAGAAGAGACTATGGGGCAGAGGTGGAAAAAGGCTGGCTGAGTTGCAGTGAAGAAACCTACTATCTGCTGAGTCAGGGTAGAGACAACATGAGAAAATAGGTATATTTTATAATGACACATATTTCTGTCCTATTTGCAGGTGGAAGTTCTGTGATAGTGGTTCTCAATATAAGAGTGAAGGGGATCAGAATAGGCCACCCCAAAATATGCCACTTTGGCATAAGGTTATTGTGAGCCAATGACAGTTAAGCAGCAGCAAACATTGCACGGGCTGTTTGTTCTCCCACATCTACTGAAAAGAAGGACCTAAATTTTCTTTTGTGAAGGGTTCCTCCTCCCCTCTTCCATCCTAGGAGAACAATCTTTATCACTGGAGATAGAAAGTTGGCACTGAAATGGGTCTGCACAAAAGACATTACTAAAATAACACTTATCTTCTATTAGTTTCTTCCATATATTTACCTTGTCACGATTTACCATGTCTAGAAGCCCAACCCCTTTTCCTTTGTTTTGTCACTTCTCTACAATTTGCAGGCCCCAGGTACAGAACCTAAAAGAGTAGAGAAAAAGATTTTTCCTCCCCTACAGGGTCAGGGGAGTGGTATTGAAAATACTTGAGATGTTTTTTGGAGCACTCACTCAACCCTGACTTTCACCCATTGAGAACCATTGCTTTAGGAAAAACTCAGACCTTGGGATCAATTTAAAGAGCTCTGGTCAAGTGACTGAAGTCAGTTACCTCTGCCTCATGATTTACCCTGATTCTGCCCCAGCGCTAGCAAACCAGGCACTTTGTTATTTCTCTTTGACTAATCCCTTGCTTCACACCTCTATTTCAATAACTGGGTCCTTCTCCAGTTTCCCTGACATAAGAATTTTGGAAAGACAGCTTCCCCAGAACCCACATTCCTCTAAAGGAGTGGTCCTTTAATTTCCGAGTACATTGGAAATAGGTATACTTTGCCAGATAAAATACAGGATGCCCAGTTAAATTTGGATTCCAGATAAACAACAAATAATTTTTAGTATAAGTATGTTGCATGTAATATTTGGGACATATTTGTAATAAAAAATGTTGTTCATCTGAACATCAAATTCAATTGGACTTCGTGTATTTTTATTTTCTAAATCTGGCAATACAACCTAGGAACTCTGTTAAAAACGTAGATTTCTGGGTCCCACTCCCAGAATTCTAATTTGACATGTCTGTGGTAGGGCATTTTTAACAGGTACATTGAGACAGGTAGCTGAAGAATACACTTTATGAAACCCTCACCTAATACTACAGACCTGTTTGCAGCCCCTGTTCCCTGGTGCTCCTGGAGCCTGGAGTCTTTCCCCAGAACCTTAGTCCTGTACTTGGGCTTTGTTCAAATTCCAGATAGTCCAAATGCCCAGCACTTGTGTGCCTGTGCAAGGAAGCAAATCAGTACAGAAATGTTTCTCAAGGCCCATAGTTCCAGAGAGTAGACAGGAATAGTGCAAATGATTCAAAATACTCTTAATTAACAGTAACAATTATAAAAATAACAATAATATCTATCACATATATAGCACTTACTATGTACCAGACACTGTATTAAGTGCTTTTCCATATATTAACTCTTTTAATCCTCACAACAACCCAATAAGTTAGGTACTAATATTATCCCCATCTTAAGATGAAGAAACTGAAGTACAGAGATTTTAAGTCACACGCCCAAGGTCACACAGCAAGAAAGTGGCAGAGTCAGGCAGTTTCACCTATTTGTAGTCACCTTAAATCTAATTCTTGGAGGGCAGGGTCCAGTAATGGCCCTAAGCAAAATTGTGAAGGGACAGTTTGTTTTCCTTATCCCCCACTTCTCTTCTGGCCACCTTCTTTCCAGCCCCTAATCATTTTTCTATAATCTCCTCATGTCCAGCAACCTAACTCAGCTCTCTGATTTCTCCAAGCAGCACTAAAACCCCTGGGGCATAGTTACTAATAAGGTCCTTCTTGCTTTCAAAACCACCGCAATAATAACTATGTTGCTGAGCAAGAGATTTGGAGAGAGAAAGAGAAAGAGAAAAAGAGAGAGAGGTGTGTCTATGTTCAGGGCAGGATGAGAGATAGTACCCAAGTAAAACTTTCTAGGTAAATGTAGATGGCTTCAAGGAAAACTGATGGTCAGTTATTACTGTCAGAGTGAGGTACATCTGACAGTTCTTGTAAGTGGAGTAAACAGGAGGCTTATCCTTCTCAAAAAATTAGAGGTAACATTGCCTATTGACTATAGAATCAAGCCTGATGCTATTAAACTGAACTATATGTATTTCCTTTCTGGTCCCTGGAAACAGTCCTTGACTCAGAGGAAACCTGCCTCTCTAGCTGCAGATCTCTGAATGGAACACTTCCTGTGTGTCCTAACTAATACCTCAGTTCAGCTGAGTATAATTGGCCTAGAATGCAGAGCTGTGTTCAGTGTCTCTTGGGCTGGTTGCACAAAAAGAGTTCAACAGAAGCTACAGAAGAACCTATCAGCAGCAAGCTGAGAGCCTAAGAAATGAAGCTATTCATGAAGGTAGGGGAGCAGTAGAATGCTTTTGGAAGAGACAGAGCAACAGAAAAAGACATTGGTGAAGCTAGGCAGGTTTTTTCTTTTTTGGTCTCTTTCCATAAGGAGAGAGTGTTGGAAATGATTCATTTATTTATTCATACACCCATTCATTCAGCCATTCATTCAGCAAATATTTAATGTGGGTCTACTATGTGTCAACTACTATTTAAGGAGCTACTGATACAAACATGAAAAGGAAAAAGTTCCAGCTTCCATGGACCTTACATTTTAGTGAGGAAAGATCCAGTACAGAATCCTGTGATTCGGAGTCAATAACATGGATTAAGACATGGCCTATTCACCCATTGAGGTCACCACAAGCAATGAGTCTAGGGTCACTCAGACAAAGGTCAAAACCAGGAGGCTGAGCTAACCATGGCCATTTGAATGTCCTTTTCTCTCACTGTCTCTGGGTCAAAGTCTACTTGTCCCTTAAGGTCTATTTTCTGTTCCACTCCTTCCATAAAGCCTTCTCCAACGATAACAGCCCACAATAAAATCTCCTTCCCCTGCTTTCCAAGTTTTAAATCTTGCACTTGATTATACAGGATCTCATTTCCTAGCCATTTTCGTGTCTGTTCTTACCTTGCTGGTGGTAGAGATAGATAATGGGGTTGTAGCTGATAGAATAAAGACAGAGTGAGTCTCATTCTTCCCCACAGGGATCCAGGATCCCTCAAGATCCAACTGTGTCAGATTCCCTGCAGATGCTAGCTTCATCCTGAACCCCAAATATGACAGTGCACCTATATCAAAGGAGTTATGAAGACAGTTCACTCTTCCAAAGGATCCCGGAATCCCTTAGCCAATCTTGTTTCTTTTATGTCCTAATGGGAAGTGCCAATCTTTGTAGTCTTGGGAGCTGGGGTATAGTTGTGAGGTGATGCATGTCAGTCAGGGTTCTTAGTTCTAAAGAACCAAACCCAAATTTGACTAGTTTAGGCAGAAAATAATTTATTTGAGGCATGTTAGAAGCTTATACAATCCCTGAGAAAGCCAGAGAACCAACTTGGAAGCAGCACAGTCAAAAACAACACTCAAAATCATAAGGCAAAAGTAAAAATACCACTGACACTACTGCTGGGGACAAAGACCACAGCTTGAACTGTGAGAAAGAGAAAGGCAGACCCTGACATGAGGGGGCTGGCCTGGTGCTATCACCTAGGCTTTGGTGTTGCTAGGAACTGGTCTGGCACTCATAGCTAGGCCTTGGTGCTCTCCTGTTGAACATAAACAATTTCACAGAACAGCAACGTCACACAGGGTCATTCTGTGATGGTGCTGGATCAAGACATAAGTGTAAACATTTCCCAAATCACAAAAATGGCCAGACGTCCCCCTACCATGGCTAAATGAATGACTATTGTTTCTTTACTAATTACAGCTTTAGTTTTGGGTTAGTCGTCCCTCCTCTTAGGTAAGATTTATTAAGATACCCAATCATAGAATTGCCACTGTTTCCTGACAGCATCCAATCCAGAACAAAGCCCCACTTTTTAAAATCCTCCCCCAAATCACCTAACACTAGTCCAAATCCTATAATAAGTCCTCTCCAATATCCTCCTTGTGGTATGTATTTTCCCTTACAATAATGAGTGATAAACCGAACTTGTTCAACTACAAGATGTGTCCTGGTGGTCTTTGGCTGCAGGGCATTGATAACTGCCAATATCACTTACTGTGGGCACTGGACACTACCCATAGAACCTTTGCAACTGCTGTCTCCGAAAATAGAGTCCATGTAGTATCTTCTCTTCTGCATCAGTAGCTTCCAATTCCGGGTCTGAGTAGGTACACATGATTAAAGAAGCATAGGTCACATGCCTCTACTCTAGTAGTAGAGATGCATGGAAAGCAAATGTCTGGTTTCTTTGAGTAGTCTGGGACTTCTAAGGTGAGCAATTCTCAAAACACAGGAAGGGTGTTTAAAAGTGCTGACTAGTTATAGCAGACACTGTAGGTTCTCCATCCAGATCCCCAGGGATCCCTTTTACTGGTCTGGTGTGCCCATCCCCCAGCTGCTGTGGGTGATGCTGCCAAAGGCTCACATCTATAACCTTTTCTGTAGGACTGCCCTTGGGTAACTGAAGCCATCTCACCTGAAGGTGCCTAGGAGTTATGTCTGTCCCCCATGGCTGACCATAGCCAATGACTGATTGGGGCAGCAGTACAAAATTCCCTTCCTTTTGTCTCAAGGAAGGATGGACTCTTCAGAGCCACTTATATACACCAAGAGCTACCTGCGGGATCAGGGTAAGGTTAGATTTCACCTGAAATCACATCCTTGCTTAGCTTTTTCCCCTTCCCTATCTTGTTTCCCTCACAGATTTCTCTTGGAAATATTCTCCTAATAAATCACTTGCATAAGAATCCATTCTGGGGAACCAATCCTAAGACAATGTCTAATGTCCACACCTCTGGTTGACCAATATCAACATATATCCTTTTTTCCATACTTAAATTTCACAACAACAAAAGCCTCCATATAATATAATACAACTTTTCCTGATATAAATGAAAATATGCAAAAGGTTGACATCTCAAATTCTGATCAGTTACTACACCCAGCTCTCGTCCAGAATCTCTGAATGATATACATTCATCCTCTGGTTCTATCACAATTCCATCTTGATATTCTGTAAACTAGAGGCTATGTGCAAAGTTAACCACTATATATAAAATAGTAGAATGGGAAGGGGAAATGGAATATGTCACAGCAAGGAAGAAACTATGGGTAGATATTATAGTCTTCTTTCTGCAACTTTTCCTCTACTACTCAGTCCATATTTTCCTTGCCCTTAATCAGCATCTAAGTGATCAAGGTCCTTTACCTCAGGCATGACGTAACCCTTCATTCCTGAGCTATCACTGTCCTTGGTGGTGGTATGTGGTCATCCAAGTCTTCCCTTTGAAGTTTTACCACTGGAATGGCAGCAGAAGGAGGTGCCTTGAAGTATCTTCTGTGACCCAGACATACTGCTCCCCATCTTTAGTCTACACTGGCAACACTATGTTACACCATCTAGCTCTGAAACTCCCATCTTGGCTGTTGTTCTGGTGGCATGAACAGCCTAAAATAGCTAGGTAGCTGTCTCCTCTTCTAGGTAACAGATATGTTGTTGTGTGTCTGTCCAGAAGAAGCGTATCTCCTTTGAGTACTGAAACCTCTAATCCAGCAGAACCATACCATTTTGTGAGTGGGCTATTAGATGTAACATTGAGAAGAGCCACTCCAATTTCCACCCCTTGGTTCCTAGAATACTGGCTGTAACAGAAACAGTACTGTCTATTGGCCACTAGTTCAGAGCATATGCCACGTCCTATAGAATAACATCTCCAATTTTCAGATCTTGATTCCTGGAGACTCTGTAATTGAGTTTTTAATAGACCGTTGCACTGCTCTGCCAGGATAACTGCTTCTGGTTTATGTCTGTGATAAAATCGGTGAGTCTTGTGTGTATTAGTCCATTATGTTCCTTTTTTTCTGTGTAAAATGAGTTTCTTGTGAGGGATACAATGGCAGTGAAAAGGACATTCATTAAGTCTATTGGCAGTAGTGCCAGCAAAAGCATTGTGGGCTGGAAAAGCAAATTCATATCAGAGTAAGTATCATTTCCAGTGAGGACAGATGGCTTCCTCTTCCGCAATGGAGGACATCCAAAGTAATCAAACTGCTACCTGGTCTCTCTGGAGAATGGGGCCCTACTGGGGGCTTAGCATGCGCTTCTGGTGTTGGTGGTGTGGGCACTCAGCAGAGACAGTAGCCAAATTAGCCTTGGTAAGAGGGAGTCCATGCGATTGATGTCGTGCATAACCTCTTTCACTGCCCCCATGGACACTTTATGTGTAAGCTCACTGCGGGTACTGGGAAAAGAGGCTGACTGACATCCATGATTGGGGCATTTTGTCAGTTGGTTATTGAGAGATTTCTCCAGAGTGGTGGTCTTTTGGTGAGCCATCATATGGGACACAAATATTCTCATGAAATGGTATGGATACTAGTCCTGTAAAGCTGAGATGTTGTTGAGTGTCAGGTGTTGTAAAACAAAACAGTAAAGCAGTGATCTCCAAATCAATTTTAAAATATGATTCGAGTATCTATACTCAGCCCCTTGAGAATGGCTAAGCCAGGAAGCATTTGAGTGGTCATTAATGTTTTGCACCTGACTAATGAGGTTAGGCCTCTGAAGAGAGGAAAGCTCTAAGAGGAGGCTCAGTGACAAAGAGGTAGAAAGAGGCTTGGACTTAGAATCTGAAAATCTGAATTTGACTTTCAGCTCTGTCATTTATGAGCTATGTGACCATGGGAGACATCCTTTCTTGTCTTGGTTTTTACCTTCCTTGTCTATAAAATAAGGTTAGCAAGAGTTTCTTTGCCAACCCCATGGAATTTTAAGGTCTAAAATGAAATAATGCATTTGGAAGCACTTATTAAGCTTTGAAGTGCCATACAAATATAAAATGAATTCTTGCCATAAAGGAAAGACTTCCACGAACTCTGTTTATCTTGGAGAAGAAAGAAAAAGGACCAGGCCAGATTCCATGACTTCTTTGGGGCATAGTTCAGGCTGATGGACAAGGTCCGTAATTTCTAATTCCTTTAGCCCTCAGCTTTAGACCAAGAGGCCCATGGAGCTGGCAGAAGTACCATAATCTGAAAGAGTCCATCTGAGAGAAGGCTTGGAGTCTATTTATGGCTGTGCCTTTTTTTTGGGGTGAAGAAGATTAGCCCTGAGCTAACATCTGTGCCAATCTTCCACTATTTTGTATGTGGGAGCCCGTCACAGCATGGCTTGATGAGCAGTGTGTAGGTCCGTGCCTGGGATCCGAGCCGGCTAATCCTGGGCCACCGAAGCAGAGCACACGAACTTAATCACTAAGCCACCAGGCCAGCCCCAAGGCTGTGCCTTTTGAATCTGTTTCAGTAAATGGAGAAATACACATGTAGGCACGTGTTCTGGATTAAATAACTCCCTTGATGGGTGACTCTGAAAACCATGGGAGCAGATATTGAGGAAGCCACAGGTTTTTTATTGGCACTAGAGCCAAAGGAATTACTTTTCTAAAACTGTAACATTCTGAACCAACCTCCTTTTCTTTCCTACCTCAAATTTTGGAATATGTCTCCCAAGTACAGAGTGAGATGGGTAAGTGATGAGTCTGCTTCCTTGGACTCACATGGATGATCAATTTAAATAACCCACAAAAATAGTCCATTCTGGGGCTGTATGTGTGTGAGTATACGTGTATGTGTATAAGTAATCCACCTCTGTGTGCACCCCCCAAAAAATATAAAAAACCACACTGCTATACCCTTATAGTGCAAAATTAATAGGTAAATGAGAAAGCAGAAGACTCCAGAAAACAGTGAAAGTGAATGATCCTAGAGAAGAAGGGAGGTTTGATCTGAGATGCATGAACTATAGATGGGGGTAAGGGACAAAATTACCTTTGGCTAAGACTGCAGGGTTTGCTGTTATGCTGGTAGCTATAGGTAATCTTAATTATGCAATGCTGCATTATACACAGCTACAAAGTGTAAGGGGAAAACATTTGTTTTGGCACTTTATTGAGTGCCTGTGACATGCCTTTTTCAAGGTCTTGGCTCCCCTGCAGCAGCAGCTTACAGTGAGAACAGCAGATGACATTGTCACACATCTCAGATAACCACGGGCCAAAGCAATAGGGGCTATTGAGCCAAAGCCCTCTATGTTCCTAACTTCAGCATCTGCTTTCTGATTCTTTGCTCCTCCTTTCCAAAAGAAAGGTCACATAACTATCAAGGGGCAGAGCCAGGATTCACAAGCAAGCTGCCTAGTTCCAGAGCCTGAATTTAGATGATGGCACAATCTCTGTTTGCTGGGATTGGTGACACTATATGGATTGGCAGCCTCCTCCATTTTGTAAACCTCTACTCAAGCTTAAGAAAAAGCTTGCAGTTTATTTTCCCCACATAGATTATATCCTATTACCCACCTCCCACCAACCCCATTCCTCCCCATCCCCTATACCTGAATTCTGAGGTGTTTCCATCATTTTTTAGACCTCTTCTGAAATTACATTTCACAAGACCAGTATGAGGTACATCTGGCTAAGGGCCATTGGAGTCCAGCCCTGCAGGTTTTGTGTGCAGAAGATTAAATTCTCAATTATATCCTCTCTGTTTCTGTGCCTTGTATCCTGGAGAATCATGAAGCACATGCTATGAAGCAAGCCACAAGCTCCTGGGGATTTGGTCATCAGTTGTCAGGGCTGGAAGCTTTCATGTGGTTCTCTATAGAGCAATGGGAGATGACAAGGACACTAAGTTATTTTGAAAGACGCGGAGGACTCTTTCTGACTGTCCTTTGCACTGAGGCTACTGTGCAGTTTCAATATACAAGAATTTGTTCAGCAAGTACCGTGTGCCCAGCCATGTGCTAAATGTTATAAGAGAGTCAAAGCACAAGGAATGGTTCCCGCCCCTAGGAGCTTTCAATCTAGTTGAGAAGACATGATACACACCTAACAGATCAACACAAAACATTTCATAATTAAGTCAAAAATTACATGTAATCTAGTCTCAGTATTAAAGGTGCTCTGCAAAGTCAGAACAAACAGAGACAAATAATAATGATAAAAGCCAGGACATGAACCCAGGTTTACCTAACCCCATAACCAGTTTTTCTCCTATTACATCACGGTGTTTCAATATGATTGCAACCCTGTGAATAATCCACTGCAGAGCAAGAACAAGCTGCAGGGAGGACACAGCAAAATAGCAGTAGTGCTTGTATCAGGGAGGTTACCTTATGGATTTTAATTTTTGGCTTTTTGCTTTTGCTTATGTATATAATTAAAAACCCCTGCTATATACAAAAATAATAATGAACATTAGAAAATAAAATATAAAGAGAAAACCAAAGTGACCCAGAAAGAGAACACTTTTCCATCTATAAGGAAAGTTCTCAGGACCAGGACTATGCCTCATTAAGCTGCTGTGTTAAACTTGATTATTGGAATCTCAGCCTTACCCGAAATGGCAAAAGAGCTTGTGTTATGCTTAGTTTTTTCAGAAAGAAATCTAGTGAGTGGTTAAGGGAGCCTGACCTTACTTGTCTGGGTTCATTTATTTACTGCCCAGGCTAGTCTCAGAATCTTACTCAGAGGCCAGAAAGATGACAGTATGTGCCACAGCTAGCAGCAAGGGTATCTGGGAGGTAGTGAAGCTATCCCTTTTGACTATCCTATCAGACACAAATTTAGCAATGCCCCTTGGCCATAATCCCTCAGAAGAGATACTGGGCGATAGTTTATCCTACACACACACTCCAAAAACCAGTCCAAGATTCATACGTGCTCATTCTGCATAGCAGAAAGGTAGTCTAGTTAAACTGATTGACAGGTTGGTCATTTTCAGTATAAAAGTCTGAGACAGACGTTTTTTCAAAGCAAGTCATCTTAATATCATCATCAGCAGCAGCAGCAGCATCAACATTTGTTGAGTAGGTAATACGTGCTAGGCCCTGTCCTAATCGATTTACATGTCATTTCAACCTCACAACAACTTTTGTAAAGTAGGTATTATTATTATTGTCCTCATTGTGCAGAGGAGGAAGTTGAAAGACTAAGGAGCTTCCCCTAGGGCACACAACTGCTTAGTAAGTGTATAGAAATTCCTTCTCCTACCTTGACCCTGAGAGCGATTGTTACCTAATTGCATCTGAATTAAACCTGGGAGGAGGATTTTCGCTCCCTATCACCAGTCCACTACATGTAGGGTTGCATTTTGTCTGCAAAGAGATGGCAGCGAAAGACATGAGGATTTAAGATTTAGTCTGTTGAATATTAGCTGGCCCTTCTTATCTAAATTAAAAATATCTGAACACTCCCTGCCTGGCTTTTGGGGGTGTTTTCCACAGATGGTTCTCTGTGTACATCATGGTCTATTTCGTCTTTTGAAAAGATGAACCATCAATCATGATCCCCGCCCTTGAGGTGTCTACTATCTAGACAAATGGTAATGTTGTGTATAGATAGCACAACTGCTTGCACGGTGAAGAAAATGTGGAAGAAGCACACAGATGCTGTCCTAAATCCGTTGAAGCAAAGAATGAACATTTTGGATAAATTGAAGGCTTTGGGAAAATGAGTACAAAGGAAGTTTACTTGTTTGGAAAGATAGTACCCAAGGAGATTTTGCACTAACTTTTGACTGCATGAAGGTCAATTGCAGGAGCCATTTACAAAACAAGAAAGAATGGAGTGAACGTGGCAAGTAAAGATCTGAGAGAAAATCTTGATATTGGAAAGGTTGAGAGAAGACTTGAAGGAGGAAATGGAAAGCCTGAGTATGGGAATATTCAGGGGAGAATACATATAGCTCTGAATTTACTGGATAAACCAGGACTTGTTTTTATGCAAGAGATAAGGCAGATAGAAAGCGAGAAATGGTTAAGAAAGTTCTTCTACTCAGGCTGGGAGATAAATGTGATGTTGGATGTTTTAGAACAGAAGGAAACTAATGTGGCTCTCTGGACAGAGCTGATCAGTTGCATTATTGCCTCTGAATTCCTCTCCTTGCAGGTAAAGGGCAGCTGCTCATGCTGAAAATAACTAGCATTTATTGCCTACTTTCTGTGTGCCAGAATCTGGCTAAGCCCTTTACATGTATTATCTCATGTCATCTTCAAAATAATTCCATAAAGTACAATCTCTAACAGATGGGATATTTGAGGCCTGTGGAGATTTAGTGACAGGTCCAAGTTCACACAGATTGTAAGTGGCTGAGCTCAGGGCTGTTAGACTCCAAAGCAGACATGCTTTCCCAGACTCCCCATCTTGGGCAATGTACCAATCTTTCCATTCTTTACAATATGGAACAGACCTCCAGAAACTAGTATGGCTGGCAGGCAGGCTGGTAGCTCTCTGATGAGTCTTCTTGTAAAGGACACCTATGCAATAATTTATGATTCCACCTGCATCTATTATTGAAATCCACATTATCTGATGTAATAATGTCACTATCCTCTCCCCACAATTAAACATCTTATCAGGATGACCCACAGGGGACAATACTGACTGGTTTTTGCTCATCATTTCTCTTAGTGGAAGACCATCTGAGTAGCAAATCAGTCAACACATAGAAAATAGGAAGAAGGAAGGAAAATATAAGAGGCCTTCCAGCCATTAAGGCTCCACTAGGCAGTTAACACATGAATTCATCCATGGCTCCCCATTAGCTACAGGAAAATATAAACATAGATCTAGAAAATTTTGGGTATCGCCCAGTTCCAGGTAACATCAATAACTTGGGGTGAGACAATTGACTTTTCTTCGAAGAGACTAGGCCACAAGATTTTTTAGAAGTATCTTTTTTATAGAAACCTCTAGTAGAGCCAGTAAACCCAGGATTCCACCCCTCAGATCCTATTTATGTACATTTTTTCCTTATTCTTAATTTTTAAAACATGTTATTCTGATTTTCTTATTTTTAATTGTAGTGAAAAACACATAACGTAAAATTAACCATCTTAACCATTTTAAGTGTACAGTTCAGTACTGTTAAGTTTATTCACATTGTTGTACAACCGATCTCTAGAACTTTTTTATCTTGCAAAACTGAAACTGTAGCCACTAAACAACTCCTCATTACCCCTCCCCCCAACTCCTGGAAAGCACCATTCTACTTTCTGTCTCTATGAATTTGACTAGTTTAGATACTTCATATAAGTGGAATCACACAGTATTTGTCTTTTTGTAACTGGCTTATTTCACTTAGCACAATGTCCTCAAGGTTCATTCAGATCCTACTTTAAAATCTCTTGAAGGCCCTCCTTGTCGGTATGAGAATTATGTGTTTTTTTAATTGTGGTGAAATACATGTAACATAAAATTTACCATTAGTGGCATTTAGTACACTCACAATGTTGTGTAACCATTGCCACTACTTACTTCCTGAACATTTTCATCACTCCCCAAAAATCCCTATACCCATTAAGCAGTCAATCCCTGTTTTTCCATCATCCCAACCCCTGGTAAACACTAATCAGCTTTCTGTCTCTATGAATTCACCTATTCAGGATATTTCGTATAAATGAAATCATACAATATGTGGCCATTGGGATCGGGCTTCTTTCACTTAGCATAGTGTCTTCAAGGTTCATCTATGTCGTAGTATGTCTCAGAATTCCTTCTTTTTATAGTTAAATAATATTCTATTGTATGGATATACCACATTTTTTTTATCTATTCATCAGTCGATGGACATTTGGGCTGTTTTCACCTTTGGAATATTGTGAATAATGTTACTATGAACATTTATGTATAAGTTTTTGTTTGAACAGCTTTTTTCAATTCTTTGGGGTATATACCTGAGAGTTAGGACATTTTATTAAGGGATATTTTTCCTGTCTGCCTTGCCAGGAAGCTGCATAACTTTCTGCATCCTTTCACCTTCAAGACAGTTGCTACTATGTTCCCGATGGGATATTCCAGAACATCTTTTTAGAAGGTAATTCTATAAGCCACAATTTAGAGCAATATTAAAACTATGACTGTCAATACCCACTACCTTCTAAATACTATTCTAGTCTTACCAATTCCATGAATCCTCCTCCCATAGTGCTACATACACTCCATACATTCTGATCCCTAAGCATAGTGTATCATATTTTTATTTAAGTATATCATATGTGGATGCCTAGTTTTACAAACCAGAAGCCAATCAATTCCTTGCAGGGCCAGAATTAACCCTCTTATATCTAATATGTTCTCAGATGCACATAGACTAGTGTCTGCACAAAATATTGAGTAAAAACATGAGTTCCAGTGCCAGCTTCATCACTCACCAGCTGTGTAACATTGGACAAGTTTTTTGTCTAACCTCTCTGGGTCTTGGTTTCCTCATCCATAAAGTGAAGATAATAGTAGCATCTATCTCATTGGGGTTTTGTGAGGATAAATGACTTAATACATTTGTAAGCCATTTAGAATAGTGCCTGGAACATGGTAACTGCTCAGCAAATATTAGCTAGTAGTAGTAGTAGTATTAAGGTCAGGTGGAACTGAGTTCAATCCCAGCTCTGTCAATGATTAACTCTACCTATGGCTCCCACTTGCATGCTGTGTCATTGTGAGCTTGCTGCTTGTAATACATGCATGCACACACAGGTACACACAAGTGCAGGCTCCTGTGTTACATCTCTGTGATAGACACAGGCAACTTTTTCACTACTAACTGTCATCTGTGTTCTCTCCTTTGGCATATGGTAAGACTGTATTGCAGTTAGGTAAAGCCATGTGACTGCATTCTGGCCAATGGAATCTGGATGCAAGGGATGTGCATGACTGTCAGGTCTGGCCCATAAAATGTCCCCTGAGATCCTCCTCACATTCCTCTCCCCTCATCTCCTAGTTGGATGCAGAGGCTCTAGTAGAGGACACCAAGGCCCTAGAAGATGATAGAAGGAGACTGGGTCCCAGAGTTACCATGTGGGAGGCAGCCTGCCAAACACCTTATTGGACTACAGAGTCAGTGAGAAATAAACCTACTAGTATGTTAAGTCTCTAAGATGTTGGAGTTGTTTGTTACAGAAATTAACCTTTAAGACTAATATAATTCTGTAATTTTCATGTTCAATGCTCAATTAGAATAAAATTATAGCAGGGCCGGCCCCATGGCTTAGCAGTTAAGTGCACGTGCTCTGCTACTGGCGGCCTGGGTTCGGATCCCGGGCGCGCACCGACGCACCGCTTCTCCAGCCATGCTGAGGCCACGTCCAACATACAGTAACTAGAAGGATGTGCAACTACGACATACAACTATCTACTGGGGCTTTGGGGAAAAAAACAAAAAGGAGGAGGATTGGCAATAGATGTTAGCTCAGAGCCGGTCTTCCTCAGCAAAAAGAGGAGGATTAGCACGGATGTTAGCTCAGGGCTGATCTTCCTCACACACACACACACACACAAAAAAAAACAATAAAATTATAGCAACCTCAACTGAAATGCACGAATTCAGATGTAAAATTCATTTCCAACCTAGAGCCTTTCCTCCAGTTCTGTACAAACTGATCCATCCAAGGAGGGCTGGGATGAAGATGAGGCAAATGAGGTGCCTAAGCCTCAAACTTTAAGGAGGTGCTCACTCTCAGTGTTGTGCAAGTGTAAGATCTGCACTGAAGAGTGAGGCCTCCTTAAAGTGGGCACCCTAGGTATCTCATTTGTCTCACCCTAATTTTAATCCTGCATCCTAATGCCCCTAGTAGTGATGACATGCTATACTGTGCCCATTTCCTAACACGGATGCTAAGCCAGGCAGCTGCCTGAAAACTGGTTTAGCCACTAATTTGCTGTTACCTGAAGCAAGTTAATTGACTTCTCTGAGCCTTGATTTCCTCATCTGAATAGAAGAGTACCTGGTTTATATTGCACAATAAGCAGTGCTATTGATAATGTGATTATTCCCAATACTGCTGAGGAGAATGAGTGAATTCCTTTGCTAACATTTTCAATGATTCTCTGCTTCCAGGACTGCTTGGCCTCCTGCTCTTCTGGTCACCATTTGGCCTCTGTGTGTGCTAGGACACGAATGCCCATGGATCCCTTAAATGGGAGAGCTATGGCTATAAGCCCAAAGAAACTCCATTTAGAAACCTAAGCCATTTTCAAATCTGGCCCTTACTTGCTAAGCAGACGAAGGGAGCCTGCATGTACTCCCTCTCTACCAGGTGTTTTCCTTTTCTGAACTGGCTGACCTGCCTCAACCTCTCCATAGAGATGGTCTGTGCTGCCATGATTCCTTTGGGGTATTAACTTGCCCTTTGCCTTGGCTCACTGGATGTCTCTATCTTGGGGACATCTGTTCAATGGCCAGATTTGGCCTTGGAATGAGCTCCAGATCCAGCATTTTGGGGCTGGTGATGAAGCAAACATAGGGAGCTCTTCCAGTCCAGCACTCTCCACCCCAACATGACCAGAACACACACACCTACATACTTGCTTCTTGTGCCTGTCGCTAAAATATAACCCCCTGAGGATTCCAGTAGCGGTAGTTCTTAGGCTGACTATTCCAACTCTCTAACCTGATATTGGTAGTTTAAGGGATTGAGCTCCCATACATTTTAATTTTGAGTAGGAGAAACTGGGGACTGGGAAGATGAATGGAAATATGGAGGATGGAGGGGCTCTGCTGCTAAAAAGTAATGCTAACTACGAGAGAGAGAGAGAGAGAGGGAGAGAAAGTGGATGGGAGAGGAGGGGAAGGAAAGGGAAGAGAACAGACAGAGAGATGCCAGGGGATAGGAAACCCAAGATAGAAAAGAGTGGAGGATGCTGCAGGGGATGAGAACGGGAATAAAAAAGAAAAGAAAAGAAAGGAAGAAAAAACAGGAAAGAAAAACTTCAGGACATAAAAAGAAGGGAAAACACAAATAGAGATGTGAGAAGGAAAAACTTAGGCTGAGAAGTAGCAGTGATGGAGCAAGAAGGTGACAACCCGGGAGTCATTATGGGGGAGGGGAAATGATGGCAGGTCTCGTGCCTCAAACAGCTCAGGCAAGGCCAGATAGTGCCAAAGGAGAAAGGCCAACCCTGCTGTGGCAAGCCTTAGGGGAAGCCCACTAGACTGTGAGCCCTCCCTAAGGCTATGCTGACTCACCTGGGGCCACTTCCGGAGTGTTCTCAGATATATTAAAGGCCCCATCACAAGCTTGCTTCAGCTTTATTTCACTTGATATCTGTTATGGGCACTGGATCAAATGGGGAAATAAGAAAGATAACTGTCTCCAGCCACTGCTCCTTCACAGTTTTTCTTCGAGGTGCTAGATTTTAGCTCTGCTCTTGGGACAATAGTGAAGGAAAGAAGGGAACTATGAGGGAAGTTAACAGGTAGGGAAGGGATTCTGCGTCAAATTGCCATCTGCCTCAATGTTTCCCTTGTTTCACCAAGGGAATCAGATAACTGTGATCATTTAGGACAAAGAGCGTGAAGAGAAGAAGAAAGGTAGAGCTGGGATACTACAGGGAGCCGTGTTGTTAGTGCTGGCAGCCAAGAGAAAGTACATGAATCTGGCAAGCCCTAGAGACCCACTCCTTCCTGCAGCCTCCCAGAATTAATGCCAATTCCTCAAGGCACAAGGGCCTCCCAAGAAAATGAAGCCTGGCTGAACCCCTGATAATCCTACTCTTGGGGTGACTGTGTAGGACAGGTAGGGTTAGTGGAGAGTTGTTGGGAGCCAAGTGTGAGTGGGGAATGTTGAAAGTTAAATAACTGCTACTCCTAAATCTTTCCAATTCTCCAAACTTTTCTCTGTCTCCCTCCCTATCCCTCTCCCCCTCCTCTCTCTCTCTCCTCTCTTTCTTTACATCTGGTACACACAGTTGGATTCTTCATATACTTATATGCTCCTTGGTTCATGATATATTAATATATTGTCATCATTGGCCCACACATGGCTTTATTTATTTATAAATCCAATATGATAAACACCTGTGAAACTATTGCCCAGTGAAGAAAACTAAGACATTACCAACAAATTTACAACTACTTATGTGCTCCTACTCTGTCTTATTTATTCTTTTGCCCCTTTTGTTGCTGTCAGAGGTAACAACTATCTTGTATTCCATTCCCATGAATTACTTTTCAATTCATCACATATATATGTGTATGCACTGGCACTTTGGCCACTCAGCCACTTTCCTAGCTGTATGAACAAAGACAAGTTTCTCAATGTCTTTGGGTCTTAGTTTCCTTTTCCATAAAATGACAATAATAATAATACCTGCCTCAGAAGGTTGTTGTGAGGATTCAGTGCCTTAATACATAGAAAGCACCTAGAGAAGCACTTACCATATGAATATAGGTGGTGGTGGTGGTAGTAGTAGTAGTAGTAGTAGTCATAGTAGTAGTAGTCGTAGTAGTAGTAGTCGTAGTAGTAGTAGTAATACCCTGCTGTTGCCTGGACTGTCCTTTTCTTCCTTTGCTAGCTCATGTGCCACCTCCTCCAGGAAGACTAACCTGATTTCCTCAGTTGAAACCAATTGTTTATTTTCTCTACATTCCCGTGATACACATTCACACCTTCATTCTGGCCCGTGTTTTGTACTAGTACTAATAACAAGTCTGCTTCCCTTTAAAGCAGTGCTTAATATTATCAGCATATTAAAATCATCTGGGAACTTTTTAAGAGTCCTGCTCTCGACCCTATGCTAGACCAATTAAATGAGACTCTCTGGGGGGAGACCCAGATGTCAGCATTTTTTAAAGCTCTCCCGGTGATTCTAATGTACAACCAAGGAAAAGAACCATGCCTTAGGGCAGGAGCTGGCAAACTCAGGCCCATAGATCAAATCCAGCCCATTGCCTATTTCTGTAAATAAAGGCCTATTGGCCCATTTGCTTATGTATTGTCTATGACTAATTTCACACTATTATAAAAGAGTTGAGTCGTTGTGACAGAAACTACATGGCCCTCAAAACCTAAAATATTTACTATCAGGATCATTACAGAAAAAGTTTGTTGACCCCCGCCTTAGAAAATAATCTCTCTGAGTATAGTATAGGGACAATGTCTCACTCATCTCTACTTTCTCTAACATGCCTAGCACAGTACTTTGCCCATAGTTGCTTAATAAGTGATTGTCCAAAGAATAGAAATGAGCTGGAAGTTCCTGTCTGCCAAATTCAAGCCTGAGTTTAATTTTTCTAGAGGTGCTGACATCAGTCAGTATTTTGAAGTATTTTGAATTTCCTTCTCCTTGTTGGTTGGTAGAAGATGACCTGGAGAGAGAGCACTGGAAACAGGGAGTTAGGGGAGCTAGCTTGCCTTGCTCCCTGCACCGATTCTCAGAGCACAGTGCTGGCCTCCTCATCACTGCCATCCAGCATTCTTTGGTTTTAGGATCTCTAATTGGCTTTCATCTCTCCCAAGTCCCTCCAGTTTGAGAAATACTTGAATTGGTTCACTTTTGGAGATCTCTGCTAGATTTGTCTTATGGTTTCATTATTTATGTCACAGTAGTTGAAATTTGAGGCTTTAGAGTCAGGCAAACCCAGGTGTGAATCTTGGCTGTGTGACCCTTGTCTCACTGCTTACTGGCTCTGAGCCTCTGTTTATTCATCTACAAAATGTGCAGGGCAGAACATACCTCATAAGGTTCTTAGAGGGAATAAATGAGATAGCCCCTGTAAAACACTAAGCACAGTACTGGGCAAACAGTGAGCACTCAAAGGTAGCTGTTACCATTTTCATCATACCTATCATCACCACCAGAGGTCTCATCTACCCTGCCGTGTTTTAAGCCCCTTAAAGGCAGGGGCCCTGACCTGGCCATTTCTGCATCCCCGCCGTGCCTGGCACAGAGTGGGCTCTCACTATGAATTAATTGCTTGAATTGCATCCTAACTGTCATGCCAAATGAAGCTCATAGCAGGGATGCAGATGTCAAGTTCCACCTTACCTCACACTCTCCACTGCCTGCATCCCTAGGCATCCGGGCATTAATCAAGGCCATATATCAAAAATAGGCACTGACATATGTGGTAATTTTACCAGTCTTGGGGCCATCAAAAATTAATTCGTCTACATTCTCCAAACGAACAGTAACTTTATTAAAATTCCCACCTGTGACAAATACATAGTGCATAATGTTTCCTGGAGAAAGGAACTGCCATTGGGGTGGTATTTCCAAAACACTTGTCTCAACAAGTCTAAATTGCTAAGATAGTGCTTAGATTCAAATCTAGAAAACATGTAAAAGGCCAGAATCCCTGCGTTTGACAGGAAAAAAGCATAGAAAAGGCATTTTAAACCTGGAGACCATTTTTTCCTTCTTCAACACTGAATTGGAGCCAGGGACTGCTATGTTAGTCTGGGAATAATGCACTGTGTTTTGGAAATGTAATTGTTTGCATTAATAAAATGCCACTGTACAGAGGCTCCCAGGCAGGCGTGTCTGGACTTGGCCACTTCCAATGATTTATTTAACACTGTTCTCAGGAGGATAAACAGGGTAGACACCTCAGCCAGTAAGAGATCACTGCGGAGCAGTGTTAAAACCCTTGGCAATTCAACAGCAATCAGCACAAGATCTGGGGTCCTGATTAAAGGTCAGGCCTCTGGGTACTCAAAGCCAATGGCAAAACTCACAAAGGGGGATGTTTACTTACCCTAGTTCCTGCCTCCTCTTTCTGTGTCCTTTGCCCGGCCACCACCCCAATCTCACAGTGGGTGATACATTTCTTTACACTCAGTCTTAAATTAATGACAAAGCTTAATGTGGGCCATTCCCAGGGGGATTCGCATTTCTATAGAGGTCGGCAGATTCAAAGTAAAGAACTATCATGCTAGTAGTAGACAAATCTAAAGAAATTCATGCCAAGACACATCTTAGTCAAACTTCTGAAAACTAAAGAGAGAAAAAAAATAGCAGAGAAGAGAGAAAGAGAGAAGAGAAATAACACCTTGCATAGAGTGGGAAAAAAAATCAAATTACAGGAGATTTCTCATCAGAAACCATGAGGGCCAGAAAAAAGTGGCACAAGATTGTTAAAATACTGAAAGAAAAGACCTATCAATCGTAAATCCCACATCCAGCAAAAATATCTTTCTGGAATTAAGGGGCAATCAAGACATTCTTAGATGAAGGCAAACTAAGAAAACTTGTTTCCAGCGGACCTACCTTAAAAGATGGCTACAGAAGTTCTTGAAAGAGAAAGGAAATGATAAGAGAAAGAATCTTGGAATATTAGGAAGGAAGAATGCTCATATCACATTGGATAGTAAAAAAACATTTTTTTTTGAGTCCATAGTGAAAGGGCAGGGGAGGAGAGGAAGGGAGAGAAAGAAGGGATGGAAGGTCTTTTTTTACAGAAGAATGCTAGCTAATAAATGTAGAAGGAATGGTAGAATTAGTGGGTCACCATTTTACATCCCCCAGTGTAACAACAAATGCAAGCATAGAACATTGGAGGCTAGAATCATTGGGTAAAAGTTGTTAGGAGCAGATAGTCAAAAGGTCTCAGGGTATCACTGTACAGTTAATTTTAACTATAGTGGAAAAAAGGTACATTTACAGTGTGGAGAGCTGATGGACCCCCAAGGTAACCATGGGATCAAAACCAGCATCATCAGTATAGGGACAAATCAACATTCTGGGCCTGCTAATGTGATACACTGGGAAGTCCACAACATCACCTATGTAGTGGTCTTTTTCAAAATATTTAACCTGAATGTAATCATGGAGACAACTATCAGAAAATTCCAGAATGTGGGATACTTTATATGATAGAACTATCTGGACTCTTTGAAACTATCAATGTCATGAAAAACAAAGTAGCAACAAAAATAGCAGAGTACTATTTAAGATTAAAAGAAACTAAAGAGATTTCACAACCCAAATGTAATAAGACCTTAATTGAATCCTAAATCATAAATAAAGCTATAAAAGACACTTTTAGGAGAAATGGAAGAATTAAGTTTGGACTGAATAATAGATTCTCTTCTTTTATCCATTGGGACTACTGCAGGAAGAAGTAGAAATGCATCCCCGGTTTGGAAAGGGAGAGTGTATGTTGATCCTATCATGTGTTATACGGTTTAGGACTATGTATATTTTAACAGACCCTTTGCATATATCTTTCAAATGTCTGTAGTACTTTTTCTGCCATTTATTCATTTTTATTGTTGTTGTTTAACAAACACTTCTATAGTGCTTATTGTATGCCAGGCACTAAGTTTTTTAATAAATGTTTATTAATTTAGTCTTCATAATAACCCTATATAGAATAGGAAACTGAGGCACAGAGAGGTTAAGGAAACTGCAAAAGATTTTCTAGTGAGTGAGAGGTGGAACCTGCCCTGGCATCCTGGCAGTCTGGCTCCAGAGTGCCCCCTTCTTAACCATTATACTTTGCTGTCTTGCTAAGCACTTGGCAAAGGTGCATGTGTTGACGATGGGAAAGGTCTTGGGCCAAAACCTGCCCCCAAAACCCTAAGCAGCCATCTCACATTTGTTTACTAAGTAAGGGCAGGACTTTGGGGCAGAAGCTTGTAACCCTTTTGGAAGGTGATTGGTCTACACAGTGTCGGTCTGTGTCTGCCCAGTAGGCCAAACAAAACTCATGAATCCAGTAGACTCTACAAAACTTCTCCTGGGAAAGAAGCAGGGAATTTCCGTATCAGAGGGTTAAAAGTGGGGCAGTGTGCATAAGATTGTTCTTTGCCCAATACCACCACTTCAATGTAAGAACTTATTTTGCTGTTAGTAGGCATTGACTACTCAAGTTGATATAATATATTAGGCTAAAAATAGTATAGTTTCAGTAGGGAAAATCATTTCATCAGAACTCTGGGTTGTCAAAGAGAGAAAACTCTACCTAAAGTGCCTTTATAAAGGATTTTATTAGCTTACATGGCTAAACACCTTCAGGCATAGCTGGATTCAGTGATTCAAAAACCATCATCAGGTTTTGGTTTCTCCCTGCCCCTCAGTTCTGCTTCCTCAGGATGGCTCCACTCTTAAATGGGCCCTTCTCTCTTACTCAAAAGATGACTATCAGCAGTAATCAGGGCTACATTTTTCTACATCTCATTCCAATAGGAAAAAAATGACAGTACTAGTCCAATCTTTCTAAGAAAAGCCATAAAATTCATTCTTATTGGATAAGTTTAGGACACAAGCCCACACCTGAAATAGTCATAGCGGCCAGGCAAATGCCATGTGATCATTGACTTAGGTCCAGGTCTCAAGGCTGGAGGTTGAATTCCACCCAGGAAGGTGGACTGAAGTGGGAAAGAAGTTGGATCTCTATATGAAAATTAGGGTCCATTGCCAAAATTAGAATGCTTCCTAGGGAGGCAAACAGCAAACGCCTCCCATAACCATACCTGGCCAATCTATTAGAGTTGTTTGATGCAGAAAATATGTGTTGATAAAGGAGCACCAATGAAATTTATTTATTTAGACTACTGAAAGCATCCTATGCAAGCCTCTACAAAATCCCATTGTTTCATCATATACATGGGACTAATTTAAAGGCAAGAAACAAAGAATAAGGATAAATGTGTCATTTTAAATGAGAAATATAAACAGTAAGATACCCCAAGGGCTGGTCTGATTTAAGACTTTAATATGTTGTAGATTAGATTAGGAAACCTTTTCTGTAAAGGACCAGGTAGTAAATATTTTTGGCTTTGTGGGCCATACATGCCCTAGCATGAAAGCACTCATAGACAATATGTAAATGAATGGGTGTGCCTGTGTTCCAATAAAATTTTATTTTTGAAAACAGGCAGTAGGTCGGATTTGACCCACAGGTGGTAGTTTGTTGTCCTATTGTAGACAGATAGTAATGTAATGTGTAGGAGTATGGGCTTTATTGTTAGATGTACCTAGATTTGAGTCCTACCTCTTACTTACTAGCTCTGTGTCCCTGGATAATTTCCTTAACTACTATAAGCCTCAATTTCCTCATCTGCATAAAGAGATGATAATAACAGATATCTAAGAGGGTTGTCGTGAAAATTAAAAGAAAAAATGTGCATAAATCAAAGAGCACAATCCCTGGCACATAGTAAGTGGTCAATAAATGGTAGCTCTTATTATTAAGAAAGTCAATGGACAAAAACTATAGGAAAACTACGTGAGAGGGAAGAAAGATGAACTTCAGGGTTGTTTTAAAGATACTCATTTATTAAAACATTCCAACTACATTTTTAGGGCAAAGGGATTTGTGCCATCAATTAAAACTCAGGAAGGAATTGCAGCCTTAAGGGAAGAATCCACAATGACTCTTCTCTCAAGACACTGATAAGACCCAAACATGCCTCCAAATTACTGGATATCATTTTTAAAAGCATTATAAATAAAAAAGAAATGTTATCTTGTTCAAATTTATTTTGTGTCCACACCTGGAATTCGGGGTACATTTGTAATGATTGTCCTTCACTAAATACATAGTAGAGCTGGAGAAAGACTGGAAAGGGCATGCTGGAGAGATTACTGGTCTACATGGTGAACGCATGATGTCCACTAAAAAGATTAGGACTTTTCAGCCTGGGACACCAATCTGGGGAGGACGTGTAGTAGAGTGGCCAAGAACATGGCCTTTTCTGTCAGATAGACCTGGATGTGAATTCTGGCTCCATGACTTGTTAGTTTGCAATCTTGAGTAAGTTACTTACTCAAGTTGATAGTTGTTGCTAACCTCATGGTTAATGTAAAAGAGAACAAGGCTATCTTCCCATAATGCTCCTCAGAGTCAGATTATTGGACTGGAAATTCCCTGAGGTTCATACATTGGGAGTAGTTCTCAAACTTAAATGGCTAACTAACTGCTGTCTGAATTAATCCAACTCTTATTTTAATCTTGATTTTCCCACGACAATGGCAGATAACAACCATCTGAAGCCTTCAAAGTCTTTGTTGTCTCCTGGCATTGTGCAAACACTGTAAATATCATTGAGCTATTGTTCAAAAAGACTCAATAGCTTTGAATGAAGAGCTACAGAAATATGAAGCCTTTGTGATAGCCAGAAACCTTTGTTAAATCCTGACTCAATAAGCAAGAGCCTACCCAATCAGATAATGCAGACAGTGTATTTTTAGATGTGTCAAGGAATTTTCTCCAACTCATTAGAAACACAACTGAAATTTCAACGTCCTGGAAGGCACTGATTTGTTCTGTGATTCCTTTATAGACTGCTGTTGAGAACACGAGTTTCAACCACTGGGTATGTGAATTCCAGTTACCGGAGTGGCCTCTCTGAACTGAGTGGCTATGGGAGGTGTAATTGGGTCAGTTAGTTAGGCTAGTCAGGAGGGGTGTGACTTAGAGTGTTTCCCTTTTCTATCAGAGATCAAGTGGCTCTGGTAATAGAAAGATACTGGTTTCAAATCCTAGCCCTGTCACTTACTAGCTGGGTGACTTTAGGGCAGGTAAGTTAACTGTTCTGAGCCTTCATTTCATCATCCTTAAGTTGAATTTATAATATCTACCTCATAAAGCTGTGGTGAGCATTAAATGTCAGAAATGGATATTCAATCTTTTAGTAATGTGAAGTTAAATGAGTAGCATTAGAAATTAAAGCACTGAGCACAGTGCCTGGCATAAAGTAGGCATTCACCAACTATTAGTTCCCTTTCTCTAGATGCACACAAAGCCAGATTTTACGCCCAAAGGGATGAGTCTTCTATGCATAGGGAAAACTGAAATTCTACATGGTTCTCCACTGGCTTACTATGAAGCAAATGTGGTTGGTAGAATACAGTCACAACTGGTTATCACTGAGCTGGACAGATAAGAGAACCAATGCCATGTAGGATATGTACTGGAAATCAGTGAGCAGGAAGCAGGTTCAATTAGACCCAAGAATCAAAGCCAATATCAGGAAGTAATACCAAAAATTTAGTGTATGAATGCTCAAAGTTATAGTGGCAATCAACGACTGGGCAGCATGGTTTAGGTACCAAGATAGTTCTACTGACTCTACTAAATGGCATAACTCACTTCTGGGACTTTTGTTTTTAAAATGTGGGCAGTGACACTTGCATGAAGGTGACATTGAAGATCCATGGCAGTATATTCCCTTGAACGTTTTTCCATTCTCTGGGCAAAGAGAGGCCTGAAGCTTCATAGGGAGGCAATGAAGCATGGCCACCAACGTAGAAGGCTTGACAGGAGTGACACAAACTCCCAGGGCTCTCCTACTGGCGTGTGGTGTTAGATTTTGCCAAGATGCTGATACATGCTAATTGCTCTATTTTGTCTCAGAGATAACTACTGTAGTCATAGGCAAGATGGTGCTGGATGGAAAAGATCTCCCAGAGCCCAGAAAAGGGGTGTTATTTGTTTTACCATCATGGATAGAGGTGGGGGCAGTGACAGCAGGGGTCCTATGTCTTGCCATCTGGACAGAATAGAGATGGTAAGAGTTAGGCCAATCATACACTCCTCCCTCTTTAAAGGTGCTTATCAGTGGCTCATCTCTATAGTCATGTGTTATGTCTTCATCCACGGCAGTATATTCTGATGATTAGACTGAATGATGTAGAATTGTAAGAAGCAATTACGTATGGCAGGCACCATGGTGCTGAATGTGAATGGAGGTAAGTACAGAAAGTGAAAACCATGGGTATTTAGGAATTTTATTGCAGTTGTAGACAAATGACAGAGATAAAGAGGGAGGCTAACTGACAGTTGAGGCAAGGATCCCAGGGTGAGCAATCTTCAGTGGACTCACTACAGTCACACCGTGGTGTTGACTTTTCATAGTGAGAATCTTATTTTTTTCCCAATGTGCTCAGAGATAATTAGGATCTGAAGGATTGATGCTATTAAAACCCACAAAAAAACTGATGTATAAGCCAAACACCAATTTATTCATTTATAATGAGAATTAATTGCCAAATAGGCTAAAGCACTCATATCAGCTGGTTAGCAAAATTTCTCCCCATAACAAAGTTTATATGGGAAAGTAATTATAATCAGATTGCTTCTTAGAGCATGGAGTCAGAGCAGAGGGAGTTAGGTGACAATCTTAATGGCCAATGACACAAATTGGGATGGCCTGGTGCCTTCACCCCACTGTAGGTTGACTTGCCAAATCGTCTGATGGTCAACGTCCCCTCTCTGAGTCTAGAGAGATTACCGATGCCCTGTGGCTCTTTAATTGCTCCCTTTTCTAGACTCCATGCAGATCATTCTCTTGTTAACAATTTCTTCTTCAGACTTATCATAAAATGATTAAATTCTATCTTGCTGGGCGGCATTAATCATGTAGCAGATCTGCCTCCCTAAAACTACCACCGTGATTTGACCTGGGAGTTCCCTAAGCCTTTGCAGTTGTGGACTTTATCTTTGAGTAGGTTAAATCTCATCTGTTCTCTATAGATTTTAATGAGTTTCACTCTCAGAGAATTTCACTTATGTATAAATTCTGAGGACACATCCATGTAACTCTCTTTATGCTAAGTAATGAGTTCATTCTAGTTGAAGTGGATAGTGTCACTAAAACAAAATTTTGAAGTGGTAAACAAAATGGTTGCTAGTTAGTGAACAGTAAAGCATTATCCTAGCGTCCTGTTCATATGTACTGTCTGGCTGTTTGATTATATCACACAGAGTACAAGAAGTCCTTGATTGAGAATTCCTCAACAAGGGGCTTCTAAAAGTGGGAGGTGAACTGAAGTTCATAGCCCAGGATTAATTATCTGTTCTAAGAGGCTATGGAATCTTAAGATTTCTTGGGGAAGAAAGTAATGTTGCTGCTGAGCGAAGGTCCAAACAGGAATAAAGTGACACATCTTCGTGAGAAAGCACACAATGATAAATTCTGGCCGTAAGATAAGGAAAGATTGGTGATGAAGCCAACTAAATGTTCCTATCAGCATTCCAGGACTGTACTGGGGTCAGCAAGGAAAGTGACTGGAAGCCATTGGGTTAGTCCTTTATTACAGAATTGGTGGTGCTAGATCAGGATACCTCCAGGTAATCCTAGAGTCACTTAAAGTTCAAATAGACATACTTGCTAGAGGATCTCATTTAATCCCAGTACCCCAGTGGGAATTTCTTGGCACAACTGAAATACATGCATTCATGTCTCCTTGTTGTGAGAGCATATGGAGTAAGATGGATGTATAGCAAGCTTTGATAAAGGAGACACCTTATGAATGCAAATAGGGATTGGCACGGTGGTTAGTGAGGCACTGATGGGTGAAAAGATTTGTTTGTTAGTGCTATAGGGTGATAGTAGTAAGGTGCTAGCTGGGTTTAAATATTGTCAAAGTTCGCAGAATTCTTCAGAAATAAGGTCAAAGTACACTGGCACTTCATATTCTGAGAGTCCTTGATGGTTGCTAGGGGATATGGAATTACTGATCTTTCTTCAGGAGATCCATTAGGGGGACATACATCAGCACCAAGAAGCAGGAAACAGAGGACTGGTAATTACCAGCAAACACCGATCATCACTGGATATCCTTAACATTTTAGGGAGTTGTGTCTTTTCAGCATGGCACTACTTTTGTTCAGAAGCATTAGGAATCCATACACAGAGCTGATGTGTGCCAAGAGCACAACACGAGCAATCAAACTCCCCACTTCTTGAGTTTTACACACAGAGGGTGTTGATGTATATGCCCCAGGATTTTTCAGATGGGATGGTTCAGAAAGTTGTCTGCCATTAATTGCTTTTCAAGATCCTCAACTAGATGAGGGTCCCCAGAGGTGGTCCATAAGTGTAGAGCTCAATATCAATGGCCAGTGATCCTAGGTGGTGACCACACTGAGGTCTCCAAAGTCAGAAACTACTGCAGGGCCTGAGCCTAAGTCTTCAGTGGAGATTTATTTAGCCAGGTTTCCTGTCTAAGGCAGCAAGGACATTGCTGCGGACACAGTAATTATGATGGAACACCTTCCCCAACTCTCACTAAATACTTTTCAGAGGTCATTATCCTAGATCATTTTGACTTGTTCATAAGACATCCTTGAACCTCAAGTAGGTTGTTAGGGAAGAGGGCAATAACCTGGGATTGGTAGGGCTTAGCAAATAACATGTACCTGCCTGAAGGGCTGGCCCTCAAAGCGATGGACCAATAGTTCCAAGCAGAGTTTTCAATGGGCCATACCATCTGGTTTGTCAATAGCCAAGAGATCCAGTTTGTTGGGCAAGCAGAAGTTGTTAAATGGCAACAAAATACATAGCTATACAGAAGGGTGGCAGAGCTGTGTTTCCACAAAGGTTGGTTTGTATTGCAGCTGGACTCTTGTCAACAGGTGGATCAGGATCCAGACTCCAATAGGAAAATATTGGTAGGATATGGGAATGCAATTAGAACTTCAGCCAAGGGTCCTAAACCCATAGGGAACTAGGATACAGACCAGTGAGGGTGAGGGTGAAAGGCTTGGACCTAATCTTAGGCACAGAAGACTTGGGCCAACAAACTCAACCCAGATCTCATCCATTGGTGGGGATGGGGTTCCCAATGCACTGCCAGGGTTGTTTTTATTGGCTCAGACTCAGCAGAGTTTTGCCTGCAGGTTTTCAGTACTTTTGGGGAAGTGGTCCCAACTGCAGAAGGTGCCTGTGAGTTGTTTTCACCATCATTGGGTCAGGTTTGGTGATGGGTCACCAAATAAACAAGATCTGTTAGTGCTTATAGATTTATAGGCTATAAATCAGTAAGGCTAGAGGTAAGAGGGATATAAGTTTACAAAGTGATCTGCCTAGGTCCCTTTTACTGGTGAGCTGGGTTATTTATCCTTGCTGGGGCTCGAGAACGTTTGGCAAGGCAATCTCTTGTGAAGTGACCAGACTGGCTGCAGTAGAGGCACAACCGAGTTTCTTGCTGGCGGGCCCGTTTGGCTGGGGTGAGAGGCAGCTGGCTTCCCCGCAGCTGTATAGACTCTTCCTTAGGTGATAAACCTGTGGGACTGGAGAGGGCTTGGTGGTGGATCAGGGAAGCCAACTTTGGGAGCTGGGCCTCTGACTGTAGGAGCTCTGGCCTGTCACTACGTTTTTTGTCCAACTGAATACACTGAGTGATCAGGTCTGGGAGGTTGTCCATCATATCTGTGCCACTCACTTCATCCTGGATGGGGTCAGCTAGTCCTTCTTGAAAGTGATCACTCTGATTGGTTTCATTATTGCTCAGATTTTGAGCAAGGAGCTGGAAAGTAGTAGCATCCTGCTGAGAGGAGTTGTCCCCTTTGTCCAGATGGTTCATTTTCTCTTTTGTCAGCTCACCAAATGACTGCTGGAACTCAAGAACAAAGTTCTCATATTGCTTCAGCAGAGTACTCTGGTCAGGCCCAGATATGACCCCACAACTCTCCATCTGCTGATATAGGTAGTCAAAAAAGAACTTGATTTGGGCATCATCTGCAGGATTGGGGATCTTGAGAGTTGTCAAGTAGGTAGTCACCTGAGCAAGAAACCTTGCGAGATTGGCAGGGTCACCATGAAACTGGGAGAGATGCTCAGGTGAGCAGGATATAGGCATCATCAGGGTAGACAGGGCAGGCATGACTTGGTCCTTCATAGCAGGGTTCTCCTCAGTCAGATGCTGCTTTTGTGGCCGCGGAATCAGATTCTCTGCCTGAAGGGAGGAATGCTCTACCTGTAAGGTAGGTGGTGATTCTGTGTACTTCTCCATAATATCTTCTAGAACCAAGTGGGACTAAGTAGAATTGAGTACCAGTACTGGAGACCAATGGGCAGACAGTGGGTTTGCTCTGTGATCAGAGAAACAGTGTTGATGAGCAAGTAGCCAAAGCTGTTAGCTATGAAGAACTCGCAAGGGGATGCTAAGAGCTGAGTTGGAGAGATTCCAAAATTGTTTTCCACCACTCAGTGTTGCTTCTTCTTCGTGGAGAATTCCAATGTTCTGCACATTCAGAAGAAATAAATTACCTTAGGACACAGAGAGGATTTGGAATAAAGAAGATAAATACAAAAGTCACAGTAGATTTTTCTCCCCACTCCCCTTCATTGTAACATAGGGACAATTTTCCTTCAGACTAAGCCTTTGGTTCTAAAGTATCTTTTTTATCAGAGAATCAAAGAATTTTACCATCCAAAATGATCTTAGAGATCATCCAGGCCAAATTGGTAGTTTCAGAGATGAGAAAACAGAGACCCAGAGAGGTAAAAATGTTTGCCCAAGGTCACACAACTAGTTAATATTAGAGCTGGCATGCTCATCAAGACTGCTGTCCAAAACAGCGCTTCCTCCAGGACCACAAATGTGCTCATTTGCATATACTACTTGGGCATGATGACTATTTGTGCCCCTTGCTACTCAAAATGTGATCTGGTGAAGGAAATAGAGCATTGTGACAGAGAATGAAAGGAAGAGGATGTACCTGAAGTAACATGGCCAGGGAATGTTCCCCTGAAGAAGAGGCATTTTAGCCAGAACCTCAAGGTCAAAATGTACTTAGACCTTTGCCATGCTGACGCTCATTGTGATCCAGGTGTGGGCTACCTGTGAGCAACATGTTCCCAAATCACTGCACTGCACAATCCTTTTATTCCTCTTGTGGAATCAGTATTCCAGAAAATACACTCAGAGAAATCCTGTTCTAATGTGTTCCCATCAGAGTTTCATGGCTGGTGTTTAATATATTTATCCTTTATATCTTTAAACAAACACCTTTCAAAGTTTTGTTAGACTTATATTTAAGGAGGGATGGGATTAAATTTTAGTGAATGCCTTTTCAGCATGTATTCTTTCATACTATTTTTTCATATTGGGACTATTGATTTGATATACTTAGTAATAAATATTTCTTTTCACAAGTATTTTAATTGTATTTCTTTACACACAGTCCCACATGCCACAATTTTAAATAAATGTGAAGTATACATTTAAAAAAAAATGTGATCTGGGAAACAGCAGCATCAACATCGCCAGGAAGTTTGTTAGAAATGCAGGCTATCAGGTCCCACCCCAGACCTACTGCATCAGTAGTCCACTTTAACAAGATTTCCCAGGTGACCTGAATGTGCACTGAAGTTTGAGAAGCACTGCTCTAGAGAGCACTTAGCCCAAATTGGAATAATCACTGGTTGGAGTTGACTCTCAGTGCCCCAATCCTAGCCTGCATCGTGGTGGGGATCTGATTGCTGTGGTGGTAGTTAATTCATTTTTCTGGCTTCTTAGTCCCTGTCTGAGGTCACATTTTGTTGCCATGGAGATGATTAAGACATCACAGGCAAGATGAAGACGTGAGGTTGAAAACCTAGCAAACAAGTACAGAATATTCTTAAAAGTATAAAGATCAAAATGTTCAGTTGTCATCCCTGCATTGATAACAAGAATAAAGCAACCAGTAAAAATTAAAAACAAACCCCAAACATATGGCCTATCAGTTGAACTATTTTGCAGTGTAATTCCTCTGATTGCCCTTTCCTTGCATAGCATACCATTTAAATGTTTTTAAATTGGCCACTGGTGGGCAAAAAATGTGTATCATTAAATGTAACAATTGATTCCCTAGGTTTTATTTGATGGCTCCTCCTCTCTAGACCTGTGGAAGAAATTATTGGAAGATTGAAACAGTGTAAGATTATGGGTCACAAACTTACTCAAACACTAGCATTAATCAATTAGATGACTTTGAAGAACTCATTTGGGTCTCAATTTCCTCTTTTATCTAATGAGGATGACTATTTTGTCTACTTCAGAGGGTTGTTGTGAGTATCAGTGAGATAATAGATAGGTGCTCTGAGTGGCAAAAAAATAAGTGAGAGATTTGCTTTCGAGATTGTTCAAATGCAACTGAACAATGTAATTGGTGAGGCTCCACCCTTATCACATATTGCCAAACTAGGGAGATATTGTCATATCCTTCTTCCTTTCCATAACTCACCCTTCTAAGTCTACCTTTCAGATATCTTCCACTTTCCAGGTGCCCATCCATGAGTTTATTCCTTCCAAACCAGCTAGGTGTCAATTGATAGCTAGGATGTTAATTAATTAATGAGGGTTAATGATTGGCCTTTCTCAGGGCACTCACTTTTTCCTCAAACTTTAGTGTGCTAAAAATCGACTTGGTCCCAGTCCCTAGTAGTTCTGATTCAGTAGGTCTGGGGTGGATGCCAGGAATCTGTACTCTAACAAGTTGCGCAGTGGATTTCTGATACAGGCAGTCCCTGTGAGAAAAGCCATCCAGACGAACTTTAAGGAATAAAGCCATGTTATAACATTACAGAGAAGTAGGGATGGGGAGGGGACATATTTGGAGGTAGGAGGTTGGCCCTCAAATGACATAGAATAGATGGTAGCCTATTCTATCTCCACATAAAGCCCAGAAAGAGCCCATGCTGTCCTTCACCACTGCTCCTCTCTCCAAGGCAGTAGACTCCAAGAGTTCAGCATGTAGGGTCTAGAGTCAGAGTGACCTGGGTCCAAATCCTGGCTTGGCCAAAAGTTGTGTCACTCTGGGCAAGTTATTTAACCTCTCTGAGAATCAGTTTCCAAACTTTAAAATGGAAATGATTTCAATACCTGCCTCATAGTGTTGTGAGGATTAAATGAGATGAAAAGAGATTAGTGCAGCTTCATGCAGATGGCAAGTGCTCCATAAATGTTAGCTACCATCATCCTAGGCCACAGTCTATCTGACTGTGTTTTAGAATTTATTTATTTATTTATTTTGGATTTTAGAAAGGTAACACAGAGTATGTACTGTTTATTACATAACACTCCCAGTGGTGTCTGGGAAAACATCTCATAATTAAGCCATTAACATTTCTACAGGAAAACAATTGTCTGAATATTCATACTAACAGAGATAAAGACTAAGTTCATGTCAGTTCAGGTCAGGTTTTGCTGCTAAATGAGTTTTGGCACCAAATTAATGACAAAATAGCTTCTATTTTACAGAGCTTTTTGATTTCAGAATTGAGGATAAAGGACTGTGGACCTCTACCAAACTCTTCCTTTGGTTAGAAGGGTGTGATTATAACTTTTCCTTCTCTGTCCCTGCCTTTTGCCCTTTCCCTCCACCTTCATAAGTTCCAGAATATCTGTAAAGTTCTCCTATTTCTTTACAGAATTATGTATTTAAGGTGGCAGAGCATTTAATTTTTCTAATTATGTAGCACTGGTGAAACACTTGCTAATATTATAAGCATTAGCCCAAATGCAAATCATACAACAGCACTGTTGTCAATGGCAATTGCTTAATCTCTCAAAGAAAATCTACCTTGCCTTATCATTTGGGAAATTGCTCTCCTTCTAGAGGTCAATGGCCTTCTATTGGATTGTCACAGCAGATCCAGGGGCACAGCATGCCAGTCTGGAGGAGTTCCAGACCACAACCTTGAAGAGATGAAGCAAAGACAGAGCTGGAACCTCAAGTGCACATACGTGGGGGATCAGACTAGTGAGCTCAGAGCAGGTCTGACACAAAACTGCACATATTTAAGATTTTAATTAATTGGTGTATGTTTCAACTGCAAAAACAACAACACAAAAATAGGTTTAGTAAACTATTGCAAGCCATTTGGTGTTTGTGTACAGTTTGACTCAAAGCCATGGTTAACATTCTCCCTGGAGATAAAACTACTCCACTCTGGGGTCCCTTAAGATCCCATTTGGAAAAGGGCCTGCAGGACCCTGCTGCTTATTAGAGAGTTTTGTGACCTCACACTGCTTTATTTTCAAGCTGTTCTACATAATCCATTGGAGGAGGAGCTTTGACCTAGGGTCATGCAACTACCCAGAGCAGTTACATTCTTACTCTTGAGCTCTAGACCTTCTAAGGAATGCTGTGGCCACAGGAGCTAAACAGAGACATAAATAACCCTCAAGAGGTGATCAGAGGGGCATACTGTTGGAATTTGTCTGGAGATTTGTGTGTGACCCTAGTTCTGCCACCATCTAGACTGATAAACTCAAGCAAGTCACCTCCTCTCTCTGGGTCAGTTTCTGTATCTGTACAATGAAAGGATTGAGTTTTTTAAACTTTATCACACATAAGAAATTCTGATTCAGGAGTATTAACAGGAGACTCAGGAATCTGAAATTTTTATAGGTACCCCAAATGATTCTGTGGTAAGAGGTTTGCAAATTTTACCTTGGGAAAATTGGATGACTGACCATACAAGGATCCAATAGTTGTCAGAGGTTCTCAAATTTCAGGGTACATAAGAATCCCCTAGGAGTTTAGCATGCACATTCTTGGGCCTCACTCCTAGACAGTATGAATCAGTGGGTCTGGGATGAGACCAGATAATCTGCATTTTAATCAAGCTCTGCAGATGATGCTGATGCAGAAGTTTCCCTGACAACACTTTCAAGAAACTCTAGGTTGAGTACTCTCAAAAGGCCCTTTCTGTTTCAGCACTATCTACATTTTTGAAAGTAGAAACTATTTGGCTCCAAAAGTGGCCCTGAAATATGTGATATGTGGATCGCTTCCTTCCAAGGCTCTGCTTGAGGCTGCATGATCACCTCTAAACAGTGCGCTAATGCAGGCCTGGTTCAGGCATGTGACATGTAGCTGACTTGAGGGCAAGAGAGAGGGTAGCAATTGAGCTGACCCTCCTCTCAGGATTCTGTGGTTCCTGCTGGGAGCTATGCTCTGCTCTGCTCTGCCTGTGAGTGAGGTAGAAAAGCCATCCCCATAGCCCCATATCAGAGACAGAGCGACACAGCTGGGGTCAATTTGTCCACTGCTATGACTCAGATCTCATACTTTCCTTTAAGCGTCAATCTTCCTTCTAGCTTAGCTGGACCCATGGCCTTGCTACTTATGAAGTCAAACATGTCATGAACTCTCTCTACAAGTATTTCTTGTCACAGTTTCTCAGTTTTCCTTTCCAATGTGCATAACTCCATTAAGGAGCCATGCTTGCTTCATCAGCCTTCCTGCTCTATGGGCCTATTTAATATTCCCCCAAAGGTCGTGTTTATCAGTCTCCTCTTTCACCTACCTTCTCTCCTTTATCTATTATCTCTGCTGGCAGCCTCATCACAGGCCTGAATGATTCTGCTCAGTCACGAGCCAGAATCATGACCAATAAAGCCATCCCAGTAGTACACAACCAATTTGCACCATTCTTTTCTCTCAGTCTAGCAAAGAAGAAAGTCTAGAAGGAATGGGTGAGTTTTTCTAGGAAGGCAAGGATCTGGATGCTGCATGGAGGGCAAGATGATCAGCCACTAGGTAGGCATCATATCACTAGGGATGAACATAGAGCATCACATGGAGTCAAGGAAAAACTCCAAAGACAGACTCCATTGCATCTTTGCTGTACTTGCCAATTTGAATTAAGCCCTGAGCGGGACCAACATTATATGGGTGGTGAAATGAAAACTTCAGTGAAAGTAGCCATGTTCAGGAGGTTTGCAAACTCCTAAAGATCAAGTGTGCTGCTACTTACAGCTCACAGGAGATGTTATGACACATGGCAGATAACCTTTGTAGCAGGATTGGGTCTAAGTCTCATTTCAAACCTGCAAGTGCTGAAGACATGGTGGGTCTCTGACGCATTGTAAATGCAGAGCTTTTCATTTGTATTCAGTAAGAATGGAAAAGACAAGTTCTGTTTTTATTCAGTTATATCAGACACTTTGTGGGTCTTTGGGGTAATAATACTTATGATATATTGAGTATTTAATTTATGCTAATTTACATACTCTGGTTGGTACAGGCTGCCTGAAGCTGTATTTAAAAGAATTCTGGGCCTGTGGCTGGCCTCACTGATAGAATGCTGTGAAGGACTGTCAATGTCTGCCATGAGCTCTACAGAAATAAATGCAACATGCTGAACACACATTTGACACCTCTCTACCAGACCATGTAATACTCACAGCACTATTATGAAGTAGGTATGATAACTTGCGTTTTACACATAAGGAAACAAAGCTCCTTCCTCCACTTCTGAACATGCAATCATGCCTACTTCTGCTTTCAATCTCTCTCTCCCCTCACCTAAAAGTCCATTTCTCTCTTTTTCCTGTGCCCAGCTCAGGTTCAGCCTCTTTTATGCAGCCTCCTCTGACTACTCTGACCCTTACTAACTTTCCATTCCCTGAGCTGAGGAAGGACACATGATTGTATCCTCCCTCCAGGAGGAAGCCTCTTTCCTTTGAAACTTCATAATACTTTGCACAGGGCTGGTCCCATGGGCCTTATATAAATCTGTGTCGATGGATACACTAGGATGACAAGGACTAGGAAAAGGACAAACAAAAGAATCCCCACTAGTAGTTTGAGAATAAAATTGTGATAACAAAAATAAGACCTGGAATTCAGTCATGAAAATCTTGTCAAAACAGGAGGAAGCTTCCAGTAAGCAAGCGGAAGGATGGGGTCACAGTGGAAGTGGTCTGACTGGAGAGAAGGCCCAGTAGGCATTGGTATCACCAGTTCTTATCTTTTCATTCCCCTATCTTCCCTTCTTCCTTAAGCCCCATAAATTCAGTGATCTTGTTTTTTGCAACCCAAAACAAATGATGAAGTCTGATAAGGCTTCTGTACTACTTCTAGGTTCAAGAAATCAGTCTGGGAGAGTGTTTTGCATAACTGAATATGTACCTTGCCATGTTTAACAAGAACAATGGGATTAAATATTTTCAATTGGGACTATCTCAATAAAGCCAGGTTGAGCTATCACCATATCCATCTAATCACCATCTAATCAATATGTGAAGATATTAAAAAAGCAATAAAAAACGAATGATTAGGTTCCCATTTCCATTGAGCTTCATTGTCTATGGGTACAAAGATTTAGATATCTTAAAAACTACTTTAATATTATTTTATTCAATATTGACTGTAATTTTGCCATTTTCCAGGACAGAAAACCAAGGCACTGAGATAGTAAGTCAAGTCAAGGGGCAAGGAAGAAGCTTTATACATGTATAACTGTTTCTGAAGGACTTTCATGTGGAATACTTGTTCTCAGAGACAAGGAAGGAGCTATCTGAAGAATCATTTGGGAAGATGAGGGTGGAGATGGGATGAGTATCTCTATGAAGTAAGTTAGAGTTCCATATCATTGGAAGAATGTAAGCAGAGTTAGGATTGCCATCTGATGAGGAGTTAGAGTGGGGACTCTAAGAATCAGGTAAGAAGAAGGCATCATAAAGATGATTTAGCCCTTTCAAAGCTATAGATACTATAACTTACTTGAGCACACAGCTAAAATGTGGGCAATGACACTGACTGTTAGTTTTATGCAGTCTACAACGTGATCCTCAGACCCACAGACAACTTGAACCTTACCCACTTTGCCCATCTACCTCACAACCCCCATACCTGGACGGGACTCAGTGGCTAAGATACAACAGGCCTTGTTTACCAATTGGAGGGCTTAGCTTGGTTTCTCTGTCCATTCCCAATGCCCCCATCATTTCAAACAGTACACACTGCTTCAAGTAAACAATTAGGGGAAGAGTGGAAAAATTCTGATCTGCAGATCTCAAATAGTCATAAAATGAGTCCTTTAAATTTGAAATGAAAGGTCTTCTCCTGCATTCGTGCTCCCTGCTATCTCTTTCATCTTTAATTCATTAAGTGCAATTCACTCAGTGCTTAACACCACTTGCAACTGATGAGATGACAGAGTCCAGCCCACTTAGGTTTAACTTTTTTTGTCATTGCCAGGTTCCTGTGGTGTGCGGGCAACCTGCAGTCCTACTCAAGGTGGAGAAAACTTAACACGAGCAACCTAGTATATATCATGTTGTTCAATTATAAGAAGCCTCCTAACAACTGCAGATTAAAGTTCCGACTTCAGACATGAAGAATTTGAGGCTCAGGAAATTCAAAATGATTTGGGTCATGTTTATAACTCTCTTCGCTAAGTTCCAATCCCAAACCCTTTCTAGTTAGCTTTTCTCTCCCCTCTCAGTCTTGACTGTGAGTGAATGGGCAATGCAGGGATTATAAAGTATGGTGCAGAAGCAACCTTTTAATGTCATTCAATAATCGGTAACATCCTACATGTATGCAGAGCATTTTATGTGATCTAAGTATTCTCTTACTGTCTCATTTATTATTTTGATAAACTGTGGAGTAGACAAGGCATGTATTCAACACTCTCTCCAACAGATAAAGAAAGAGTTGTCTAAGGACATACGACTATTTAGTATTAGATCTGGGACTAGAATCCTCAACTCATGCTCCTAACAACACTGGGTCCTGGAAGTAGTTTGAAACAGTGGAAAAATTATGGGCTTTGGAGTTAGATAGAGTTTAGATTAAAATCCCAATCTGAATTCAAAGCCAAATCTGTGAGACCTTGGGTAAGTTACCTCTCTGAGCCTTAGTTTTCACATATGTAAAATCTGTATTGCAAAGTAGTTGTGACGAGTTGAGATACTATATGTAAAGTTTCTGGCATCCAGCAGACATCAATGATAGAAGCCACTGATAGCATCACATTTTCTGCAGACATTGGAATGTTGCCTAATAAACATCCTTGTCACCAGCTCTAGTTTCCATCTGGGGATTCTGGGGAAGGTAATTCTACACAAGTTTCTTGGCGTGGACAAGCAGTTTAAATTAAGTCACTTAGCATATAACCCGTCTTAGTGTTTCTCTTTGTAACACGCAAATCACTTGTAATTATTATATGCCTGTTTTCCCTGCTAGACTATGAGCTACTCAGGATAGGCATCATCCAATTTCATTTCTGTATTCCCAGGGCCTAGCACATTTCCTTACACATAGAGGTGCTCAGTAATTCTTTGTTGAACTTATAATATCTGCCCGTGGCAGCCATAGATAGAACTAGATATTAGCAAATGTGATCTTACTGTTTCCCACTCCCTATATATCTCTTCTATTATCCTTTCCTGATGTGAGTGAAAAACCTAGCCTTGCTCCAGCGCATCTCAGCATTTTTTCACATTACAGATGTCTGAGTTAACCAGATAGAAATATAGACAAAGACTTGTAGCAGTAGGACTAATAGTAGGAGGCAGATGCCCCAGCCCTGGACTTCAGTGACCTTAGCCAGAGCAGTGAGAAGCTTTAGAGACCCTTGAGAATGTACTTGACTTAGATGAATGGGTTGTTTAGTTTGTGGCTACTCTCTTCTTAGGAGAGTTTCAGATTAGCCCAGGCCCTAGGTCATGACAATTATCTAGACCTGGAAATAAAACAAATGCAAAATAATCCAGATAAGAGTTGTTTAAACACATAGTATTTTCAACTACCCTTAAGTGAAGACAAGAGAATTACTTACCTCTCACGTGTTGTGCCTCAAGCAGAATTGGGCCAAAAGCTTGGGCAATGGAGAAGATTCTGGAGGATGCGAAAAGACAAAGTGAGAAGGAGTGGGATTTTCTAGCATTCCACGCAGCAGCAGCAATCTTAGTCCTGCGCTCTTACTGTTATAATGCTCCACTTTCACTGGCTGACATTCTCCAACCCCCTAACACTGGGGCAGATGTGGGGTAATAGAGCTTTGGGCTCTGCCAGTTGAGAGCTGTGTAACTTCAGGCAAGTTAATCTCTGCGTTTCATTTTCTTTATCACAAAATGGAGCCAATAATATCCACCACAGAAGGCTGTTCATTTATTCATATAATAAATCTAGATTTAATGTTTATTATATGCCAGGCACTGTGTTGGGAACTGGAAACTAGTAACAAGCCCTCATAGAGGATGGACATTCTAGAATTACTGAAATAATGTATACAAAGTGCTTGTCTCAGTACCTGGCTCATAACAAGCATTCAATCAATGATAGCTATTATTTTAACATCTTGAGCTATAAGGATGTGGCAGTTTAAGAGCCCAGGCTCTGGACTCAGACCTGGGTTGTAGTTCTAACTCGGAGTATTATCTCCACTTATTAGTCATGAGAACTTGGGCAAGTTTTTTAACCTCACTTACCTCAATTTCCTCACCTGCAAAATAACTAATAATGATCATAACTGTTTTATAAACTTGGGAAGATTGAAATAGGAGTAAATGTGAAACTTCCAGTCAGTCTTCTTCCCTCTAAGGGCTAATGACTCAGGACTGAAACAAGCCTAGTTGGATCAAAAATAAAAGGCCTTTCAAGGAAAGTGTCTCTTGAGCTGCTTGAAATTTGTCTAGAGCAAAAAGAAAAGAAAATGGAAGAACTATTCTTAGAAGGGCTGAGAATTCCAATGACATTCTAAGTACAGATATGGCAGGGAAATACTTTATAGGTGAAAGCAAACAGCTCCTTTCTTCACATCTATCACAGGTGAGAAAATGCTGTCATTGGATTTATGGGCTTTGTTTATAATAGACTCAAAATGCCCCCTTTGCAAAGCCGTTCTGTCTTGAGCCCCAGATTTTAGCAAAGCCATATCTACTTCTTTCATCTTGCTAATAGATAATATTTCTGAGAAGACTTAGCTCTTTCCACCTACTTGTGTTTCTGTGTTCTCGATGACTTCTGTAATCAGGATGCTGCCTGTGTTTCTTTGTGATTGGCTTCTCTCACTTAGCATAATTCTTTTGAGGTTCATCCATGTTGTGGCATGTATCAGTACTTCATTCCTTTTTACTGCCCAAAATATTCCATTGGGGGCCGGCCCAGTGGAGTAGTGGTTAAATTTGCGCACTCTGCTTTGGTGGCCCAGGGTTCACAGGTTTGGATCCTGGGTGCAGACCTACACACCACTCATCAAGCCATGCTGTGGCAGCGTCCCATATGCAAGGTAGAGGAAGATTGGCACAGATGTTAGCTCAGGGCCAATTTTCCTCACCAAAAAAATAAATAAATAAGAAAAATATTCCATTGTATGACTACACCACATCTTGTTTCACCTTGTTGATGGACATTTGGGTTGTTTCCAGTTTGAGACCATTACAAATAAAGCTCCTATGAATATTACTGTACAAGTCTGTGAGCATACATATATGTTCATTTCTCTTGGGTTAATACCTAAGCGTAAGTCATGTAGTAAGACTGTTTAACTTTGTTAAGACACTAAAAACTGTTTCACAAAATGGCCATACCGTTTTGCACTCTCACCAGCAGTGTATGAGTTTTCGAGTCATACATTCTTGTCAACACTCGCCATTGTCAGTCTGTTAAATTTTATTTGTATGGGTTTTTACAAAAGCTCATGAAGGGCCATGAGCCATTTTCTCTTTCCCCTATTGGCTGTTCACTATCACCTTTATTCCCACCTACTTTGAGGAATATTGTAAGAAATAGGAGAAGCTTTACTGGTGGTAGAGAATCAGGACTGCCTTTACCTATCCAGAGAGCCTTCACAGGGACAAGGAGGCAGTCTAATTCTATGAAGAACAAACATCAATAGTATGGAAGCTGCAAGGAGGCAAATTTGGGATTCCTACAGCATAGAACTTTCTACATTTTGAAATGGCCTAACAATAGAGTGAACTTCATTAAGAAAGGAACTCCCTATCACTGGAGGTATTCAAGTAGCAATTAGATGAACACTTTGTGGAGATGTTCTGAAGCAGATTCATGTGCCAGATAAAGGTTGGATGAATGTCCTCAAATGTTTCTATGAAAGTCAAGTAGACAATATTAAAATTTTGTGATTTCTTACTCTTCCTTTCTGTTCTCTGCCCTTTCACCTGACTTCTGGCTGATCCCCAATCCTTAATGCCTTGGTACCACGAATGGCTGGAAATCAATCCTCATTAAAGTAAGCTGAATGTTTCCCTTTCCCAGAGTGTCTGGGTTGTAGTACATTCCCCATATAAGAAGCTCTAATGGTGCAATTTCAGGCAAAGAAACAGCCAGTGAGTGAGATGCTTTGGCTAGAATTTTCTGCCCATCACCACTCACATTAGACATAGCACCTAGATCATCATCCAGTCTACCTACTGGCTAATAATCCAGCCCTGAAGGGAAGTCAAAGAGAAAGAAAGCAAAACTTCCAAATACGATTTTCAAAGCAGGGCAGGGGATGAGGACTAACAGACTCTTTCTCAGCTTGGTTTTCACATGCACATAGACCTGACTATCAGAAGTTGTCCATCTGCCAACTCTTTTTTGTATCCAACACCCTCTAGCACTGATATGGTACTGTGTGTTTTTAGAATACTGGTTACATCGACTGACAGCTTTTTTCTTTTATATACCCATCAGGAGTGATGTATCTTTTATTCATATTCACACTTTAAGTATCTGTCAGACTGTCAAGTCTTCCTGTCTTCTGTAAGGATGTAGCACCTTAAAGGAAACTGGTTGTGACCTGCCACCAGGCCTCAGGGATTCAGCCTGCAGGGAGACTCTGAATAGCTGTGCCAGAATAAAATGTCCCTAAGCCACACGATCTGCCTTCTTCGTAAAAAATAAACCAAGAATGAAATAGGATGAAAGTGAATCAAAGAAATATTCATTTAGATTGGAGATGAACTTGTGTACATGAGTGAAAAAAAAATGGAATCAGTATACTCAGGGATGGTTAAAGCACCAGCCATGAAATGTATTTGGGTTGACCTATAGTGGAGGCAGTGCCGTGGGCTAGGTGGCCTCAAGTGTATTTGTCATAGATAGTGGCAGCTATATAGAGGACACTTGTTTGTATTCCTCTTCCTCCCATCCTTTTTTCTGCTTAGATGGCTTTTAATCATTCTCATATGCTAATATCATTTATAAGTATATTGGTAGAGTTTTTTCCAAAATCATGAGAGAAGTATCTAGCATATGGGTAGTGTCGCCTCAAAACATGAAGTCCCCTTGTTTTAGGTCATTTCCGGAAGATAATTGAGACCCAGAGAGGAAAAGTGACTGACTCTCAGTGATTCTAGGAGAAAGGAGTGGAATTCTTAACTTTTTATCACATCCAACCCCAGGCCCCAGGAAGAGGACTGAGAGCCCAAGTATCAACAGTGGTGAAAGCCATGGTTTTGATTAACTCAGTCAAGTTTGGCCTCACTGCAGAGGATAAAGGAATGCTTAAAGTTGGCCTTTAACCTCACCATGGACATAGATTGTTTTGGCAGCAAGACTGCACTGCAGCTCCCCATATGCCCTACCTTCAATTTGGTGGTGTAGGTGGGAGGTTAATCTGCTGAAAGCCCTCATGACCCTACCAGTATTGGCTCAAGAACCAGTGTAAGTTGAGGCCTACTAGTGAGGCTTATAAGGAGATGGAGCTATGAGGAACTAGAGAGAGCTGATAGGTTTACTTCCCTGGTTGTGTGCTCTACATGGACATTTGCTCCCTCAGAGTTCATTATTTTAAAGCTTAGGAGCTTCCATGATCTCCCAAGTGACTGAACTTTTCTGGGTTCAGGACCCATAGTTTAACATTCCCTCTCACAGTCTTACCACTTGGTAAAGTGCAAATGGCGTGAAACATAAGCTCTCAGTTCAGTTTAATTGAATGGCTCCTCTGGCTCTATCAGCAGATTAGCTAAGAAAGAACTTTTGCTCAAAGCTTTGGGTAGTTAATATGACAACCAGCTAATCATTACTTAAAAGAAATCTATTCATTGGACCCCTGGGAAATCTCCAGGATACAGGGTCATGACCCCAAATTAATTTGTGTTCATAAATATGAGTAGGAGCTTTACAAAGACAAAAATCATCTTTAAAAATGATGAACACAAGTATTCAGTTGCTGCAGACCCATGGCCTTTTGTATCAGCTTACACAACAGTCACTGAACCTACTCCCAACAACAATGTGAAAAGAAAACAAACATCTGATGGATATGGATTCTAAAGAAAGGCAACACATAAACTCCACCACCACCACTTACAGAATACTTACTTTGGGCTGAACACTGCACTCCCTTTACATCAGTGACTTCATTTAATGATGAAAATAAGCTAATTAAGGCTTTCTTAGCCTCATTTTACCGATGAAGAAATTGAACCTGAAAATTGGGTGGTTTACCCAAGATCCCACAGTGAGTAAGTGGTGGAGCTGAGATTCACACCCAAGTCTATCTAACATAGAAGCCCTATATTCTTAAATAATTATGCTGAACTGCCTGGTAGAGATGATCAAGTAACAAATATGCTGGAGTTGAGAAAAGCATCAATTTCCTAATTGGTGGAAACCCTTGAGTTCCTAACTTATTCCCTCCGCATCCCTCCATCCATTGTCTGCCATTCCCTTGTTTCCTGGTTCTTTCCCCAGGGCAAAGATATAGAAAGCTGGGATGGCTGAGATAGGAAAATAGGCAGAAGCCAATAGCCAACAAAAATTTAGGGTATTTTCTGTGGAATTTTTCATCATCTCCATGTATTATAATTAATATGTGAAAGACACTGATTGTTCCTGTTTTATAGATGGCAAATCCAAAGGATAGCATATCCACTATGGGGCCCAAATGCCCTCAACACCAGTCCAATGTTTCTTATTTAATAGGCCATTTTGTGACTACCATTGGGACTCCTAGTTGACTGCTGCCTTTGTGTGACTGGTGATGAAATGGCCTGGGAAGCAGAATTAATGTTTGGGGCTTCTTTTGTGTCTAGCAGTCCAACGGGTCAGACTGAAAGTTATATTGAACAACAGAGCCTTGGTTATACTTCTCACAACTGGAGTGCTTGAGAAGCCGGGGGAAATTTACTCTGGAAGTTCCATGATGAAAAAAAATTCTTCCTCTCCTCACAATTGGAGGAAAAGTGATTTATCAGGGGCTGCTAAGGAATTCTCTGGTTATTCCACATCTCCCATCGATTTCTATAAATATACATGTAGAACAGAATAACAAATCATATTTGCTTTCAGAAACACTGTTCTGTGTTCATGAGGAGACTGGTAATTTTATGAGACCTATTGATTTTTCCTGAAACAACATGATTTAGTCTTGAACTCCCAGGCTCACAGCTGAGGAGATGAGGGCCTGGCACTTTAAATTATTGAGAAAATATTTTTCCGTTGTGAGGAGGAGGTTAAAGTTTTATCAAATATCTACAACTTCTTCATCCTGCCCATTCTACCCCACCTTCACATTTCCTCATTAAACATCCCTAGCAAATCAGCTTTGATAAAAGAGGAAATGAAGCAAAGTTAACTTAGAAGAAGAAATCTCTGGTATGGTATTTATAATAAAATAACATGAAAAAACAGGAATAGTTTGAACCATTTGATAAATATTTTCCTTAAAGGGGTAAAAGAGAGGAATAAGGTAGGCGTGTTTGGATTTAATAATCTAATGAATTATTATATCCTTAAGAAAAAAAAGGCTTAAAAGAGAAATTTTAAAAGTCTTAGTTTATGCTTTGTCAATAATTCTCAAGATAATATCACTTGGCTCTTTTTGGATTCTTTCTAGCCTCCTCCGCACGTTAAGTTTTCCTTCAGCCTCCTCTCTGGCACCTTCTGAACCTTCTGTTTTCTTTCCACCTCCATCTCTCCTACCAAAAATGAGCTCAAGTACAAAGGAAGCCAATCATTGGAGATGTGTCATGAAGGCATGGGGGTTTGTTAGCAATCACTTCTTTCAAAATCATTTCCTTTACCAAAAAAAAATTTTCCTAAAATAAAATAATCTCCCCAAAGACTGTAATGCTATTTCACAAAACTCTCAAGATGATAAGAATAGTAACTGCACAAAAGTTGTACCACAAATTATAAACAATCACAGTCTCCAAACACATGGAACTGTCTGTTTAAGAAAAAAACAAATGGATACATAGCTAATATTCAATCTGAGTGTGTTCTGAAGAACTCAAACATGTGCAAGGGATTGTGAGTATTGTAGCATACTTGGTAGTGTTGGTGGCAGGTAAGTAGTTGTGTGGCTTTACCTAGGGACTCACTAAGCTGGTGCAGGAGGATCCATGGTGGATCTTGAGGGCCCAGAAGGCAACAATAATTTTGTACCTAAAATTCCCAGCTTTTCTTCCTGTTTCCAGTCCAGCATGTAAAGGAGCTTAGAAATTGCCACTCCATCCTAACAACAAGTAAAAAGCTGAACAAACTGAAAAAATCAATAACCCTTCTTAGCTATGGAAGAAGTGAGGTCACAGGGCAAACCACTGCCCCCCTAAATTGGAGAGATACATGGTGAATGCAGAGATTCATGATTTACCAGAGCAGAAACTAGAAAAACCTGGACTATAATTGACAAATTGCTGGAGGCTCAGTGTAGACAATTCTGAGAGTTAAAAATTCCGGGGGGATTCATTCATAGGGGAGTCCACATTATCGTGAGTTTTATCTCCAAGAGCTCAACTTGGTTCTCACAGCGAATATCAGAGGAAAATCCCCTCATGTTTCTAGCAGGAGGGCAAAAAGAAACTGTTATGAAATATGCCAGAGCATTCTATACTTCTTAACAAGGCCTGCCCTCAGGAGAAACTTTTTAACAGAGTCTTACCTGCTGAGGTTTTATCAGAGCCTAATCTACCTGGGAGAAGTGAAATAACCAATACCAGCCCCCTTTAGTCTTCCACACGAGGAAAGGGAAATATATAACTCCAGCCTCCTCCAGCCATCCTGTCACACCTAAGGGGAGAAAAACGACACTGAGAAGCACTAGTGAATTTCACAGTTCAGAGGTACAGGGTCTTCAAAAGACTGAAATATAATCATAAGACTATAGAATGCTTCCCTTCTCCCAACAGCTAACCACTACATTACTAAAATTCTATTTCCTGCAATTCCTTTTACCCAGTACATCATGTCTGCCTTTCAACAAAAACTTACAAAGCCTACTAAAAGGTAAAAAACCACATTTTGAAGATACTGAACAAGCATCAGAACCAGTGTCAGACGTGGCAGAAATGTTGGAATTATCATAATAGGAATTTTTTTAAACTATGATTAATATGCTACGGGATTTAAGGAAAAAGTAGATAACATGCCAGAAGAGACGGATAATGTGAACAGAGAGATGGAAATTCTAAGAAAAAGTCAAATAGAAATGTTTGAGATCAAAAGCACTATAACATAAATGAAGAATGACTTTGATGGCCTTATTAGTAGGCCTTATTCAATCTAGTGAGGACAAAATCTCTGAAATTGAGGATATGACAATAGAAACTCCTAAACTTCCAAAATTTAAAATCAAAGAAAAAAAAAACGGAAAAAAAAAAAACAGAACAGAATGTCCAAGAACCGTAAAACAACTACAAAAGATGTAACATATAAGTAATGGGAATACTAGGAGAAGAAAGAGAAAGGAAAAGAAGCAACATTTGCAGCAATAATGACTAAGAATTTCCCCCAAATTAATGTCAGACACCAAAATAAAGATCCAGGAAGCTCAAAGAACACAAAGCAGAATAAATGCAAAAAAAAAAAAAAAAAAAAAAAAAAACCCCAAATCTACACCTAGATGTGTCATTTTCAAACTTCAGAAAATCAAATACAAAGAAAAAATCTTGAAAGCAACTAGAGGAAAAAAGTACCTTACCTATAGAGGAACATGGATGAGAATTACATCTGACTTCTCCTTAGAAACCATGCAAACAAGAGAGTAGAGTGAAATATTTAAAGTGTTGAGAGAAAAAATTACCAAGCTGGAATTCTGTACCCTGTGAAATTATCTTTCAAAAGTGAAGGAAAAATAAAGACTTTTTCAGACAAACAAAAATTGAGAAAATTTATTGCCAGTAGATTTGCTTTGCAGGTAATGTTAAAAGAAGTTCTTTAGAGACAAGGAAAATGACATAGGTCAGAAACTCAGATCTACATAAAGAAACAAAGAATATCAGAGAATGAATAAGTGAAGGTAAAATAAAAACTTTAATTTTCCTTATTCTTAATTGTTCTAACAAATAACAGTTTGTTCAAAATAATAACAGCAACAATGTATTCAATTATGTATGCTTATGTACACATATTTGCTTGTATATACATACATATAAGTGAAATGAATGACAGCAATGATGCAAGGGATGGGAAGAAGGAATTAGGACTATTTTGTTATTCTAAGGTACTTGCATAGCTATGAAGCAGTATATAGTCTTATTTGAAAGTGGATTTGGATTCATTGTAATTGTATATTGCAAACTCTAGGACAACTACTAAATAAAGTTTAAAAAATGAATAATTGATATGCTAAGAAAGAAGAGAAAATGGAGTCATATAAAATACTCAATTAAAACCTCAAAAGGCAGAAGAAGTGTGGACGAAAAAAAGCAGAAACAAAGAACAAGAGCAACAAATAGAAAATAGTAACCAACATGGTAGATAGTAATCCAATTATATTAATAATCATTTTAAATGTCAGTGGTCTAAATGCACCAAGTGAAATACAGAGACTGTCACTGGATCAAAAACAAGACCCAACTGTATGTTGTTTACAAGAAACCCAATTTAAATATAAAGACTCACACAGATTAAAAGCAAATGGCAGGAGAAAGATATACATGCTAACAGTAACCAAAAGAAAGCAGAAGCAGCAATATTAATTTCAGACATAGCAGAAATTAAAGCAAGGAAAATTATCAGGGATAAAGAGGGGCATTGCATAATGATAAAGGGGTCAATTCTCCAAGAAAATATAACAATCCTTAACGGGTATACACCTAAAAACAGAGCATCAAAGTATGTGAGGCAAAAACTGATAGAACTGTAAGGAGAAATAGATAAACAGCAATACAATAATAGTTGGAGACTTTAAACCCTACTCTCAATAATGGATAGATCATCCAGAGAACCAATAAACAGTGGATTTGAATGACACTATCAACCAAATGGTCCTAACAAATATATACAGAACACTCCATCCAACAGACACAGAATACACATTCTTTTTAAGCACATATGGAACATTTTCTATTACAGAGCACATATTAGGCCACAAAAAAGTGTTATCAAATTAGAGAAGACTGAAATCATACTAATTATCTTTTCTTTTTTTTTTTTTTAAAGCCTGGCAATCTTTTTTTTTTTTTTTATAATTTTATTTATTTATTTTTTCCCCCAAAGCCCCAGTAGATACTTGTATGTCATAGTTGCACATCCTTCTAGTTGCTGTATGTGGGACGTGGCCTCAGCATGGCTGGAGAAGCGGTGCATCAGTGCACGTGGGATCTGAACCCAGGCCGCCAGCAGCGGAGTGTGTGCACTTAACCGCTAAGCCATGGGGCCAGCCCTAATTATCTTTTCTGACCACAGTGGTATGAAACTAGAAATCAATAACAGGAGGAAAATTCACAAATACATGAAAGTTAAACAATACACTCCTGAACAACCAATGGCTCAAAGAAGAAATCAAAAAGGAAATAAAAAATACCTTGAGACAAACAAAAATGGAAACATAACATAAGAAAACTTATGGGATACAGCAAAAGCAGTTCTAAGAAATAATTTTATAGTGATAAATGCATACATCAAGAAAAAAGAAAGATCTCAAATAAACAACCTAACTTTACACCTTAAGGAACTTAAAAAAAAAGAAACCAAAGCCAAAGTTAGTAGAAGGAATGAAATAATAAAGATTAGAGCAAGAATAAATGAACTAGAGAACAACAAAACAATAGAAAAAATAATAAAACTAAGAATTAGTTCTCTGAAAAAATAAACAAAATTGACAAACCTTTAGTAAGACTAACCAAGAAAAAAAAAAGAGAGGACCCAAATATTATATATGAGAGAGGAGACATTACAACTGATACCACAGAAATACAAAAGATCATGAGACTACTATAAACAACTATACATCAACAAATTGGACAACCTAGAAAAACTGATAAATTCCTAGAAACATACTACCTATCAAGAGTACATCATGAAGAAATAGAAAATATAAACAGACCAATAACAAGTAAGGAGATTGAATCAGTAATCAAAAACCTCCCAACAAAGCAAAGCCCGGGACCAGAAGGTTTCACTGGTGATTTTTACCAAACATTTAAAAAAGAATTAATGCCAGTCCTACTCAAACTTTTCCACAAATTTCAAGAGGAAGGAACACTCCTAAACTCATTTTACTTTACCCTGATAGCAAAACCAGATAAGGACACTACAAGAAAAGAAAACTATAGGCCAATATCATTGAGAAATATAGAGGCAAACATTTTCAACAAAATACTAGCAAATTGAATTCAACAGCACATTAAAAAGATCGTATGCTTCAATCAGTGGGATTCAACTCTGAGATGCAAGGATGGTTCAACATATGCAAATCAGTAAATGTGATATATCACATTAATAGAATAAAAGATAAAAATCATATGATCATCTCAATAGATGCAGAAAAAGTATTTGACAAAATTCAACATTCATTCATAAGAAAAACTGTCAACAAATTGGGTATAGAAGGAACAAACTTGTACATAATAAAGACCATATATGACAAGCCCACAGTTAACATCATACTTACGGGTAAAAGGTTGAAAGCTTTTCCTCTAAGATTGGGAACAAGACAAGGGTGCCCACTCTCACTACTCCTATTTGACATAGCACTGGAAGTCCTGGCCAGAGCAATTAGGCAAAAAAAAGGAAATAAAAGGCATCCAAATCAGAAAAGAAGAAGTAAAATTTTTTATTTTCAGATGACTTGATTTTATATGTAGAAAATCCCAAAGACTCCACCTAAAAAATGTTAGATCTAATAAAAGAATTCAGCAATGTTTCAGGATATAAAATCAACATTCAAAAATCAGTTGCATTTCTATTTACTAACAATGAACTATCTGAAAAATAAATAAAACAATCCCACTTACAATAGCATCAAAAATAATAAAATACTTAGGAATAAATGTAACCAAGGAAGTTAAAGATCTGTACACTGAAAAGTATAAGATATTGATGAAAAAAATTGAAGAAGACACAAATAAATGGAAATATATCTAGTGTTCAGGGATTGGAAGAATTAATATTGTCGTAATGTCCATACTACCAAAAGCCATCTATAGATTCAATGCAATCCCTATCAAGATTCCAATGGCATTTTTTAAAGAAATAGAAAAAAAAATCCTAAAATTGGTTTGGAACCACAAAGACCTTGAATAGCCAAATCAATCCTGAGAAAGAAGAACAATGCTGGAGGCATAACACTTTCTGAGTTCAAACTGTATTACAAAGCTATAGTAATTAAAACATTATGGTACTAGCATAAAAAAAGACACACAGACCAATGGAACAGGATCAAGAGCCCAGAAATAAACCCACGCAGATACGGTCAACTACTATTTGACAATGTAGCCAAGAATACTCAACGGGGAAAGGATACTCTCTTCAATAAGTGGTGCTGGGAAAAATTGGATATCCACATGCAAAAGAATGAAATTGGATGCTTACCTTACACCACTCACAAAAATTAACATGATATGGATTAAAGACTTAAATGTAAGACTTGAAACCATATATACAATGGAATATTATTCAGTCATATAATAAAAGTAAATCTCTGATATTTGCAACAACTTGGAAGGACGTGAAGGCATTATACTAAGGAAATAAGTCAGATAAAGAACAATATTTTATGATCTCACTTATATGTGGAATCTAAAAACATCAAACTCATAGAAACAGAGAGTAGAATGCTAATTGCCAGAGGCTGAGGGGTGGAGAAAATGGCGAGATGTTGTTCATAGTGCACAAATGTTCAGTTATAAGATGAATAAGTTCCAGGGATCTAATGTATAATATGTTGAATACAGTTTTCAATACTGTATTGTATACTTGAAAGTTGCTATGAGAGTAGTTCTTTAATGTTCTCACCATAATAACAACAGCAACAAAACGGTAATTTTGTGATGTGAGGGATGTGTTAACCAACCTTATTAGGGTAAACATTTCACAATATGTATGTGTATCAAATCATCACACTGTACACCTTAAACTTACACAATGTTATATATCAATTATATCTCAATAAAGCTCGAAGAAAAAAGCACATTGCCATTTATATTAACAATCAAAATGAAATAGGTACAAATTTTACAAAATATGTACAAGATGTATGTGAAAAAGCCACAAAACTCTGATGAAAGATATTGAAGAAGAAATAAATACATGGAAGATATCCTGTGTTCATAGATAAGAAGACTAAATATTTTCAAGTTGTCAGTTCTTCCCAAATTGATACATAGATTCAATGCAATTCCCATCAAAATCCCAGCAAGTTATTTAGTGGATATTGATAAACTAATTCTAAAGTTTATATAGAGAGGCAAAAGACCCAGAATAGCCAACTTAATATAGAAGGAGCAGAACAAAGCTGGAGGACTGACACTACCCAACTATGACACTTACTATAAGGCTACTGTAATCAAGATAGTGTGGTACCAGTAAAAGAAGAGATGGATTAATGGAATAGAATAGTGATCCCAGAAATAGACCAACATAAATATAGTCAACTGATCTTTGACAATGAGCAAAGACAATACAATGAAGCAAAGTTAGTCTCTTCAACAAATGGTACTGCAACAATTGGACATCCATATGTAAAAAAATTTAATATAAACACAGATTTTCACCCCTCACAGAAATTAACTCAAAATGGATCATAGACCTAAATATATAACACAAAACTGGAAAACTTCTAGAAGACAACATAGAAGAAAAACCTAGATGACATTTGGCATGGTGATGACTTTTTAGGTACAACACCAAAGGCATGATCTATTAAAGAAATAATTGATAACTTGGACTTCATTAAAACTAAAAATTTCTGCTTTGTGAAAGACAATGTCAAGAAAATAAGACAAACCTCAGACTTGGAAAATATATTTGCAAAAGACACATCTGATAAAGGACTGTTTTCCAAAATATACAAAGAACCCTTAAAACTCAACAATGAGAACACAAATAACTTGATTAAAATGTGGCCTAAAGACTTGAACAGACTTCTCACCAAAGAAGACATACAGATGGCAATTAAGCATATGAAAAGATGTTCAACATCATATATCATTAGGGAACTACAAATTAAAACAACAATTGGGTACCACTACACACCTGTTAGAATGGCCCAAAATCCAAAACACTGACAATAACAGATGCTGGCAGGGATGTGGAACAACAAGAACTTTCATTCATTACTGGTGGGAATGCAAAATGGTACAGCCACTTTGGAAGACCGTTTGGCAGGTTCTTACAAAATTCAACATACTCTTACCATACGTTCCAGCAAACCCACTCCTTGGTATTTACCCAAATGAACTGAAAACTTATGCCCATTAAAAAAAAAACTGCATATGGATGGTTATAGCAGCTTTATCCATAATTGCCAAAACTTGGAAGCAACCAAGATAACCTTCAGTAGGTGAATGGATAAATAAATTGTGGTACATTCAGACGGTGGGATATTATTCAGCACTAAAAAGAAATGAGTTACCAAGCCATGAAAAGACAGGAAAGAAACTTAAATGCATATTATTAAGTGAAAAAAGCCAATCTGAAAAGGCTACATATTGTACGATTGCAACTATACGGAAAAGGCAAAACTATGGAGACAGTAAAAAGATTAGTGGTTCCAGGTTAGTGGGGAGGGAAAGATGAATAGGCAGAGCACGGACTATTTTTAGGACAGTGAAACTATTCTTTATTATATTCTAGTGGTGGATACATTTGTCAAAACCCATAGAATGTGCAATACCAAGGGTAATTCCTGATGTAAACTATGGACTTTGAGTGATAATCATGTGTCCATGTAGGCTCATCAATTGTAACAAACCAGTCTGGTATGGGATGTTGATAGTGGAGGATACTGTATATGTGTGGAGACAGGGGTATATGATAAATCTCTGTACATCCCATTCAATTTTGCTGTGAACCTAAAGCGGCTCTAAAAGTAAAGTTTATTAATTTAAAAAAATAGTAAAACTTAAAAAAATTCCCAGCTTTATTTTTTGCCTATCTGCCCCATACATGGGGGAGAAAAGAAAACAAAGGCCATTGAAAAGCCCTTTCTCAGGTAGACATGATGACATTAATGCTTTTAACCTGCTGCTCACATCAGGCCATTTTATTAAATTGCTACCCTGCCTACTTCAGATTGGTTGCAACCTTAGCAGAGCCATGCACATGGAAGATCTGTGTCCTGGGCACTGATCCAAAAAGGTTATTACTGCAACCCCAGATGCAGCAGTTGCCAAAAGATTTATTTTCCACCTCCTCACACAATGATAATCAACCTTTGTGTTTTCAATGAGTGTTTTGCAATGCTTGTGAATTTTTCTATAACTCAAAGTCCAGAAGATAAATCAGATTGAGTGTAGCTAGACCAAAGAGAATTTCTAAATGGAAATATTTCTGTCAAAACCAAGGTCCCCAAGGGATATTAACAAAATCTATGTATCTGCTGCCTTGTAAACAGTATATTTATTAAAGATTTTTCATCAGCACCCTCCATAGCATGTCTTGGGGTTGTTATAACTATACTTGAGGTAATTTATGTATTTTAATTTATATTAAATCTAGAATCATCAAGTCCCAACTGGAAAGGACTCTCCTTTTAGATTTACGTGGCTGAGTCTCATTAATTCCTGAGGGGACTTTACAAAATCATCCCAGAAACTGTGTGCATGAAATAAAAACAGGTTTCAGCAATGAGTACTGAGCATCCAGATTTGGAAAAGGAACATGAGCACAGACAGAAAACATGGGAAAGCCCAAGCCAAGTGAGTCAAGGCCCAGTTCTGAGTTTTACAAGATTACATAAGGGGGATATTAGATAAGCACAGCCCCAGACCCCAGGCAGGATGCCAATTAACGAATGTACTAGTTTGAATCAAATAGAGATCTGAAGCCAGAGAATATAAGCTGTGTATCGTATTTACGAAACTTTGTATTCATTCATTCATAGCAAGATCATTATAAAAAGCGTATAAGGAAGCCCCTGAGGCATCTCTGTGGAACTCTAGAAAACTGAAAATTACAGTTTGAAAACCACTGGGCTAGGTGACAAGGGCACTTTGGGGAAGTGGTATTGACCAGTAGACTCCAGGAACCTCTGCTTCCTTTCCTGTCAAAGATTGACCACTAGTTTGAGCTAAGGACTTGCGCTAGTCAGTAAGTTGCTTTGCTTTCATAAGTTTCTGATCCATGTTCATTGACCAAGTCCTGACCAAGCCATACACATGGCTGAGGAGCAAGTCAATCCATTTTCCTTTTTATGAAAAAGGAGCGTTTTAGTGCAAAGATCGGAGAAACAACCCCTCTGCCCAACAAATGAAACAAGACAAGACAAAAGCACGTTTGTAAAGTTATCATCCAATCTAAATATCCTTTTGAGTCAAACCCAATTCCACCCAAAAATGTGAGGCAAAATACTTGATGAATAGTGACACAGAATGAAAGAATCAAAAAAGGAGATGAATGTTTTAACACTTTCACAATAAGCCATTTGGTAGGTAAGGCAGGTATTACTATTTCCATTATACAGATGAGGAAACTGAGGCTCAGGGAGGAAAACCATAACTAAGGATGCAGAGGCAGCACTAGAAGCCAGGTTATCTTACTTGTAATCCAATGCTCTTTTAACTACATCTCAGCTTGCTCTATGTGACAAAGAACTAAAGCTAAATGAGCATTTTACAAGCAGAATCTAAACTCTTAGGAGTTTGTATTCAACATCATATTCCTAAGGGTTTTGAGGGCTGGGATGGGCAACAAGTGGGCAGGATTGGTCTTGATCATTAAGGTCCTCCTAAATGCACCTCATGCCTAGCAAATTTATTTTTGTTAACAAGAAAAATTATGTTTCTTATGGGTTAGGGATGACCAGAGAAGTAGTGAAAGATAGGACTGGGGAAGGAAGCCTCCATTGCTTAGTAGCATTGGGTTACTACAGACACACTCATTATTAGCGTTTGCTGTCTACTATTATCGTTTGCAAGCTCTCTCTCAGCTTGCAAATAATCTGTATACTCTGGGGCATAGATGACAAATAGGTTTCATTTCACATGCCAAATGCAATCCATCAATAGTGGCCATCTGCAGTGCTGTATCAAGAATGATTCTGAGGTTGATTTCAGAGAAGAAGGAGTGCTGTGATTTACTTGCAATGTCTGCCATGGACACAGGAATGGGGAGCAGCAGCACCTGTGCCAAGCATTTGCAATTTTTGAATGAGCATGAGCCCATGCAAAAAGATCCCATAATAAGTCAGTTTTAGAGGAGAAGAGTCAACCCACTCAGACCGTTAGGCTGGACTGAAAACAGGGATCCTTTAAGAAGGAGTTCTGGGCTGTCACCTTAAAATGGCCCCTTTACCTCTAGGTGAAGCTCTCATTGCAATGAGCCTACAAGTGTGTGCTCAATAAATCCCATACGAAACAATTCTAGTTACTTTACATATTGTGGGGGTTTCTTTGACTTCTGGTTTGGGCCTCGTTTTTATGTTTTACTCTTATTTCAGGAGACCCATGTTTTTCTACAAAGTTCTCCTCTTCATTTCCACACAAAGATCCATCTCCTCTCTGTCTATCATGCTCACATAAAAAAAATACTTTCAGAGTGTAAGGCTGTTGCTTGGGATCCAATGTGTCATTTAAACTTTGAGTTAGTTTTTGTTAGCCAAGACGTCATTCATTATTCTGGTGATTCTATTGTGAGTTGATAATACTTTTCTCTTCATAATTTTTTCTAGATATGAGGCTGTAAAGAGTCTTCTTAAACAGCTCTATCTAGTTCCTTTTATGGTAGAACTTTATTGCAAGTTTGTTGATTCAGTCTTTTTGATGAAGAGACATCTTCCATCAATTACTAGCTGTGTGACTTTGGGCAAATGAATTCACCTAAGACTCAGATTTTTTATCTACAAAATGGAAATAATGAGCATACCTCTTCTACAGGTTGCTGAGAGGATTAAATAAGAGAGTACATGGAAAGCACTTAGAATTATGCGTATCTTATGGCAGTTGCTCTGTAAGTGTACATTTTTGCTATTCCATTTCTGAGGAATAATATTTTCACCCTAATTGTTTATTTGACAGCTAAACACTTGAGTATTTCCACTCAGATTTTCTATTTTGAGAGAAAGAGTATATGAGAGCACTTCATAAATGACAAAGCATTTTAAAAATGCTCCCAGTAATAAAACTTTTATATTATTACCATATGGTTCTGAGATTGATCCATCTATGTATCTAACGTTTTTGTTGGCTCTAAAACTCTTTTAATTAATTAATTTATTTATTCTATGTATCAACTTCTTTACATATTTCCCTAAATTCAGTTAAGTTCAACCACTACTTATCAAGAGTTCCCAATGCCTACAGCAACTATGCTAAGCACTGTTTTGGATTAAACATAAATAGAAGACCAAGTCTCTGAACCCAGAGAGCTTAAGAAACTGAAGGCAAGATCAGACTCGCACACAAAACCATAAACGAAGAATGAAAGAGTGTGTGAAACCAAATCCTAAACTGAAGAACATCATCAAATATGTGTACTACAGACAGGAATTACAGTACTATGTGCTTTAGAAGGAGCAAACTTGTGTCGTTTAAGGCATCATGTCAGCCTTCGTTATGAATGCTGATGGTAGTTATGCTGCTAACTTGCCCACTGTTTCTTGTATACATCAAAGATCTATTTCTCAGAGTGGCTGGAGATTTAAGTATTTTGGTCTAATAAATGTTATAGTTACATAAGGGAACTGTAACAGTTATGTTGTCCATAAAATTTTTTAATGAAAGTTCTAATATTTTTTTATAAAAGTTTATGATAAGTTGGAAGGCACTTTATGAGCTGGAAATGCACTGGGATCATTAATATGTATATTGATTATCATTTGACAGAACTAGAGAAAAATTCTCTTTATTTAAACTCTCCGGTTTGAATTCCGGGTAATCAATTTCTTACATTTGTATAAAACTTTACATTTTTTAGTGCTTTCATATATGTTCTTAGACTTCTTCCTCATGGCAACCTATCACGAAAGAGATGGAAATGGTGTTAATATAAACCCCCTGACAAACTCAGTTCTAGTCAATGAACTTTAATGAGTATCTACTATGTGCCAGCTCCTGTGCTCATGATGTAAAAATAACTACAATAGAGCCCTTGTTCTCACAAGGTCCTAGAGATTACTAAAACATTTACAGCTGTTGATAATGCTAGTATGGCACTTAACACATTGAAATAAAAAAATGCAATGAGAATAAGAAGGAATCTTGAATCCTGCTTAGATTAAAGGAAGGGGAAAGCTTCATTAAAGTGGTGGAACATTAGCTAGGCCTTGAAGGGAAAATAAAATTTTTGCGTAGAAAATAGGGAAAGGACATAATAGGAAGAAAGATTAGCATAAGCAAAGAAGGGAAAATGTGGACATGGTTGATGAAATCCGGGACTCATGAACAGTCCTGTGGTCCCTGTGGTCCCTGTGTGGCCAAGATCAGGTATGTGGCAGAGAGTGATGGGAAATGAAGCTAGAGATATAAGCTTGGGTTAAATTGGGAAGGGCTTTCTCTTCAATAAATTGTGTTGGGAAAACTAGACAGCAACGTGCAAAAAAATGGAAGTAGACCATTGTCTTACACCACACACAAAAATTAACATAAAATGGATTAAAGACTTGAATGTAAGACCTGAAACTATAAAACTCCTAGAAGAAAACATAGTCAGTATGCTTTTTGACATTGGTCTTAGCAATATCTTCTTGAATACCATGTCTCCTCAGGAAAGGAAAACAAAAGAAAAAATATGCAAATAGGACTACATCAGACTAAAAAGCTTCTGCAAGGCAAAGGAAACCATCAACAAAATGAAAAGACGACCAACCAACCGGGAGAAAATATTTTCAAATCGTATATCTGACAAGGGGTTAATTTCCAAAATATATAAAGAACTCATACAACTCAACAACAAAAATATGAACAACCTAATGAAAAAATGGGCAGAGGATATAAACAGACATTTTTCCAAAGAAGATATACAGATGGCCAACAGGCACGTGAAAAGATGTTCAACATCACTAATTATTAGGGAAAAGCATATTAAAACTATAATGAGATATCACCTCACACCCGTCAGAATGGCTATTATTAAAAAGACAAAAAATAGGGACCGGCCGTGGCGTAGCAGTTAAGTTTGCAAATTCCACTTTGGCGGCCCGGGGTTCACAGTTTCAGATCCCAGGCACAGAGTGATGCACCACTTGTCAAGCCATGCTTTGGTGGCATCCCATAAAGAGTAGAGGAAGATGGGCATGGATGTTAGCCCAGGGCCTGTCTTCCTCAGCAAAAAGAGGAGGATTGGCAATGGATGTTAGCTCAGGGCTAATCTTCCTCATACACACACAAAAAAGAGAGAGACAAAAAGTAACAAGTGTTGGAGAGGATGTGGAAAAAGGGAAACCTCATACACTGCTGGTGGGAAGGTAAACTGGTGCAGCCACTATCGAAAACAGTATGGAGATTTGTCAAGAAATTAAAAATAGAAATACCATATGATCCAGCTATTCTTCTACCGAGTATTTATTCAAAGAACATGAAAACACTAATTCAAAAAGATATATGCACTCCTATGTTCATTGCAGCATTACTCACAATAGCCAAGTCGTGGAAGCAACACAAGTGCTTATTGACAGATGAATTGACAAAAAATATGTGATATATATATATATATATAATGGAATACTACTCAGCCATAAAAAGACAAAATCATCTCATTTGCAACAACAAGGATGGACCCTGAGGGTATTATGCTAAGAGAAATAAGTTAGAGAAAACAAATATCATGTGATTTCACTCATATGTGGAATATAAACAAAGAAACACACAGATACAGAGAACAGATAGGTGGTTACCAGAGGGGAAGGAGGTGGGGAGAGGTTGAAAAGGGTAAAGGGGCACATATGTATGGTGACAGATAAAAACTAGACTGTTGGTGGTGAACATGATGCAGTCTATACAGAAGCTGAAATATAATAATGTACATCTGAAATTTACACAATGTTATAAGCCAATATGACCTCAATAAAATAATTTAAAAAAAGATTTGGAAGAGTTTTGAATGTGCCTTGCTGAAGAGCACATAATAATAACTACTTTTAATTTTAGTACTTCCTACGTGCCAGGAAATGTGCTACGTGCTTTAAGTAAGCAATCTCATTTTCTCCTCTCAATGACTGCATAAGATCAATATTGTTTTCATCTCATTTTATATTTAGCTCAGAATACAAGTGGCAGAGCCAAGATATAAATTAAGTCTGTTTGATGCCATAGCCCATGCTCTTCACCACTTTGCCACACTGCCTAACATACTTATTTCTCTGCTGGCAGGACATCTCTCCCTTTCTGTGAAGTCCCATGAATACTTCTACCATATTCCCCCTCTTTCAGCTCCCTCCTTTGACTCTTTCATATTAAAACATCTTGATACGCGGCTGGTCCCATGGCTCAGCGGTTAAGTGTGCGCTTTCTGCTACTGGCGGCCCCGGGTTCGGATCCCAGGCGCACACCGATGCACTGCTTGTCCGGCCATGCTGAAGCAGTGTCCCATATACAGCAACCAGAAGGATGTGCAACTATGACATACAACTATCTGCTGGGGCTTTGGGGAGAAAAAGGGAAAAAAATAAAAGGAGGAGGACTGGCAATAGATGTTAGCTCAGGGCTGGTCTTCCTCAGCAAAAAAAAGGAGGATTGGCATGGATGTTAGCACAGGGCTGATCTTCCTCATACACACACAAAAAAAGTCTCGATATAACAAAATGAGTAAGAAGGAGCTGCTGGGGACTATTTCCTTAATTCACCAGTTCCAAGTGGAAGAATGTGTTTGGGAAAATTAGAAATCAGCTTGTCCCTCAAGCCTTAGCACTCTCAGACCGTACCTGAGCTGAATGTGCCTGCCCTTCGTTCATCAAATGACCCACCAACTATTTCCCACATCCACTGGATGAATTATCTGAAGTTATGTGAACAGCTCTGTGGGGGGGGGATACAACAGGGTTAATCAATTTCTAAACTTTTTTTAGAATTTTATGAAGATTCATAAAGAACTTCAGAAGAAAAAAAAAGTCACAGCCACCTACCCACTCTCCTAATGACAGCTTAGCTCTTCCCAGAGAAGAAATTTCCCATTTCTGGGTGTGAATGTAATTTTCTCTGCTTTGGAGCCCTACCCTGTAATCTAGGGAAGCTGACATTTTCCATTCTGTAATAGGGTGAAGGCATTGGTTTGATGATTTTCCTTCCCCTGAGCTTTCTTTTCTATCGTGGCATATGGTAGCCAGGGCTGCATCTGGTCTGATTGCCGAGAGCTTCACCATTTTCTGGGGAATCTTTACAAAGGCAATGGGTCTAAAACTATAAAACCATCCCCAAGGCCCTCTCTTGTTACAACAAGAATTTCAGCCCCCTTAGCTTTTATGTGGGAGTACGCTTGTCACCTGATTGGTGTCACTGATTTATATACTTGAATAATACCTTACCTTATATGTAATTCTGTACTATTCCAAGTAGCTTCATGCTTTCTTTCTTATTTGGTCTGAAAGGTAAGCAGGGTAAATACCATTGGCCTTTAATATATGAGGAAACTAAGGTATGTGCATACATTTTTCTAAAGCATAGAAAAATGTAGTACTTTTTAAAGGGAATCCAATTTGGAGTGGAAGAAAAATTAGAATTCAGGTCTCCCTACTCTCAGCATTGTGGAGATTCTACTACATCACATTGTTTGAATAAGGCACAAACAGGTTCTGCCCACTTTCCTAGACACTCTAGTATTGTATGCTTTTTTTCCTTCATCGCTTAAGAGCCTCTGAGACTCCGAGAGTTCTGGCTGAGGATCTGTGGCCACCGAGAACAAACTGGACATTTGAAGAGGCCCCAGGAAGAGCTGCTCCAGGGTTCAAGGTACTGGCTGGGTACACAATCTCAGTGTTGTTAGGTTAAGGTGTTAGGTCTCTTCTGTGTCGTAGTAGCCAATAATATCTAACATTTATCCATTGTTTACCATGTACCAGGCAGAGTGCTATATGATTTGCAGGGATTACCTCATTTACTCCTCCTAATAACCCTATGAAGTGGGTACTATTTTAATCCATATTTTTCATGCTGTTAAGCACTTGAGCCTGCTGCCACTCCAACATTGCAATATTAGAGACCTTCTAAGAGTTCTGTGACAAATATTAGTATTAAGTTGATTCATCATTTGTGTTTTCTTCCCTAACTCTTGTCTGATTTCTATTTTTTTAAATTATTTTGTTGAGGTCACATTGGCTTATAACATTGTGTAAATGTTAGGTGTATATTATTATATTTCAGCTTCTGTATAGACTGCATCGTGCTCACCACCAACAGTCTAGTTTCCATCCATCACCATACATATGTGCCCCTTTACCTCTCATGCCCTCCCCTCACCCCCTTCCTCTCCGGTAATCACCAATCTGTTCTCCTTATCTATGTGTTTGTTTATCTTCCACATATGAATGAAATCAGACAGTGTTTGCTTTCTCTGTCTGACTTATTTTGCTTAACATAATACCCTCAAGGTCCATCCGTGTTGTCACAAATGGCACGATATTGTCTTTTTTTACGGCTGAGAAGTATTCCATTATATATATATATATATATATATATACCACACCTTCTTTAGCCATTCATCCATTGATGGACACTTGAGTTGCTTTCAAATCTTGGCTACTGTGAATAATGCTGCGATGAACATAGAGGTGCATATATCTTTTTGAATTAGTGTTTTCATGTTCTCTGAATAAATACCCACTAGAGGAATAGCTAGATCATAAGGTATTTCTATTTTTAATTCTTTGAGAAATCTTCATACTGTTTTCCATAGTGGCTGCACCAGTTTGCACTCCCACCAGCAGTGTATGAGCGTTCCCTCTTCTCCACGTCCTCTCCAACACTTGTCATTTCTTGTCTTTTTAATAATAGCCATTCTGACGGGTGTGAGGTGATATCTCATTGCAATTTTGATATGCTTTTCCCTAATAATTAGTGATGTTGAACATCTTTTCTCGTGCCTGTTGGCCATCTGTATATCTTTTTTGGAAAAATGTCTGTTCATATCCTCTGCCCATTTTTTGATTAGGTTGTTCAGTGTTTTGTTGTTGAGTTTATGAGTTCTTTATATATTTTGGAAATTAACCCCTTGTCAGATATATGATTTGAAAATATTTTCTCCCAGTTGGTTGGTCGTCTTTTCATTTTGTTGATGGTTTCCTTTGCCTTGCAGAAGCTTTTTAGTCTGATGTAGTCCTATTTGCATATTTTTTCTTTTGTTTTTCTTGCCTGAGGAGACATGGTATTCAAGAAGATATTACTAAGACCAATGTCAAAAAGCATACTGACTGTGTTTTCTTCTAGGAGTTTTATAGTTTCAAGTCTTACATTCAAGTCTTTAATCCATTTTGAGTTAATTTTTGTGTATAGTGTAAGATAACAGCCTACTTTCATTCTTTTGCACATGGCTGTCCAGTTTTCCCAACACTATTTATTGAAGACAATGTCCTTTCCACTGCATGTTCTTGGCTCCCTTAAAAACTTTTATTGAGATATAAGTCACACCATGTAATTCAGCCATATAAAGTGAAGAATTCAATGTTTTTTTAGTATATTCATAAAGTTGTGCAACCATCATCACAATAAATTTTAGAATATTTCCATCACCTCCAAAAGAACTGATCTCTCAGTTTGGTGGTGTTTCATTTTATTTTATTTTAATTTAGTAGAGTGTTGTATCTGGCCTGATTTCAAATCTATCCTGGCCAAAGATCTACCACAGTTGATCATAAACTCAAAAGCTGCCGGGACCAAGCAGATAATATCAAAGAGTGACCCAGCATCAACACTGGAAGGGACCATGGCAAATCAGAAGGAGCCCACCTTATAAAATGGAGCAGCTACAACTGAGCCATGTTGGAATGCGGGCTTGTTTGCTTTTCAAAAATAAGCCAGAAATATAAAATTTTTATATAAAATTCTCTAATTTTTTGCATGATGGCAACTGAATTACAAAAAAAAGAAAAAACAAAAAAACCTTGTGGGCAAAACAAAGAATATCTGCAGGCTGGATGCAAATCCTGGTTTTACTGGTTTGTTACCTCTGCATTTGAGAAACAAGGAAACTCTCCAAGTTTCAGTTTTCTTGACTGTATGCTCCCCTACCACTTGCCCATCTACTAAACTGGAATTAGAGTTCTCTGGCCTTAGGTCTCTGATTTGAGTATGGTTTTGCCCTAATGTAATGATATGGACTAGATAGATTCTTGAGGTGCCACAACAACAACGCTTCCTTTATACTGGATCTGTGCTCATCCCTCCCAAAAGAGATCTGAATGGTATATCCCCTGTGATTTTCAAGAGAAACTCTAACAGACATCCTATTGAGGATCCAAATCTGATGCCCATTCTTAAGATGTCTCCAGGAGTCATTCTGAAGTGAACTGCTTCTCAGCCTCTGATTATATCCCTAACATCAGGACAATCTAGTTTGCCACAAAGCATCCAACACTGATGTGTTTTCTCCTCCTTTGGATCACACTGTCCACCAGGTGCAATCGCCTATCTTTCACCATCAGGGCTAATTCTAAGGGCCATACTGGTATGAATACCTACCTGAAAGGTTATGTTAAGGATTAGAAATAATATGCACCAAATCTCTAACATAGTGTGGGACCCTTGGCAGGTGCTCATTAAAAACACAAGTACTAATTACGATTCTGCTGGGGTTTGAGAGAAAACAGAGATTTCTGGTAAAAGGAAAAAATAGCAGCTCTTGGCCAGCCCGCCTTGCCAACAATAGAAATACAAGGTTTCTGAGATGCTGGAGCCCATCTGTAAAAATAAGTAAATAGGCACAGTCCTTTATCAACTTGGGCCTCACCTGGCCCCTATGTCCCTTTCTCCTAGTGCTCATGAGAACACATGGCTCCAATTAGAATACAATCTAGTGTTATGGATGTTTGAATTCCGAAGTCCACCAGGTGGAAGGAACATTAGCTTGGCACTGAACTCAGCCCAGCCAGTGCATCCATCCTCCTGACAAGTCACATACAATTGCTGTTCCTGCAGGTACATACCTCACAGGCATCAGCTCTGCAGTAATAAAAACTGCAATTTTAAACAACAATGTGGTACCTTTTTACCCACTATGTCCAAGGCTGAATGTGTTGAAATAAGATAGATAGGAAGGTGTTGTGGGTTAAATTGTGTTCCCCAAAAAGATATGTTGAAGTCAAAATCCCTGGTACCTATGGAGGTAACATTATTTGGCAATAGGGTCTTTGAAGATGTAATCAAGTTAAAATGAGGTCATACTGGAGTAGGGTGGGCCCTTAATCCAATATGACTGGTGTCCTTGTAAGAAAAGGAGAAAAGACACAGAGACAGACATGCACAGAGGGAAGACAGCCATGTGAAGACAAAGACGCACAGTGGGAAGATTGCCATGTGAATATAGAGGTGGACACTGGAATTACATAGCTGCAAGGCAAGGAATGCCAATTGTTCTTAAAAACCAGAAGCTAGGAGAGACAGCCTGGCCCTGCCAACACCCTGATTTTGGACTTCTAGCTTCCAGGACTGTAAGAGAATAAATTTCTGTTGTTTTAAGTCACACAACTTGTGATGCATTGTTACAATAGCCTTAGGACTCTAATACAGGAAGTATAGTAGAGGAGCATGCCCTTGGAAGTCAGACAAATCTGAGTTCAAATCCTGGCTCTGCAATTTTCTAACTGTGGACTTGAGAAGATTATTTAACATCTCTGAGCCTCTGTTTACTCATCAATAAAAAGGAATAACGGGCCGACCCGGTGGCGTAGCAGTTAAGTTTGTGTGCTCCACTTCTGCAGCCTGGGGTTTGCTGGTTCTGATCCTGGGCGCATACCTACACACGGCTCATCAAGCCATGCTGAGGCGGTGTCCCACATAGAGCAACTAGAAGGATATACAACTATGGCATACAACTATCTACTGGGGCTTTGGTGAGAAAAAAGGAAAAAAGGAGGAAGATTGGCAACAGATGTTAGCTCAGGGCCAATCTTCCTCAAAAAAAAAAAGAAAAAGAAAAAAAAGAAGAATAACACTAACTATCCCATACGGTTATTACAAGCATTAAATGAAACCTTTAAATTTGAAAGTGTCTATCACTTAAGAGTGGTGATTGTTTTCCATCATTATAAATGTACATTTCTGGAAAGCAATTTTGTGTAAAAATATATAAAAGCTTTACATGTGCATACCGTATGATCCACTAATTTCTAAGGTATATACACAGCAGTAATTTCTAAGGTATACACCTACTCCTAAGTAGGTACCCAACAGAAATGCTTACATTAAAATGTTCGTAACAGCAACATTCATGGTAGTAAAAAAAAAGTCACATGCCCATTAACAGTAAAGTGAATAAATACATTATGGTATAATCACACAATGAAATACTATATAGCAATTAAAATGAATGCTCTTTAACTATAAATATTGCAAACATGTTGAATGAAAGAGGCCAAAATCAAAATAAATACATATGCTATGATTGCAAACATACATAAAATTCAAAAATCTGGCAAAACTAATACATACTGTTAGAAGTTCTGATAGTGCTTACCTCGGGAGGAAGTAGTGATTGAAAGAATTATGAGGGCGGCTTCTGAGGTGCTGGTAACATCTTGTTTCTAGATATGGTGTTTGGTTTTATGGGTGTGTTCACTTTGTGAAAATTTGTCAAGCTGTACTCTTATGATATATGCATTTTTCTGTACATACATTATACTTCAATAAAAACTTGAAAAAATTCATATCATTTGACCTAGTAATTCCACATTTTAAAAGATGTTCTAAGAGAAAATCAAATATATGTTTCAGGATAGTCAGCATAGTAATATATGTAGTAGTACAGAGAAAATTATGCAAATATCCAACAGACACTTGGTTTAATCATTTATGATATACCCATATAATAGAATATTATGTGACAAAGGGTTTCATATCCAGTCCTTCAACCAGGAATTTTTATTTTTTTTAACAACTCTCATAGACCGTTAGTTAAAGGGATCTTAAAGATAGGTGTAACTTCTTTTTGCCTGTTTTTTTTTTTCTATTTATAAGGAGGGAAAGTAACTTGCCAAAGAAATGTGTCTGTCCAAGTCAACTTGTATTCATATCAAAACCAGAAGAAAAATGAAAGTGGAATGAATTAGTTTTGGGCCACACACTATTTGGACTTGAAAGACAATAGACTAACCAGTCATCTGGCAGATAGCAAGGATTTTAACTTACACAGAATATTCAATAAATAGTGCTGAAACAACTGTCTAGCCACTTGGAAAAGAAATAAAAGTAGATCACTATTTTACTTCTTATACCAGAAAATAAAGTCCAGATGGATCAAAGAGGATAACTCTTTGAAGGAATGAGAAATTCACAGAAAAATACAAATGGCACATGAAAAAAACTAAACTTATATAGTATTTATCATAGGCCAAGTACTATTCTAAGTGATTTACACATTTGCGTATCATAGCAATCCTATAAAGCAGGTACTGACATGATTCTAATAGCTCAGAAAGCTGAGACACAGAGAGGTCACTAAGTGACCCTCCCAAGGCCATACAGTTGGTAAATAATAGTGCTGGAATTTGAACTTATATTTTATTGTATATATCCTTGTACTTTTGAAATTTTTTTACCATGTTCATGCATGTATTATTTTTCAATTAATAATACCAACAACAGAAAAATTACATGGAATACTGAATTATTCAATATGGGCTAAATGAATGTATTCTGATTCAGATTCAAGTAATATTTATTATGGCATAATAAGAACCAGGTTTTATCCTAAGCACTATCACAAACTTCTCTTCTATGAACCCACTGGGTAAATTGGGAAAGCAGAGACTCAGTAAAGTGTATTTTTCTGTCTTTTGCTCAAAAATTGTAGGAGAAAGCCCACACTTAACTTTATTTGCTATTAGATTGCAGAAGAGTAAGTGATACAGTTCTTCATTAGTGACACAACTCTCTACTTCTTTACTTTTTCTCAATAATTATAACAGCTACCATTTACTGATTTCCTACCATGTGTCAAATACTGCAATTTATGATTCCTGTTTAATACTAACAATCCTATGAGGTGGTCACTACTCTAACCTTCACTTGTAGAAGAGAGATCTAAGCCTCAGATAAATTAGGTAAGTTACTCAGGGTCAACCCAGGTCTGGTTGTTTATAAATCACTGATCATAACTACTATACGATCTTAAATTCCTAATTTTAGGGAAAAGAAATAACAGCTGCCATTTAATGGGAGTTACTATGTTCTTGAAATGGTACTAAACACTTTACATGAATTATCGCATTTAATGCTCAAAACAACCCCATAGGTAGCACAACTGTTGTCATTCCTTTTGAGAGATGAATGAACTGAAGCAGAGAGAGTGATATATCTAAGATTATTAGGTTATAAGTGAAATAGCCAGGGTTTGAACAGGGTTATCTGTATGGATTCAGAGCCTATGTTCTTTATTCTAAATCATACAGCCTGACAGAGTGGCTGAATAAATAATAATAATAAAAAATAAGACCAAACTGTATGCTGCCTACAAGAGACTTGCTTTAGCTTCAAGGACACACACAGGCTCAAAGTGAAGGGATGGAAAAAGATATTCCATGCAAATGAAAATCAAAGAGAGCAAAAGTAGCCATACTTATATCAGGCAAAATAGAATTTAAATCAAAAACTGTAACAAAGACAAAGAAGTCAATATGTAATGATAAAAGGGTCAATTCTTCAAGAGGACATGACATTTATAAATCTATATGCACCCAACATTGGAGAACCTAAATATATTAAGCAAATAACAGATCTGCAGGTAGTAATAGACAACTATACAATAATAGTAGAAGACTTCAATACCCCCCTTTCAACAATGGATAGATCATTTAGAGAGAAAATCAATAAGAAAACATTGGACTTGAACTATATTTAGACCAAATGGACCTAACAGAGATATAAAGAGAGTAGCGGAATACATATTCTGCTCAAGTTTATGTGGAACAATCTCCAGGATAGATCATATGTTAGGTTACAAAACAAATCTCAGCAAACTTAAAAAGATTGAAATTATACCAAGTATCTTTTCTACCCACAATGTTATGAAACTAGAAATCAATAACAGGAGGAAAACTGGAAAATTCCCAATTATGTGGTAATTAAGCAACATACTCTTGAACAACCAATGGGTTAAAAAAGAAATCAAAAGAGAAATAAAAAATATACATTGCAACAAACAAAAATGTAAATACAACATACTAAAACTTATGGGTAGCAGAAAAAGCAGTGTTAGGAGGGAAGTTTACAGTGATAAATGCCTATGTTAAAAAAAAAAAAAGAGAAAGATCTCAAATAAACAACCTAACTTTACAGCTCAAAGAACTAGCAAAACAAGAACAAACTAAGCCCAAAGTCAGCAGAAGGGAGGAGGAAAAAAACATTGGAACAGAAATAAATGAAATAGAGAATAGAAAATCAGTAGAAAGAATCAACAAAACTAAGAGTTGTTTTTTTGAGAAGATAAACAAAATTGGAAAACCTTCAGCTAGACTTACCAATTAAAAAAAAGAGAGAGGACTCAAATAAAACTATAAATGAAAAAGGAGATTTACAACTGATACTACAGAAATCCAAAAGATCATAAGAATGAACAATTACATGCCAACAAATTGAACAACCTAGAAGAGATGGATAAATTCTTAGAAACATACAACATACCAGTGTGAGTCATGAAGAAATAGAAAATATGAACAGACCAATAACAAGTAAGGAGATTGAATCAGTAATAAAAAACCTCCAAACAAAGAAAAGGTGAGGATCAAATGGCTTCATGGGTGAATTCTACTGAACATTTAAAGAATTAAGGCCAAATCTTCTGAAACTCTCCCCAAAAATTGAAGAAGAGGGAATACTCCCAAACTTATTTTATGAGGCCAACATTACCCTGATACCAAATATAAGGATAATACAAAAAAAAATAAAACTACAGGCCAATATCGCTGATGAATATAGATATAAACATTCTCAACAAAATACTAGCCAACCAAATTTAACAGCAAATGAAAGGATCATGTACCATGATCAAGTGAGATTTATCCCTGGAATGCAAGGATGGTTCAACATATGCAAATCAATAAATATGATACAACATATTAATAGAATGAAAGACAAAATCATATGATCATCTCAATATATGCAAAAAAAAGAATTTGAAAAAATTCCCCATATTTTCATGATAAAAACGCTCAACAAATTTGGTATAGAAGGAACATACCTCAACACAATAAAGGCCATATGTGACAAACACACAGCTAACACCATACTCAACATTAAGGTTGGAAGCTTTCTCTCTAAAATGAAGAACAACACAAGGGTGCTACTCTCACCAAACCTCTTCAACATGATACTTGAAGTCCTAGTCAGAGCAATTAGGCAAGAAAAAGAAATAAAAAGCATCTAAATCAGAAAAGGGGATGTAAAATTGTCTCTGTTTGCTGATGGCATGATCTGTATATAAAAAATCCTGAAGAATCCACCAAAATACTTAGACCTAATAAACGAATTCAATAAAGTTTCAGAATACAAAATCAACATACAAAAATCAGTTGCATTTCTATACACTAACAATGACCTATTTGAAAAAGAAATAAAGTAATTCCATTTACAATAGCATCAAAAACAATAAAATACTTAGGAATAAATTTAACAAAAGAAGTGAAAGATCTATACACTAAAAAAGTATAAGACATTGGTGAAAGAAATTGAAGGAGACACAAATAAATGGAAAGATATCACATTTTCAAGGATCAGAAGTGTTATTATTGTTAAAATGTTCACACTACTCAAAGCCATTTATAGATTCAATGTAATCCTTATCAAAATTCCAATGGCATTTTTCACAGAAATAACAAAAACAATCCTGAAATTCATATGAAACCACAAGACAACCAGGAACAGCCAAAGCAATCCTGAGAAAGAAGAACAAAGCTGCAGGTAGCACATTTCCTGATTTCAAACTATATTATGAAGCTATAGTAATCAAAACAGTATGGTACCAGCATAAAAACAGAGACATAGACTAATGGAACAGAATTGAGATCCCAGAAATAAGTCCACATATATATGGGGATAACTAATATTTGACAAGGGAGCCAAGAATACTCAATGGGAAAAGGACTGTCTCTTCAATAAATGGTGTTCGGAAAACTGAATATCCACATGCAAAAGAATAAAACTGGACCCCCATTTTACACCACACACAAAAATTTAATCGAAATAGATTAAGGACTTAGACGTAAGACCTGACACCATAAAACTCCTAGAAGAAAACGTAGGGAAAAATAGTTCCTTTATATTGGCCTTGGCAATGAATTTCTGGATATGACAGCAAAGGTACAAGCAACAAAAGCAAAAGTCAACATCTGGGACTACATCAAACTAAAAAGCTTCTACACAGAAAAAGAAACAATCAACACAATGAAAAAGGAACATATGGAATGGAAAAAAGTACTTGTAAACCACATATCTGATAAGTGGTTAATATCCGAAATATAAAGGAACTCAATAGCAAAAAAAAACCAAATAATCCAATTTAAAAATAGGCAAAAGATCTGAAAAGACATTTTTCCAAAGAAGATATTTAAATGGCCAATAGGTACATGAAAAGATGCACCATATCACTCATCATCAGGGAAATGCAAATCAAAACCACAATGAAATATCACCTCACATCTGTTAGAATGGCTATCACCAAAATGACAAGAGATAAATGCTAGAGAGGATGTGGAGAGAAGGGAACCCTGGTGCACTCTTGGTAGGATTGTAAATTGGTACATTGACTATGGAAAACAGTACGGAGGTTCTTCACAAAATTAAAAATAGAACTACCATATGATCCAGCAATCCCACTCCTGGGTATACATCCAAAGAAGATGAAATCACTATCTCAAGGAGATATCTGCAGTCCCATGTTCACTGCAGCATTATTTACAATAGTCAAAATATGGAAACAACCAAAGTGTTCACTGATGGATGAGTGGATAAAGAAAATGTGGTATATATGTACAATGGAATATTATTCAGCCATAAAATAGAAGGAAATCCCTGTCATTTGCAACAACGTGGATCAACTTGGAGGGCATTATGCTAAGTGAAATGTGAGAGAGAAAGGCAAATATTTTATGATCCCACTTATACGTGAATCTAAAAACATCAAACTCATAGAAACAGAGAGTAGAATCGTGGTTGCCAGGGGCTGAGGGGTGGGGGAAATGGGGAGATGTTGGTCAAAGTGTACAAACTTCTAGTTATAAGGTGAATAAGTTTCAGGGATCTAATGTCCAGTGTGATGAAAACAGTTAACAATACTGTATTGTATACTTGAAAGTTGCTATGAAAGTAGAGCTTTAATGTTCTCACCATAACAACAACAATAATAAAATGGTAATTACAGAGGTAAAGGATGTGTTAACTAACCTTATTTTGGTAAGCATTTTGCAATATATATGTGTACAAATCATCACACTCTATACCTTAAACTTACACAATATGTCACTTATATCTCAGTAAAGCTGGCAAAAAATCATACAGCCTATAGTTCAAGAGGAGGCCTTTTCCAACCAAACAGTAAGTATTTTTCAACATCAAGATCTTTCCCAGCCCTGTGCTTGGATCTATAGGAAACAGAAGAAAAGGATAAAATATGGACCTGGTAAGGTGACAGGACAAACTCTCCAAAACAAGGCAATACTAAACTTTGTGAACTGCATGCTTGATAAGACTGCAGGAAAGATGGATAAGTGAGACCTGAAGTAGCCACCAGAAACCTTATAGAGGAGGTCACTTTCAAGGAGGAATAGCATTCGGCAGGTGGAAGAGAGAGGGGAAAGAAAGCATTATGAATGGCATGAGCAAAGTCTGAAAGGCAGGATTGAAAGAGTGTTTGTGGCTCACATCCTCCCTAAACTGGAGGAAATTATTTTCACTAGTTCACAGAGATTCTAGCAAGGCACACAAGCTCAGCTCAACACTTTGCCTCTAGTCAAAAAGTCATGCAATTCATTCTTATCCTAGAGAGGTGGAGCAGGGAAGAATTATTTGAAGGGAATTCTTTGAAGAGAATGATAATACTAATCACATTCTAGCCCTAAGCCAGAGTTTGTCTTGTGAATTTCTGGTGCATCTGGCAAACCTGCCTCAATGTAATTATTGTAACCCAATCCAAAGGCACTGTGTATGGAGTTCTGGATTCTCTGCACCACCTCTGCAAGTATCTACAAATATATGACCCTCCACATTTATTGCTATTTAACATTAAGACTTGAGTGGACTAGAGGGTTGCTGTTCAGGACAAGTGATATAGATTAAAGTGTTTTGTAAACTAGAAAGCCAAATATGAAGTGTATCATTATAATAAGTGACAAAGCCCCTATAATGTTTGTACATAAGTCTTCATGTTCTCAGAGAATTTAGAGAGAAAAGTCATGCTGGCCATCTCTTTAAAATATAACAAAACTAAAGTGATATTAAATGAAATGTAGGTGTGCTGACACGAGGACAAATAGTAATAGCTCACATATGCATGGTTCTTTTACTTTTTTCAAAGCATCTTTTCATCCATTATCTCACTTGATCCACAAAACAACCTTATGAGCTAAGTAGGTATGAATCTTTGGAAGTATCACTTTCTTCTTTTTAAAAATGAGGATTAGTAACTTGCCTGAGGGAACACATTGTACTGGTAGCAGCCATAAATCTAAAACTCAGGAATCTAGACTCCTAAATCTAACCATACTGAATTAGAATCTCTAGGAGTTTTGTACTAATTTCCTATTACTGCTGTAACAAATTACCTCAAACTCAGTGCCTTAAAACAACACAAAGTTACTGTCTTACAGTTCTGGAGGTCAGAAGTGTGAAATGGGTCTCACTGGGCTGAAATCAAGGTGTCAGCAGGGCTGTGTTCCTTCTGGAAGTTCTAGAGGAGAATCTGTTTCCTTGCCTTTTCCAGCTTAGAGAGGCTGCTTGCATGCCTTGGCTCATAGCTTCTTCCTTTACCTTTAAAGCCAGCAATTTCATCACTCTGATCTCTGATTCTGTCATCATATCCCTTTATACGATTCTGAGTCTCTTACCTCCTTCTTTTACTTAAAAGAATCCTTGTGATTACATTGGGCTCACCTGGCAACCCCCATCTGAAATCTTTAACTTAATCGTGTCTGCAAAGCCCCTTTTGCCACATAAGATAACATATTCACAGGTTCCAGGGATTAGGATGTGGACATCTTTGGGGGGGAGTGCGTTATTCTGCCTACCACAGGTAGATCCCAAGAATCCGCCTTTTAATATTCTCCAAGTGATTCTGATGTAGAACCACAACTGTAAACCAGTGGTCCCTAAACTTCATGGATTGTGCACACTTATCTGTTATTAGTACTAACAGTACTAATATATGTATATGTATAAATATATATATATTACAAAATATATACAAAAAGAAAAGTAGAAAAGGAAAGGATGAAATGAAAAAATCAATAATATAAGTTCTAAAACTCTCTTTTCATATCCCAACTTAGTGTCTTGTGTACTCCTCGGGTTGCTCCCTACTTTGGAGAACAGTGTCGTAGACCAGGGTCAGCAAACTTTTTCTGTAAAGTGCTATATAGTAAATATCTTAGACTTTGTGGGCTATATAGTCTCTATTGCAAATACTTCAGCTGTCATTGTAGTGCAAAAGCAGCCATAGACAATATGTAAGCACATAGGCATGGCTGCCAAAATAAAACTTTATTTACAAAAACAAGCAGCAAGCTGGTTTTGGCCTGCAGACCATAGTTTGCCATAGGCTACTATCTATACTATTTTTTTCTGTATATCCTTTTTCGCCCAGAGAATTCATTTCTGCTGTGACGCTTTACTATGGGAGTCATATTTTCCCAAGGCCATATCCACAAACATGACTACGTGTCTTAGGAAGCGGCAGCTGAGACTTGGAATTGTAGTCCAACAACTGCTCCTAGCCCACTGCCCATATGTCTTGTTTCCCCTCCCTGACATACCTCCTCCTGCTACGTCCCCTCCTAGATGTTTGGATGCAAAGCCAGACAGACCCAAAAGCTGGTGTAGCTCCAGGAGTTATTTCTCGAGTTTGAGCTGAGGAGAAATAGCCGTTATTTTTTCCTACCAAAAATAATGCTTTTCTTCCCTCTAATGCTACCTATTTTCCTGTAGGTTCAGATATAATTACCAGAGGACAAGAGTCAACAAAAAATAAAGATGAAAGGACTGATGGAGTTTGTAAATACCACCTTTAGAGCTTAGGAAAGCATATTGTATGCAGTATTAGCGAGATGCTGTTCTCTCATTTTCAACTGAAGGCTTGGTCTGGAATGACTTCACCCTGAAGGAAGAGAAATTTAGGATAGGCACTAATATTGAGAGGATACCACAGTAGGCTCTTTGGAGGAGATGGGATCCCTCATGTTACCTTGGCCTAGTGAGATCCAGAGACTCTTGCCTCCAAAATGGAATATCATCAGATCTCAGAGTCAAAGAGATCTTAGAATTCATCAAGCTAGCTTCTTCCCTGTTGGAGAAATTACTTTGTCACCAGGCTTGACAGAAGTCTTTCATTATCTCCTGTGATAAGGGACTCAATACTTCATGGGGTATCCTGTACCACTCTTCTTGCAAGATTTTTCTTGCTTACACTGAGCCAAAGTGTGCCTCCTGTAGCCTGCCTACCCTCTGCCCATTGGCTCTGGTTGTTTCTCATGGAGCCACACAGAATAAGCATAATTTCTCTTATTCAAGGAAAAAATGTCTTCAAAAAATTGTACTGTATCTTTCTTGTTTTCTCTTCTCCAGACTAAAAATTCTGTTTCTTCAGTCATTCTTCATATGAAATGGTTTCCAATCCCTTTCCAATCCTGGATTTGTTCACATTTGTTAGTGTCTCTTACGATGTGGTATGTAGAATTGATTGTCATATTCCAGGTGGAATCAAATTACCAATAGTTGATATTTTTTGAATGTTACTATGTGTCAGATATAGTATTAAGCCCTACCTATACATTATTTGATTTAATCTTCCAGTATTTCCATTAGATAGGTGCTATTAGTATTAATTTTAGGTATTAAGAAACCGAGGCACAGGAGAAAAGTGAATTACCTAAGGTCACTCAGCTGGTAAATGATAGAGCTGGAATGTGAACCCAAGTCTGACTTCAAAGCCCATGCTCCACATCATTAATCTATACATAAATATTACAGCCAACGAGGGGTTTTACCCAGCCACATATCATAGTTAGCTCATATTAAGCTTGTAGACAACTAAACAAACAAAGAAACAATTAAAGAAATATAGAACTTTCTTCGAATGAACTTTTAGTAAGCTAGTTCTCCCCCATCCTTTGCTTCAGTAAGTTATCTTTCAACATAAATGTTCAATTTTACATTTATCCTTAAGTTTCATTTTATTAGTTTTGAGCAATCATTTTCACCTGTTACATTAGCACATTAACCATTCCTTCTTTGTCACTTCCAGATTCGCCCAAAGTTCTCCCTATGTCATCAAAGACATTTCATAAAAATATTGGCAACAAGTCCACTACATCTATAATGGAAATAGCGTGGAGCAGACATCAGGAGAGTTTGGTTTTAGGATAGCACTTATCAGTTCGTCCTATGTCCTGGCAACTTACTTAAGCTCTCTGAGTCAGGGTTTTATCTTTCAAAGAGTGGTAATAATCTTTGTCCTACCTACTTAATAGAATTATTGGAAGTACTATATAAGATAATAGAAGTGAAGATGCACTGTAAAGGATAAACTGCTATAAATTAAAAATAAAAGTGTTTGTGAGGGGGAGACTGTGATACTACTGTGTCTCTGGGCTGTTGTGAACAAAGCAGTCCATGGACTTATGAGCACTACAAAAATATGTGCCACCAATGGGCCAGGAAGGACTCCAGAGTGTGTACCTGTGGCTATCATATTCAAGTCCCTCTGCCACTTATTAGCTCTAAGAGCATAAGCAAGTCACTTAACTCTTCTGAATGTCAGTATTTTCATCTGTAAAATGGAGCTAATAATACCTGGGAATCATTCAGTATAACTTTTTAAAGTGTTCTAAAATCCTTGCATTGTCTGTTAGAAATTAGAAGAGCTGATTAGTGTTAGACTTTGATAAGTCAAGGAAAAATGTGGTAATCTCTAGGTGAACCATTAAAAAAAATAACAACAAAGCTAGAGGAAAAAAATGAAAAAAATAATTGAAAAGAAGACAAGAAAGGAGAAGAACTAATAACAGAAAAAACTTCAAACACATTAGACATAAGAAAGAAAAATTGAGATAAAAAATTTATACCCAAATAAATCAGAAATTGTACTAAATATAAATGGACTAAATGATCCAATTAAAATATAATAATTATCAAACTGAATTTGAAAGAAAACAAAACAAGTATAGGTTTCTTACAAGAGACCCATCTAAATTATAATGATGCAGAACAGCTAAAAGTTAAATGATATAAAAAGCTATAGCATGCAAACACTAACCAAACAAAAGTTGGTTAGCTACATTAACGTCACAAAAGTAAACTTTAAGGAAATAAGAATTATTAGAGATATAGCTGCATTTCAAAATTATAAAAGGTGAATTAAAATCAATTTCTTGGGGCCGGCCCAGTGGTGCAAGTGGTTAAGTGTGCGCGCTCAGCTGCGGCAGCCTGGGGTTCGACGGTTCAGATCCTGGGCACGCACCGACACACTGCTTGGCAAGCCGTGCTGTGGCGGCGTCCCATATAAAGTGGAGGAAGATGGGCACGGATGTTAGCCCAGGGCCAGTCTTCCTCAGCAAAAAAAAAGAGGAGGATTTGCAGATGTTAGCACAAGGTGATCTTCCTCACAAAAAAAAAAAAAAATTCACAATTAGATGAGTTTTAACATACCTTTCTTATTAAATGATAGAACAAGCAAAAAACCAGCAAACATATGGAATAATTTTTAAAAATCAGCAAGAATGTGGAATATTTAAAGAATGTTATTAACCAAATTAATCTAATTGATATTTATAGATCACTACCCACAACAGCTGAATACACATTCTTTCCAAGTCCATGTGGACCATCTACCAAAATCGAATATGTGTTTGACCAAAACACAAGTCTCAAATATTTCGAAGATTGAAATTATACAGAACAGGTTCTGCCCACAGTAGGAATAAGTAATGAATAACAAAAAGATTGAAAATTAAGAAATACACTTCTAAATAGCATGTGGGTCAAAGAAAACATAGCAATGAAAATTATAAAATATTTTGAATTGGATTATATTGAAAATTCTACATATCATAACTTTTGAGGTGCAGGTGAACCCATTCTTATAGGAAAAATGCATAATCTTAGAAAGCATATATTAGAAAAGAGGAAAGGTTGAGAACCTGTGATCTCAGTATCCATGTCAAGAAAATGTAAACAGAATAATTAATTAGACCAAAGAAATAGGAAGGAAATAATAAAAATAGGAGCAGAGATTAAATGAACAAAAATGTATAATTAGGAGGATAAACAAAAACACAGGTGGTTCTTTGAAAAGATGAATAAAATTAATATGCATGGTAATACTGATCAAGGGAAAAAGAGAAGCCACAAATTACCAGGGTGACCATACATCCTGGTTTAGCATCCCCTTTTATTCTTAAAAACGTTCAGGTCTGGATGATAAATTATGGTCATCCTGCAAATACTCAAAATCAAAAATCGAAAGGGTATCTCAACTATAGATTGTCATCTACAATGTCTTCTCCCTCTGTTCCCACCTTTCACCAAGACCTGTTTATTTTGATTAGCCCCTTTTCTTTATCACCACTGCTACAACCATAGCCCAAATTGCCAGTTATCTGTCCTCTGGGTTAGTGCAATCTAACCTTCTAAAAGGTCTCCCTGCCTCCAGCCTCTCACCCATTCTCTACTTGAAACCAAAGTGATCTTTTTAAATGACAGGACTAATCATCTTGCTTTCAGGATAGGGTTGTGAGATTTAGCAAATAAAAATACAGAATTCTCAGTTAAATTTAGATTTCAGGTAAACTACAAATACTATTTTAGTATATGTATGTTCCATGCAATATTTGGAATATATTTATATTAAAAATTGTTTTGTTTTCTGAAATTCAAATACGACTGGACATTCTGTATTATACCTGGCAACCCTACCCCGAAATGAAAATCCCTCAATGGCTCCCATTGTTCTTTTTTTAAATTTTATTTTATTGTGGCAATAACCCTTAACAGATCTATCTTATTAACAAATTTTAGGTGTACAATACATTATTGTTGACTATAGGTACAATGTGGTACAGTAGATCTCTAGAGTTTATCTAGCTTAACCTGAATTTTTTGTCCATTGATTAGTGATTCCCCAGTTTCCCCTCCCGCCAGTCCCTGGCAACCACCATTCAACTCTGATTCTATGAATTTGATTATTTTAGATACCTAACATAAGTGGAATCATGCAGTATGTGTCTTTCTGATTGGCTTATTTCACTTGGCATAAAGTCTTTAAGGTTCATCCACGTTGTTGTATATTTCAGAATTCCTATCTTCTTTAAGGCTAAAGAGTATTGCATTTTATGTATATACCACATTTTCTTTATCCATTCATCTGTTGATGGACATTTAGGTTATTTCCACATCCTGCTTATTGTGAATAGTGCTGGAATAAACATGGGAGTGCAGATATCTCGTTGATATCCTGATTTCAATTTTTTTGGATAATACCCTGAAGTAGGATTTCTGGATCATATGGTAGTTCTATTTTTAATTTTTTTTGAGTAACCTCCATACTGCTTTCTATAGTGACTGCACCATTTTGCATTTCCACCAACAGTGTGCAAGGGTTTCAATTTCTTTACATCCTTGCCAACACTTGTTGTCTTTTGTTTTTTTGATAATGGTCATCCTGATAGGTGTGAAGTGATATCTCATTGTGGTTGTGATTTGCATTTCCTTGATGATTAGTGACATTGAGCCACTTCATATACGTTTTTGCCACTTGTATGTCTTCTTTGAGAAATGTCTATTCAAGTCCTTTCCCCATTTTAAAATCAAGTTATTGGGTTTTTACTATTGAGTTGTATGAGTTCCTTATATATTTTTGAGATTAACCTCTTATTAGATATATGGTTTGCAGATATTGTCTCCAATTCTGTAGGTTGCTTTTTCACTCTATGTCCTTTGTTGCATTGACTACTTTCCTTTCCTTTTGATTCGCTTTCCTTTGCAGAAGCTTTTTAGTTTGATGTAGTCACACATTTTGATTTTTGTTTTTGTTGCCTGTGCTTTTGGTGTCACATCCATAAAATCATTACCAAGACCAATGTCATGAACCTTTTCCGTTTTATTTTCTACCAGGAGTTTTACAGTTCTGGGTCTTACATTTAAGACTTTTATTCATTTTGAGATGATTTTTGTGTGTTGTGTAAGATAGTAGTCCTCTCTCATTCTTTTGCGTGTAGATATCCAGTTTTCCTAACACCATTTGTTGAAGAATTATCTCTTCCAGATTGTTTATTCTTGGGACCCTTGTCAAAGATCAGTTGAGCATATATGCATGGATTTATTTCTGGGCTCTCTATTCTGTTCCATTGGTCTATATGTCTGTTTTTATGCCAGTACCATAGTGTTCTTTTTACTGTAGCTTTGTAATACAGTTTGAAATCAGGAAGTGTCATGCCTCCAGCTTTGTTCTTTTTTCTCAAGATTGACTTGGCTATTCATGGTATTTTGTGGCAGAATTAGGTGAATTCAAACAAACATTCTGCCTTCAAAGAATACCAGTATAGTACTTCCTTGTTTTACTATGGAACTTTAAAACTGCTACCTTGCTTTTTCTGTTGCAAGTGTCCAACAAACTCTGTCAACTTCTCTGTGCAGAACATAGGGGCCTAAGAAGAGGGTACAGAGAGGAAAAATAGAGGCTTCTGGGATGAACACCTTTTGTAAATGAGGAATATATTGACAATATATTCGACTTAGAACAGGAGTTACAAACACCAAGACCAACAGAGCTCAGGAAGGTAAAATAAAATAGTAAATTGAGTGGGACAAATAAAACACTTGGCTCTTTTGGTTTAACATGCTTTCTTACTTTTGATAGAGATATAGGTACAAAAATTTCACTTTCCTTTTAAATCTGGTATAAGAACAATAGCAGTGCAAATGTGATGATAAGTGGTAACTGACATTCACCCTCAGTGCTATAGGAAGTGGTGGGGGCTTCAGCAAATTGGAGAGTCAATGTCCCACATAAAGAGTGAACCAGCAATAAAAGGCATGATAATAAATGGCAACTACTCTTGTCCTCAGTGCCAGGGAGACAATGGGAAGAGGGAATGATGGGGGTGATGAACTGGAGAGTCTAGGCTAAAAGGGAGTGTTACTCCTCTATACCAGCTTTTTGATCCCTTGTGGAAATGAAGGCCTCTTGTTTCCTGATATTCTTATTCTTTTAGAGAAGCTGGAAATCTGGATATTTATGTGAGATCTCTTGATTTTTAAACACTGATAACTTAATCAATTTTTCCAAAGCCAAGCTTAGAAAAGAAAAAAAAAAACAAACTAAACACTGTACTGGTCAGACAGACATAACTATAAGCTGGATTGGCCCTTGGGCTGACTATTTGTGACCTCTGAATCAAGTTACATTTAACACATTTTTGGCTTTCACCCATCAAAAGAGATGGAACTAACAAACAAAAAGAAGAGCCAGGAAAGAAAACGTAGTATTAGTCCAGGAGGTGAGAGGAGAAGAGATTTCTCAGAATCCAAGAGCGGACAGAATATCAAGGAAAAGACATATATCAGAAGCACTGCATGCAACATAGTAGTCATAAATACATCAAACATCACCCCTGAATGGTACCTCAGAGATTGTATAGGTCAACCCCTTAATTTAACAGATGAGAAACCTAAAACACAGAGGTTAACTGAGTTGTTCAAAGTGAAAAAGCCACTTAGTGCCTTAGTCTCATGATTCTCAGTTCAGTACTCTTTGTACTAGACCATTCTTTCTCTAGGAGGTGAGTTCAGTGAACCTGTTAATAAACCATCCTTGGGAAAAGAAATGATAAATGTCTCCCAGCAATTCCACTGAAATGCCTTTGCTTGTTTTCCATCTTATAGATGGCTATGAAACACCTGATTGTGACCGAAACTTTGTGGTTCCTGTGTACAACAGATAGCTATATGGATTGTAGTCTGTTTACTAAAGTCAATTTGGTGGAGCAAGTAAATGAAAAAGAAAGTCAACAAAAGCAAAAATTTGAGCATTTAATTTGGCAGGGAAAAAGGTGGTGGTTGCAGAGAGGTGAAATGCATTTATTCCAACCACATCTATATGAAACCAAAAAGCTGAGTTGCTTCTACTTCACTACTTCAGAAGCCTAAGAATGAGTTCTGAGCTGAACGGAGCAAAGTGTGATTTCAGTAGCCTTAAAATACTGTTCATGCCGCATGCAAAGTTAGTCAAAACAAATTCAAGACGTTTGCTTCTGTGAAATCCTGTCACAGCTCCCTGCTTCCTTCCCTTTATTTAGCACACTTTCATTTCCAAGAAAGCTTGCTGACAATTTTTTTTCTCTGTCATTCCTTAAAGCTATCTGGTTCTTTAGATCCTGACCATTATCTAATTGCTTATCCTAGAGGTACCATGACATAGTTTTGTCATCACTTTTTTTTTTTTTGCTAGTATTGGATGTTTATTCTAAAGCCATCAAGGTCTAGAGCTTTGAGCTTTCTCTCCCTTTTTGTCACAATGATTCACTTACAGATTTCCCAAGAAAGAGCTGCCAAGTTCACTAAGGAAAGAATGATGTGATGTAAGCACAGCTTCTGCCATCAAGACAGATCTGCATTCCAAAGTCCCATCTCAGACTCACTAATCAAGGACTTGCTTCTGAAAACTCAGAAATGGACAGTGGTCAGAAAGCACATGCAAATGTCAGCATAACATGGATAAATATGAGCTCAAACTGTCTTAGGAGCCAGCACTTTTACACACACACACACACACACACACACACACACACACACAAAGACACATACAATGATAATTCAGGAAGGAGATGAGCTAAACCTCAGATGAATGGCTTTTAATCAATCAATGAGGATTTCTTGATAAATACCATTTGATTGGAAGGTAGCAAGAGAAGGAGAAAGTATGATTTGTGTCTCTAAGGACCTTAAATTCTATATGAGGAGACAAAAAATTACCAGGCATGAATAATCAGATATTTAGCAGTTAGACTATGAAGTGTACTGAGGGAGTACAATAGGAGCTTACAAAGTAAAGAGATCTGCATGTTCTGAAGCAGTAGGCAAAGGCTTTATGGAGGAAGAGAGGCTTGAGCCAGGTCTTGAGGGATAGTTAGGGCTTAGATGGGTGGACAAAAGGGTACACCAATCTAGGAGAACAGTAGACATGGAAGCAGGAATAGGAAGATGGAGAATAAAGAAGAGATCATCCAGAATGAGGCCGAGAATTCATATAGGTGAGAAGTGGCACATAACACTGTATAGTAAAGATGGGATAAATGTCTTAAAAGTCAGGCAGAAGAGTTGGTATTTAATATGTCAGGCAACAGAGACCTGTTGCAAGTTCTCGTGCAGGGATATGAGTTGATAAAAGTATTTAAGGAATAATATTCTAGCAGTAATGTCCAACTGGGTGAGATAGAAGAAAGATAGCTTGTTAAGAGGCTATGGCATTAATACAGATTTGAGGTGAAGGTAACTAGCTTTCATAAAAAGAGGGTCGGTATAATAATGAAAGTTTAACAGTTTTAACCAGAGGTACCTAGAATGAAAGAATGTTAAAACTAAAAAAAAGACTTCAGAAATCATCCAATCAAACTTCTTCACTTTATACATGAGGAAATTGAATTTAAGGAAGTGTAAGTAATTTCTCTAAGGATACCTAGTCAGGTAGTTAGTGGAAAAGCAGGGACTAGAATCCAGGCCTTATGACACCTTAACAAGTACATTTTACAAAATACCAAGATGTTGAATTTGAAATGAGAGCAAGATATCCAAGTGGAATCTCCTCTAGGCAGCAGTAGATATGATATAGACATTCAGATGAATGACTACTTAAGATATTATCAGAAGGGATGGTTCCTGGACCCACAATGGTGCATGAGCTGTGAAAGGCTGAATGTAGAAACAAGAACAGAGATACCCAAATTAAGGTGTGAGTGGAAGAAGAAAAGTAGAGGGATAATAAAGAGGAAATCATGTCACAGGAGCCAAGAGAATGAAGACTTTCAAAAACAAAGGATGGGAAACTTTCACTTTTGGCCAAGATGGAATAACAGGGACTGGATTTACTTTCCTGACTGAAACAACTGAAACAATGGACAAAACATATGAAACAACAATTCTCAAGATATTAGACATCAGGTAATGAAATGCAGTGATCCCTGAGAGATGGAGAATGAACAACGGGAGCTCCATGACTGCCCCAGCTTACTGCCTTTGAAGTGTTCCCAAGGCACAGTACAATGAGCAGGAACCCAGGAAAAGCTTGATAGTCTTGTTGATTTGAAGCGACAGAGCAGAGGATCTGGGGAGAACAAGACAGCTTGGGTTTGCAGGACAGAGTGCCAAAGAGGAGAGATCTGCCTAAAAAGAGAACCATGCAGATCTATAGAGCATCTCCTCAAATATTCAGTTGAGTACTGATCAACATATGTGTGTGCTGAACCATCTGAAATGATTAGATATACGAGTGCTCAATGCTCACACAGGCTGGGAATAGTGCCTGTTCCTACTAGTCAGACTGCAAAAACTCAGGATTCACAGATTATTGGGTAGAGTACACAGTAGAGTCTTACCTCAGTAATAGAAATAATTAGCCCCAGACTAAGCATTGCTACAATCCCATTAAATCTGCAAAGCAAACCCAAAGGGATCATTCTGTTGTAAAGTATATGTCCCAGAACAAACATCAAGAATATTTATAGGAATATAAAAATATCCATCACTCAGCAAAGTAAAATTCACAGTGTCTGTCTTCCAAACAAAAATTACCAGGCATGCAAAGAAGCAGGTAAATATAACCCTTAATGAGGAGGGGAAAAGCCAATTAATCAAAATTAACACAGAAATAATATAGATGACAGATTTAGTAGACATAGACATTTAAAGTTAATATAATTGTATTCTATATGTTCAAGAAACTAGAAGAAAGATGGAACACGTTGAGAAGAGATATAGAAGATAAGAAAGAACAAAGTGAAGCTATAGATATGAAAACTACAAGGTCTAAGATAAAAAATACACTGGATGGGACAAATTGCAGACCAGACATTAACAAAAAAAGATTAGTGAGCTTGAATAAATAACAGTAGAAATGATAAAAAAAAAAAACATAAATAGGAAAAAATAATGGAAAAATAGAACATCGGAGAGAGCTGATATAAGTGCAATTGGGGTCCCTGAAGGAGAAGAGAAAGGGGATAGACAGAAAATATATTTGAAGAAATACTGGCCAAAATTTTTCTGAATTTGATGAAAAATATAATCCCGCAGATCTAAGAAGCTCAAAAAACCCTAAAAATAATAAATATGAAGACAATGATGGCAAAGCATATCAGAATTAACCTGCTTAAAACAAGTGATTAAAAAGAAAATCTTACAAGAATTTAAAAAAAGGACACAATACCTACAGAGGAACAAAGATGGGAATGACAGCAGATATCTCCTCAAAAAACAAACAAAAAAAGGGAACACAGTAGAGTAATATCTTTTTAGTAATAGAAGAAAAGAAACTGTCAAACTAGAATACTTTACCCAAAGAAAATATCTGCCAAAAACAAAAGAGAAATTGAGACTTTTTCAGACATGCAAAAGCTGAAGTAATTCATCTCCCAAAGACCCATACTACAAGAAATGTAAAAGAAAGTTTTTTGTGTAGGAGAAAAATGATACCAGATGGAAATATAGATTTAAAAAAATGAATGAAGAGCCCCAGGAATAGTAACAACATGGACAAATATAAAGACTTTTTCTTATAATTTAAATCACTTTTAAGCATAATCCACTGAAGCAAAAATAAAAACATGTGTTTTGAAGCATATAACATATGTAGAAGTAAAATGGATGATAAAAATAGCACAAAGATTGGAAGGGGAGAAATAGAAGGATACTGTTGTAAAGATCCCATACTATGTGTAAAGTGGTACAAAAGCACTTGAAGACAGATTGATAAGTTAAAGATGTATATTATAAACTCTAAGGCAACACAACAAAGGGTTATAGCTAGCAAGACAAAAAGGATATGAAATGGAATGATAAACATTTTCCAATGCAAAAGAAGGCAGAAAAAGTGGAAAATAAGAACAAAAAGTAGATGGGGAAAATAAAAATCAAATAGAAAGACAATAGATTTAAACTGTCGGGGGAAGAGGGAGAATCTCCCTCTGCCCTTTCCCTTAAGGTTCTTATGGCTGGCCAAATAATCAACAAGACAGGTTAGCAGGAGAAAATAATACCAAATTTAATAACCTGTATACATGGGAGAAGCTCAGAAATGAGCAACTCATCCCTCTGTCTAAGCTGCTTGCTTAAGTATTGCAGCTAAAGGCGAAGGAACGTGTTGGGGGTGGGTAGTGGCCTGGGACTTCAGAGGGCAGAAGGACAATTCTTTTCAGGGTCATCTATTGATAATTTGGTCAGGGAGAGATAGAGTTTTTGATAAAAGAGGCTTGGTGCCTTTGCTATTATAATCTCTATCCTACATTATCTTTACAGCCATCATGATAGAAGATCTGTTCCAGGAAGGAGCCACCATGTCAAATTCTTTAGGCAGTTAGTGGGGGAGGTCAAACATCCTTCAGAGAAAACAATCAAGGTAAAGAGATATATTTCAGGGTGGCCAAATCTTGATCTCCCACAAAACTCATCCATATCAATATTCACCCAAATTAAAATACAGGGATTATCATATTGGATTTAAAAAGGCAAAATCCAACTACACATTGCCTACAAGAAACCTACTTAAAGTATAAAGACACAAAATAAAAATAAAAGGATAAAAATGGATATAGCATGCAACACTAACCAAAAGAAAGCTAGAGTGTCTATATCAAAGTAAATTTCAGAGCAAAGAATATAATCATGGATAAAGACTGCCATTTAATCATGATAAAGCGATCAATTCATCAACAGGACATAAGGCTCCTAAATGTTTATGCCTCCAGTAATAGAGCATCAGAATACATGAAAAAACAAATGATAGGCCTGTGGGGAGAATGAAACAAATTCACAGTTATAGCCAGAGGTTTCAACACCCTTCTATCAATAATTGATAGAACAAGTAAACAGAAAATCAGTAAGGATATAGAAGATAAACAATAATATTAACAAATGATTAAATTAACATTTATAGAATACTCCACACAACAACAGCAGAATACACATTCTTTCTGAGCAAACATGGACTATTTACCAAGATAGACTATATTCTGGGCCATAAAACGAGTACCACAATTTTTAAAGGACTGAAACCATACGAAGTATGTTGTATGACCATAATGGAATTAAACTATAAACTGATAACAGAAAGATATCTGGGGATCTGCAAATATTTGAAAACTAAATTTAAGTATTCTAAAAAATTATGGGTCAAAGAAGAAAGCAAAATGGAAAGTATTTTGAGCTGAAAGAAAATGAAGACATACTATATTAAAATTCAAGGATACAGCTGGAGTATCCTAGAGTACTCTAGGTACTCTAGTACCTAGAGTAAAATTTATAGCATTAAAATGCTTATTTAAAAAGGAGAAAGAAATCAAATCAATAACCTCAGACTCCACCTTTAAAAACTATAAAAAGAAGAGAAAATGCAACCTATAGTATAAAGAAAGGAAAAAATAGACACCAGAGCAAGAATAAATAAAATAGAAAATGAAAAACAATAAAGAAACTTAATGAAACCCAAAGCTGGTTCATTGAGAATATCAATAAAATTGGTAAACATTTAGCCAGATTCTTGAGAGACTGAGTGAGAGAGAAAGATTAAGATATCGAGAGAGAAAGACTGAGAGAAAGATTGAGAGAGAAAACACATGATCAATATCAGGAATGAGAGGTGACATCACTAAAGATTCTACAAATATTAAAAAAATAATAAGGGAATATAATGAACAATTTTATGCCAACAAATTAGATGAAAAGGAAAAATTCTTTGAAAGACACAAAGTGCCAAGGTTCAACCAAGAAGACAGAAAATCTGAATAGCTCTACATCATTTAAAGTAATTATAAAAGCTTCCCACAAAGAAATCTCCTGGTCCAAATGACTTCACTGAGGAATTCTACCAAATATTTAAAGAAGAAATAATATCTAGTCTACCAAAACCTTTCTAGAAGTTGGAAGAGGTGAGAATCATTCTCTAATTAGTCTATGAGGTCAGTATTACTCTGCTATAAAAAAAAGGCATTACATGAAAAAAAAATACAGACTAATATCCCTCATGAACATAGATGCAAAAGATTCTTAACAAAATTTTAGCAAATCTGATCCAACAATATACAAAAGGGATAATACGATGTGACCAGGGAGGTTTGTCCCAGGAATGAAAAGTTTGGTGTAACATTCAGAAAGCAAACAATGTAATTTACCATCTTATCAGACTAAAAAAGCAAAACTACATGATCATCTCAATAGACACAGAAAAAGCTTTAAGCAAACTAGGAATAGAACAAAATTTCATCAACCTGATAAAGAGCACCTACAGAAAACCTACAGCTAACATCATACTTTGATGAAAAGGGAATTATTTCCCACCAAGATTACCCTAACAAGGTAAGGATGTCAACTTTCTCCACTCCTATTCAGCATCTTATGGGAAAACCTAGCAATGCAATAGGCAAGAAAAAGGAATAAAAGGTACCTAAATTAGAAAGGAAGAAATAAATCTGTTCTTATCAGCAGACAATATGATTGTCTACATAAAAATTCCTGAGAAATCTATAAAAAAACTACTAGAAATATGTAAATTTAGCAAGGTTATAGGATATATTGTCAACTTGCAAAAATTGATTGTATTTCTATATACAAGCAACAAACAATTAGAAATAAAAATCTAAAAATCATTTCCATGTACAATATGACCAAAGTCATGAAACACTTAAGTATCAACTTCCCAACATATGTCCAGGATCTGTATGCTAAAAAGTATAAAACATTGACAAAAGAAGTCAATGAAAACTTAAATAAATGGAGACATACAGTGTTTTCATGGATTAAAAGACTCAATACACTTAAGATGTAAATTCTTCCCTAACTGCTCTATAAATTTAACTTGGTCTGGAGCAAACTTTGTTTTTATTCCCATCGCAACCCCCCACCCCCTCCCCACAACTACAATATGTGGTAGCTTGTGTGAAAAGTCAAAGCAAAATTGGACAAGATTTAAAAAATACTCCATTGCAAAAAATATGTTATATGGAAATGCACAGGAACTAAAATTGCCAAACAATTCTGAAAAAGAATAAAGTAGAAAGAATTAGTCTATACTATTTCAAGACTTACTATCTAGCTACAATAATCAAGACTGTGGGGGGAGTGACTTGAGCATAATAGTGAAGTGAGTTGTTCTCTTGGTCTCTCTCCTCTAAGTTACATCCAGTAGGATAGCCATTGACCGACAGAGGTCTCTCTGCAGATCACATCAGAATGCCTGAGAGATCCATACATCTATACATCTGAAGATGGGTGGACTGGACCTCCTAGAGGCAGTGGAACTAAGGTAGCAGCAGTGGCAGCTCCTGAGAGGGGGTTCCAGGATCTGTGGTCGTCCCTGCAAGCAGAGGCCCCAGGAACTGAGGTAACACCCACAAATGAAGGCTCCAGGAATCCAGGCAGCTCACACTCTCAGAGGCACCAGAAATCACTATGGGCCTGTGACCAAAGACTCTGGGAACCAGAAATACCTGTGACCCAGCCCCCTCCCCTACTCCCTCCTCTGGTGACAGAGCCTCCAACAGTGACCCTTCCAGAAGCAGGGGCTGCATCCAAAATGTGGATACCCCTGGCAGTGGTGGTGGTTCCCATGGCATGAGGTTTCAAAAAGTGCAACAGTGCCAGAGATCAGAGGCTGCAGGAGAAGCAGTGGCACTCACGGCTCAGCGCCTCCCCCTCCCCTGGCAGTGGCGGGTAATGCCTGCACCTGAGGCTTCAGAAGCCACAGCAGAACCCATGATGCATCCTCTGTAGTGACTCCCCAACACCAGTGCTACCAGTAGTGTGGGCTGCATACAAGGCCCTATGACCCTGGCAACAGCAGTGACACATGTGAACACAGTGTCCTTGGCAGCTGCACTGCCAACACCCCCAGATAACCCAGGAGCAGCAGTGCAGGTGGCACATGTGGGAGCAGCACCTGAGCCCATGGAGAGCGCATGAAGAGTCCATGGGGAAACACAAGACCCAGGCGACCCTGGAAGCAGCAGAGGTGCTTGAAGCCTGGAGATCCTGGTGGCAACACTCAGAACTGCAGAGACATCATGAGCAGCAAAGCACCAGCAACCTTGGAGGCATAAGCAGCACAAGGAGGGTACTGATGATGCCTCTAGCAGAGGCAGTGTAGGGTAGAAAGAGCAGGCTTTCAAATACAATCAGAAGCAGCTCAGAATTAAAGTAACCAAAGCCTTATCCAAATAAGAAAGATGTGTATCACCACAAATGTGCCAACAGAGGAACAACTCATCAAGCACCATGAAGAACTACAGTGACACAGTAGCACAGAAAGAAAATGATAGCTTTCCATAAACCAAACTTGAAGTCACAGAACATTGTGATCTAAAATTCACAGAGAATTTGAAATAGCCATCATGTAGAAACCCAAGGAGTTACAAGAAAACTCAGAAAGACAGTTCAATGAGCTCAGGAATAAAGTAAATGGACAGAAGGAGTACTTCACCAAAGAGACTGAAACCTTAAAGAAAAAAAAAATAGACATTCTGGAGCTGAAGAACACAACTAATGGATGAAAAGAAAAAAGTAGAAAGCATTGGAAAAAGAGCAGGCCATATAGAAACGAGAATTAGTGAACTTGAAGATAGAAATCTATAAATGATTTAGACGGAAAAGCAGAGAGAATTGAGATTTTTAAAAAAATGGATAAATTCTATGAGAAATATCCAACTCATTTAGGAAAAGCAAGATAAGGATAATGCGTATTCTAGAAGGAGAAAAGGGGGAGAAAGAAGCAGAGAGATTATTTGAAGAAATAATAGCTGAAAACTTCCCAAACCTGAGGAAATAACTGGATACAAAAGTACATGAAGTTAATAGAACAACTAATCATCTCAGCACAAAAAGACCCTCTCCAAGGCACATTATATTAAAACTGTTAAAAGTCAATGACAAAGAAAGAATATTAAAGGTGGCCATAGAGAAGAAAATAATATACAAATACACCCTCATTAGGCTATCAGTGGTTTTCTCAGCAGAAACTTGACAGGCCAGGAAAGAGTGAAATGATATATTCAAAATATTGAAAGATAAAAACTGTCGGCCAAGAACACTCTATCCAGCAAAGTTGTCCTTTAGATATGAAGGAGATAAAGGTTTTCCCAGACAAACAAAAGCTGAGGGAGTTCATCACCAATAGACCTGCCTTACAAGAAATGTTGCAAGGAGCCCTCCTACGTGAAACACAAAGGCAAGGTATACAATGCTTTGAGTAAGGTGATAAATAGACAGACAGAGTTGAAAAATTGCAACTCTATATCAGAATAGGTTAGTAAACACTTAACTATAACATAAAGGCTAAAGGGAAAGAAAGCATCATAAATAACTATAACCACTTCAATTTGGACACAAACTCACCATACAAAAAGGGATAATTTGTCACAACAAAAATGTAGAAGGAGAAGAGGGAAAGGATGGAACATGAATAGGCAAATGGAGATAAGATTCTATCAGCAGAAAAAGGACTATCTCATCTATGAGATCTTTTATACAAACCTCATGGTAACCACAAAACAAAAACTCAGAGCACAGTCAAACAACATAAAAAAAGAGGAGACTGAGAAACACATCACAGAAAACCACCAAACTGAAAGGGCAGACAGAAACACAAAGAAAAAAAAGTAACAGAAATATAGAACAACCAGAAAACAAAAGGCAAAATGGCAATATTAATCCCTCATATATCAATAATCACCCTAAAGGTAAATGGATTGAATTCACCAATCAAAAGACATAGAGTGGCTAAATGGATTAAAAAAAACAAGACCCAACAATATGCTCCCTCCAGGAGACTGGTCGCAGCTCTAAAGATAAACATAGGCTCAGAATGAAGGACTGGAAGATGATACTCCAAGCAAACGGCAGCCAAAAGAAAGTGGGTGTAGTCATACTTACATCAGACAAAATAAACTTCAAGCCAAAAAAGAAAACAAGAGACAAAGATGGAAATTATATAATGATAATGGGAACAATCCACCAAGAAGACATCATATTTATTAATATATATGCACCTAACATAAGAGCACCAAAGTATACAAAGCAATTATTAACAGACCTAAAGGGAGAAATTGACAGCAACACAATAATAGTAGGGGACTTTAATAACCCAGTAACATCAATGGATAGATCATCCAGACAGAGAATCAACAAGGAAACATTGGCCTTAAATGAAACACTAGAACAAATGGTCTTAACAGATATATATAAAACATTCCATACAAAAGCAGCAGAATACACATTCTTCTCAAGAGCACATAGAACATTCTAAAAGATAGATCATATGTTGGGAAACCAAACAAGTCTCAATAAATTTAAGAAGATTGAAAATATATCAAACACTTTTTCCAACTACAGTGGTATGAAACCAGAAATCAATTACAAGAAGAAAGCTAGAAAAGTAATAAATATGAGGAGACTAAACAATATGCCACTGAAAAACTATTGGATCAATGAAGAAATCAAAGGAGAAATCAAAAAATACCTGGAGACAAATTAAAATGAAAATACAACATACCAAATGAGATGTAGCAAAAGCAGTATTAAGAGGGACATATAAGAGGGACACAGGCCTACCTCAAGAAAAAGAAAAATCTCAAATAAAAAATCTAACACTACATCTAAAAGAACTAGAAAAAAGAAGAACAAATGAAGCTCAAAGTCAGTAGAAGGAAGGAAATAACAATAATCAGAGTGGAAATGAATGAAATAGAGACTAAAAAGACAATAGAAATTATCAATGAAACTAAGAGCTGGTTCTTTGAAAAGATAAAAAAAAAAATGATAAACTCCCAGCTAGGCTCACTAAGAGAAGGTGAAAATGAAACCAGAAAAAAAGAGGAGAAATTACAATGATGCCACAGAAATACAAAGGATCATAAAAGAATACCATGAAAAGCTATATCCCAAAATATTGGATAACCTAAAAGAAATGGATAAATTCTTAGAATCATACAAAATCCCAAAACTGAATCAAGAAGAAACAGAGAATCTGAATAGACCAATCACAAGTAAAAAAATTAAAACAGTAATAAAAATCCTCCTAAAAAACAAAAGTCCAGGGCCAGAATACCTTTCTGTTGAATTCTACCAAACATTCAAAGAAGATTTAATACCCATCCTTCTCAAATTCTTCCCAAAAAATTGAAGAGAATAGGATGCATACTAACTCATTTTACCAGGCCAACACTACCCTGATACCAAAACCAGACAAGGACAACATAAATAAGGAAAATTATAAGCCAGTATTGCTGATGAACATAGATGAAAAATTCCTCAACAATATATTAGCAAATCAAATATGACAATACGTTAAAAGGATCATACACCATGATCAATTGGAATTCATTCCAGGAATGCAAAGATGGTATACCACATTAACAAATTAAAGGATAAAAATCATATGGTCATCTTAATAGATGCAGAGAAAGAATTTGACAAGATTCAACATCCATTTATGATAAAAAAAACTCTCAATAAAATGGATATAGAAGGAAAGTACCTCAACATAATAAAGACTATATATGACAAACTCACAGCCAACATCATACTCAACAGTGAAAAACTGAAAGCTATTCTTCTAAGAACAGGACCAAGACAAGGATGCCCACTCTCACCACTCTTACTTAACATAGTATTACAAGTCCGAGACAGAGCAATTAGGTAAGAAAATGAAATTAAAGGTATCCAAATTAGAAAGGAAGAAGTAAAACTGTTACTATTTGTAGATGACATGATTCTATATAGAGAAAATCCCAAAGAATCCACCAAAAAGCTTAGAAATAATTAACAAATACAGTAAAGTTGCAGAGTACAAAATCAACATAGAAAAATCAGTTGCATTTCTATACACTACCAACAAACTAGCAGAAAGAGAAATCAAGAACACAATCCTATCAAAAGAATAAAACACCTGGGAATAAATTTAACCAAGGAGGTGAAAGATCTGTACAGTAAAAACTATAAGACATTGTTAAAAGGTATTAAATAAGACATAAAGAAATGAAAAGATATTCCATGCTCATGGATTGGAAGAATTAACATAGTTAAAATGTGCATATTACCTAAAGCAATCTACAGATTCAATGCAATCCCAATCAGAAGCTCAACGACATTTTTCATGGAAATAAAACAAAGAATCCTAAAATTTATAGGGAACAACAAAAGCCCTGAATAGCCAAAGAAATCCTGAGGGAAAAAAAAACAAAGCTGGGGGAAGTGTGCAAGTGGCATAGGGGCGCATGTGTATGGTGATGGATGGAAACTAGACTTTTGGTGGTCAACATCATGTAATCTATACAGAAGTTGAAATATGATGTACACCTGAAATTTATATAATGTTATAAACCAATGTGACCTCATTAAAAATAATAAATAGGGGCCGGCCCAGTGGCACAAGCGGTTAAGTGCATGTGCTCCGCTGCGGCGGCCCAGGGTTCGCCAGTTTGGATCCTGGGCGTGGACCGACGTGCTGCTTGGCAAGCTGTGCTGTGGCAGCATCCCATATAAAGTGGAGGAAGATGGGCATGGATGTTAGCCCAGGGCCAGTCTTCCTCAGCAAAAAACAAAAATAAATAAAACAAAGAGGAGGATTGGCAGATGTTAGCACAGGGCTGATCTCCTCACAAAAATAAAAAAGTAAAAAAATAAAAATAAATAAAAATAATAAATAAATAATAAATAGAAAAACAAATTCCTCTAGGGGAAAAAAAAAACAGGCCCTGTTCAGTTCAAGCCATTTACAAAAAAAAACTGTATGCTAAAAACTTGAAAGAGTACAGAAGAGTGTACTGGGAAAGTCAGTCTTTCTCCAACACTCAGGTTGTGTTGGCTGATTTCTCAGGTTTCCTTCCAGGCATGTACCAGCAATATACATGTGTGTGTATATGTGTGTCATTAATTTTTTTCTTTTACTCTACACAAGTGATACCTAGTATGTTGAGGTGGTTACAGTTACAGACTCTGGAGGCAACGTTTCTGGGTATAAATCTGAACTCTATCACTTCCAAGCTCTGTGGCTTTGGGCAAGTGATTTCACTTCCCTGTGCCTGAGTTTGCTCATCTGTGAAATGGGATGATAACAGCACCTATCTCATGCATTTGTTAGAGAATTAAGCTACTCAATGTCTGGAAAGCTCTTAGAACAGTGTCTGATACTCAATAAAATATTAGCTAATGATTATTAAAAAAAGACTGTGAGGTAATGGTAGTGGGATAGATTCATAGACCAAATAAACACAATAGAACATCTAGAAATAGACCTACACGTATACGGTCAATCAATTTTTGACAAAAGTCCAAAGGCAATTTAATGGAGAATGGATGGTCTTTTCAACAAATGTTGTCAAAACTATTGAATTCAAGTCATACAAAGTATGATTGTAAAAAATAAACTTTTACCCATACCTTGAAGCTTATACAATAATTAATTCAAATGGATCACAGACCTAAATGTAAAACCTTAAATTATAAAAACTTCTAGAAGAAAACATAGGATAAAATCTTTGGGATCATGTATTAAACAAAGATTTCTTAGATATAACACCAAGTGCATGATCCTAATAAAGAAAAAACTGGTAAATTATGCTCCATCAAAATTAAAAATGTCTGCTTAAAGAATGAAAAGAGAAGTCACAGACTGAGAAAAAATATTTGCAAAACATGTATCTGCATATCTGACAAAGTACTTGTTTCCAGAATAAAGAACTGTCAAAACTCAATAATAAGAAATTAAACAACGCAGTATAAAATGGGCAAAAGATTTGAACAGATACTTCACCAAAGAAGATGGTAAATAAGTACATGAAAAGATGATCACATCATTAGTCATTAGAGAAATGCAAATTAAGCCTGTAATGAGATACTACTACATCTATTAGAATGGCAAAAAATAAAAAATACTGAGAACAGCAAATGCTGACAAAGATGCAGAGCAACTAGAATTCTCATACACTGATGGTGGAAATGCAGACTGTTTCAGCCACATTGGAATATTTTGGATATTTCTTATAAAGTTTAGCATACTCCTACCCAGCAATCTCACTCCTAGGTATTCATGTAAGTTAAATAAAAACTTATGTTTATACAAAACCCCCCTACAAAATTATTTATAGAGGTTTTATTCATAGTTACCAAAAACTGGAAACAATCCCAACTTCTTTCAATGACTGCCTGGATAAACAAACTGTGGTTCATCTTTAGAATGGAATACTACTCTGTGATAAAAAGTAAAAGCTATCAATCCACATGACATGGATGTATCTCAAATCCATTATGCTTAGTGAAAGGAGTAAGATTCAAACATTCTGGAAAAGACAAACATATAGGAACCAACAATAGGTAAGTGATTTCCAGAGGTTGAGATTTGGTGAGGAGTTTAGTACAAAGAAGATCATGAGAACATTTTTTTCAGGTAATGGAATTGTTCTGTATCTTGATTGATGATGGTCACTGGACTGCATGCTTTTGTCAAAAATCATAGAACTGTATTCCAAATTTACTGCATGTAAATTAAAAAGTAGCATAAAAATAAATATCTCTTGACTAAAAATAGAGTTAATGTAATTCATCACATTAACAGTGTGTATGAAGGAAAAAAACTTACGATCATATAAGTAAATCCATTAAAAGTGTTTGATAAAAGTCAACACCTACTTAGAAACAAAAAAAGAATTGTTAGAAAACTAAAAGTAAAAAGAAATGTTCTTATTCTGGCTAAAATATATGTAAAACATGAACAGTAACATCATATTCAATGGTGATGTGTTATAGCTTTTCCTCTGAGATTAGAAATAAGACAAAGATGCTTGCTATTATGACCGCTATTCAACATTGTACTTGGATGTCCTAGCCAGTGCAATTAGGCAAGGAAAAGGTATAAAAGGCAGAAGAATTGAAAAGCAAGACATAAAAAATGACCTTATTCATGAATGATATAATTGTGTAGGTAGAAAATAGAAAAAAAAACTGGCTCTAGAGAAACTACTAACATTAATAAGTGAAATTGGCAAGGCTGCTGGATACAAAGTCAATATACGCAAGTGAAATGCATTTTTTTAAACCAACAACTAATAACTATAAAATAAAAAATTTAAAATATATCAATCAAAATAGCATAGAAAACCAAATACGTAGTATCTTAGATCAGTTTCCTTGGGAAATTGAGTAGAGTATGAAGCTTTACATCCTGGAATTTTGTTGGGTTGTGCCCTCAGGATCAATACTTGTATGGGGAGTGAAAGATGTAGGATTAACAAGAGGGAGAAGTTGAACTCTGATGCAGTTGCAACAAAGCCTTAGTGATCCCAGAGGATACTCTGAAACTATAATGGCCTTGCAGAGTCATCCACCTGCAGGCAAGGAGGCTGAGTCATACTCCTACATGGACCTACATGGACCGTCATTGGACACATCTTGCTCATAGAGTTTGGGCATAACTTAGGCCAGGATGATTCTCTTCAGTGGAAGGAAATTTCCAGAAAATGACAGCTGAGAGAAGTCAGCTATCAATATTCTTAGTAGCTGGGAAAATGAGTATCTCAGTCCTGATGGGGAATCTGAGTAGTGTACCACAGCATTCACTACAGTTCACCATTTGCACTACTTCAATCATTTCCTTCATATTATAAGTTGTGGGGACAGCTATTATAGAATTCTATTTGGTCTTTTTTTTTCCTTCGGGAATTTACAAGATGAAGGTTAATGGGATAAACTACAGCCCCTGACACAGCGTTGGTCTCAAGGTTACAACTGATATTCATAGTGTCCTGCCTATTCTAGATTCTCCTCACCATTGGCTACATCTTCTGCTGGCCTACATGGCTTATTTGGTGTGATGATCAAACTCTCATCCCTGAGGGGTCTGTGCCCCTATTTACTCTGCACTTGTCAACCCATAGCTGATGCAATTTTCCATTTACCATCAAAATTGGGCAAGGGAGTAACAAGAGATACTCTAGTAGATTAACTGGGTATCAAACATATTCTTCCCTACCTTCATTGTGTAACAGAAGCTCTATCTCCTCCTGATGATCAGAGTAAATTACCCCTGTCAAGATGGTGACTCCTTTCCTGGCCTATTTATCTATTAGAATGAGAAGCTTGAAGAGCCTGAAGTGTACTGAGACTCTTGTTGTGTCCCCTGGTGGAAGCAATCCCCCTCTGGGGTCCAGGAACTCTAAACCTGCAGAGCCTAGATTTACAGGGACAGGAAGTGCACATTTTCCAAGTGGGCTACTTGGAGCTTATGGTAAGCAGAAGTACTCCATACTTCTACCCTTTGATTCCCAGATCCATGTAATCTACCTATTAGGAACACAACACCATATAGTGGTCATTGATTTAGGGTGTACACTATAACCTGGAGGATGGGACTGGCAGGCTATCTTCAATCTAACACTTTAGTTGCACTTTTAAATGGTTTCTCTATTGCTCTATCAGGCCAGCAACTTCTGGGTAATGTGGATGTGATAGGGGCAGCGGATTTCATGGTCATATGCCCACTGCTGTATCTCCTTTGCTGTCAAATAATTTTCTTGGTCTGATACTATGTGTATCACATTGTGAGATCACATGTTGTTGGATCAAACATTCTGTAAACCTTCAGATAGTAGTAATGTCTGAGGCTCTGTAGACAAGAAAGGCACACCCATACCCAGAATATGTGTCAGTTTCAGTCAACATGAATTATTGCCCTTCCAAGGTGTAAGGAGACTGATGTAATCAATTTGCCACCAAGAGGCTGGCTGGTCTCCTTGAGGGATGGTGCCATATTGGAAATTCATCATCAGTCTCTGGAAGGTTGCTGGCAGGTTGGACTTTTGGCAGTGGCAGTAGTTACATCAGCTTTGGTGAGTGTGACTTCATTCTATTTGGCACATGCATAGCCTCCATCTCTGCCACCTTGGATATTCTATTTACGTTTAATTGTGCTAGCACTGGAGTTGTCAATGATACAGGCTAGGCAATATAAACTAGCCAAATAATCTTGTCTACTTGGTTGTTAGTGCCTTTTCCATGGCAGATAATTCTGGTGGGCTTTAATATGTGATTATAAGGTCTTCACACCTAGTATCCATTGCCCTAGGTCTGTCCACATTCCCCCAGGTCTATCACATGCCTCTTTCCCAGACCTGCTTGTAATTTATCTTTCAATATTTCACTGTCATCAGTTCTTAAATATTCTCAACTTAGGCCACTTCTTCTTCCACACAAAGTAAATGACCAGGTGCAGCACCTGAAGATCTGCCCACTGGAAGAATTTCCCCTCAAATCTCTATTTCAGACAGAGTGGATGACTCTGTGTGTTTAGGCTCAGTGTCTTTCTGAGTGGGGCTGTAGTGCACCAGAAGTCCACTTTTGGCTATGCACCCTGTTTGTGAACCAAGCTTAGTCTTTTTCCTTATCCAACAGCCAGTCATAAGGGATATCCCACAACCACCACCATCACCAGGGTGGACATAAATGTGAATTGAGGAAAAGGTGCAAATACAACAGTGATAGATGACATGAAAATCTAGTCCATCTACTCACACAGCTTACCTGTGACCTCTGGCCCTGCACACGACCAATCCCAGATGTACCACTTCCATCTTATAGTGAATTGCTACGTCCACTAAACCTTATAACTCGATCCAGAATCTTCTAGAGCTCAGCTTATGATTGAAAGTTCTGGCTACATGGCTATTTGTTGTTCCATGGTGAGAAACTCTACTGTGGTTCAATAGCATGTCACGGACTGGTTTTCAAATGGTGTGCATTTTCCACTGAAAGTGGCATGGCTTTGCTGCAAAATGCATTGGTCTACACTGTGATTCTCCTGTTGAAACATGTGATAAATTCTACATGGCATCTTTTCCCATCCCCAATACCTTGAATATAAAAGGGTTTGCTGGGTCATATGACCCAAGCAACAGGGCCACTTACATGGAAGCCTAGACCTACTACAGAGCCCTCTCCTGCTCTTGGCCCTACTGAAAGCTGGTAGCCTTTCATGTCATCAGGTAATGTCTTGAAGTAGTATTTCAAAATGTGGAATATGCTACCCTCAGAACCCCTACCAAGTATCGTTCTTTCTTCTTAGTGAAGAGAGGTATGATGAAATGTTATCCTTTACTTTGCAGGGGTTATCCTGGCATTCCCTAGACAACCCTAAAATCTTAATAATATCAGGGGCCTCTGAATCTTCATAGAGTTTATCTCCTACCTTCTAGTGCTCATGTTTCTTACTAATGCCTTCAAATTACTTGCCACTTATTTTTCATTTTGTCTGATTCACATATCATTGATATAGTACACCAATGTGATGTTATGTAGAATGTTCAGAAAATTCAGAATTCTTGGAACTATATTAAAGAGAACAGGTGAATTAACAGTGCTGGTGGTAAAAAAATAAATATAGCCTATCTGTTCCAAGTACACTCATATGTTGCTTAATGATGTGCATACGTTCTGAGAAATGCATTGTTATGTGATTTCGTTATTGTGTGAACATCATAGAGTGTACTTACACAAACCTAGATTGCATAGCCTACTACACACCTAGGCTATGTGGTATAAATCTTATGAGACCGCTGTCATATATGCGGTCCAGCTTTCACCAAAACGTCATTATACAGCACATAACTGTAAGTGCAAACTGTTTCTGTTCCTCCTTCTTGATAGGGATGGACAAAACTCATTCCCCAGATCAATGACTATGTACCAAGTACCCGAGGCTTTGTTAATCAACTCTAGCAAAGATACAAATTCTGGTGCAGCAGCTGCTATCGAGACATCATATTTTCTTAAACCCACCGTCATCCTGCAGTAAATGTCTGGTTTTACTAAGAACCAGAGTGATGAATGGAGACATGATGGGGACCACTACCCTTAAGATCTTTAAGGAGAGCACTAATCAGTGCCATTTCACTTGGGTTGTAATATTATTTTTTTATTTACTATCTTAGGGTTTGGTAGAGGGGAGTTTGAGAGGCTTCCACTGGGCCTTCCCCCATTATGATAGCTCTTATCCTATAGGCCAAAGAACTAAAGCTGGGTCCTAACAACCACCAAGTATATACATTCCAATTAGACATTTGAGGACTTGGGAAATAACTATTGGCTTGCACTGTGGATCCCTTGTAAGTTGAACTTTGGGTTAGGACTCCATTTATCACCTAGCTCCCATACTGCCCCACTCAAAGAGGGGGTAGACAATGATGATGTTTCCAGTCCTTGAGTATTAATGTCAACTCAAATCCAACAGTTTTTGAAATACTTGGATATTCTTCTTTCCCCGGTGTACAGCTATCTGAGTAAATGATCATAGGTACATTTAGGGCAGGGTTTTTCAACTTTAGAAATATTGAGATTTGGGGCTGGATAATTCTTTGTTGTGGGGGGGGCTGTCATGTGCATTGTAAGATGTTTGGCAGCATCCTTGGCCTCTACTCACTAGATGACAGGAGTATCCCCCCAAACATGACAATCAGAAATGTCTCCAGTCATTGCCAAATATATCCTGGGGGCAAAATCACTCTTAGTTGAGAATTAGTGCTGTAGGAAAAGACTGAGGAAATCAATACAATAAATATTTGCTGTGGTGTTGCAAGTACTTGAGGCCTGAAAACTCGTGTCCAGTCCTAAAACTGGGCAAGGGATTGTGACTTTTTATTGGTGTGACTGCACTCAGCCCCCTGATTATCCATCTTTTATTTCTCTTGATTATATAGGTCTGAGGTTAGCAAATTTTTTATTTAAAGGGCCAGATAGTAAATATTTTAGGCTTGTAGGTCATTTGGTCTCTGTCATAACCACCCAGTTCTGCCATTCTAGTGTGAAAGCAATCATAGATAATATGAAAATAAATACACATGGTTGTATTCCAATAAAACTTTATAAATATAGGCTGCTAGTCCATTGGTTATAGTTTACTGACTCATGGTATAGATTGGGCAATACCTTTTTTGGACTTCCCATTTGTCTTGCTCATAGGGATGCTAAGTTTTATTAACCATTATTTGTTTCTTATGGTAAAGCACTACCAGCTGGCCTCCAATATTTCAGGATTATATCTTCCCTATGGCTATCAGTGAGACTAGTTCTGTAATAGCATTTCCAGCCATCAGCCCTAGCCCAAAGAAGATAGCCCCTCCTAAGCTTCTCAACAATGCTAGTTCCCATTCTCACCAGCACAGACCTTATATATTTGGTAAATTGAGTGCCTCTGGGTCCTCTCATAGAACATAATCAACTGGTGAGTTTTCCAGCCTTATGTAGTATACCTACTTTAACATGCCCACATTTCTGAGCCTTCTGATATCTTCTTTCACTGTTTTATATGGCAGTTCTAGCATATCTACTTCACTTAGTGTGAGCCAACACTTTCTTTAAGTTTCTAAGAGCCATCCTAGAAGCTTCCTAGCACTGCTTCCTAAGGTCCTTTCTAGGGTGGTAAAGCCTGGATCAATGGAGAATGCACCCATATCACTATACTCTCTTTTATCTAATCTTATATTTCCCTTGCCCCTCCACCTTGATCCAACACCATCATGACTCAGTCCCATACATACTCTTCTAGTTCCTGTTTGCCAAGTTCTGTAACTGTTTTTGGGTAAAGTCCCTTTTCTTCCTTAGCATCTTTAGTTTATATTGTGACTTGGTCCTAGCACCTGTCTCATGGCCAGGAAGGGATATGGGAGTAGTCTGTGAAGAAATCACATGTTGCTTTGTAAGGCAGAGTCCTCTGCATCATCTTCAAGCAAAGGAGGAATCTAGTCTTTAAGAGAGAGGAGTAGACCACTTACATAGGCCTAGAGGGTTCAAGGGAAACTGGGGTTCCAAGGATTTTTAGTTATCTGGCCCTGTCATCCCCATTGCAAGTTCCAAGACTCCTACACAATTAGGACTCCAAATTTGACATAGAAGACTTTCTGTGGCTGAGAAATCAACCTTCTCTGGAGTACTGCTATTCATATGATTGACTCCTGACCCTGACCATCAATTATTTTTCTTCTCTGCAGGAGATAAGAGTGTTTTTATATGCTGCCAAATAGTTCCTTTGACTTTCACACTTTATCTTCAATTGGTGATTAATCACCCTCAGCCATTCATTGTCTTTCTTCAATGCATTGATGGCATTCAGGAAGAGCCATCTGATTCCATTTTCTTTATAATTAGTATTTCTCTCAAAACTCTCAAAAGCTTGATATTATACCAACCAGTGACCAATGTATTCTCTTCAACTAGTAGCCCATCCTAGTTCACCACAGGTGAAAGTTTTAACAATTCACCACTAGAGCATGACAGTAGCTCGACCTACCTCTAGTGATGGGGTTCTAATTGCCAGATGCCCAGTAGGTCATTCAGGTGCAAAATTCCATTTTTAGTCTGCATCCTCTGACCATTCCTGGTACCAGCTGGCTTAGGTAACAGACTCTGAAACAAAGATTTGTATTCTGTAAGATTACTGAAGAGTACTCTCAGGGTCAACACTTGTAGTGCAGTGTAAGAAGCAAAATTATGCAAAGGAAGGAGTTGAAGTGCAATGCAATAGCAACAGAGCCTCATCCAAACCCAAAGGACTCTCTAAAGGTGGGATGGCACTTCATAGGTTTCCACCTTTGAGTAGCATTGACAGATTTAGTTCAAAAAAATATAAAATAGGCTACTCAGTTAAATTTGGATTTTGGATAAACATGGGATAATTTTTAGTATATTTAAATACCAATGCAAGAATTCTTGTTTACCTGAAATTCAAATTTAACTGGGTGTCCAGTATTTTATCTGACAACCCTACTCTTGTGAAAAGGGAACAAGGCTTTATAACTGCTCTCCTACATCACCCAATCATTGGGGGTAGCGGTGAGACTTATGGTTAGGCACCTCTCTTTAGCTGAGGGAAATTCCTGGAAAAAGACTCAGACAATAGCCCTCAGTCCCCAAGACTCCCAGCAGCTAGGAGAATGAGTTCCTTAGTCCTGAAGGAGGAGATATGAGCAGCACACAACAGTTTCCACTTCAGTTAGGAGTAAATCTGGTGGAATATATGTGAGGTGTCTACTCAGATAGCTTTAGAAAATATTTGGAGATAAAATTCAAAAGACATAAATAAATGGAGAGATAACCTATGCTCATAGATTGAAAGGCTCATACTATAAAAATGTCAATCATTCCCAAATCAATCTACAAATCAATGAATATTGCAGGAGATTTTTTGTAGAAAAAAATGACAAGATCATCTAAAATGTATATGGAACTGCAAAGGATCGAGAACAGCCCAGAAAATCTTGAAGAGGAACAAAGTTGGATGACTTACATTCACCTGATTTCAAAATTTACTGTACAGTTATACTAATCAAGGCTGTGTGGTATTGGTACAAAGACAGACAATTAGATCAATAGCAGAGAAACAAACTCACATATATGGACCACTGATTTATGACAAAAGTGGCATCGAGCATAGGGCAGTTTCTTCAATACATGGTGTTAGGTAATTTGGATATTGACATTAAGTATGAAACTTGACCCCCACCTCAATACAGACACAAAAATTAATTCCAAATATATTTTTATCTAAATGTCTAAGGTAAAACAACAAAGCTTCTAGACGATAACATAGGAAAACATCTTCATGAACTAGGGTAGGAAAACATTTCTTACACTCAAAAAAGACTCAACAACATTAACAATTAGGGAAATGATTGATAAATTGGGCTAAATTATGTTAGGAAAATATTACAATATAATATTATATGCATCAAAAGTCAACATTAAACTACTAAGCAATAAAAAAGAACAAATTACTGATACAACAACATAGGTGAATCTCAAAAATATTGTTTTGAGAAAAAAAAGAAACAAACCAAACAAAACATACTAAATGATTCCTTTGATGAGAAACTCTAGAAAAGACAAATCTAATGTATAGGGAGAAAAAGCAGAAAAGTGGTTGACTGGAGTCAGGGGTAAAGGATAGGGACTGACTGGGAAGAAGGAGGAGGTAACTTTGGAGTGATAGAAATGTTCCATATCTTGATTATTACGGTGTGTTCATTTGTCAGATCTCGCTGAATAGCAGACTTAAAATACATGTGTTTTGTTATACATATTGTATTGTAATAATTATACGTAAATTACACCCCCATAAATTTGATTTTTAAAAAAGGCACCATCAAGAGAGAAAAGAACCAAGCCACAAAGTGAGAGGCAATATCTGAAACATATATGACTTTAAAAACTCATTTCTATGATATACAAAGAATTCCTGAGTGACATCAGCATCATGGCAGAGTGAGATGTTCCCTTTGTCTCTCCTCTTTAAGTTACAACTAAAGGGACATTCATTAACCAACAGAGGATTCCCACACAGCACAACAGGCTGCCTAAGAGATCCACACAGCCATGTATCTGAAGGTGGGTGGACTGGATCCCCAGGAAGCAGTGGAACTAGGTGAGGGTATCCCTCCCTCTCCCCATCAGCAGTGAGCCATGTCATGGAGCATGACATAGTGGCCAGTGTGACTGTAAGAGGAGGTGGGGGCAGCCCAGCCTGCATGTGTGAACACTTTCAGAGTGGTAGCCCAGCCTGCGAGAGTGCCCACCATGCCGTGGCGGCCCCACCCATGGGAACACACCACACCAAGTGGTGAGTGGCAGCAGCTCGGCCCCTGTGAAGTTGCCCCACCCACTAAGCACAGCAGCTCAGCCAAACCATCCATGAGTGCAGAGCTGGTCACTGAATGTGCAACCTGCCCACTGAGCACAGAGGCCCCACCCCCACAAGAGCTACCCACCGAATGGTGGCAGCCAGTGTGCAAATGCAGCCATAACCACACAACTTCCAGCAGAAGGTGTAGGATCAGAAACACAGCTCCTGCTCCCCCCCAACAGTGGCAGGTGGAATCTGTGACCTGATACTACCACAAATGTGTCAGAAAAGGATCTGTTCATCAAATACCATGAAAAACTATAGTATCAATTCAGAGCAGAAGGCAAATGACAAGTCTCCAGAAACCAATGCTGAAGTCACAGAAATGTACAATCTAAATGACAGAGAATTTAAAATAGTGGTCATAAAGAAACTGAATGAGTTACAATAAAACTCAGAAAGACAGTTCAAAGAGCTCAGGGATAAAATTAATGAGCAGAAGGAATACTTCACCAAAGAGATTGAAGCCCTTAAAAAAAAACTACAGAAATTCTGGATATGAAGAACACAATTAATGAGATAAAAAATAACCTAGAAACATAAAAAATAGAGCTGACATTATGGAGGACAGAATTAGTGAATTAGAGGAGAGGAATCTAGAAATGCTTCAGGTGGAGGAGGAGAGAGAACTAAGATTTTTAAAAAATGAAGAAATTCTTTGAGGAACATCAAACTCAATTAGGAAAAGCAACGTAAGGATTATAGGTATTCCAGGAGAAGTGAGGAAGAAAGGAGCAGAGAGCTTGATCAAGGAAATAATAGTTGAGAACTTCACAAACTTGAGGAAGGAACTGGACTTACAACTACATGAAGCCAATAGAACTCTTAATTACATTAATGCTAAAAGACCTTTTCCAAAGCCTATAAGAGTAAAAATGGCAAAAGTCAATGACAAAGAAAAAATATTAAGGGCAGCAGGCAGAAGAAAATAACCTACAAAGGAACCTCCATCAGGCTTTCAGTGGATTTCTCAGCAGAAATCTTACAGGCTAGGAGAGAATGGGATGATATAGTCAAAATACTGAAAGACAAAAACTTTCAGCCAAGAATACTTACCCAGTGAAACTATCCTTCAGATATGATGGAGAAATAAAAGCTTTCCCAGATAAAGAAAAGCTGAGGGAGTTCATCGCCACTAGACATTCCTTACAAGAAATGATAAAGGAAGCCCTTCTACTTGAAACAAAAAGACCAAGGTTTACAAAGCTTTGAGCAAAGAGATAAATAGCCAAAATCACAACATCGCAGCTCTCTACCAGAACAAGTCAGCAAACACTTAAATATAACATAAAAGATAAAGGGAAGGAAAACATCAAAATTAACTATAAACACTTCAATTTAGTCACAAACTCACAGCACAAAAAAGAATAATTTGTGACAACAATAACTCATAAGCGGAAGAGCAAAGGGATGGAACCTGCTTAGGCTAATGGAGATCAGAGGCTATCAGAAAATGAACTATCTCATCTATGAGATCCTTTACACAAGTCTCATGGTAACCACTAGACAAAATATCAGAGCAGAGCCACAAACCATAAATACAGAGAAAACCATCATAGAAAACCACCAAATTGATATGGCAGTCAGAAATACAAGGGAAAAGAAACAATGGGAATATAGAACAACTGGAAATCAAGAGGTAAAATGGCAGTATTAATCCCTCATATATCAATAATCACTCTAAATGTAAATGGATTGAATTCTCCAATCAAAAGACACAGAGTGGATGGATGGATTAAAAAACAAGATGCAACAACATGCTGCCTCCACGAAACACATCTCGGCTCTAAAAACAAACATAGGCTCCGAGTGAAAGGATGGAAGACAACACTCCAAGCAAAAGAAAGTAGGTGTTGCCATACTTATATCAGACAAAGCAGACTTCAAGATAAAAAAGACAATGAGAGACAAAGAGGGACAGTATACAATGATGAAAGGGACATTCTAACAAGAGGACCTAACACTTATGAGTATATATGCACCTAACACAGGAGCACCAAAGTATATAAAGTGACTATTAACAGACCTAAAGGGAGAAATTGACAGCAACACAATAATAGTAGGGGACCTCGATACCCCACTTACATCAATGGATAGATCATGCAGACAGAAAGTCAACAAGGAAACAACGGATTTAAATGAAATACTAGACCAGATGGGCTTAATAAATATATATAGAATATTCCATCCAAAAACTGCAAAATACACATTCTTCTCAAGTACACATGGGACATTCTCAAAGATAGACCATATGCTTGGGAACAAGGCAAGCCTCAATACATTTAAGAAGATTGAAATCAAATCAAGTATCTTTTCCAACCAAAATGCTATGAAACTAGAAATCAACTACAAGAAAACAGCTTGGAAAGTCACAAACATGTGAAGACTAAACAACATGCTACTGACCAACCATTGGATCCATGTAGAAATCAAAGAATACCGGGAGAAAAATGAAAATGAAAATACAACATACCAAAGCCTATGGGATACCACAGAAGTGGCACTAAGAGGGAAGTATATAGCACTTCAGGCCTACTTCAAAAAAAAAAAAAAACTTGAATAAACAATCTAACATTACACCTAAAAGAACTAGAAAAAGAAGAACAAACAAAGCCCAAAGTCAGCAGAAGAATAGAAATAATGAGAATTAGAGCAGAAATAAATGAAATAGAGACTACAAAAACAGTATAAAGGATCAATGAAACTAAGAGCTGGTTCTTTGAGTAGATAAACAAAATTGACAAACCTGTCACCAGACTCATTAACCAAAAAAAAAGAGAAGGCTCAAATAAATAAAATTAAAAACAAAACAGGAGGGGCCAGCCCCATGGCATAGTAGTTAAGTTAGCACACTCCACTTCAGCAGCCCAGGATTCACAGGCTCAGATCCCGGGTGCAGACCTATGCACTGCTTATCAAGCCATGCTGTAGTGGTGTCCCATATACAAAATAGAGGAAGATGGGCAAAGATGTTAGCTCAGGGCCTATCTTCCTTAGCAAAAAGAGGGAGACTGGCAATGGATGTTAGCTCAGGGCTAATCTTCCTCAGCAAAAAAAAAAAAAGAGAGAGACATTACAACAGATACCATAGAAATACAAAGGATTATAAGAGAATACTATGAAAAACTATATGTCAACAAATTGGATAACCTAGAAGAAATGGATAAATTCTTAGACTCATACAACTTCCCAAAACTGAATCAAGAAGAAATAGAGAGTCTTAATAGACCACTCACAAGTAAGGAGATTGAAACAGTAATCAAAAACCCCCCAAAAAACAAAAGTCTGGAACCAGATGGTTTCTCTGGAGAATTCTACAAAACCTTCAAAGAAGATTTTATACCTGTCCTTCTCAAACTATTTCAAAAAATCAGAGAAGACAGAATACTTTCTAACTTATTTTATGATGTCAACGTTACCCTGATACCAAAGCCAGACAAGGACAACACAAAGAAGGAAAATTACAGGCCAATATCACTGATGAACATAGACGCAAAAATCCTCAACAAAATATTGGCAAACCAAATCCAGAAATACATTAAAAGAATCATATACCGTGATGAAGTGGGATTTATTTATACCAGGGACCTAGGGATGATTCAGCATCCGCAAATCAATCAATGTGATACACTACATTAACAAAATGAGGAATAAAAATCGCATGATCATCTCAATAGTTGCAGAGAAAGCATTTAACAAGATCTAACATCAATTTATGAGAAAAACTGTCAATAAAATGGGTATAGAAAGAAAGCACCTCAATACAACAAAGGCCATATATGACAAACCCATAGCCAACATCATACTTAATGGTGAAAAACCGAAAGCCATCTCTCTGAGAACAGGACCAAGACAAGGGTTCCCACTCTCACCATCCCTATTCAACCTAGTACTGGAGGTTTTGACCAGAGCAATCAGGCAAGAAAAGAAATAAAAGGTATCCAAATTGGAACGAAAGAAGTGAAACTCTCGTTGCTTGCAGATGACATGATTCTATACATAGAAAACCCTAAAGAATCCACCAGAAAACTATTAGAAATAATCAACAACTACAGCAAAGTTGCAGGGTACAAAATCAACTTACAAAAATCAGTTGCATTTCTATACACTAATAATGAACTAGCAGAAAGAGAAGTCAAGAATACAATCCCATTTACAGTTGCAACAAAAAGAATAAAATATCTAGGAATAAATTTAACTAAGGAGGTGAAAGACATATACACTGAAAATTATAAGACATTACTGAAACAAATTGAAGAAGGTATAAAGAAATGAAAATATACTCCATGCTCATGGATTGGAAGAATAAACATAGTTAAATGTCCATGTTACCTAAAGCAATCTATAGATTCAATGCAATCTCAATCAGAATCCCAATGACATTCTTCACAGAAATAGAACAAAGAATACTAAAATTCATATGGAACAACAGAAGGCCCCAAATAACCAAAGCAATCCTGATAAAAAGAACAAACTGGAGGTATCACAATCCCTGACTTCAAAACATACTACAAAGCTATAGTATCAAAACAGCATGGTACTGGCATGAAAACAGACACACAGAACAATGGAACAGAATTGAAAGCCCAGAAATAAAACCACACATCTATGGACAGCTAATCTTCAACAAAGGAGCCAAGAACATACAATGAAGAAAGGAAAGTCTCTTCAGAAAATGGTGCTGGGAAAACTGGACAGTCACATGCATAAGAATGAAAATAGACCGTTATCTTATACCATACACAAAAATTAACTCAAAAGAGTTTAAAGACTTGAATGTAAGACCTGAAACCATAAAACTCCTAGAAGAAAACATAGGTAGTACACTCTTTGACATCGGTCTTAGCAGCATCTTTTTGAATACGATGTCTACTCAGGAAAGGGAAACAAAAGAAAAAATAAACAAATGAGACTACACCAGACTAAAAAGCTTCTGCAAGGCAAAGGAAACCATGAAGAAAATGAAAAGACAACCCACCAATGGGGAGAAAATATTTGCAAATCATGTATCTGACAAGGGGTTAATTTCCAAAATATATAAAGAACTCATACAACTCAACAACAACAAAAATGAACAAACCAATAAAAACATGGGCAGAGGATATGAACAGATATTTTTCCAAAGAAAATATACAGATGGCCAACAGGCACATGAAAAGATGTTCAACATCACTAATTATTATGGAAATGCAAATTAAAATTACAATGAGCTATTACCTCACACCTGTCAGAATGACTATAATTACCAAGACAAAAAATAACAAATGTTGGAGAGGATGTGGAGAATAGGGAACCCTCATACACAGCTGATGTGAATGTAAAGTGGTGCAGCCACTATGGAAAACAGTGTGGAGATTCCTCAAAAAATTAAAAATAGAAATACCATATGATCCAGCTGTGCCACTACTGGGTATTTATCCAGAGAACATGAAGTCAACAATTCAATTCATGCACCCTATGTTCATTGCAGCACTATTCACAAGAGCCAAGATGTGGAAGCAACCCAAGTGCCCATCAACTGATGAATGGATAAAGAAGGTGTGGTATATATGTACAACGGAATACTACTCAGCCATAAAAAAGACAAAGTCATGCCATTTGCAACAACATGGATGGACCCTGAGGGTATTATGTTAAGTGAAATAAGTCAGACAGAGACAGACAAACGCCGTATGACTTCACTTATATGTGGAAGGTAAACACGTGGATAAAGAGAACAGATTAGTGGTTACCAGACAGGAAGGGAGTTGGAGGGTTTGGCAAAAAGGGTAAAGGGGCACATATGTATGGTAACAGAAAAAAATTAGACTATTGGTGGTGAGCACTATGCAGTCTATACAGAAACTGATATATAATAATGTACACCTGAAATTACACAATTTTATAAACCAATATGACCTCAATAAAATAATTGAACAAAAAAGAATTCCTATAAATCAATATGAAAAAGATTAACAACTCAATAGAAAATTGGTAAAAGAAATAAAATGGTGCAAATGAAAATGTGCTCAACAGAGAAATTCAAGTTAAATCACAATGAGTTACCATGTTATGCCTATAAGAATGGCCAAAACAACAACAACAAATGATGATACCAAGTGTTGGCTAGAACTCTCATACACTGCTAGTGGGATTGTAAATTGGTAAAACACTAGGAAGACCAGCAGTATGTACTAAAGTTGAACATACACATACACGACTCAACAATTCTACTTCTAGGTATGTACCCAATAGAAAGGTTTACATGAGTATATCAAAGATGTGTATAAGAATGTCCATGGTAGTACTATTTGAGAGTTCCACTTATGCTTAGGATGTAGAAAGCCACAAGAGAAAATTGCTCCCACCCTGACAACGTAAAGAAGATAGATAATCTACAAAATAACTTATCTTCAGCCGTCAGAGAGATGAGGTATCAAGGCAACCAAATAAACATTCCAAAGTGACAAGTGCCTCCAAGGAGAGATGCAACACAGAACTTTTCACCTTTGGCAAAGCACAAGACAAAAAATGGACATCATACAAACAGGTAAAATGAAATAAGCTAGAATTTTCTCAAATTCTTAAAGGCAACTATGGGCAACAATCAGTTCGGAATAACTAGAAGTCCTTGACACAAGAAGAGCTCACACTTACACACAAGCTCACTTCTATGGAAGTCTCCAGGTGCTTGTGAAGAAGATTGGAGGCAGGGCAGGAGATTGAAAGAGCCCCCCATCCCTTGGTGGTGCAGTATGTGATTAGTTGCTGTCTGACAATTAGGCAAGAATCCCAGTTGCTTCCCAGCATCCTTCTTTCCTACAAAATGAAGGTTAATCTATTGGTCGTGAGACAACAAACCCTTTCTCCCTTAAGGCTTAGGCAAAAATCCATTGTTTCTGCGGCAGGAGTAGAAGAATCCTCATCTGCCTCTGGGAGAAGAAGTAGAAAATCCTCTTACTCTGAGGACACAAGCTTAATAACATTATTTATAATAGCCTCAAACTATAAACAACCCTAATGTCCATCAATAGTAGAAATGATGAATAAATTATGTTTTATTCATACAATAGAATATTATATAGCAATGGAAATAAATGGATACCACCACACTAAACAACATTGATGGATATCTCAAATATAGTGTTAAAGAAACTAGGCACACTAGGATACATACTCTATGACTCAATTTAAATAAAAAGTTAAAAAACAGACAAACCTATGCTGTTAGAAGTCAGGAGAGTGGTTACCTATAAGGAGGAAGAATGAGATAGTGATTGGAAAGCTCACGGGGCCTTCTGGAGTACCAGAAATGTTTTTAATTTTTGACTGGTTACATGGGTCTATTCACTTTGTGATAATTTATAAAGATGTACATTTATTGTTTGCATACTTTTCTGTATGTATATTATGCATCAACACAAGCAATTTATTTATAAAGAATAAAAACATATTAGTTATCTACGTAACTCTTTCACTTAGAGGCACCTCGTCAACGGACCAGAAATTAGAAAAAAATTGGAGAATGAAACACTCCTAAAATTTAAAAGTGTCTATATTATGTTTTTTCCCATGGGCTATGAATTAAGATCTAAATATTTAATGCTAAGTTTCAGTTTCTAACATAGATGGTTTCAAAGTGCCTTTAAATGATGTGATAAATAGAGAGATGGACATTTCAGATTTATTATACACAGATAGGTCAGTAATTTCATTTCACGGTTAAAAACAATTTGACAGAAATAGAAAATATCTGAGAGGGAGAAATTAACCTTAAGGAAATGAAGCTGATATTCTAAATTTCATGTCATTACATACTAGATTGCAAATTTTGGGAACATTTTGTGCTACTTTATATATAAGTAGATGGTATGCTTTTAAGACTTTAGTTTAATGTACTTTGTGTGAATTAACAGCAAGAAGAAGATAAGGTATTTGGCTAATTGTAATTGTAGAATTTACAAAAGGCACTTCTTACCAAGCTTCTCTCTTTATATTACTCTCACTAAGCCCTCTGTCCAGAATATTGCTTTCTTTAACAATAGTCAGAAGATGGACTACATCATAATAATTCAGGAGGAGTGATGGGTATGCCTTTCTTTTGTAGAGCGGGAGAAGAGTGACTTTGAAAGAAGAGGTGCAAAAGGAGAACTAGCATGACACTCCAACTGCAGATCTATTTTAGGGAAAAGCACTTATGAAAATTGAGAATCTGGCAATTGATTTTTTAAAAGCTGTATCTGTGTGTCCCCTAGAAAGTCTTCGTGTACCCACAAGGGTACACACATACCAGTATGAAAACTGTTATCTTAGACAGCATGTGTGCCCCTGCACCAAGAGCCTTGTTGTGTGGATTACCATCATCACCAGAGCCATAGAACTTAGAAATCAAGGTTGATTTACTATGATTACAATGTGAAATATATCTAAACAGATTCAAGGGAATTAGGACCAATTTCAGATGCAGTCCTATCTGAGAGGCAGAACAGGGAACATGGTGACCTTGGAGCAATACTTCAGCCCTGTATTTGCTGCTTCTCCTTTTCCCGTTCCACTTTTAGAAATCAATGTTCCCATCTCTGTGTCTGCACCCAAGAGGAGTTAAGGTAAGCAGGGGTGTCCTCAAAGCAAGAGAAGTGTCCTTCGAAATGATGATAAATACTCTGCAACAGTGTTGGGAGTAGATCTTCTACCTAATGTAATACCTACTATATGAGCCTTTCAGCCTGCAAACAATCAGCTGAAGATGCGTGGAGCAAGGCAAATGCTTGTTCTTCTCAGAATTCAGGGACAATGGTGCCTTCCTTTCCCTTGAAAAAAGCAAACTGACAGGTGGCAGCTTGCATTTTAAACTGCTTTTCAAAATATTTGCATATGAATTATGTAGAGAAAAAAATCTCACTCTGGTAAGAATGGATTCTTACTGAGCTAGGATTAATAATCATTATATTAGCCTGGAGGAAATGATAAATATTTATAACCAAGTAATATCTTGGGATTTAAACATCACGTGTAGGATTTAGCTGTTGTTGCCATGAGAGGAACACGCAATGGGACGTAGTCTAGAGAGCTAAGGTTCTAAAGTCCCAAGCTCCTTTCTGGAGGCTGCTGAGGGCAGGTTGCTACAATGCTCACTCCGCAAAAAGCAGGCAGGCTCAGTTAGTCCCAGTCAAATCTAAAGGTCTATTAATGTTTGGGTCCAGATCTTGGTTCCTTTTTCTATCTGTACACCCTTTCTTTATAATCTCATCCAGTCTCATGGCTTTCATTTCTTCATCTCTCACCTTTCTCCAAACTCGCTTATAGAACCAACTGCCTACTTGACATCTTCCCTTGGATGTCTAATATGCATCTCAAACTCACTAAGTCCAAAACTGAATCTCAGCCCATGCACAGTATTCCTCATCTCAGTTATTGGCAACTCCATACTTCCTATTGCCCAGGTTCAAAACCCTGGAGTCATCCTTGAGTCCTCTCTTCTCTTGTAGCCACATCCAATCCATCAGGAAACCCCGTTGACTCTACCTTCAAAATATACCCAGAATCCACTCATTTCTTACCACATTCACTGCTGCCATGCTGGTTTTGATGACTATTACTACTTGCCTCTGATTACTGCAGTAGACTCGTAGGTGGTCATCTAATGTGTAGCCAAAGGGATCATATTAATGCATAAATCACTGTCTTAGTCTGTTTGGGCTGCTATGACAAAAATACCATAGACTAGGTAGCTTATAAACAATAGAAATTTATTTCTCACAGTTCTGGAGGCTAAGTCCAAAATAATCTCCAGCAGGTTCCGTGTCTGGTGAGAGCCTACTTCCTTGTTCATAGATAGCCGACTTTTTGCTATGTCCTCACATATTGGAAGGGCTTAGGGAGCTATCTGGGGCCTCTTATAAGGGCACTAATCCTATTCATGAGGGTTCTACCCTCATGACCTAAGCACATCCCAAAGGCCCCACCTCCTAATACTATCACATTGGGATTATGTTTCTACATATGAATTTATTTTGGGGGGGAGACTCAAATAGTCTGTCTATAGCAGCCAGATTTGAAAACTCCTTAGCACTTTGAACAGTGTTACCACATAGTGGTGTCTTGACATGAGTACAGCCATGTTTGGCCGCTCCATTGACCTACAGCCACCAGCACAAAAAGAAATATAAAAGCTGCTTTCTGCGTGGTGGGAACTGGCCCTTCTCCCACGGAGGGAGTTGCAAGTTGTAACATTTCAAGGCTCTTGGAGCGTCATAGCACGGGATGGACTGGCCATCTGTGCCGGGCTAAGACGATAACCAAAGAGAACAATGCATGTACACAACTACTGGGCTGGGACGTTAGCCAAGGGGCTCAGTGCACGTACGCCACTGATAACCATTTGTGCATGGAAACACTGGATGCTTGCTCTGTAAACTCTGTAACTGCTTATATAAACTGCTGGAGACTGAGACCCGGTAAGAGTTCCACCTGTGGAAGGGACGCCTTGCCCAGGATGTGTGATCCTTGCCCAGCCGTGTCGATTGACAGGACTCTCCCGGCAGTGGGGCATGGATGTTGTGAGTAATTGATTTACTGTGAAGTAACTGATTTGATGTGTTCTCTTTTCGGTCAACCTGGTGTTTCTCTTTCCGGTTGATTTGTGTCATTTCCCTTCAGTCGATCTGGTGTTTCCCTTTCCGATCGATCTGATGTTTTTCCCTCTTATTATATGACCTATTCGAATCTGCTGCTATCTCAGCCGATGTGGATGTTTTCCCTTTCCAGTCGAGCTGGTGTTTTTCCCTCTTATTATTTGACCTATTCGGATCTGTTTGTGGACTATCGCCTTTACTATCCTCTATATAATAAAATATACCTTCAGTCCATTTGTTTCGAGTGGAAAGTGTCTTTTACATCTCCGATCGAATCCCCAAACCTCTCATAACAAGTGGGCACTCAGTATATATCTACTAATAAAAAGTAGACTTTTCTTTCTCTTTTTTCCCTTCCAAGGAACTCAGGGGTTCCTTTTGCCACCCAAAATGAAGGGAACTCATTCATTCATTCAATAAGCATTTATTTATTGAATGCTTATTATGTGCTGTGAAGGCCTGAGGTAAAGAGCCCATTGCCTAGAATGGCAGCAGAAGACTGTGAGTTGGAGCTCCATTGCCTTATATAGATGGCCTAAGTTTTATTCCCTTTTTATCAAGAAGCCCCTGAATAGTCCAGGCCTAAGAGTGGGAGACACGCCTTCAGGAAGGGTGTCTCAATACAGAATGGGAGAGCAGCACGTGCTATCACAATTTAAACTACAGCCTAGAGGCAAAAACCTATAAAATATCTTGGCCTGGGGTGGGGCTCTGCCTACGGTCCCATACCTGGGGCCTAAAGCTGCACTAACAGAGCTTTTGGTGCCAAGGAAAATTCCAGGAGATATACAGCTCAGGCAGGAGCTGCCACAGCCCCATCATTTCTTTCCTGTTCCTTTGCCTAGTTCGCAAATGGACACATTGCATGTTGGGCAAAAAGAACGTGGGCAAGAGGCACTCTAGGCCTGTGGAAGATCAGAATAAGTTTACAGATACACTCTAAGTGCCACATGCACATATACTCCAAATACTTGCAGCACATGATTCGTCCCATTACTGTTGAAAATTGGCTTAGGTTATTGAGATTACATATGCCAACATCTGGTTATTATCAGTCATATAATTCTAGTAATGACTCATTTATCCAGCTGGTCCACAGAGTCTTACAGGTCACTAAAGCTGATCCCCTAAAGTGTCAAAATGTACATAAGCACTCTAGCTTGTGAACTCATAAGCTTTGAAGAGACCTCAGAGTTTATCTAGTCAAAATCCTTTATATTATCTAGCCCAGGGTTTCACAACATTGGCATTATTGACACTTTGGGCCAAATAATTCTTTGTTGAGGGGAAAGGGCTCTCCTGTACATTGTAGGATCTTTAGCAGCATCTGTAGTCTCTACCTACTAAATGCCCATAACACTCCTTCCCCTAGGATGTGACAACCAAAATGTCCCCAGACATTGCCAAATGTACCCTGGGTGAGGGACAAAATCTCTTCTATTGAGAATCAGTGATCTAGTTCAAATTTCTCATTTTACAAATGAGGAAATTGAATTTGATTTCAAAGTTAGCATGTGGCTAAATAAGGACTAGTAAAGGAAGTGGCAGTGCCACCATCTACCCCGTTGTCCATGCTGGAAAATTGGACATTATCCTTGACTCCTCAATCTCTCTCACAAAACAGTCACAATGTCCTATTAACACCATTTCTAAATATCTTTCAAATCCATCTTCTCTCCATTGATATAGCCATGGTCTTTTATTTTATTTTATTTTTGTGAGGAAGATCAGATCTGAGCTAACATCCATGGTAATCCTCCTCTTTTTGCTGAAGAAGAACGGCTCTGAGCTAACATCTATTGCCAATCCTCCTCCTTTTTCTCCCCAAAGCCCCAGTAGATAGTTGTATGTCATAGTTGCACATCCTTCTAGTTGCTGTATGTGGGACGCGGCCTCAGCATGGCCGGAGAAGCGGTGCATCGGTGCGTGCCCGGGATCCGAACCCGAGCCGCCAGTAGCAGAGCACACACGCACTTAACCATTAAGCCACGGGGCCAGACCTAGCCACTGTCTTAGACCAGGCTTTCATTTTCTTTCACGTAGGCCACTAAAACAGCCATACAACTATATTCTCTGTCTCTAGTCTTGCTCCCTCTGATCTATTATCTACACTGTAGACAGAGTAAACATTTTAAATTTTAAAAGTTGATTCATGTTACTCAGTAACTTAAAACTCTTCAGTGGCTTCCCATTGTCTTCATGAAAAACGTCAAACATCTTAACCTATTATCTGGCACTTACATGTCATTCCCTTCCCACTGAACTACTTATATTTCCACAAATTTGCCATATTCTTTTTCATTTTCAGTCTATCATACATGATGTTCACTCTGCATAGAACTATTCATCTCCACTTATTTTTGCCTGGCTAACTTATTAACTTAGACATCATATCCTCCAGTAAGTCTTCCCTGAATGCTCATGTCCAGGTTAAGTGCCCCTCCTGTGTGATCTCTTAGCTCCCTGTTAATCTCCTTTTCACCCTGCATTTCAATGGCCTGTTCCTTTGTCAGTTTCTCCCACTAGAATGTGATCTCCAAGGCGGCATGGGCTGTCTTGTTCACCATTCTATTTCCAGTGCCTGGCACATAGCAGAGTGCTCAATTCATATTTCATGAATGAAAGAAACAAAATTTTTGTGTTTCAGTGTTCAGTGTTTATTACAACATTCTGCCTTCCATTAAAATTACACACAAATAGAAGTCTATGCTTACTTAAAGAGATGTCTAATATAATTTAGTTTTTTTCTTCCTGATGACTTAGTGCCATCATTAAGCATAGTATGGTGTTTTCATGTAACGATGCCTTTAGGGACTCGGAGGACAAGTATTATTATTTGCTTTGACACTCAAAGGTCCCAAACAGCTGAAGGTCTCCATTCTTGGGTCTTTTCAGTTATCAGTTTCCACTTGTGTGTCGTTCCTTGAAGCTATCAGTATGACTGACACTAATAACCTAGCAATAGGAATAGAGGAGTCCCTATGCTCTAGTCCCCCCTTTTTTTTTTTTTTTTTTTGCTGTTGCTAATCTGCTATAGACAAGGAAGGAAAATAGCCAATTATCCTAGAACTATATACAGAATAAAACTGTATTGACATAGGGTGAGGATGGAGGGTTTTTTTCCTACATAAAGGATATGAGCATTAGGGCATGTAGGAGCTATTTTGACCATTAGCAGTCCTTTGTACAGCTTCCTTGCTTCTCAGCTGTGCTCAAGGCAGGACAAGTTTCCTGAAAGGCAACTGTCTAATCATCTCCATTACCGCTATAGCTGGGAACCCATACCCTGCTTGTTGGAGTCAGAATGGGCCTCAGGATTCCATTTCAGGGCTGGCCAAAGCTGCCTCAGACCAGACCTCTAGCTTGTCATTTGATACTTTGGGTCCTCAACCAAGGAAGAAAGACTTCTCATTGTTATTCTGTCCCTATCAAGTACACACAGAAAAAAACTATAGGGATTATTTGTGGATGCTGCAAATGCAAGAGATTTGAAGTTTGCACAAGTTTATGGAGTGTGGATACAAAAAAAAAAGGGGGGGGGGAGGGCTGCCTTCAAAAGAAGAATTTGGCAGGCAGGGGTGCATGAAGAATGTGTGTCAGACAGCCTGGGAAGGCAGCCTAGCATATTGATGAAATAAACCACTGAATAAACAGATACTTAACTCCAGAGAGCAGAACAGTTGTCTGGATTAAGAAGCTTAATTACATGAGTGCACATCCTGCCATAAACTCCAGGATCAAAACCTCATCTTTCCTCAGAGGCAGCTGCTGGATAGCAACGGGCCTGTGGTGTGTTCAGAGCTCATGAGAAATCATCTGCCAATGCATGTACCTGAGTGTGAGCTCTGTGTAACATATGTCCGGTAGGTATAGGATGATGAAGATAGCAATGATGATGATTATACTAATTATTACCTTACCTTTTCTGAACTTTCTACTTTTCAGAGTACTGTCATATCCATTATTTCCCCCTTTTCAAGAGGGAACCAAGACACAGCAAAAATAGGTGACTTACTCAAGATCCCAAAGCCAGGGCAGAGCAGAGCTGAACTAAAACTCGGGTCTGCTGATGCTCATTCATTTTCTATCCAATTACACTGCCTCAGCTGTCATAACTTATTGATATTATTTATGACCAAATGAGAGAAGCCTCTCTGGCTCCTTCGGGAAGTTGAAAATGCCTGTGGGTTACAGTAAGCCACAGCTCAAAGCAAAATGTATGTTTCCAGGAGGGCATCAGAAGTGAAGGAAAGAAGGAGGATCTTTAAATCAGTAGGTGCTCTGCACCAGAGGAGACAGAAGCTTCCTGAACAACCAAGGGAGCTTAGTCAGCAGTGTAGCCTAGGATCAGAAGAGGGATCCAGCCTGAATAAGCATGAAAGAAGGAGCTTAACTTGGGTTCAGAGATAGCCATCAATGAGAGGACAGAGTCAGACTTTTTCCCAAGTTGGATCAAGCTGGGCCTATTGCCTATGTGGTTGTAGTTTGTACCTTCCTAATTTCCTTACATTTAGGGAGGTGGCATGGGGTTACAGAAAGAGCATAGAGGTGAAGGTCAGAAGATCTGGGCCAAAAATCATGGGCATTCAAGTCAGAAGGGACATTAGAGGCCAAATTTTCCTATTTGTGAGTCAGACAGATCTCTGATACCAACATTAAACTCCATGGGTAACTCTTTCTACCTTGAATCAGGTGACCTTCCCAGGGAGTCTACAAACCTCTCCTATTAAGTAACTTGAACAGGTACCAAAAAGTATTTCACATTGATGGTTTGAAGGCCTTGATCTATGATGGCTAAACCCCTACATAACTGAGTGTCTCCTAGCCAGAGAAATAACAACTGGCAGAAATAAGTTGGAAGTATCTGACCCCAGTACATTGGCCTGGAAAGGCTGATATGAAATGACTGACTTCCTAAAGCTCTTAAGATAAATGATAAAAATAAATTAACATGGCTTTTTCAAGACCTGGCCCCAGCCTTTTTCTCCAAACTATCTCTCACCTCTCTCTGCCTTGCACTGTGTGTTCCAATCAGGCTACATTTCTTTTCAGGTCCTTGAAAGTGCCAACCTTTCTTTTGCCTCTGGACTTTTGTGTATGCTGTTTCTTCTGCCTGGAACTCTCTTCCCACTCCCACCACGTCCCCTTGGCATACTTCTATTGATCCTTCAAGCATCAGTTTAAAAGTATTTTCCTCTGAGGAGCATTCCCTGACCCTACCCAACCGTGGATTAGGCACCTCCCCCATGCTCCTTTATACAGTGACCTACCCACCATCTTGTATCCTATACACTGATTGCAATTACAGGTAACCTTTACCAGATTGTAAGCTCCATGAGGGGCTCTGTCACTGCTGTATACCCATGCCTAGCACAGTATGTGCCATACAGTAAGTATGCAGCAAATATTTTTTGCATTGAATTAATATCCATAATAATTTGACCTCAGAAAATGTGTCATATCAAGCATTCATGGCAGTAGGATACTAGTCCGTACCAGTAAATAATCCAGACTTTGTTTAACCTAGTTCATTCTCTTTTTCCCATCTGCTGGCCATTTTATTATTTATATTTCTTGTTGCTCTTACTTCTCTTTTTATATCACTTTCTGCTCTCTACTGCTTCCCAACCTCTGGTCCCATAGCTGCTCAGAGATGCCTCTGTCATTCCTCCTGTCCTCCCCAGCAATGATGCATGCTCTGGGACTGATCTTTGTACTCCCACCACCATCCCCCTTCATCAGAAAAGATCCATCTTCTTTCCTCAGATCCCAGTGAGATATTATACCGAAATGCAGTTCTAAGTTATAAAAGTCATGTTAAGATGCTGATGCCTAACCCAACAATCGCTTTAAGTCTTAGGACTTCCCAAATGATTATATAGAAATAGTCAATTACTGAAGTCCCAGTGCCTTAAGCCAGATAAATAAATCTGTGATATTGGAATTTCAGTCAGGCTTCATGTTTGTGAATGATTGCTGATGGGGAGTGGTGAGTGTGTTGGGGAGTGGGGCCCTCCAAATCACACAATGACCTAAGCAATGGCCTACATGGTCTCACTGTGATTAGTCTTTGGCTGGGGAAACCATGGAAGAGAAAATCCAAGTTAATCACATTTCCTTTTTGGGGAGGAACTTAGAATCTCTGCTAAAATTAACTTTGCAACTATTGGATAAAGTAGATTTCTATTATGCATGGTCTTCTGAGTGCTACTGTGTGCCTGCCTTCAATGTCCATGGTACTGAGGGAGTTGACAGTAGTGCTTCTAAAAGGACAAATATCCATGCTTCTATAATGGTTAACTAAAGCAAAGCCCCTTACTAATCAGAAATGATTTTGCTTCCCCTCCCTCTTCACTCATCTCCCTGAAAAATATTCCCCATCAGTGTCTCTGGCTCCCTACCTAGCTGTGTATCTCACTGTGCTCACCTGCTGAATGTCCTACTTACGGGTCAATCCTCGAACTACTGAACAGTTTTTATTTAATATGGAGATTGCGTCATATTTATGTCAATGGTGCTGAAGGTTAATGGTGCTTCAGATAATGAGCTTTTATTTAAAAAAATATATCAGCAAAAACAGGAGCATCTGAAATTAAAGGGCATTTCACAAAGTGCAATTGAATAGGGAGCAGGTGTCTATTTTTGCAGTGAAACTGTGATTCAATTTCTGTCCCTTGCTTATCTTCTGAATGGTTACACTTAGGATGCAAATATCAGAAGCTTGCTACTGATTGGTCCTGCTCTAGCATAAGTGTGAGTATAGGGTTCCCTGCATCTATGGTCAATTGGCAAACTGCTGTGGACTCCTGGAGATGACACCACAATAAGCAGGGAGTTTATTTCATAGGTGACCCCACCATTTCTCAATGCATTTCCCTCTTGCCCTTGATTTAAAAGCAGTTGTCCTCTTGGGACTAATTTCAATGCAGATAACACCTTCCCCTGGAGACCCTCCAAGCGTTTAATAGGAAGAAATGATGATGTATCTCTTGGTTTCCCTGCATAGAGAACCTTGCAGAGCTGGTGCATTTCCAAGTCATGCTGTCTGGCATCAACTAGGCCTTTGCTGCCAATCTGCAAATCTTTCATTGTTTTCATTGACTTCTAAGTGTTCCCATCACAAAGTCTGTTTCAGAGCTGATCTCTCCTTAAGTTTCAAACTCACTTCTCTCCCACCTCTACCCTTTCCTGAGCAGATAACTTTGCCTCCTCCTTGGAAAGAGAAAAAGAATAACTGAAGTTTGAGATAAAAGAAGGGAGGTAAGGTGGGTTGCAGAGTACACTTTGTGCTTTTGCCATACAACCTTGGGAGAGATATAGCTGAGGCCTTTGGATAGTATTTCTGCATGTTAGAGACTAGGGATCCGAAATGTGATAGAATGACTAAACATACTGGTTTGCCTGAGACTAAATGGTTTCCTGGGACATGGACTTTCAGTGCTAAAACCAGGATAGTGCCAAGAAAACCAAGATGGGTTACCCTAGATGTGGGTAAGGGGCTGTGAAAGCCTATTGGGGAGAGCACTGTAAAAGTAACCCTAGTATGCACAGACACTTAAGATATGTGTATTATAATGAAGATTATTCAAAACTTTCCTTATCAGAAGCTAGCCCTGTCCATCTCTGTGATCTCATTTTTTACCACTCTCCCCTTTGCTCATTCTGCTCCGGCCACATTGACCTTCTTTCTGTTTCTCAAACACCCCAGACCTAGTCCTTGCTGGGGCTATTCTCTCTGTCTTAAAACAGTCTTTCTCTAGATCTTCACATGGCTTGTTTCTTCTCATCTTTCAGGTCTTGACTCAATTTTTGTATTCAAAGAGACCTTCCCTAACTATTCACTGTAAAGTGGCCCTCTACTTCTGCCCAGTCTCTTGCACGTTATCCTCTCGTATTTTCTTGATAGTGCTTATCACTACTGCAAATGATCTTGTTAATCTGTTCACTTGTTTATTGTGTGTCTTCACCACTAAATGAAAGCTCCATGATGGTAGGAACGATGTCTTTCTTGTTCACTGCTCTATCACCAGCACCCAGAAGAGTAGCAAGAGCTCACTATCCAACTGTTGAGTGAATGAAGAAATCCAAATGCTTGTTCACTGCAAGATCCAAGTCTTTGGTGGGGACATTACAGAAGTACTAGCTAAGATATTATAACTCTAGTTTCAGGTCATATCTGAGTAATTTCTGAGAGGAAAATTTGCACAAAGGGGATCTAAATATGTGTGTGTCTTGAAAATATTCTCTGGATCTTTGATAGTAGATAAAAAGGATAAAAAAGGAGTCTATAGTTATTTGGAAGTGGCATACATTATTGGTAGAAGGTGTCTGTCAAAGGTGGGAAACAGAGAAAGAAAGAGAATTTAGCCTCCTTGGAGTAAATGGTTCAGCAAAAAGGCTGGTTCTTCAATTGGAGTGTTGCCATGAAGAAGTGTCAATTCAACAGAATTAAGGATAGAGCTTCTTGATACTAGAAATTTCATTTAACCAAAATTAGAATATAATTAAAGGAGAAAAAGAGAGAAGAGAGAGAGAGATCAGGGACTTAACAGGAGTCTTAAGCACATTCACGAGGCCAGAACTCTTTCATGGAAGATATTCCACAAGACTGCCCAGACTTAGCAGAGGAACCTCTCTCCTGGATGGAGAAAGTGGAGTGTAAAGGTTTGATTATAGGGTAGGGTAAAGAAGTAGCAGAAGGCACTGTGAGATTGCTTATAAAAAACTCTTGGAGCTGCCTCTGAAGAGGGAGCTACCCAATCAGAATCATAATGCAGCCCAGAACACTCAGTCTTAAAAGGAAAAGAATGAAAAGCAAATTATAATGTTATGTTTTGAACTTTTTGGAGATTGAAACGAACAAGTAAACTGCTAAAGTTATCTATCACCATGGGTAAGATTGGGGAGGGGCAGTGAGAGAGAAAGAAGCAGGGAATGGCTAAAAACAGAGACCCTAGGGACAAGAATAGGAGCAGGGAGTCTGTCAGTTGATCTTCTAAAGCTATAAACTAAAATAGTTGCTAATTGTGTGTGTGTGCGTGCACACATGTGCTAACATATACTACATGTTCTTTTTTCCAATTGGAATAGCAACTTATCTGGTGAAGAATTTTGTCCCTAGAGAAAGAGACAGCTATGCAGTTGAGAAAATAAACTCTCAGGCAAATTTTGAAGTGAGATTTTGGGTGAGATTATATGTGTGTATTTGTTTAAGTGTTGCAAATATTTTCTCCTTTTGTTATCTGCTGGCTAATTCAAAGTTAATTTGATTTAGAACAACTAAAAGTTTTCTTCCTTTCTTTTTTTTTTTTTTTGTTTCTCCTCTGGAACACAGAGAGTACTCTGCCTCCCTAGGCCATAAATAACTCCAGGGACATTGGTATAAGACATACTACTATGAATTGGGTTTCGTAACTATCTTAAATGACTCATTGTGCCTATCAGGTTTAATGAAATGCTTCTTCTCCATTTTCTTATAAGCATGGAGTAGCAAAAATGCCACAAAATTAACAAGAGAGGAATGGAATGAGGGAACTCACTTACAATAATATTCTTGTGAACAAAAGGCCAAAGACAAATGTTGAAATGAGTTTAGGAAAGGGAATCAAAGAACGGAAGGCAGACATTTATAGTAATATAGTATGAGTATGGAAGAAGGAGAACAAAAAGTGCAAAAATCTGTCAAATGAATATAAACAAGAGGCAAAGTAAAAACTTAAAATTGCTATTTTACCCTCTGCAAGAATTCCTCTTAGCGCTATTCTAATCTAGGTCCTTTGGTAAGCTACAAAAGCAATAGTTGACTGGAGTCTACATTGCTTTAGGGTTTCTAAAGTTTCTTCTTTATGTTCAATTACCTTACACTTTAAATCCTAAAGAACATACCCTTTGTGTAAGTCCTTATACTATGGATTTCGGTCTTGATACTGGGTCCATAAATGGAATTTAGCACTCGAGACCTGAGACAGGGAAGGAAGACTGGGTCTGGAACTGAAGAACATTCTTGTGTTAACAATCCAAAACTTGATTAAAAAGGATCTGGAGGGGGTTGGGTGGAGTTGATATTGGAAGAGGTTGAAGGATAAAGAGGATCAATAGTAGAACTGTATCTGCAAAAGGATGAGCAGTGAGTAACGGGTGGAAAATATGAAAGAAGTCCAAATGAGGTTTAGACAGTGAGGCTCAGAGAGAAGAGGCTTAATGTATATAACTCTTGTGTAAAAAGGGCTAAAACAGGATGTTTATATAACAAATATTTCTTTCTCACCATTGCTATGATTATGATTATTCTGCATTAAGTGTATATAAGAGCCTCTAGGCCTCTCCATATTTCCACAAGAACTTCGCTATGATTTAGTAAATTACTGATCCCATTTGAAAAATTGTAGCTCTCAAAGTGTGCATTAGTTTAGGCGGAGCACATATTGCCTGCATCAGGAAACAGCAGTGTTTTGGCATCTGTGAAAGTAGCTTCAGAGAACCCCAAAACATGCTTCATTAAAAAGCCTGAATGTCAATGCTTCTCACAATGGCCAGTGTTAGCCAAGGGAGAACCGTCAGAAGCACCAATTAATTAAAAAAAAAAACTTGCTTATTTTTCTTTAGTCCCAATCAATAGGGGGCTGAAAGAACAGGAGCGTAAGAGCCATTAGGAATAGAGAAAGAGATCAGCCCCCTTTCCTAACTGCATATCCTTGAGCTAGGGAAAAGGAGAACATAGGAAACTGAAGTTTTACTTTACATTGGCTAAATTTTTTATTAACTAAAAAAGTCTTAATGTTCAAAATGAAGCTATCTTTATAACTGAAAGTACCTAAAAAGCTGTAGAGTCTTCCCAGGGGTCGTTGTGGGGCAAGAAAGGGAGACTCTCAATAGCATAATTTAAGACAGTGAAGAGTAAAAGAATAAAGCTATTTACTGTTCGGAACTCTTCAAGTCTTGCTTATTGTTTATTAATTAACTGGTTACAGAATCTAATCATCTTCATAGAAAAATAAGGCATTTCTTACATTTAACTAAAAGGTACAGTTCTGTAGGTTTGATATATTGTAGACCTACTATTTTCATTAGCTAAAAATAGACATTGTTTTTTTGCCTCTCCAGCAGCCATACTCCATTCTTCCAGCAATGATGCACTGATTGCCCTTTGAGGAATTCACTCTTCCTTGACTTTCAATCAGTGTGGTTTGGATAGGGTTGACTCTACCCCCTAAATCCAGAGATGGGCACTGATTGGTCTAAATGAATCAGCAAATCTTATCCTCCTGGTCAAAGTGATTACTTTTAGGATGAGCACTTGACTTAATTCATGCCAATCATGGAGAATGAATAGGAGACATGCAGAAACTACTGGAAATAATTTTGCCTTCCCCCTATATACTGTAGGGAGAGTGAGAGGTCTGGAATTGCAGCAGCCATTTTGCTACTATGAGGTGGGAGAGGTTAGAGCTGCTAAGTAGCTACCAAATGGAATATGAGGATGAATCGAGTAATGCAGAAGTCAAAGTAGAAAGATGTCGAGAGACTAGGTTGTCAGTAACATTGTTTGAGCTGTTGGATCAAGCTTTGTTTACCTCTGGAATTTTAAGTTATATGAGTCCCCTCTACATATTCCCTTTATTATATAAATCACTTTGAGTTGGGTTTTCAGTCATGTAAAATATAGAGTTCCAATGATTAAATTAGTTTTATCTTGGTTTCTTTCTTCAAAATGGGCCAGTTGGTTTTGACCATGTTATATCTGCCACATAAGTGTGATTAGCTGTTTTACAGATGCATCCTAGAATTGGTTGAAAGTGAGTTTGGATGACTCAGTAGAAGCCCATTCCTATAACTACAAAGAAAAACTGAAAGCACAAGGCCCATGCTCAAAGCATATGAATGGTATTGATAGTATAACTAAAGATCTAATTATTTTCTATTATTTTGGGGCCCTGGACATGAGGATCAGTTCATGTTTAAATGTTTGTTTTAGAGTCTTCCTGGTGGTTGCTGTTTGAGCACCTGAAGTTAGGTTGTATGTCAATGTTTGAAAGGTCCTTAGCAAGCTTGTCTAGTACAACCACTTTAACTTGCACATGGGTAAACTGAGGTCCAGAGGGAGGATGATTACCCCACAGAGTTAGTAGCCAAACACCACTCTCTGATTATATCAGTGTTGTTTGTATATAGACATACAACCTCAATGTTGTTTGTACAGTGACATATAAGCTCCTTGCATATATAGAGGGTTTACCAGGAAAGTTGCCAGTATGCTTGATGTTTTAACCTACATGCTGCCCTTGAAGCTCCACGGCTATTGATTTGAGCAGAGTACAGATGAGGTTAAGGGCGTTGTTTTAATGCTATACATGCCAGTGAGGAGGGCATCAGTTATTTTTATTTGCCCAACATTCTCTTTCTGGTTAAAGAGACCACCTCTTCCTTTTGGCTTAATCACTACTCCCAGGTCCAGAAATGGGCACATAACCTAGGATTGGCCAATAAATAGACAATATCCTCCTGGCCACAGTGATTGGCTTGGGAGTGAGCAGATATCCGAACCAGCTGAACCAGAAAAAATCCTGGGGACTTGTGGAAATTATTAGAGATGAGGAGCTTGTTCTTTTTTTTTTTTTCTGAGGTTGTTACACTAGTAGAATGTAAGTTTAGAAATGCTGAAGGTCTTCTTTATCACTTTGTTGGGAATAGCTTCCAGCACAAAGGTAAGCAGAGCCGAGAGATGATAGAGATTTCTAAACACATCATTTGAATTGCCTGCTCCAGTCAGCCTTACTCCAGAAACTTTCAGATACGTAACCTAATATATTCCGCTTTCTTGATTAAAATAGTTTGAACTGTGTTTTCTGTTACCAAAAGAGCCCTGACTAATGCAGACTTTTATTTCTCTCACATCCACAGATGGCACATATAATAGATGTGAGCTGTCACCTAGTCAAAGCCTCCTTCTTTGAAATTGCCCACATAGTCTTAGTCCCTGATGAAAATACAGTGGTCATGTTTTGAATTGGGGTGAACAACTGACCCAGGAGTTTCCAATCCATAAGCTACCCTGAGACAATCATTTGGACACAGTGACTGAATGAATTAGCTATAAGGTCATCTCGAGTTGGGCCAGAGTTCGTGCCATCGCAGGACAAAGTCACTTATAAGCCATAGTTATGAGAAAGCATAGAAACCATGAATAAATAAAGTTAATCTGTAAAGAGAAAACAGTAGAATAGAGCACATATACACAAAGAAGAGACCACGTACCACAAAGAAAAAAAAAGAAAGATACAGCTGCCTGATGATTTTCCACGCGCAACATGGTGTTTCCTTCACTTCATTCTTTCCAGAGCCACACTCCACCTTTATTCTAACACAACTTTCCTTTGTGATTTAAACTGGCCCGAGTGAGCTTCTATTCTTTACAACCAACTGGCCCTTTCACCCACAAGTCCTAGCAGTACGTCAAAGGATAAGGAAAGTTCATTACAAACCTACCTGGACTAGAGGAAATATAGCTGAATGCAGAAAACTGAGGGTTGGTCTGTAGCATGAATTTTGAACATAAAGAAGACCGCTTGCTAGGTCTCAATTCCTTGACTCTCAATTTGAAGCCTAATATCTGTGGACTGGCTTCCTTGTGCATGAAGCTAAGGAAGATCTCCCCCACAAGTGTTTATAACAGTGTTTAAATTATCATCTCAATTACTCTCTGTGTACACATCAATGAGCACTATGAATATCAATACATGAACTCCTGTGTATTCAGAAAGCTACTGTGGTAACATCAACATCTAGATCCAGTTCTCATTTTATGGGCACCTTCCCAGCTAGTTTTAAATGGCTTAGGGGATTATGTCTGAAATGTAAGGGAGAACAGATGATTCTCATTGTCCTACATGTGGTAAATTTAAACAGTCTGAAAATGAATGCCCTAAAACGTGGTATTATTCTGTGCCTGGTCTGTTCTCCAGCTGTATGGAATAAGCAGGCCAAAAAGCTCCTGGAGAGAAAACAAGACCCAGAGATGCCTGGCAGGATGGAATCACACAGTCAAAGCAGGCAGGCACCTTCTGTGGAATTCAGGTTCTCCAATTAAGTCAAGGTCATCTTCCAGGCTGCCAGACAAGTACTCAATCAGTCCTTAGGATGATCCCACCCTAGTACAGAGAATACTAAACATAACAGAGTCCTGGCCGTATCTTGCCCACTATCCCTCTTAAATAATTTTCTAAAATGGCCCAAGGGGTCAG